>NC_140774.1:154048889-155248889 GCF_044657685.1 Stegodyphus dumicola | reverse complement strand
TATTTCGGATCATTATTATAATTTATATAAAAATTGCTAAACATAACGGAATGCATGCCTACATCGCTATTTCGCTACCGAGTTATCGCTAGAGCATAATTTCATCTCGTTGGTTGTTCGAGCATAATTTTCTATAATGAATGATGCTTTTTCTTTGAAAAAATTCTCGGTAAAGTGCAGGATCGCCCACTTATTTGTTTGCCGCTTTTTACATGGGTAAAAACAATTGGATTTTTGTCAATTTTCTTTTACTTTTAAGTGAAAATAGGTTGATGTGCGCAGTGCCATATTTGTGCAATTCTGGGAATTTTTTTTTGAAGTGAAAATAGGTCGATATGTACATGGATACCGAGTATGTGCAATTCTTAAAAACACGTCGAGCAGTGGGTGATTCCGCATTTTACCCAAAATTCTATTGCACACTTTTCGACATGGGCAATTCCCAAATTGTTAAATCCACAAGATATCAAAAAAGAATTTAAAATCAAAAAAGGATTTAAAAATTAAACTAGTATTCCAATGGCGTCTTAAAAAAATATAGAACTATATGAACTTACATAATCTGAAATCAGCGTATACGCTAGATTTGGCGTGCTGCTAAATGGGCGCATTTGCTAGATTTCGCGCTTTTGTGCATACATTTTCGCTGCATTTTTTTTTACGGTCCTCAAAATGGAATAGTACCTAAAAATGTTTAGTAAGGTAAACAAATAAATATTAAGCTTTTTTTTTTTTTTTTTTTTTTTTTTTTTTTTTGTAAATTTTGAAACCTTTTATATCCTAAATACTTCATTATTTCATAAATAAGATTTCACATTTTTAATTTTATAATTTCTACATGCCATCTTATTAGATTTAAACTGATGATCTAATATCCGGAAAAATGCCAAATTCGGAGTAGCCGAAGTCCCGACGAGTCTGGATTTCGGACTTTGTACTGTATCAGCAATATATAACAGAATTTTCTTAATTTTTAAAAATTTTATTATTTTATTAGTTTTTGCATTCTTTACATATGCTGGTATGTTTATTTGACAAAGTCACATAATAATTTGTAGATTAATCTGTTATCGCCCACCTCTATCGCTGCGTATCTGTATATATTTCTTTATCAGAAAATTACGGTATTTTAAGAACATTTAAAAGAAGAAATCGTAGCAAATAAATTAAAATTTTACATCAGATTAGATTTGTAAAAATTATAACAAAGCACATTTGGGCTATCTGCTGATGAAAAGCGAGATCTTCACCGAGATTTTTCAATGAAAACTCGCTTTATTTAACCATACACTAGGAAAACCATAAAAACTTTCATGCAACCAGCTCACTCATTTGGATTTAAACCTGAGTCAAGCTATGATTGTTCAACCATTTTACTACTCAGGTCACTGGTGGCCTTTTGCCACTGGTGAGCACAAATTAGAATTTTACTAAATGGATATAAGATATAAAAAAATAAAAAAGAACTGTCACTTTCATTATGAGATAAACATAAGCTGTTAACCCTTGTTACAAAGTTCACTTAAGTCTGTATATATCAAAACAAATTAAAGTAATATTACAAGATTGTTTTCGAAAATTACTTATTTCAGAAATTTATATACACATATCCCCAATTTCACATTCTTTCATTTACGATAAACCTGAATTATTACCTTTTTCATTTTGGGGGGGAAGAGGGTTTTCAATTTTATGAAAATATCTGAAAAGCAGAAAAATAATTTTTACAATTTGCCTTGTGTAGTAAACAATGAAAAAGAGGATTTTTTAGCCCAAAGGACGTTAGCCTAGAAGGGCTATTAATTTCAAAATGGAATTTTGCATTGAATCATTTTTCAAACTGTTGCCACCAAATATTATAGCCATGAATTATATTTAAAGAAACTAAATAATGAAGAATCTGCATGAATGTTTCTCACATTATGAGGAAACAACAGTACCTGGAGCCATCAAATTTTGAATAACGTAGTTCTTGAACCAAACATGGGCACTTGGAAGTCCAAATTTTGAATTTGTTTTATTATCTATTTAAAATTTTGTAAAACTTTAACGAATTTTTGATTAACAAACTCAATGATTTCAAAGCAAGCAGTGGCAACACTGTACGGAAAAAAACTTTTTTACTTCCAGCGTGCATCGGAAACTCTAAAGATATGTTGTTTTCAAATATTTCATGATATTGCTGTTGAATTTTATGTGTTTTAAGTATGAAGAATATTATATTTAATAAATAAAGGTAACATAAAACATAAATTTTGTTTACATAAACATAAACATAAATTTTGTATTACGCCCAAAAGGGCGTAATACAAAATTTGAAAGATTTTTTTTCTTTTTTAAGGAGAGAATGCAAGTTAGGGCATTCTGCAGACTATTTTGATTGCTAACTGCGTAACAAAAATATAAATCAATCTAACCAAAGAAGCATACCAATCAATCACAGAATATGATAAACATAAAATTTCTACAGTAAGGCAGCCAGGTAAAAAATAGCTTATGGTTACCTGTTGAACACAAATGATGACAACCTTTTCACTTTTTAACAATCTCTTCTCTTGCATTTGCCACTGCTTAGAGTCACATTAATAACAACATCACTACAGTGCCAATGACAGAATTTGTAGAATTAGTGTGGCTGCACTGGACAGCAGAATTTCAAAGTTACACAGTTTACATCAAGCAACAAAAAAGCTTTGTTCCAGTCCTTACTAATGTTAAAAGTTCCACGAAATTCATTGCCTTAATAACCTGGAAAGGGTAAAATCCTAGTTTACGGTGCAGCCTTGGCGCGACTTTGAAAATTATCGCCAACACCAAAAATGATCCAAAGAACGTCTATATATACACTATATACTAAGTGTGTATATACATAGTATATATATACTATATACATAGTGTATACTATGTGTAACTATATATTTTCTTTGAATGACCTGTTAACTACTCATCGTATATGTCCCATTTTTACTGCTCATCATAAACTCGCCAAATCCCGTGTGCACCGGATACTAGGATTAAACCCTGGAAAGTTTTAAGCAAGCATTCTCAGCTTTATATTTGTCTGTACAGCTGAGAATGTTCAAAAAAAATTACACTTGCTAATTATATCTGCTTCTTTGTTTTATGTCATTAAGAAAAGATTTCACAAGAATGGTCCACTTCCTAAAGCACAGAGAATATGTATTTCTGAAACTTGTTATGGTAAGCAAGTAAAAATGCACGTCTTGTAGCTGAATCCAATTACATTATCTTAAAATTATCAGCATGGTTAATTAAAGTAGTTAGGTATTATGCTAAGTCTGAATAAATCAAAAAATAATAATAAACGAAATAATAATAATTTTATTTTTAATACGATTATTTTTAAAAGCCCTGAATCTGAATTACGAAAAAATTAACGAAATCTGAATTAATGAATACTATGCCATAAATTAACCCACAGAGGTTACAATATTCAGTAACCTGAAAATACATATCAATAAAAAGTTATTCATACAAATGCTCCACATAAAGGAGCAAACGATCTTCAACTGTAAATCTCGACATTCAGAGAACTAGACAAACTTATTAAGGAAAACTTACTTGTTATACCCTCTTGGGCTATTCTGTGCATCTTACAACATGCTGATATCATTCTCATCCCTAATTTATCCACTACGAGGACTTTCCAATCGCCCTTCTTTTTTACAGCTCGTATCACATCATTCATAATTTCTGTAAAATAATAAGGATAAAAATTTTATTTAAAGTTTGAACACAATTTTAAAGAGATATTATACACAAATAAAACTTCACATAGTTTGCAGGAAACACGCCCCTAACAATCATATGGAGCTAATGCGTAAAACTGAAATTTTCTTTGCGATGTAGATCACTACACAGACATCACCTTTTCAAGTTTTAGTATGTAAACATTCTCTAAAAAACTGTAAAAATTTACTTACTCGCTCCAACTACATCTTTTAACGCCATTTTTTGCGTAATTCGCGAATATCTTTAAAAAATATTTACGTCGCGTATCGCAATCACAGGCAGTTCAGGTTCTGATGACAGATATCGAACACGCATGCGCCAAAAATTCCGTATCCTTTATTCTTTCGTAATAGGGTAGGACAATAGATCATACAACATTATATATATATATAATGTATAATGTATATATATAAGTAAACTTCTCCGATTTATTTTGGTTAGTATATCAGTTTTGTCTAGCTTTTTACTGAAAATTTTTCTGCTTGTTTATTAACTTCTTGACATACAATGATGTCCGGGAGACGTCATTGGTTTTATGTGCCATTGTAAACTTTGATGTCTCTGAGACGTCAAGCACTGTCTTCAGCGAACGCCGCGCAGTATATTATTATTGTTATATAGCAATTTAAATTTGGAAATAACACGTTCTGTTTCTAAGTTTGCATATGAGTGTTCATAGTTGAGCCAAATTAAATGATATTCTTCAGACGCGTATTTTATTTGCATGTCAAGGGGTTAATCAATCATAAGATAGTGTTCATAATCTGTAACTATTCAACGGAAGTTAAAATTGCATATTAAATGACAGACGAAATTTTTTTCTGTCTGCATATCTTTCCTTCGCATCTAAACTTGATGTTTCCCCCCCTGCAAGCAAAAACACAAACAAGGCATGAAATTCTGGACCTATGATAATACATCACAACACTAAATGGTTATAAGATCTTCATCTGTAAATAGTGAATATAATTTAAAATTTAGTACCCATTTCATAAAATTTGTGCTGTTTTCAAGTATACTGTGTTTTACTTTCATGGCATAATGTGTATCAGGTACTTATCCGTTATGCACCTGCCATGTTCTTGGCACCTGAAAAAGAGAACTCAAGCACCAGTTTTTTTTTTTTTTTTTTTTTTTAATTATAAACAATTTCTAGTTATAAAAGTAATTTATAGCAGGTTATAAAAGCGGTGAAGCTATGGCAGGAAATCGTTCCCCAGACAATAATACTTGCGGTTGGAGACCTGCGTCCTTCAAAATAAAGGTTAACATTGCACCGCTGGCCCAAGGGATAACCCCGGTTACAAAGGCCATTTGATCCCTAAACAAAGCGTGTCTTATTGCTGTACGTCAATTAAAAAAAAGTAGATTCTTTATTATTAAAAGGATGTGCGAGAAACGGGAAGGGGAAACTGGAAACTTTCCTACTGCAGGTGAGAAAGAAAATCCCTTTGACTTATTATCTCACCGGGTATGGGAAGTGCCTTTAGTCTTGTGAAAAGCTTTGGTTACAGGGACCTAGTTGATTCTTTCGACTTAAGTTTTTGGCCAGTGAATCAACAGAGATATATCGACGAGAAGAGTGTTCAGAACAAGAAAAGTGAGTTAACCTCTCCTCACGTTTCTGTTTAAAACGCAGAAACTTCGACATTACTAGATTTAACTTGATTCAGCATGCTGCTGAAAATGTATCGGATTATAGAGTACGTTATGGGGTTTATAAAGAGTATTAAACGCAGTGAAATTCAGAGGTCAATTAAGCCTAGATATTTCGAGACCTGAGTGAAAGTTACACAACGAAAACATTTTGCGAAAAAGATTCTAGACCTTGCAAGTGGAAAGTTTATAGATAAGACATCTATAATTTACTCTTCATGCTTTCAAAAGGCAGACTTCAATTTCCTGATCTTGATTGCGAAGTAAAACATCCATGGCTGTTACTTTATAGAAATAAATATGGTGAATTAGTGATCTTAAGAGTCTCATAATCAATTTCTTCATCTGAGAGTTGAAGCTACCATAACCCAAATTAGAGCAAAGTTTTGGATCATAAAAGGAAGCTGATTCTTCAAATCCATGTTGAATAAGTGCTTTTTATGCAAGCAATATAAGGTGCGTGCCGATATACAAGGAATTACGCCTTACCACCTGTCCGTATTCTATATTCACCTTCACTTTTTTGTGACACGACTTCACAAAGGACAGCAAGGATAAACATTACACGCTCCTATTTAATTGCGCTAAAACTTGAGCCTTACATTTAAAATGTGTTCTTTCTAAGAACGTTGAGAACTTTAATCTTCTTCATCAGGTTGAGTTTGTCAGGCATCAGACACCTCTGCTATATAGCATTTTGCACCCAGCCCAATGCTTCCTAGCTCCATTTGTTTGGGTCGCCCACTTTATTTATAAAATTTGATAACCCGTTCATAGAGCTCAGGTATAACTTGAGAATACCTAAAGTAGTCAAGCGAGTGAGGGCGAGGGAAATCCCACTCATGGCGTGCTGTCTCCTTGTTCTTACAGCATTTCCTGCATATAGAGTCTTGTAGAAAAAGTGCCATAGTATAAAAGTGTTTTCTGAAATAGTAGTGCCCCGTGACGAAGCCCACAACTATTTATATCTTCTGTCTTGGCACTTAAGAATCAAGAAGGCAATAAGAGGCAATCTTAGCAGAAGGCAGAGTCTTAGCTAGGGTTTTCAGCGCCCAAGGACAACTGAAGATTTCGCGCCCCCTACTGCTTGCCAAGGATGGAAAACATTTAATTCTAAAATGTCGTAACATCAGTTTGGCGCCCCTTTGGATTCTGCGCCCGGGGTCAGGTGCCCCCTTGTCTCCCTCTAGCTACGCCCCTGGCAGAAGGTCTGATAATCACACTTTTAGCATGCTTTTACCCAGAAGAATCAAGCCAAACTTTATTCATCTCCCCATTTAAGGAGGATACTCTTTGCAGGCTTCATATTGATACCACGAAAAGGTTCCACACCTATTGTATTAAAAGGTGACCTCTCTTTTGCAACTTCAAATATGCCTTTTTATTATCTTCAATTCCTTTATATTCTCGTACCTAGATTAGAATTACCTTATTTCTGGTTGCCAGTTCCCTTAGAAGGTTTCTGCATTCTAAAACAATCTTTGAATTATTTTTAAATGAACTTTAAGCTTGCCTTCCGCAGCTTATTTATCGTCGTGAAATATGCTTAACGATATACTCAGGAACGCGCCAAGTATCTTCGGCGCCGTCGTGCGAAATACTGATAGGCGCCTTTCCTTTACTCTAATGAACCAAAATTACCACTTATTCCTCTACATTTCAACGTTGAAATTTCTGACAAACTCTTTAGACTTGTTAGTATTGGTATGTAGCTTTTATCTGATCAAACGACGGGTACACATACAAAGAAATATTATTAAGATTTTTATTGCACAATGAAACAACAATAAAGAAACAACAAAACAAAAAAAAAATCAAAGTTATCAATCATTATTCCAAATTCTTAAAAGATATAGGGTCAACTAAAATACCTTTAGATTGCCCATGTTTTTATATAGATATACATGATGAAAAACAACGGAAATATGTCTTATAGAAATTGGAATTTTCTAGCTTTACTTTTGGCAAATTCATTAATACGATTTTCAATATGCAGCTGCTCAGATTCTATAAAAATGATAGTAAGATTTTCTAAGCACTCCTCGCCCATTCTAGATAGTAAGTAATCCTTAATTAATTTTAATTTACAAAATGATCTCCGGTCTGTAACTAAATTGGTGTAATTAGCAATATACGTAATGCAACCTTAATGTTTGGGAATGAGTGGGTTAAATTATTTATTTGTAATCTAATCGTTTCTACTACAGACGTCACATTTTTGTCCCAATTTTGCAGAAATTGTAATTTATATAAAAGTTCTGTTTCGTCTGCATCTTTGTTATTTCAGTTTTTGTCGGTTAAAGCTTTTCAAGATTTTTACAAAAACTGATCTTGGATGTATTGATATTGGTCAGAATACTCGCCAAAATCCTTAGTATTCCTCAAAAATCTGAAAACATCAGAATGAGAGGATAACAGCTCAGCTCTATCATTTACAGCTGAAAGAGTAAAGTCTAGCTTTCCCCCCTTTTAATTCTTGGTTTTCAATTGGCTGATTTTTCACTTTTCACGAAAATATGTAACCTTAAAATTTATAGACATTTGAATTTCGCATCTACTTCCAAGCAAGATGCTAATTCTTTGCATCTATGAACATGTCACTGAAGCCTTTATCTGATCGATATCGCTTTAAAATGGTATTCAGGTTGTTCAAATTGTCGCAAACATGTGAAATATTGAACTTTTTAGTTTGCAGAATCGTGTTAAAAACATCAGCTTTACTTAGTGTCTTTTAGCACAACACTAACATAAGTAAAAATTCATAATTTTTAATTTCTTTAACTACAGAAGTAGCTAGAAGTTTTGTAGTGTTGTCAAAAATTTTTTGTGGGCAAAATTTCATAGAAAGCATCGTGAATTTCGCCTGCCTGGAATTCGATAGAAGTTACTGCATTAATTCTGCTATACCATCTCGTGTCTGACAAAGGTTTTAACGTTCAATTTGAAATGTTACTTTTCAAAACAGACCATAGTCGGGCTGAAGCAGAAAAATATATAGCTCTTGGACAGTCCAGAGAAAATTTATACTGAACATATTGGATTTCACAGTGTTCTTTTATGACAACGTTCAAACTGTAGCTACATCAAGGTACAAATATTGCTCGAGAATTAATGTCTAAAATTTTTTTCTATCTACCTTTCGTATTCGAACCATTGTCGTATCCTTGCCCGCGCATATTTTAAATATTTAAACCGTAATAATCAAGTTTTCTGTAGAAAGTTGGTTAAACCTTTACCTGTCACTTACAGGACGGAATGTTATAAAAAATGTTTTTCGACACTAAATTAATTGTTTTTTAAAATTGACACACCTCATGGAGACAGAAATTTGGTGGCTCACAGATCGGAGGTAATCATACTCCTGGTGGCTCATACATCGGGAGTACGATAAAGCAATATAGAAAAATATTTGGGTTTTTTAAACTGAATTTAAAATATTATAATTTAATAGTTTTGTTTCGAATTTTATAGATAAGATAAAGTGGCATATAGTTTTGAGATTTATTAATATGTACAGAGATGACTGGGTCAATTTTGCTATCATTTCTATACATTTCAAAAAATTTCTTTTCACAAACAATTTATTACTAGGGCCACGAGAAGCCAAGTTTTTTTTTTTCAGCCAAAATTTGAATTGTACAAATTATTCTTTCAATGGCACTATACATGTGCTTAGTTTTACTTTTATTAAATTTTGCATTTCAGAATCTAGGATTTGATTAGTTTTTAATCTGTCTAATAAATCTTTTCAAAAATGTACATTTTGAAAATGAGACTTACTTTTTTCGTGAATTTTCAAATGTTCGCTTAAGTGATGGCGATCGCTGAAATCGTCTTGGTTACGTAATATTTTTAAAGGTCAAAGTATTATTGATGTCATTGAACAGTTTACAACAAAAACAGAAAACTATATTTTTATAGTGACCAATTTCACTGAAACTTTTCACCAATTGACAAAATTCGAGCGAAATATTATCCACTTTTGTCTTTAGGATGCACAGTTTTATTCTAAAAATACATAGGACCGTTTTCGCTTGTTTGAGGTGATATACTGGACTTGGATCGTTAAGAAAGAGGCAATAATCGTCTTCGGATGATTCTTCTTGTTTACTCGAACATGATGGTACCGATTGTAACGTATCAGAACCTAAATCTATGGGATCCTCATTGGATTACTTTCCTAATTCTGATGGTAATTTCGATGTTGATGTAAATGGAAAACACGAGTTATAAGTAGAAATACCGATATCAGTCTTCAAAATATGTTAGCTTTCGAAAAAAGTCGGTAACTTTTATATTGCTCTTCTCCAAGTCTTGCTCCCGTTTTCTGCTTGTTAAGCAAGTTTTGATAACCAGACAATTTCTTTTTTTCTTCTTCGGCCATCTTACATAAAATCACTAAAAATTAAGAAACACAAAGTTTTATATTAAAAAAATTCCAAATTCAATTTTTTAATTAACTGTTTATTAACTGAAATTTCGTTACGCTTGTATAGAAATTAGGTAAACTGAATGTACAGTTAAAATTATGTAAGTTTTTTAAAGTTGAATAAAGCAATATTATAATAATAATTATTATATATGAAGCTCAATTCACTTAAATCATTTACCTTATTTTCCTCAATCACTACATTAGAAAATCAGGACTTACAAATACATACATTTGGTACGTTCATACGATTCATAACAATGAAATATTAAAAAGATGCCCGGACCATGAAAGCATTTAAATAAACCCAAGATTTTGCAAGCCTAAACCTGCAAACTTTTGACTAAACAGTGCACCTACCTAGAGCCCCTAGAGGAAGAGGAGTGGTACAATTTCACCAATTAGTAGATAATAAAATTATCATAAGTGCCTTTAAGGCCTTGGCGCCATTGTGCAAAATACGGCCATTTCCATATGGATGGTGCGTTTCTGGATATACTCGGACAGTACCAATGTATTGATGTGTGCTGATCTCGAGTTGTGAAAAATTACAATATCCATCTGTGCAACATTTTTCCTCCCACGGTATAAAATGGAAGTATATTGTTGAAAAATATGCATGATGGGAAGGTTCTGGAAAAGGCATTTTAGAACAATTAAAATTTGTTGGAGAAAACAGTTAGGTGTTTTAATCTCTCTTAATGAGCTAGAAACAGTTTTCATTGAAATCCAAGCAACAATTAATTAAAATGCCAATAACATACATCTATGATGACCTTTTGGAGCCCTCACTACTTAAGTCCTATTTAATTCCTAATTGGTAAATGTTTACTTTCTCTTCCGGTTGAGTATCCACAGAACACCTAACTGGGTCTAGACTTTCCTTGATCTAAAGCTATAAATATCAACGAACCTTGTTAAATTATTTTTTGAATCGTTGGTGCAAGCATTACTTGCTTTCTTTAAGGTCATAAATATATGTCCACCTTATTAAATGGACTGGTCAGTTTGTTGATGGTGATATCCTTTTACATGACGACCACTTCCCTAAGAATTTTTGGAGAATAGGTAATATAATAGAAACTTATCCTAGGAGAGATGGTCAGTGTGACCAGTGCAATTACTGTACAATCTCGAAGCATAAAATTATTAGTACACAGCAACTGTGTAATAATCTGATTTTGTTGTGTTGCACATATATCACTTATTCATTATTGTTGTCAAATGCTCGTTTTCAGGTATAATTATTGTAAATTTTGATTTCAGTATATTGATTCATGTTTCTTATCTAGTAACTGTAACTATTTCTTATTTAGTAGCTAACTTTAAAGTTATTTTACTGAGTTTAAACATTACTTGATTTTTATTTGCAATTTGATGTTGTTTAAATAGTGTTTAAAATGTTGCAGTTTATTTAGTAATTAATATTCATTCACTACATATTTGGTTTATTTGAACTCAAGAGTTCACAGGTAGCGAGTGTTGAAAATGAAATAGATGGTGTGGCTTTGCAGCGAAATAAATATAAACAAGAAAAAGTTTTGGTTTACAGTGAATTGGCAGAATATTCTGTAATGTAGGAATGAGAAGAAAAGTGCGAATCGGTTCATTATGCAATGTAATTTCTGTGAATGGTCAACTTCATAATAGAGCAAACATATATATATATATATGCAAGTACAAGATATAATAAATGTCAATGAAAACGAACCAAGTGATGCAGTGTTTGTGTGATGGGCTGCTTGTGCTGTTGTTGTTCTTACTGCCTTTATTTTCACAATTGTTGATTAAAGTCACATACTTCAAATTAAATATCTGTTTTAAATGACAAAAATATTCATGTTTTGCAATGTCAAATTTACACAAAAATTAATTTTTGATATATAATGACATCTAACTTTTAATGCGATCCTCCAGTTGCTATACTTATATTTAGGAAAGTTTTATACTTGTTATGACACAATAAAATTATAAGACTCCTGTACTACAAAAATTGACCTGAACATGTTATTTCAAAATCTGTAGTTTTTGATGTCATTCTCAACTTGCCATGGATCGATTAAGTTTAAATGAAGCTCAGCAACAAGTGTATAATTTAATAGCCCATACAAGAAGTCGTGGTGTACATGTCAGATTTTTTTAATTAGCACTCAAAATTTAAAATCCCCATTGTTAACTGAACCTGGTATGCATTCAGTATCCCTTTTTTAATTACTTTCTTGATTTATTCTTTCATAATTCGAAATTTAGGTTCAATCCAAATAAAATTTACACATCCCCCCCGATTTATTCAAAAAAATTTGTATTTATAAATAATTTTGATGGATTTTTCGAAAGAAAATTCTTAATTATAAACTATAAAATTTTAACATTGTTTTAAAACAGACACATTTTAAGGCAAATCTGCAAAAAACAGAGATTTTTATTAAAAAATCTGAAGATATACATGAATTTATATATTGCATGTTTTGAAATTTGGAAACCTTGTCATAAACGATAACAACACTAAATATGGTCAATGCAATCTTCAAGAATTGTCCAGAACTGTAGCTAGTGTTTTCAGCAACCAGGGATAGCTGAAGATTTCATGCTCTCTCCTGTTTGCCAAAGGAAAGCATTTCCTTCTAAAATTTGATACCATCAATTTAGCAATCCCTGGATGCTGT
This sequence comes from Stegodyphus dumicola, assembly GCF_044657685.1. NCBI lineage: Eukaryota > Metazoa > Arthropoda > Arachnida > Araneae > Eresidae > Stegodyphus > Stegodyphus dumicola. Next base: position 155,236,385 of record NC_140774.1, on the reverse strand, counting down.
GGCTGGGGACAGATGTCCTCTCTTGCTATGCCACTGGAATTGCCAGTTATTTTTAACCTTTTCGAATAAAATTTTACTGAGAATTATTCATATCAAATTTATGCTGAGTTTGCATGATGCATAATAAATTTTATTAATAAGATATAAAAAGCATTTTTTAATTAAAAAGAATATTAATCGGATTTTTAACATATTTTTTTTCTTTTATGTTTGTAAAAAAATATTCCTTCGCCTTTTTATTGTCTGTTGTTTTTACTTTAACTTTACTTAAATCAAATTTTTTAAAACTGAGAAAAAAATTGATAAAAATGATCTGGGTTGATAAAAAAATTTTAAACAGCAACTGATTATAATTAGAATGATTCAGTATTTTAAAATATAAAATTTGTTGTACTAAAAGTGTACTAAATAATATTTTAATATTATATGAACTGAAATTATATCGATTAATGGTAAGTAAACTTGTTTTATTATATAATTAATTTAACAGCTTTATTATATAATTAAAATAAAATTTAAAATATATAAGAGTATGTATTACTTTCTCAAAACCTTACATACAAAAGAACTCATAACAGTAGATGTTCCGAAATATGCAATTTTTTTGTGGTGTCGATTCTTGAATTAATACTCTAGAATGAATGCTAAACTGTACATGCAAGTGCAAGTAAAAATCAACAACTGGAATATCTTTTTATAGCTAGATCCAAACATGTAAAGCAAAGGGATTAAAAAAACTAAACTTCATTATCCATCTGTATAGACAGTTAGTAAATACATAAATTTCAAATATTCAAATTAGCAATATTTTAGAAGACCAAGCTTTGTTCTTTACTAAAAAAACTGACATTATTTTAATTATACTAAATTGAATTTTCCAAAATTTATGATTCTCTTTTGCAGAATCTTGTCATATTATCTTAGGTTATTTGAATATGGCAAAGCATAAAAGAGCTATCTGCCTAAGGCAAAGGATGCTTTTGTAAAGGACTTTATAAGGAAATTGTTTTGAATTCACATTACATATTGGGAAGCTACTAAAATGTAACAAGCCTATAGAGGAAGGAATAGAAGGAGAGGCCCTGGGCGGTTTCTCCCATTGAACTGGTTTCACGCAACGACACCCCTTTCCTTGTTTATCAAAACATTCAGTACTTTCTCATTTTGACATTATGTTTGATGGGTTTCAACATGTTTGATGGTAAACACTCTGCAGTTATATCATAAATGTATATATTTTCTTTTCTATAGTATTGCAGAATCCTAATTATTTGGAAGATTATTTTTACAAATATATTTCATTCTAAAAAGAATTAACTTCCTTTGCTCAGAATAGTTTTAATTTAAATGAAATATTTTCATGCATTTTTATTAATTATGCTAGAAAGATATTTTTATTTAGTTAATGATTACAAAAATTAAAATCAAAGTTTTATTGTATTATTAACCCTCTGAACGGCATGACAAACTTTATTTGGTCATCAGATTTTTTTGTTACTTGATATACATTAAAAAGGTCTATTATCAACATTTAAATTAATACTTAATAATATAAGAAATCTAATTTCACAAAAATAATTTTGATGTTTCATTAATTTTCTCACTTTCAACATTATTGCCGCCCATGTATTTCTTCAGAAGTTGTATTCATAACTTGCAACTTAGCAATCAAGATCATGTTTTCCATATATTTTAGACCTGGAATCAATTTGATTCAAGTTCTACTCTTTATAGTGCAATAGCTGATTTCTAGCTTTGCTTGAAAATCAAGATTTTTGTATTCTAAAAAAGTTACCAGAGCCAACAGAGAACCTTCAACACAGAAAAACACCTTCAAAGCAAAAAGGAAAAAAGCTGAGACAAAATGCATTAGAATAATAGAAATATTTAAACAAGAAAATAGGTAAGAGAACAGATTTTAAAGGAAAGGAATTTAATTAAGTACCTACATTACTTTTCAAAATGTACTTTTTTTTAACAGAATTTTAACCTCCTTCTATCTTACCACACAGCCCATAACTGGTACATTTCAAAATATAAGTATGAGTTATGTTTATAAAAAAATATCAGAAAATTATGCTAATTATAATATTAATAATTTGAAATAAACTATAACATGAATTAGAATACTACTGAATTAATTTTATTCCAAATGAGGAAAAATGTTAAATGAATTACTATCTCATTGATAATTCCTGCTTTAATAATCAGGGAATGTTTTTAATTAAAAAAATTTAGTTACCACATTACCCCTTTTAACTAATCTTGTTTGAAAATCAAGAAAGGAAAATTATGCAAGCATTTTAATTTTCAAAGAATGTGGTTACATTAAGAACATAACACATGAAAAATAGTTACGGATAAACTATTACTGGGATACAAATAAGTCTCTGCTGTTTGACAAAAACCCAGTAAGTTAAGGTTATAATTGTCTGATGTAAAACATCATACTGTAATGCTGGACATCTGCTAACAACATAACCTTGAAATATCAGCAATTTTGTATCAGCATTAAATATTTTTTTCGTGCGAAAATGTCAATTTTTTTAGCCGAATGAGTATCATTTGTGGCAACTTTGGATTTACTTCTTTAATTTGAATAAATCTGCAGCTGAGGTGCATTGATTGCTTGTAGAATCATATGGTGAGGTTGCTTTAATTGAGAGTGTTATGAATGAGTTCAGAAGTTTAAGAATGGTGAATTTCACATCAAAAACAAAGAACGAAGAGGAAGGATAGATGTGTATGAAAACGCAAAACTGGAAAGCATTATTGGGTGAAGATTCATGCCAAGCGCAAGAAGGGTAAGTAAGGAACGCAAGGAAAATGGGTTCCATACAAATTGAAGTCGAGAAACATTGAACACTGATTTTTTACACGTAAAATGCTATCTGCCAGACAAAAATGAAAGTTTTTTTTTTTTTTTTATTTTATAGTCAGTGGTAATGAAAAATGAATCCACTACAATAATGCAATGAAGAAATCATGGGGACCACTTGGCCATGCTTCAACATCAACAGCCAAGCCAAATATTCATGGAAAAAAAATAATCAGGTTGTGTATATGGTGGTATCATCAATCAACTTGGTATCATGTATCACAAGTTACTCAAACAGAATGAAACCATTACCAGAGCTCTCTGCTGAACACAAATGATGAGATTGAACTGAGCACTCAAAGAAAAATGTTCCACTACTATTCCAGATATGACAAAATTATTCTCCTGCAAGATAACACTCATCCACATGTTGCGACGGCAGTCAAAACCTACTTGGAAACACTCACGTGAAAAGTTTTCCCCCTCCCGTTATATTTAGCAAATACTGCTCCTTCTCATTATTACTTGTTTCGATAGATGACACACAGCATATCTAAGCAGCACTTCACATCATATGAAGATACCAAAAATTGGGTTGATCTGTGCATAACCTCGTATACTGACAAGCAAGATGGGAAAAAAGTGGATAGTGATAGACAATATTTTGAATAAAAAAAATAATGTACTGTTCTTTCACAATAAATGCCCAATTTTTGATAAAAAAACGGCAGAGACTCATTTGTACTCTTGATAGTAGCTATCACAATATTATTTCTTTAAAAGAAACGAACATTCCAAAAAGAATATAATTAGTAATATTAATATTATAATATCTGATGGATACTGGGCCTCCATCTGACAGTAACTGAGTCAGACATGTGTGTGCAGTTCAAGTACTTTGGAAAGTCCAGTGGCACTAATTTTGCCTCCAATATCCAAAAGGTACATCGGAGGAACAACAGAGAAAGGAGGTGAATAAAAGACTCAAATTTAGAAAGATCGAACCCATCAGCAGCAGATAAGGCTACAATGAATTGGAATGTAAATAAGGAAGTAAGGTGAATGCACATGTTTGAAAAATTTCTTAACTGTTAAAACACCTGCCACACTAGGTAATTTAACAAAGAACTCACATAAAATATATTTCAAATAATAAATGCAAGAGAAAATAAAATGGATAAAATGCTTATATAAAAATGCAAATACAAATTGAATAAACTGAATAAAAATAGCAATAATCACAAAATCAAAGAACTAGCCCTCAGATAGAAAAACTATGTACAACAGAGGTAGGGGGAAATTATGCAAATATTTAAAAAATTTTCAGAACCTTCACTGAGGGAAAAAATGTGAGGAAATACAGTATTTCTGTATATCAAATGCACAGGTATTGGAAAAAGTATTCAACTACGAGGGCCATCCAGGAAGTAGATTACGTTTCCGTCTGTGTCCGCTAGGGGCGGGGCTAGCGCGGCCATCTTGGGGTCAGAGCGTTGCGCAGCTCAGTCTGCATCTAGCCGTGCTAGTGAGAGGTTCGTGCTGTGCTCCGTTCAGATACTGTGACGGTTTGAAATGTCTGCGTTAATTGAAAATCCTGCGAGCTGCGCTCAGTAATAAGGTTTCTGACTGCAAAAAACTGTAAACCGATAGAAATCTATCGGCAGCTTCCTGAAGTGTATGGGGACAACATTATCACTGAAGGTGGAGTGTGTCAGTGGGTCATAAGATTTCAAAATGGCCGAACCAATGTTCACGACGAAGATCGAAGTGGGAGACCCAGCATAGTGACCGCCGAACTTCTCGAAAAAGTCGATGCTAAAGTCCGTGAAAATCGAAATTTCACAATAATGGAACCTTCTTTGAGTTTTCCACAAATTTCGCGAAGTTTGTTGCATGAAATCATCAGCGAAAAGCTTGGTTACCACAAGTTTTGTGCAAGATGGAAGGCAAGAAGAGGTAACGAAGTGGTTGAAGGCGCAGGCGGCCGAATTTTTCGACGAAGGAATTTCCAAGCTCGTACATCGCTACGATAAATGCCTTAATTTGTATGGTGACTATGTAGAAAAGTAGTATTTGAGTGTGGCTTTCATCTGTATATAATAAAATTTGTTTCCTATACTTTGTTTATTTTTTTATTCCAAAATGTAATCTACTTTCTGGATAGCCTTCGTATATACAAAATTTAACTGATTTTGCTACCAAGACTTCTTATTTTGAAATAATAATTAGTATGCCTCAGTATAAAATTAGTACAAAATTACAACAAATGATATTTATTTATTTTTATCAAAATTTAATTTAAATGCAAATCTCTCAGGAAATACAGAATTTAATTATCCTCGAGATATCTGCTAAAGAATTCTTAGACATAAAACAAAAGGAAACAAATAAATAATAAACAAACTAGTAATTAAATTAAATTAAAACTTGACATTAATTTCTAATTTTATATGATGGTTCACACTTTTGAGAAAAAAGGATCTTCCCAAGGTGGAAGACTACTTGTCACCTTCTCAGCTAAATCTCGATATATAAGAGCCTAAGAAAGAAAAATATAAGTCATTAGATTTTTACTTTTTTATAATATAAAATGATTACTTATGCAATGAACAGAGACTTTAAAAAAATAATATAATATGGCAAAAAATAAATTTATTTTATGCTCATAATCAAAGTTGTACTTAATTTTTTTTTTTTAAAACCGGAGGCCAAGCAGTTACCTCATGCCTCTCTCTCTCTCTCTCTATATATATATATATATGCACACACATATATATACTGAAAATTGGGAAACAAACAAAAAAAAAAAAAAAAAAAAAAAAAAACTATATATATAATACACAAACAAATACAAGCTAGCTCTCTCTACCTATACACTTTTACATTCACAAAGGTAATTATTTCAAATCATACTACCATAACTCTTTAATCATAAGTTTATATATTCAGAAAAAGGATATATATTAATAAGAGATATATAGTAATAATATAAATAGCAATGCAGTTATAATATAAAAAATTGCACTAACTTTCTACCTTTTTTGGGGGGGGAGGGTAATACAGCTTTTCTTGCTTTTAATGAAGCAAAACAACCAGTAGTTTTTTCAGATTCTACTTGATCATTTAATTCGTGTTGTGTAAAAAAAAAAGGTTCTTGATGACGCGAAGATCTTACACACACACACACATATATATATAAGATATAACAAAATATGATAGCTGCTTAAAAAAAAATAATTGGTGACCTCAAAATTAACATTTCTAGATTTGGTGCTCTCCCAAATTCGGGATGTTTCTACATTATGTAATGCTACTGGAAAAGGGCAACTAAAACTAATATTAACCAATCACAAACTAGCTCTACTTATATCTCAGATTTAGTATAAATATCCTTTCGACTCTTACTTGTGTCATAATTTTGAAGTACAGTCGCGATGCCTGAATGGTAGGTAGGGTGAGAGGAAGAAGTTGATACTAAACTAAGTTCAATCAATTATAATCTTTATTTCTAGATTTCCAGGCACACTAGAATAATTCTTTGTAGACAATATACTCTTTAATCATAACAATTGCGATAATTTCTTATATGCATAGGTTTTTTTTTTTTAAAAAGAATGATGCAGGCATTTTACAGAAGCGAAGCAAGGAGATATTAGCAAGATGGAATTTAGCAGATTAATGATGTAATTAGCTTGCCAAGATATTTATACTAAATCTGAGGTATAAGTAGTTTATCTGTGATTGATTAATATTAGTTTTAGTTGCCCTTTTCAAGTAGCATTACATAACATAGAAACATCTCAAATTTGGGAGAGCAGATGAATTTAGGTGAAGAGCACCAAACCTAGAAATGTTATTTTTGAGGTCGGCAATTATTTTTTTAAAGCAGCTATCGCATTTCTTTAATATATAAGATATAATAAAAGCGGTATCGAGAGATGAAAAATATTCCTGTGTTTTATAAGGTATTTTCTCTTTATATAAATAAAGCATTTTATAAACATTTTATAAGGTATTTTCTCTCTTCTTTCTGAGTGCCTTCTTGGTTCAATGGTTAGCACAGTACATATTTGAGAGGTTCAGGGTTCGAGTCCCGGCAAGGGCACTGCATATTTTTAACATTTCCTGCCTTAAAAAAAAAAAAAAAAAAAAAACCTAATGGCTCTACAGTGGTGCCTGAATTAAGGTGGTGGATAATGTTGATTCTTTCCCACCAGGAATTTTGCGATTGGGTCTCCTAATCGCCAGTTGCCCTTCAAAAAGGGAAGTATATAAGGTATTTTCTCCCTGCTTTTGGTATGCCTTCGAGGTGTAACGGTTAACACATTTCGTGTATTTGTGAGGTCCACGGTTCAAGTCCCGGCGAGGACACTGTATATTTTTACATATCTCCTACTTTAAAATGGAGGGGGGGGGAAACCTCAATGACTCTACAATTTCTCAAATAAATTTGCACCTGAAACTAAATTTACTCACTGCACCAGCTTTAGAAGCTTTAGTAGCCAAAATAATGCCCGGAAACCTGAAAATCGTTTTGAATCAAGCTGTGAAAATTGTTAATTTCATTAAGAGCTGAGCTTTAAATTGAAGAATAATTATGATTTTATGCTAAGGGATGGGCAGTGAGTATGAAGCGATTTTGCCACATTCCAAATAGAGGTGGTTATTCACAGGCAAAATTTTGAATTGTCTTTTTTAACTTTGATCAGAAATTCAAATTTTCCTCTGTAATTCAAAATTTGAATTGCAAAGATATTTATTTAGTGAATTTTGGTTGCCGCATTTAGCATATTTAGCTGATACTTTTGGAAAGTTAAATAAATTAAATTTAGGATTACAAGGACAAAGTGTTAATTTGTTTACCATTAGAGGTAAAATAAATGCAATGATAAAAAAAAACTCAATAATCAAAGAATTCGACAATAACATTTTAAGCTTTTTATTACTTTTAGAAAGTTTTTTAACCAAAAATAATTTGAAAATAAAAGAAGAATTAGTAATCAGCATTAAAAATCTTTTGTTTTTTATTGATAAATAATTTCATCACATATTTTCCCCGAGGATTATCACAGACAAAATTGGATTAGAAATCCATTTTGTTCAAGTATATCTGAAATTCTATTTCCTAAAGAAAAGGAACAATTGATAGAAATTTCCAGTGTTTAAACTCTAACTGAAGATTTCAAAAATAACACACTTAATATCTTTTGGCTAAACTTGTTAACAAACAACAACAACAACAAAAATAAATAAATAAATTAATTAAATAAAATAAAGCATTATAAATAAAGCTATTAAATTTCTATTGCTTTTTTGCATAATCTATTTCTATGAACAAGGATTTTCTTCCATGTTATATTTGAAAAATTAATACAGAACAAAATTAAAAGTGGATCCTAATTTGCGGTTAAAACTGAGTCAAGTAAGACCACACATAAAGAATTGATCTCTCTTAAACAAGCTCAAATTCCACACTAAATTTTAGAATTAAAGTATTACAACTTAAATTTTGTTTACTAAAACCAGTTTTTAATCTAATATTTTTTTATGTGTGTATATTTAATACAAATAGTTTGTGAAAACAGCAGTATATATTTTTTAAAAATATTTCTACTGAGAAATTGAAAAATAACCATTGTAAAATGTATTGGTGGTCAAAAGATTGAGAACCGCTGCTTTAGGGTATTTTACTAGTATTCATAATACACAAGAATAACTCCTTTTCATTGCTGCACTTTTATATTTATGAATACAACAAAAGAAATAAAATATAAAAGTGTCCACATTTCTAAATTTTTATATAGAACAATAAATCACAGTTTCTAAGCTAAGACCGTATTAAGATATTTAATAAGAATATGAAAAACAATCTTATTTTAACAAGAAAATTAAAAAGAATATTTTCCTAATAACTATGAAAAATGCATATTACCAGTTCATCTTCTGGATTTGATACAACAATAGGCTGGCCAGAATCACAAGACTTGCGTATTTGCATATTTAGAGGAACATCAGCTTTAAAAATATAGGCACAAAACTTTGTGACTAATGTATTAACTAAACTTCTAATAAAACAAGCACCAAATAGTAATAATATTAATTAAAAATAAGATATATACATATTGTCTCATTGACCATGAAACTGTTGCCAAGCAGCACAGTTTAGTGCCAATTATGGATAAGCGTGATGTAACAACATGCTCATATCATCTGTGCTTTCATTTGATGTAACCCTAACTGATTCTTGATAAACTATATTTTGTTTTTATGAACAATGATTTAAATTAATTGTAAGCTGTATGCTTTTTCTTTGCAATTAAAAAAAAAGGGTTGATTAAAATTTAGGTTCTGCCTTCTACAAATAAGTGCACTTTAATAGACATGATATGGTCAGTAAAACTATAGCAGAATGGAACAATTACCCACAGGAAATTTGTACAGTCAAAAGTCTTTAATCGGGACTCGTCGGGACTTCGGCGATTCCGGATTATAGAACATCAGTTTAAATCTGGCAAGATGGCATGCAGAAATTATAAAATTAAAAACATGAAACCGTAATTTATGAAATAAAGAACAATTATGATCTAAAGGGTATCAAAATTTACAAAAAAAAAAAAAAAAAAAAAAAAAGAGCTTAATATTTATTTGTTTACTTTATAAACATTTCTTTCAACGCGCGCATGGGTAAAGCATACATTACGCATAGCCAAAATTAGAAAATTGCAACCAGAAAACTATTTGATGTGTATTCGTGATATTTATAATGAATTTTATTTAAATTATATAAAAGACAGAGTACATCGAGATGTAATACTACATTTAGTTAGGAATTATAAACCGAATAAAATAAAAACATCTGCCCTGAAGATAAGGATAGTGCTGACAGATCAACTTCCAATTCATTGCGCACCGCGACGGTTGATAAACAGATTGATAAACGATTGATAAACAGATTTCGGAATGGTTAGAGAAACAAAGGATATATGCCTTTATCCATTTTTTTCAGCAATTCCACTTTTTGTTTGATGAACATCGAAACATGCTTTCGCTTTCTAGATACTTTGGCAGCTGCAGAATCGGAAATTCTTTTTGACATAATCAAAAGTTCAAGCTTACTTTTATAAAATTGCTCTAACAGTTTGCAAAAAATAATAAGCCGGATCCAATTAGAAGATTAAGGAACAATGCAATCTGCAACATTAACTGAAATAGATAATTAGATAATTTTAGCTTAGCTTATACTGTTCGTTATACATTAAATGCGCATGCGTAAACGTATTATGCGCATGCGTACACGCATATTTGCATGCATAAAGGTATTACGTGCATGCGTCAACACATTAGGCATTGATGCATGAGCAGAAAGTTTGTAGCTTTGAGGTCCGGATTATAGATCATTGAGGATTATGGACATCCGGATTAAAGACTTTTGACTGTAGTAGCATTCTAAAGAGATTCCAGTAAAACTGGAAGGCCCAGCAAAATAGTAGAAATGAATGAAATGAAGCGTGATGAATACTGATTGTTTCTTACATAAAGAGACGTCAGTTTCTTCATCTGAAGGAAAGATGCAAATTTGGCAAGATCTCAACCAAATTTGATGGTTTGATGACAGTCAACTTTCACAGGTCGATGGGATAATATGCAAGTACCAAAAGTACCGTAATTTCGCACGTATAGTCCGTGGACTATCTGTGTTTAAAATGCGAATTTTTGAAGCTGCGGACTATCCACCAGTGCAGATAATACGCTGGTTGTTCATGGTTAAAATCGTTGAAATTTAAAAAACACGCTGTCGTGAACTGCTGAGGATCAAATATAAAAAAAGCGAGAGATTCCAAGAAAACATTTGTATATATCGTATCGATAGTAAACCATAGAGCATAGTGCAGAACGAATGAGTAGTAGCAAGTACAGCTCCTAAAATCCAGGCTGGGCGCATCAAGCGATGCCGGGATATGAACACTCACTTAGCGCAACCAGAGTATTGTATCCCAGTATCCTTCGCACTGCTTTAGCGCAACTGCCGGGAGGGGGAAAAGTAGTTGATGCGTCAGCTCGGTTTTTAGGAGCCTTAGTAGCAAGTACCTGGAGTACGAAAAAAAAGCGTGATTCGTTTACTTATAAGCGTGGTTTGGCAACACCGAGTGAGTGGGGTCGAAGGTCACATTTCATTACCACTTATCACGAGGACAGCACGTTGCACAGCATTTTGTCTTTCATCTTCGATAACATTGATGAAACATCGCCTTTTTTTTCTATTTATACTTAGTTCTTTGTTTCTAAAATACATTAATGTTGCCGTATTAAAAAAACGTAATTTCGGACGTACAGTTCGCGGACTATCCGATGGTGCAGACTATCTGACGATTTTTGAAATTTTTTTTATATAAAATCGTAACTGCGGACTATACATGCGAAATTACGGTAATTATAACGCTAAACTATTTGAGGTTCAAAGCATATGATATTGAAATAAAATAAATATGATAAATGAACAGCATATTTATTAACAAAACCAAATTAAAATTACTAGGCATTAATTAAAGTGAAAATTTGTTTTGCATCTACAGACAGTTCCCTTCCCCCTTTAATTTAGACAGTAAGAGATGATACAATTTATTGAAGAAACTATGATATTTGTGCCAATTTTTGCACATAGTCAGTTTTGAACAAACAGTAATGGAAAGCAGATGTGTAAGGGAATGATATTAGTTTTTGGTGGCACTGTGATACTTATACTAGCTTCTGAACACAGTCAATTTTGAACAAATAGTAATGGCAAGCAGATGTGTGTAGAAGAGCATTCTGAGGACTATTTATTTAAAATAAATTCATCTGTAAAGAAATTATTTTACATATATTTCAATTCTCTATTTGTTAATCAAGTTAGCTGATTACTTCCAGTATTCAAAAAGCCATTGTTTAGGAATAGCCTCCCAATGTCCCGCTATGAAAAATTACATGTTGTATTCTTACTGCAGTTTTTCTCCTGAAGGAGTTACTTTTAATAAATTAATATTCTTCAATGATTTCAATTTATTTTGTAAATTGTTTGGAGTTTCTTCTTATACATGAATTAATATCAATATATTTTCACCCCTTAATTTCCGATTCCTACTTTGTGGTAAAAAATCATAATTTGCAATTAGGTATACACAAAGATTAAAATAAAGAAATACATTGTTACCTAGCATATTTAAGCCTAATTCAGAAGCCAGCTTCAAAGCCCCATCCTCTCCAAATATATGGCTCTTTTCTCCACATTTTGGACAGATGTACACATTCATATTTTGAACTAAACCAAGTATTTTAACATTTACTTTCTGGAACATAGCAGCACCTTTGCGAGCATCTAGCAAGGCAATGTCTTGTGGTGTTGTAACAATGACAGCTCCTTAAAAATAAATAAATAAATCATAATGTATACATCTTTTTTTTCTGTGTTTTTTTATGCTTATGTATAGAAATTATTGATTTTGCACTTTAAAAATTCTAAGCTATTTTATGATATGTTAAAGCAATGAATACAAATTACTCACTTAACCTCTGTTATAAAAATATCAAAATACAGTCAAAAGTCGTTAATCCGGACTCGTCGGGACTTCGGCTATTCCGGATTATCGATTTTTCCGGATTATAGATCATCAGTTTAAATCTGGTAAGATGGCATGCAGAAATTACAAAATTAAAAATATGAAACCGTAATTTATGAAATAAGGAACAATTATGATCTAAAGGGTATCAAAATTTACAAAAAGAAAAAGCTTAATTATTTATTTGTTTACTTTATTAAACATTTCTTTCAATGTAAGTTGCTTTGTTTCATGTGATAATACTTTCTCTTTAATTCTATTAAACAGACATAATTTCTTGTTTAGTTACAAAGTTCTGCTGTTCAAGTCCTATAATTGCTGTGTTGAGAATACCGACTAATTTGTCAATCGAAATGTTTTCGTTTTCAATAACCTCTGGGTCACTTTCTTCACTATCGGAAGCGAATTATAATGACGAGGAACTTTATTTAAATCATATCAAAGACGGAGTACATCGAGATGAATTACTACACTTAGTAAGGAATTATAAGCCAAATAAAATAAAAACATCTGTCCTGAAGATAAGGATAATGCTGACAGATCAACTTCCAATCCGCTGCGTGAAATTGATAAACAGATTTCGAAACATACTTTCACTTTGTAGATACAAATTACATATTAGTAAATATATATCGAAAATTCTATTTGACATAATCGAAAGATCAAGCTTACTTTTATGAAATTGCTCTAACAGTCTGCAAAAAATAATAAGCCGTATCCAATTCGAAGATTAAGGAACAACGCAATCTGCAACATTAACTGAATTAGATAATGTTAGCTTAGCTTATACCGTCCGTTACACATTAAACGCGCATGCGCATAAACATATTCGCAGCCGTAAAGGTCTTACGTGCACTCGTAAACATCTGTACGCATGCGTGAACGCAATGCATGCGCAGAAAGTTTGTAGCTTTGAGGTCCGGATTATGGGTGTCTGAATTAACGACTTTTGACTGTACCATAATTTTAAATAGGTTAATTGGTTTGCATATAAATGCTCCTTCCTAATAATTTACATATTCAGATAAAACATTTTAATCCTTAAAATTAGGCAAAAGTTTCTAAGGTTGCTTTTATTGTCTAATTTTAAACAGTACATTGGCATATTTCTCTTCTAATTTGATTTTAATCTTTAATTATAATATAACCAAATTCAGTTACAGTGTAATATATATTTCATTAGAGCATGATTTTATGTTTATTAAATAAACACTTAATAAATATTTTTTATGAAATTATTTAAAATTTAATTATTTTCACACTGTTCTGTGAAATCCTAACTTTAATTCATAAATAATATATACAATTTATAGAAAAACCCTAAAGTCTTCTTTTTTAATTTCACAGTTTCTCTTTTCTATCTAAACACAGTAAAATGTTATGAAATGCATCATCCCAAAATTAATGCTATCAAGTGATTCTTGTATAATGTAGAGATGATGCTTACCTAACAACAGCAGAACTGAAGTTTTTCTTACCAAGCAGTATTAATTTATAAGGCAAAAGTAGTGAGACACAATTATGTTCTTTTTTTGAAAAATAAAGTAATTTCACCATTCTCAATCAATGCTTGCTTTCATTAAGTAAAGATATAAAATGTTATCTTTCCTTTTTCTGTTGTCAATTTGAACTGCAAAGATGAGATTTAATAGCCTTCTCAAATTAAATTTTTAAAAAATCACAAGCAATGTATTTAAAAAAAAGTGGCAAAATAATTTCCTATAAATTAAAAAAAAAATTTTAAACGTTTTTCCAGAATTTCTGGAATTTTCAGCTGAAAAGTTACTAACCCTTACATTCATCCTGTTTAGGCTATACGAACAACGGAAAACATCTTTACACTGCTGCTCTTTTATATTAATCCCCACCTTTCTCTTTCTTCTAAAGACTGTCTAAGGCAAGTGTAACACTTACCGTATTTGATGGCATGCATATAAGACGCACTTATTTAGATGGCCACACACAAGGAAAAAAAAGTTTCAATAGCGTGGTTTCTTTTAGTTCTCGCATTTCGTAAAAGCCAAATAAACAATTATTGAATGCAATTACTTTCATGTATAAGACGCGGGTAACTTTTTTGAGACCAAATTTAGGAAAAAAAGTGCGTCTTATATGCCGTCAAATACGGTAATTCTTGGAAACCTAGCACATGCAATAAACATGCCTTAGGTTTAGATTATTTGATTATGGCAAAGTACAACAGGGCTATCTGCCTGAGAGAAGGGATGCCTTTGTAGCAGACTTTTTACATTAAACTGGCTCGTATTCATATTACACACGGGGCAAGCCATCAAAGCACCCAATGCAGTAAGCCAAACTGCCTGGAATTACATCCAGATTAAACTATCAGTGTTCAGTGACTTTACTACTTAGCCACTGGTGGGCATCAACATATCTTAGGAGATCTACTATTTCACACACTGAGTCAGATCCATCGAGACAAAGAGCTTGAATCAGTTCTTTGACTGAGCTATCAAACAACATTCTGTTCAAGACTTATTCATAATTGTTAAATGTGCATTTTAGATGGAAATATGTAACAGATTTAAATCATGACATTTATGCTTTTTGTGTGTGCATGTGGGTGTATGTGAATGTGTGTATAAAACTGTTAACATAAGGTGAAACAGAAAAACAGAGAAAAAAGAAGTTAAGTAATTGCATGTAATAATAGGCGGGCGGTGCCCGTACCTGAGGACAAATATCCGGAACTGACCACTGGCGGAAGGAGACCCGGTGTTTGTTCTAAGGGTGCGAGTGCCGAGGGATGGGGTTCGCCTTGTCTCCCACAGTTCGGCATCGTCCTCTTCGTGGCAGCCCCTTGTAACTATACTGGCAAAGGCTAGAGATAGGCTGGCTAGCATAGGCTAAGGGTGCTGGGCAACTAACCCTGTGGTCCGACTGCGTGGAATTACTGGAACCGACCATTTATGGGAAGAGACCCCGGGGTTTTCCAGATCACTGGCTAAACTTGTGTCTGACAGCGGCCTGCAGAACAAATAATCAGTCTTCACATAGATTAGGAAAATCGTTTATTCGGTGGTTGGTTCTGGCTTGGCAGGGACCATACTGGTACTGTCTTGTCTCGGACCTTGACATGGTCAGATTTCAACGGCCGTCTGAGGTGGTTGGCTCCTCTCGGTCGGTGTGGAGGGATGGACGAAGTCTGGCTGTTCTGGTGTCTGAGTAATAGTACTGTGGGAGGGAGCGGTGACCTCTCACGTGGGAATTGTAACTTTGTTTTGAGTAGTCGGAGTTGAGATCAGCCCTGTGGATTTCTTAGTGATGGTTGCCGTCGGTCTCTTCTCTGAAGAATTTTATCTAGGGATATATTCCCTTCACAGCAGCCTGGAGGGGTGGTGCCCTCTTGGATAGGCCCTGGAGTCTCAGTTCTATCAAACCTTGTATGGGAGGCTTCGAGCCTTAGTGCTCTGGCTCTAGTTTACTGCATGTAATAATAATTGTAATTAACTTTTTTTAAATGAATTTATCCGTAACTTCTTTTGGGATATGAGACAATACTAATGAGTCTTTTTGTGCGATACATCAGACATCATTTCATGTGTGATCATTCAGACTAATCAGTGTTTGTTAATTTGTACACTATTTTTGAAATAGTGTAAAAATTAACCCTCCCCCTCCCCATTAAATTGAATACGGCGAAAGCAGGGTTTCAACTGTATTCTCTAATATTAAAAAAAAAGAAAAGAAAAGAAATTGTTTTAATGCACTTTCAATAAGTATATACTTTATACAGAAGTACATTATTATTTTAAGTAAATATAGGATCTTAGGGATTTAATTTTAATAACTATTCTAAAAAATGAAAAAATGTAAGCAAAATATGAAACTACCTGATACAGGTATTGTTTGTGAGATCGACAGTTGAGTGTCTCCAGTACCAGGTGGCATATCTACTATCAAATAATCCAGAGGACCCCATGCAACCTGCACAAGCAAAACTTCTTTCAGAACTAAAATAAGGAAAAAGTTTTTTATAGAATTTTATTTTTTCTATTTTTTTTCTTTTATATAAAGTCAAAAGTCTTTAATACGGACGTCCATAATCCTATAATCCAAACCTCAAAGCTACAAACTTTCTGCGCATGCGTAAATGCATTTGCGTTTACCTTTACACATGCGCATAATACGTTTACGCATGCGCGTTTAATGTTTAACGGACGGTATAAGCTACGCTAAAATTATCTAATTATCTATTTCAGTTAATGTTGCAAATTGTGTTGTTCCTTAATCTTCTAATTGGATCCGACTTATTATTTTTTGTAGACTGAGAGCAATTTTATAAAAGTAAGCTTGAACTTTCGATTATGTCAAAAAGAATTTCCGATACTGGAGCTGCCAAAGGATCTAGAAAGCGAAAGCATGTTTCGATGTCCATCAAACAAAAAGTGGAATTGCTGCAAAAAATGGATAAAGGCATATATCCTTTGTTTCTCTAACCATTCCGAAATCTGTTTATCAATTTCACGCTGCTGTGCGGGGGGGGGTGGGGGACGTTGCGATGCGCAATGAACTGGAAGTTGATCTGTCAGCACTATCCTTATCTTCAGGGTAGATTCGGCTTATAATTCCTTACTAAATGTAGTATTTCATCTCGATGTACTCCATCTTCAATATGATTTAAATCAAGTTCCTCATCATTATAAATATCACGAATACACATCAAATAGTTTTCTGGTTGCAATTTTTTAATTTCGATTATGCGTAATGTATGCTTTATGCATGTGTGAGTTAAAAGAAATGTTTAATAAAGTAAACAAATAAATATTAAGCTTTTTTTTGTAAATTTTGATACCCTTTACATCATAACTCTTCATTTCATAAATTATGGTTTCATATTTTTAATTTTATAATTTCTGCATGCCATTTTACCAGATTTAAACTGATGATCTATAATCCGGAAAAACCGAGAATCCGGAATCGCCGAAGTCCCAACAAGTCTGGATTAAAGACTTTTGACTGTATTAATTATAGTTAAGGAGATAACTCCTTCAAAGAGGAACAAAACTAAATTGTTTATTTAAAGTAAATAGATACCTTTCGAAACAGTCTTTCAATTGCAGACATCACCATAAGTCCTCTCCAAACAATTGGTGATTTTTCATCCACTAGAAAACCCATGGACATACTAAAATGTATAAGTACGAAATAAAATAAAGCAAGAACTAAGCTATAAATTTTTAGAAAATACAGATTCTTATCAAACACTTTTTTTCAACCTAGATAACAACTACGAGCATTAAATTTTTCAGTTATTAAGTGCATAACACCAAGACTAAACAGAAACTATTTGACTGATAAAGAAGCAAATAACTGAGCTTTTAAAATTTTGCAGCAGCAGTGAACCTTAGTACTCCTGAGAACATAAACAAACATACCCCTATCGATAATTATATAATATTTTCTAAGCCGATGAATCTCTAATCCAGTTAAGACAGTTAAATATACAGTGTGACAACCATCAAAATATCTAATTTTGCAAACTAAAGTAAATTTAAGTACTACATAAATAAAGGAATTAAAACTTTTGGTTCTTAAGGTAGTACTAAAATTACTTTTATGGAACAAAGTAGTCAATTATTAATTTTTTGAATATTTTTCTTTCTTCCTTTGGATTAAATACAATCAATTGATCCTGTTTGCTTGAGCGTTTAACTGAATATGGTGAAGCGCCCAAGGTCTATCCAACCAGGATAATGTAATTTATCATATATGCTTTGTTCGGATTATAAACCAACGTTTTAAAAATAATTTATTAAAGTTCTGTAAATTTATACTTTGTACTTTTTATCTGAGCAGTTAGTGTTATAAAATAAATCAATAGTGAAATGGTGTCAGAAACAGTTAATTTTTGTTTTTGATAATATGCAACTAACTGAGTTGCTTTCAAAGTTGACAGTGCAAATGCATTTATGCATATTTTTTAAAGGAAGAAAGATTTTAGGAGGTGAAAATTTTTGCAAATCAGAAAATAAAAGCTTCAAGTTTAGAACTATAAATAAAAGTTATTGAAGATATTTCTGCCATTCTGTTCCAAAGGTAGTGCACGTTTTTGAAACTGCCAAATAAAATTTAGAACTTAAAATTTTAACTATGTTTTCCTATTTTACATAAAAGATTTCTTTTCTGTATTTTTAAGAATTATTCACCTGGGAATATTTTAGAAAACTGGGTGTAAAGTAATTCATTATTTACTTATTTTACAACAGAATTCACTAAGCATCTTTGTTATTAATTCATAGTTTTATTACTATAACAATTTTAATAAATTGCCATACAACACTTAAACACTTTTTAAGGAGGTTCTGAAGCTCGAAATATGATGAATCCATTACCCAAATTTATAAATGCCATCATCAACTTCTAAGATAACTACTTCCAGAGACCAAAATTATCCACAGCCATAGGTGGTTGTTTAAATCAGTTTTAATCTACATATCATCATATATTTATTAAAATACTTTGTTCCACCATTAGACAGATTAAACTTGTCGCATACTTTTTCCAAGAACTACGAAATTTCGGCTTCCCCACAGCAGTTTGAATTCTACTTTCTTTAGCAAGAACACCATTTGGTTATCTTTAGAATGCAGTAAGATTTCAGCAAATTTACGCTTTTCAATTATTGTTTCAAATAGGTTTTTAGCTGTTCAAAGCTCAGTTTTAACCTTTTTATTTATAAAATCTCCAAGTACAGTTTTTCACTTTCTTGAGACTAAAAAATTTGTTTCAACATAATTGGGGACCTCCCAATTTTTGGTTTGTTTAAATGCTTATTAGTTTTGCTCTTTATTTATACTTAATTTTGAATTTCGTATAAGCATATATTGGTTTTAGACCAATTTTTAAAAAAAATTTTTGTTGAATTTTAATATACATAATGTAACATTCTATTGTTTTTAGCTGTCCTTCTGGCACCATGTATGTTTCATACATTGGTTTTAGAGTTTTTTTTTTTTTTTTTTTAATTTTAATGTACATAATGTTAAGTTCTATGGTTTTTTAACAGTCATTTTGGCACTATGTAAGTTTATGTTTTTTTTCCTTCAAGTATTTCAAAAATGTGTAGGGAAAATTCTGGTACATTTGAGATTCGAGGTTTCATTTTTATAGGAATCAAGTCTTTAATAAAAATTGGATGAAATCTTTTAACGGTTTTTGATCTCAAATGCATCAGGAGAATGAAACATAGTTTCAAAACATATTAATCGACTTTTATGAAGCTTTAATTCATTTTCGCCTGATGAGTTCTGAACTGGAGTTTCAATAAAAGGAGATTAATTTTTTATTTGTATAATTTTGTATATTTTCCCTTTCGAATTTTTATTTTGAGATTGTTCTACTATGAATTTCCTAGTTAATTCTATTAGTTTTGGTATTATGTTAATAACTCTTATATAAAAACTGCAATTGTATTATAGAAGAATTGCCTTGCTTTTATTCCAATTTACTAATTAATTTAGATGCTTTAAGTTTATCATATACTTATTTACATAAGCAGTACAGGAAACAGCTTTGAAGTTATAGTTCCTTTCTAGTTTCATAATTAATAATAAAAATGTTCTGTATTAGATTAATGTAGTCAACTACAAACTAATAAATAATCTAAGATCTTAAATCTGTGAGTAAATTCTAATTTAAAATCTTTTTCATTTGTAAATTAGTTAGCAGTTCTTTATTTTTATTCAATTAGTTATGTAGTAAATGCAGAATATTCTAATTTTAATGTGCTAAAATTTATGACAGTTTAATCTTAGTTTGAAATATAAGAAATAATGATTATTTAATAGAAAATAGTCTTGTTAACTCACACTTTTCTATTTCCATTCAAAATATTCAATGGCTGCTGCCTTTTTAAACTTCGAATTCACCATTGGCCAAGCAGTAAAATGGCTGAACACTAATAGTTCTGACCTGGGTTCAGTTTCAGGTGAACGGGCTGGTTGCATGAGGCATTTTCGTGGCCTTTCCCATGTGAAATGTGCATATGAATCAGTTTCCCTTGGAAAGTCCTCCACAAAAACATCCCTTCTTGGAAGTCTTTCTAAGGGACACTGGCTCATATACACATTGGAGAAAATGCTCGTGAAGCCAGCCTGCTCGCAGGATTCGAACCTTAGACCAATCTACCTGTGTTCAGCAACTTTACTGCTCTGCCACTGGTGGACCTGACATTAAAAAAAAGTAAAATAGATTAGCTAATTAAAATTATTTCATTAGTGCTTTCATTTATTTCATGATCCTGCTTACATATATAAAAACTTGCATACCATCTGCATGATTATCTGAACAGAATAAAGAATTATTTGAAAAATACAGGGTTCGTCCAGAAAGCATTAGAACTAAATTAAAAAAAAAAAAAAAAAAAAAAAAAAATTCATTCATAATTTTGAACTATTGACTTAAAAGTTTTCAAAATATGCCCCTTCTGCATCAACACATTACCAGCGACTCTGCCAATCATTGAATACTCCCTAGAGCACAGAAACTGTAATGCTTTCGTTCCCTCGCTACGCCCTCTTGAATGGCCTGGACTGAGCTGTGGTGCCATCCTTTCATGACCCTTTTCAATCAAGAAAAGAGGAAGAAGTTTGAAGAAGTGACATATGAGCTGTACCTGTACTCGACACTCTGAAAAAGAGTCGTCTGCATCTGTCCAGCAATCGCTGGATCATAGAGGCTCCATCATGACAATGTGCCAAGCCACACCACCTTTTCTATCAAGAACGTCTTGACCAAACATGGCATCACAGCTTCCCCAGCCACCCTACAGTCCAGATGTCGCTCCTTCAGACTTCTTCCTCTTCCCCCAACTGAAAAGGGTCATGAAAGGATGGCATCATGGCTCAGTCTAAGCCATTCAAGAGGTCATAACGAGAAAGCTGAACATATTCCAGTTTCTGCATTCCAAGGAGCCTTCAGTGATTGGCAGAGTAGCTGGAATGAAAACTATTAAGTTGATGTTTAAAAATTATGAATAAATTTTTAAAAAAACATTCAGTCCTACTACTTTCTGGACAAACTCTGTACCTCAGATTATTTAAAAGCAATACTCTGCATTTTTTGGAAGTTTCTACATCCACTTCTGAACTTACCTGTTATATTTTTATTTCTTCCCAAACTTAGTGACACAAGTCAGCCAAATTATCTAATTAAACTGACTGCAATGCATAATAACTTAGATCTATTATATATCCACTGTCATTAGTTTAATCACCTCATTAAAAAGCATTAAATAATACATACTCTTGTGAAAATTGGCTTATCAATATATATTGTTGCAAGCATACGGGTTCGTAGTAAATTGAATGCACAAGTCTGAATGAATAAAATTTATTCTTATCGCAACAAATAAAAACAAAATGCTGAAATTTCTTCAGAGATATTTGTACAATATCGCAATATCTCCCAGTAGTTATATTTTAAACTACTAAAATGTTCAACAGAACTCAATTCAAAATACTGAGAAAGCTAATCCAATCTCACCACGAATTCGCTACAATAAACCACAGCAATAAGTAAACAAACTGAACTGAGATGTTTTGATCCCCCTTTTATTATCTTCTTAATTGTGCATGAGAATACTCTCATATTTTCTCAATTTTTCTGAATAGCAAGTGTACAATTACAAGATATCTATTTAATAAAAATGTCTAATGTGCATGCTCCTATTTTAAATTTTCCTGCGTAGCTTTCTCTTCAAATAAGTCTCGTGCTGCATTGCACGTGAATATAAAACAATTTTAATTACAAATTCTACAAAACATAGCTAAATAAATACAAAAACCGTTACAATATATATATATATATATATATACACACACACACACATAAGCACTAAGTAGTCAAAGCCAAAACAAACAGATAATATTTAATAACACAATAGTCCACATTTAGTATGGATCTTAGTTGATATTTTTCGGGGCATGCACTAAATAATGAGCTACTTTCATTTCTGAAGAATATTACTCCATGTTGACAATGGCTCTGAATTTTTACAGATTGGGTGGTGGCATTTCCAAGCTTTGATTTGAACATACTATTTCATCTCACAAATTCTGAATATGATTGATGTTGGTGGACTGAGCCGACCATGAATACAATTTCAGCACAAAATCATGCTCTCTAAATGAACTTGAGATCAATTTTTCAAAGTAATAAGGTACACTGCCCTGTTGAAAGTGACTATGTTGACGGACATCACAGTTATAAATGAGTGTACATAATCGGTAATGACAGCAAGATAAACTGTGGTGCTGACAGCTGTTTCTAAGATATATCAAAAGACCTACTGTTCTTCAGGGAAGTATTTCCCTGACAATAATTCCACAGCCACCAGCTTAAAGAGTTATTATTAAGCAGAAGAGATATCCATGACTTTGTTTCTGTTTACATTTTCTGATTCTGTCACTGTATGATAGAGCAAAAAATTAGATTCTTCAGATCAAAGTTAATAGTTTAAGTTTGATCTTTATAGATCAAAGTTATAAAGTTAAAAATGGAAACTTTTTCCATTTATCATGGGTATAGCATCAATGCACCTCAGCTTATAACAACCATGATTTCCTGTTTATCAGTGACAGCATAGACATCCTTGAGAGGATCCAGTTGTTAAAACCCTTCAATTGCAAAATACATCATATTGTAAATTCAGACATGCTTTGTGATACATATGAGTTATACTGAGTTGTATTGCTAACTTTCTGTTGCAACAGATGGTTTGTGCAGCCATCTTTCACCTCTTTCATTTAGCAGCAGTTTCTGACCAAAACTGTTGCCTGAAACTTGCTTGACATCTTTTTGCTCAAATGCCATTATCTAAACATTCGAGTTGCCTGTTGCAAAGAAAAGCTTATTAATATTAGGAGATGGTAGATTGAGTTTTCTTGCACTCATGATGATATCCTGGTCAGAATTACTCAAATCATTCATTTTACCCATTTTCACACTACACCAGTGACAACTATGTCTTCTCAAGATGAGTGCACCTCACATAAGAAATTCCTGGCTGTCACATCATTGGTGAACTGATCCATGGTAAAAAAAAAAAAAAAAAAAAAATTAAGGACTCTAATTTTGTGGCCATTCAGAAAGTGTATGCGTGGTGTGTATTATACATATACTGTTATATATAAATAAATAATATATAAACAATTATAGTTATATAAACAACTACAGTTATATAAACATAATAGTATATAAACAATTATAGTTATATAAACATAATAGTATATAATAGTAAATTATAGTTATATAAACATAATAGTATATAATAGTAAATTATAATTATATAAATAAAAAATTACTTACCATTTTATCCCATAGTTTACCAATGGTATCATGAGCTTATCTTAAAAAAAAATAATAAATATATAAATTTCACATATAAATCATATAACATTTATAAAAAATCTTCTAGTACTGGCAGGAATTATAGCACGGATCTGCAGAAGTACTGTAATTAGTATTTTAACTTATATAGAACATTTGTGCATTATTTCAATACTAACTGCACAGAAGTAACAATAGGATACTAGTATTAGATATGGAAAATTATATAAATATATATACATAAGATATAAGAAAATACGGTAGCTGCTTTAAAAATAATTGGCGACCTCAAAAATTAACGATTCTAGATTTGGTGCTCTCTCCTTCATAAATTTTCTTTGCAGATCTAATGTAATCATCTGCAGGAAGTTTCCACTTTGTATTTTAATATATTTGATATTGAAATATAAAGCAGAAATATATCATACATTTGCGCATGCTGTACATTCATATACATTGGTAGTATGTTTTATGTTTCATAACATTTAAGAAATTTTATTCATGTTATTTATAAGTTATCAGCAACTCTAATACTAACAATTATATTGCCTCTCAAAATTTGCAAGATTTGGCAACCTATCTAACAATATTTTGTGAAAAAAGTCCAAACTTGATATCCTTTGAATGTTACAAAAATTTAAAATCTCTACAATATATGCATAGAAACTTAAAAATGCAGAACTATCTGCCTGAGAAAATTTGGAAGCAAGATTAAATATAATTGGGAAAATGTCAGCAGACAAAGAATGTGTAGTTCTTAGTTCGGTTGGGGGGGATTTAGAAATTTAGTAAGTCTTCAGATGTTAAATTATTTCCTACATACATTTTCAGTATTTGTACCCTCAATATTCCTAGATTTCAGACTAGAATACATAAAGAAATTGAAAAAATTACAGAACAAGAGCCAAAATTCATCTCCCATTTTTATTTACTTATATTTTTATAGAGGATTTTTAGTGATAAAGGAGAATTTAACTCTTTTTTATTAAACTGATTTTATACAATATAATCATTCTGGATTTCAATGGAAATTTTAATATCCTTTGATGTATCATATTTTTCATTTATAGAATAAGATACAATATCTTTTAGAATGTCATTTTACTTTTCCAGGGTTCATAGCCACATTTTAGTTAAAAAAATAAACACCTATAAGCACTTTTCAAGCACATTTTAAGAAAAAAAAAAAAAAAAAAAAATAAGCACCTGTCTAATTACATTATATACAACTGCATAACCTTAAAAATTAGACTTGTAATTTAAAATATGAGAAATGCAGTATTTATTAAGAGAGAATAAGCATTACCTCAACCATGGAAAAAAAATTACTTTTTTTTTTTTAAATTTTAAATAACAGTTCAATTTACATAACTAGTTTACAATGAGAGGGAAAAAAAAAAAAAAAAAAAAAACTATGCAGAACTAAACTATATTACAAGATTCAAGGATGAAATTTCAGTTCAAAATAGAGAAAATAAATAATAATAAGGCATATTTAATGTATTTGCTTGGAACCTAATAATAAATAAAATTTATTTTTCTACTCATATTGATATTTAAATAATTTAAATCTAAATTCTGAACATTTTCTAAATTTTCATTGTACAGTCAAAAGTCGTTAATTCGGGCACACATAATCCGGAATGATCTATAATCCGGACCTCAAAGCTACAATGCGTCTCAATGACGCATGCGCATAGGCGTTTACATGCGTGCGTAACGTGCGTGCTTGCGTACGTTACGTGCTTGGGCGCATGCTCATAAAACGTTTACGCATGCGCGTTTAATGTATAACAGACGGTGTAAGCTAAGCTAAAATTATCTAATTCAGTTAATGTTGCAGATTGCGTTGTTCCTAAATCTTCGAATTGGATACGGATTATTATTTTTTGCAGACTGTTAGAGGAATTTTATAAAAGTAAGCTTAAACTTTCGATTATATCAAATAGAATTTCCGATATATATTTGTTAATATGTAAAGGATCTAAAGCGAAAGTATGTTTCAAAATCCGAAATCTGTTTATCAATTTCACGCTGCTCGGCGGGGGGAACGCTGCTGCACGCAATGAATTGGAAGTTGATCTGTCAACACTATCCTTATCTTCAGGGCAGGTGTTTTTATTTTATTTGGCTTATAACTCCTTACCAAATGTAGTATTTCATCTCGATGTACTCCGTCTTTGATATGATTTAAAACAAGTTCCTCGTCATTATAATTCGCTTCCGATAGTGAAGAAAGTGACAGAGGTTATTGAAAACAAAAAAATTTCGATTGACAAATTAGTCGGTATTCTCGACACAGCAATTATAGGACTTGAACAGCGGAACTTTGTAACTAAACAAGAAATTATGTCTGTTTAATAGAATTAAAGAGAAAGTATTATCACATGAAACGAAGCAACTTAAACAACTTACATTGAAAGAAATGTTTAATAAAGTAAACAAATAAATATTAAGCTTTTCCTTTTTGTAAATTTTGATACCCTTTAGATCATAATTCTTTATTTCATAAATTACGGTTTCATATTTTTAATTTTGTAATTTCTGCCTGCCATCTTACCAGATTTAAACTGATGATCTATAATCCGGAATCGCCGAAGTTCCGACGAGTCCGGATTAACGACTTTTGACTGTATATCGGTTTTCCCTTAACAGATATTGCAGGCAAAGTAATTTAAGTAAAAAAGAGGAACATTTTTGAAATCAGAAGACATAAATTTGCTTCATGCAGTCATCCTTTAACAGTAAAAGCTTAACTAACCGCACACTTGGATATTGGAGAAAATATTCGGACAGTCGAGCGTAACTTGAAAAAGAGGATCGGGGGGGGGGGGGGGGACCGTAGCCGCTCTTTACATTTTTCCACTAAATAAGTGCTTTTGACATTTCAATATGTGCATCATATAAAAATAAACCAATGGAACTGAAAAATATTCTGCTTAGCAAGCACAGTAAAACTCTTTTAAGTGTTCATAAACGAATCTCAGACAGAACATCAAAATTAATTATCTCTGCAAAATATCGCAAACGTTATTGCGCAATACGTGCGCCGTAATTCTTCCCTATGTGGTATTACGCAATCGGAATCAACAGATGCCGGTATTGGGAGAATAAAGAAGTAAATAACTGGGGTGTGTTTCATTCTAATTTTCAACACAAGGCGTTAAATTTACGGAATAGAATCATTCTTCGTTTGGGTTGGTAGACCGCAGAACTTTTAGTCCTATTCAATCCCCAGATTGGAAAGTGACAAAAAAAAAAAAAAAAAAAAAAGAGGTCCGTTGCTTGTTTTGCAGCGAACTGTAACAGTTTCAATATTCGAGATTTTGCAGAGAAAGGGGAGAACCTCCCAATCTTCGTACTGTATAATGTATTAGCCAAAATAATGAAATTAATTTGACTATTCGATTACTTTCGCAATTCTTTGACCAACAGAACGACGGGCACCTGTCTGTACTCTTCGTGCACACCAAAGGTTATGTTAATGCAGAGAAAGGGGAAAAATTTTTCCGAGAGTATGATTCACCATCTGACATTCCATATTAGGAAGAAAAGTTGTTTATTTAGTTTCGGCTTTGGTACGGGGAAAAATAGCACGTTCATTAAAAAAAAAGTACTAAAAGCAAAAAATAAGCACTAAAAAAAAAAATAAGGGCTTTAAAGAAAAAGTAAGCACCTATAAGGGCCTTTATATTTTGTTTTCAAATGTAAGGACTTATAAGCACTTATAAGGATCGCTATGAACCCTGTTTTCCTTACTGACTTTTATAGAAAGTAATGATTTTTTTAGCTTCAGCAGCAGTTTCCATCACCATTGAACTGCTTATTTAGTAATTTACTGGTAAATTCCAAATATACAAATTTTTCTGCAAACAAATACAAATTTTTTCTGCATTTCTTGAAAGCCAAAATAAATGTATATAATGAATTAATAACAGAGATAAAATGTTAGTCTTTACAACAAACTGCATCATAAAAACTAGCTTTGATATACATTTCTTGTGTTTACTGCAAATAAAAGATGATGTTTCACAAAAACCCATTATCAATAATGCTAGAATTTGCTTATCCATAAAAACATGTATTTTAAATTCATCACATTGGGAAAAAAAAAAAAAAAAAAATTGAACAAATAGCATGAAGATATTTGTGCTTAACTCAGACTGGGAAAGAAATTTTGTAAAGGCAAGAGGAATGTTGTTTTAAAAAAAATATTATGCATGCGTATGGTTGTTAGCTATATGAACATACTTTCAGTACATTCTGGTTGTCCTTTTAGATTCATCATACGTGGGATAGATGGGCCGTAGACATCAGCATCTAATAACCCAACAAGCTTATCCTAGAACACAGCAGTTTTAAATACATTTAAATTAAAACATCGGTAATTATAAATAATTAATTACTGTAACAAAAGTAAAAATTACATTCATTTAAACTGTTTATTACCTTTTTATTTGCACTTATTCCCAATGCCAAATTTACTAAAATAGAATAAAAAAAAGTATTTTACTATATGAAACTGATCATGATCATACAATAAATAGCATTTTTCTTCAAATATGCAATAATATGATAAAAATATTAATTTTTTCCTCATATTCTATAATACAGTAAAAGTCTGACTACCTGCCATTCAACTAACCATCTTAATTAACAGTGATTCTGCCAAATTTGTACCAATCATTCCAGCAGAAGTTTAAAAGAAAGATTATTCAAATAATTTCACTTTTTAATCTTACATAATTTAATTAAGTAACCAGAATATTTTGCAATTTCAGATACTTTTATTCTTTAAATGAAAAATTTAGTTAATGAAACTTGTAAAGCCAGCACAAAGCACATACAGAAGTATAATTCAAACAAAAAACAAAACAAACAAAAAAAAAAAAAAAAAAAAAAAACTGTCATTAAACAGCATGATTTAGTGTAAGTAATGAATAAGCTTGATGTCACAATACATTAGCATATCAGAAAAGACGAATGTGTGTGCTATGGATGTAGTCAGCTGATTGACATTCACATTTACAAAGTGTTGCTTTTATATATATATATGTATATATATTGCTATACTATTTATATTTGGGATGAAAATTGATGAATGTATCAAATGATTTGCTGCGAATAGCTTCGCCTCTAAAAATTGTTGCTGCTTTGAGTTCTATAAAAGGGTTCAAAATTTTCATTTAATTTTTTGCTCTTCTGGCACAAAGTTTAAATGTGTTAAACAAAAAAAAAAAAAAAAAAATACTAATTCAATATCTGAAAACATTGGAGAATACCAAAATATGTAATTTAATTATTCTTTGTTTTGAAGCTGCAGATGGCGACAATTTGTAAAACAATTTAAAATGGAATCCTAAGTTTTAAAACTTTTATTGGGGAAACAGGCAAGATGTTATTTTTATATACTACTTAAAACTGTGGATTTTCAGGTTCCAATTGTAAAATGCATAGGATGTTATAAGCCTTATTATCTTATGATCTAATTTTATAATCCAGTTTTGCATTTCTGCGAATTGTTTTAATATTAATTTTAAGAAATTATGAGAGGAATGTGTTTTTGCTTACTTTAATTATTTATAGTTCCTTCAGTTATTATTCCCTGCATTAGCAGTGACATCAGCATCTTGGTTAATATAATTCAGAGAGGCAAAGAAGAAAAAAAATGTGTGTGGCATGGATGTATAGCTGCAGCTGGTAGTATTTCAAAAATAATAATTCCACAGTTTCTGTGAAACACATTCACAGTGAAAAGAAACATTCTTAAAAAGAAATTCAATAATACATTTTATTTTAAATGTTTTTTTTTTTGGATGGGTTGCTGTTGCTGTTGTTATTGCTGTCATTCTCAATGTCTAAAAAAATTGCTGTAATCTCGACACCAGTTGAGATTACAAATATATATATATATATATATATATATAAAAGACTATGGTTAAAGATATGCATATGTATGTACAAAAATTTAAAATAAACTGATGTTTCAATTTTAAATGAATATAGATGCATTCATCTGATCAATGTTTATATTCACAACAAATTTTTTCAAAAATAAGAGTGATAAAAAATAATCTGAGAGTGATCATTGAGCAGTCAAAAGATTAGAGTTCCCTCTGTGAACTCAATGAGTTAACATAGACACTGAGCAGTCAAAAAGTTTAGCTCTCTCCATGCGCTTGACTAGAGTTAACATCAGTATTAACACATCAAAAAAAAAAAAAAAAAAAAAAATATTTGAGACAGATCATGGAGGGTTGAAACAAAGGCTGAATGTTATACAGGACACAGGTACACTGGCTAGTCATTTTAGTTTAAAGTATTTTTCAATTTGTTTGAGAATCGGAAGGCTCACTTGTTATATCATAAAAGATCTTTGCTCTTGATTTTATGTTAACCTGATTTATTCTTGATAAGCTAATTTAGTTTTTCTGAAGATGGATTAAGTTAACTGCTATTTATCTGTTTCTCTCTCATTTTGGAAAAATGATTAAAATTTGGCCCCTGCTCTAAACAGAAGAGCAAACAGTGAAGTATTTACAAAATTAATATGCAACATTTGAAAACAGATAACCAATTTCAATGCAAAATGATACATTGTGACAAGCAATTTAAGTTTTTATATGTTATAGTTGTAACCTGTATCTTTTGGTTATCTAACTAAATAAAGAGCAATCAGTTCTTTTAAACTTCTGCTGAAATGACTGGCAAAAGTTTGGCAGAATCACCACATATGCATATCTTTAACCATAATTTAAAAGGTCAACTAGGGATTTCATAATTGGATAAAACAGTTTTATATATATAAAGATCTATGAAAATATGCCAGTTTTTATATCTTAAATGCAGTTTTAGTTCAAAATCTTACATAATTTTAAATGCAGGCTTTTGAAATTCAAGCTGATAACAAATAAGATAATAATTTAGCCTGGAAACCTCTTTTTTCCTTTATTCAGCTTTCTTACTGTAAACTGCATTTTTATATGCTCAACTTTGCATAATTTTCATGTATCTGGCATTCAACATTTCTTGAGCTCTCCGCGAAGTCAAGCTTTTACTGTAATATAGAGCAAAATAAGAGCAGGAATTATAAAAATAATCTCAAAATATTAAATTATTTGTAGAACAAAGAAAGAAATTAAAAAAAAATATATTAATCAAATTTAAAGAATATAATGCTTAATACTGGAACACAAAAAAGAAACTTGGACATTGAATAACCATTTAAAAAGTTTAAATAGTTAAATATTCGTTAATTACGAGGAAAATGAAATTATGTAGAACTTGAATATTGCCCTTCTTCTTTTCAAGTAATCTAATTATATTCTCTAGAAAGTCAAACATTTCTTTGATATATATATATATTTAATTCTTTGAAACTATTCACTGAAATTGAACCAAATTTGGTGAGATACTAAAAGTGGTTAAAGCAATACTATCTCTATTTGGAAAATCATAACAAACAGCTCTTTTTGCACTAACTGCAAGCTTTTTGCAAATTTTTAGAGAATTTCTCAATATTAATTTAAATTTCCACAAAAAACTGCAAATGAGAATGAAAGTAATACTTTCTTAAAAAACAACATAGACAAACAAGTCTACTCATTTAATAAATTTCCCAGTGATTAAAAAATAATATTTAAACTCATTATTCAGATTTTTTATTGGAAAAAAAGGAACCTTTTTTTAATTAAGGGGTGAAAAAAAAATTACTAGTGTCTCCAAATATCTTAAAATACTAGCTCCCATACTATTTTGCCTAAAACATTTGCATAAAATACCTTACCAGAGAGAGTATGGTGATTAGAAAAGTGGACAATCTGTTAGATTTAGGTTTGAATCTTAATCAATGCATAGACATTTGTGGTTGTATGGCATTTATTACAGTGGAAGCTCCTAAAATCTGTAGATCCACAAATCCTCCAAAGTGGCTGATAGTAGAGAAACACTAGATTCCAGATATTCCAGTTTCATTCCTCATAGCATTCTTGGCTAACAGTTGCTGATATCAATGCTGGCCAAAATTCTATTCAACAAGAAGCAATCCCTTGTCTCAACTTGTATTATCATTATATATAAA
Source organism: Stegodyphus dumicola (assembly GCF_044657685.1). NCBI lineage: Eukaryota > Metazoa > Arthropoda > Arachnida > Araneae > Eresidae > Stegodyphus > Stegodyphus dumicola. The sequence goes on along the minus strand of NC_140774.1, from coordinate 155,204,539 downwards.
AGGAGAGTACAAGCAGCATTAAAAAGTGACTGAAAAGCCACAGTTATCCACACTACCACATTAGTAAATACTACTAATGAATACCCACCATAATATGACTGCCTATAATTTAAAAGCAATGCTCATACGTATTTTAACATTGTACCCATATTTAAGTTTACATGATATCTTCAAAAACAAACTATTATGAAATTTAATAAATATTTACTACATATAATAAATAAAAATGCATTTGTTTATACCTGCAGTTGTTGATTTTCCAACTCCACCTTTACCAGAAGCGACAACAATAATATCCTTAACACCAGCAATGGGAAACTTTCGTACGACACTCTTTTGTGAGGCTGATATAGTCTTCTGATCAGTCTATACAAAAAGGAGGAAAAAGAGTCATGTACACTGAACTATATCAAAATTTATATGCATATATGTAAGACTAATAAAAATACTTTTTATGAAGCACTCAATTATTTGCTGTTGCCAATACACCATTTCAAAACATATTTTACTGAAAAATAATAATATGATGAGACAATGAGAGACGGTCATGACACAATCCTGAAAAAGCAATAATCATTATAAAATTATTCGTTTGAACAAATTATTTGCTTTAAAAAATATATGACAATGAGAATTAAAAAGGATCTAAATTTTATTTTACATACATAGATGTACCAAAAATGATGGAAATATACTTGAATTTATAAGTGATGCTTGAAAAGAATCAGATGATTATCAATTCCGTCTTAATAAAATATTTGTAGTTTTTGATTATCTGCACCTTCACCAAAAAGCTGCTAAAATGTATTGATGAAGCAATACACATGTCACCAAAAATATTTATGTGGCAATCCATGATGATGTAAAAAAGAATTAACATCCATGATGATGTAAAAAAGCAGTAACTCATAAATACTTTTGGTTTTAGAGTAGAGAGAGAGTACCCCTTGTATTATCATGAAGGTGTTGTTTCATTTATCGCCAAGTTCTTGTTTCATTTATCGCCAAGTGGTAGTTTATTTATGGTAGCCCGAGTAGTTGAATGTTATAGAAACCTTATTATGATGTAGTCGGTTTCATGATTGCGGTGAATTTGTAAGGGCTTGTGGTGAGTGTTGGTAGGGAAGTATATTGCTTGTTTTCTGGTTTAGACAGTAAAATGGCTGAATGTGGTAAGATTAATTTGAAGTTTCTGTATGATTTGGAAAGAAAGGGAAAAAGAACATTACTTGACTGGTGGTGTAAATGAAGGTTTACTTAGTAGCCATTATTAAGTGTCCTGTTCGTAGGAAGAAAATGGGTATGGTCGGGAGATAACAGCGCTACGGGAGGATATTTTTTACTCTCATTTTGTGAATTTATGTGGCGAAGCTGGCATACAGATTCTAGTTAAGATAATTTTAGGAAGTTTTTGGATGCTGTTAAGGAATTTTGTTTGACTGAAGACGTATTAATTCGTAAATAAGGTAAGTGAATACTTCCTTTGTGCAGGGCAAAGATGAATTTTCTTTTTCACGTTATTTCACTGTTTTATTTAAAATGTAGTTTATTGAGATTATATATTTTTTTGTTGGCTGCTCTTTTGACTTTTTAAATGAATATAATTCGATGCGTACATGGACAAAGTCAAGGGAGTACGCAATGCCTAGTTTGTGCAATTCTCTGATGTTTTTTTAAGTGAAAATAAGTCGATGTGCACATGGATAACAAGTTTGTGCAATTCTTTGTCTTGTTATTTTGGCTCTGTGTAGGGTGATTTTTGAAAATAACAAGTCAAAGAATTGCACAAACTCAGTATCCATGTGATGCTAATTTTAGCCAAGGGATACCCATATATATACTTTTACCATAATTTTTGGTATAAGTGCAGCCAGTATGATTGCATATTATGATCCCAAAGAAATTTCAGCATGTTTTGCATGCATAAAATGCAAAGTGGCTTATTTAAATGCATCATTTATTTCATTTTTCCTTCTCACTTTAGGATTTTAATGCAGAGGTTATGTGCAATGCCACATCTGTGCAACTCTCTAATTTTTTTTTTTTTTTTAATGAAAAATATCACAAAGTACATGGGGAGAACATCAGTGCAAGAAACCAAGAAATGTGTATATCTTGTGTGGAAAGAGAAAAGAGTAAAAAAAAAAAAAAAAAAAAAGTGGCACTAGATGTATTATTGAAATAGATGTGTAAAGATACCCACACGAATGTTTCTCTCCAAAGTCAGCAATGCATTTCTGATTTTTTGGTGAAGGTGAAGATAATCAGAAAGTATACAAATATTGGCTAATCTTTGGAATATGGTAACAGATAGTTTGGCGACATTTTGGTAAGGCGATAAAGGTCACTAGCTAGGACTTTAGCAGTGTACATGGATAAAGACAAGAATGTACTTTTCGTGATTCTGGATTTTTTTAAGTGAAAATAGGTCAACGTGTACATGGATACCGTGCATGTGCAATTCTTAAAAACGCGGCAAGCAGTGGGTGATTCTGCACTTTCTAACAATTTCGCACCTAATCTTCGTCATGATTAAGCACTTTTGTTTCATAAAAGTTCTAGCATAAGCGTAATTCAGCTAGCAGATTGTTGGGAAAAAATGTTGAGTTAAAAAAAAAAAAAAAAAAGAAAAAACATGCCTTTACTTTGTGAAAACAAAATGGTGTCCAAAAAAAAAGAAAAAAAACTAGCAGGTTGCTGTAGCAGGGTTGGTTGCCAAATTTTCGCCAAAAAATTGTTAAGTTACCATAATCCGAAGATTAACCCAAATATTTAATAATGTGACAATGACTATCTGATGAATTAGTTTAAATGATGAATGACAGCTAGAGCTCAATGCATAGGACAGCATTTTGAAAGTTCTTGAGACTTGTACAATTCCTTGCTTTACATTTTTAAGATTGTACCAAAAATACTTCTATTACTTTCTAAGTGGCTAACCACATTTGCTGAATCATAAAAAACTAGGTACTTATTATCACACAGCTCAGCAGCATTTTCTTATCAAGGGAATAAGAGAAAAATGCTGAAAACTTTATGCGCTGATGTGCGAAGTCCTTGAGAACTGTATTACAAATGTGATTAAGAGGACCATGCAACAAAATTCCACACTGATGGAATTAGGCAGCAGAAGATCGAATCGAATGCAATTTCTCTCAGTAAAACATTGCTTTAGTGCCTCACATGAATTTGCAAACACAAGCACTGATTCCTAGATAACTGGAAATAGGTAGTTTGTTTTGATGGGCTGAATTTCTGACTGGTAAGTGAAAAGATGCTAACCAATGATTATCCAATAAGTAAACAAAAATTATTTCAATTCCAAGGTAATTCCTGGTAACTGAAAAATTATAATTATTCAAAATTACAAACGCATTTATACTGAAGTAAAAATTAAGGAATGTCCTTGTTAAATCGGCCACTGTATAAGCCTTTGGCAACATCTGAAATTCCCATATTATCAAATACAGTACAAAGTCCGTAATTCGGATGTCCATTATCCAGACCTCAAAGCCACAACCTGTTTTTTTTGTACGCTTTTCGCATGCACGTTTAATGCACACTTCCGATACGCATGCTTCGTTTCCGATAGCGAAGAATGTGACAGAGAGGTTATTGAAAATGAAAAATTTTCAATTGACAAGTTAGTCGGTATTCTTGATACAGCAATTACAGGACTTGAACAGTGGAACTTTGTAACTGAACAAGAAATTATGTCTGTTTATAGAATTAAACAGAAAGTATTAGCACAAAAAACGAAGCAACTTAAACAACTTACATTGAAAGAAATGTATAATAAAGTAAATCATAATTGCTCTTTATTTCATAAATTACGGTTTCATATTTTTAAATGTATAATTTCTGCACGCCATCTCACCAGATTTAAATTGATGATCTATAATCCGGAAAAACCCCTAATCCGGAATCGCCGAAGTTCCGACGTGTCCGGATTACGGACTTTGTACTGTATAATTAAATTTAACAATTGTGGTGGCTAAAGGCAGTGACCACTTTTTTTTATGACATCTAAAGATTTATTTATATCCACAGATTTTATGACATCTAAAGGTGCTTACTTTACATCAAAACAGGAAACATTATCTTCATTTTTACAACCAGATTTTGTTAATCTTAAATCAAGTAGTATTACCTCTAAGTGTTTTTATGAATTATAAGGTTCTCCTTAATAATGAACAGATAATGTGGTACCTGAGATTGCACATACACGTATTAAAAAAATAATTTGCTAATGACTTTATCAGTAGGAGCGTAATCCGATCTGATCCATGATCTAGACCAAGAGTAATCTCCAAGGTGTCAGACCTTTGTGAATGTAAATCTTAATAGTATAATCCGAGATTTCTTACTTCCATTTATAATGAGAGGAAAATATCTTCATTTAAATTATCAAACTTATTAAATGCAAAATATGATATTTGTGTCAAAAGTGAGATAAATATTTACAAAATGACAAAATATTTACGCTTCTAGTATTGAAAGTTGGCTAGTACCCACCATTAAAGAAAAAGTATTGAAAGTTGGTATGTTTACAATGTATAAAACTTGTGTGGAGTTAATACTTTGAAAAATAGTAAAATTTGATTCCTGCTAAATTCTGATCTCCTCACTTGATGTTTGGTTATAGTTACTTTTTTTAACTAATTTGGTTAGAGTAGATTTAAGGACACCCTTTGTATTATCGTGAAGTTTGTTTCATTTATGGTAACCTGAGTAGTTGAATGATATGGAAACCCTATTATGACATAATTGGCTAAAATATGCAACCAATTACATCATAATAGATAAATGATATTATATCAAAATTATATATATATATCAAAACTATATATTATATCAAAACTATAAAGTCTAAGTTCCAATCTTGGTTATTGGTTGCAGTGAATTTGAATGAGGGGAAAAGATTTGTAAGGGCTTGTGATGTGTGTTGGTTAGGAAGTTCGTTGCTTGTTTTGTGCTTTAGATGGTAAACTAACTGAATGTGGTAATTTGAAGTTTCTGTATGATTTGGAACGAAAGAGGAAAAGAGCATTAATTGACTGGTGTGTAAATGAAGGTTTTCTTAGTAGCCATTATTATGTGTCCTGTTTGTAGGAAAGAAATGTGTATGGTCGAAAGCTGAGAATGCCAACACTACAAAGGATATTTTTGACTCTTTGTGAATTTATGTGATGAAGTCAGTATACAGATTCTAGTTCAGATAATTTTAGAAACTTTTTGGATGTTGTTAAGGAATTTTGTTTGACTGAAGACAGAAATTTGTAAATAAGGTAAGTGGATATTTCCTTTGTGTAGAGCTAAGATGAATTTCCTTTTTTATGTTATTTGATTGTTTGATTTAAAATTCAGTTTATTGAGATTGTATATTCTTTGTTGGCTACTCCTTTGACTATTAAAATTAAAATAGATTGATGGACAAAGTAAGGGGAGTGTGCAATTCTCTAATGTTATACTTTTAAGTGAAAATAGGTTGATGTGTATATGGATGCCAAGTTTGTGCATTTCTTAAATATATTTTTACCTTTTCTTTTTTATATTTCATAAATTCAAAAATGAATATTTATTTACGAAGATATTTTCAGTTAATGTTTTACTACATTCCTTTTTGACCTTTGTAAATTTATTCAATATTTAGCAAATGTTTCATTTGATTCAGATAAAATTTTTAATTTGTTTTTCGGGGCTAATCTTTGGAATATGGTAACAGGTAGTTAGGCGACATTTTGGTAAGGCGATAAAGGTTACTAGCTAGGACTTTAGCAATGTACATGGATAAAGTCAAGAGTGTGCACAATGCCATTTTTGTGCAATTCTGGGATGTTTTTTTAAGTGAAAATAGGTAGACGTGTACATGGATGATACCATGTATGTGCAATTCTTAAAAATGCGGCAAGCAGTGGGTGATTCTGCACTTTGTCCCAATTTTGCACCTAATCTTCGTCATAATTAAGCACTTTTGTTCCATAAAAGTTCTAGCATAAGCGTAATTCAGCTAGCAGATTGTTGGAAAAAAATGTTGAGTTAAAAAAAAAAAAAAGCCTTTACTTCCTGAAAACAAAAATGGCGTCCAAAAAAAAAAACTAGTAGGTTGCTATAGCAGGGTTTGCCGCCAAATTTTCGCCAAGTTATCATAATCCAAAGATAGCCGTTTTTCGGTTATGTTATACTTTTATTCTCTTGAAACAATGAAGTCTTTCAGATGCAATTGTCTCACAAACAGTGAAGATTATTGACTAAGGAATAATATCCAGGTTAGATGGTCAAAACTTGAACCTTTATTTCAACTTCTTTCACACATGGAAAAAAAAAATAGCGTACAGAAAACAGAGAGGTAAAGTTCGTCTCAGTACAGGGTTGTAATATTTTACATTAGATAACATATTACAGTAAGATTTTTCAATTTCGACAGGTTTTGCGATATTGTGAATGTTTAAGAAGACAAATTTCTCAATAGTTCAATAATTCCGCAATAAGTAAAAAGATAGAGGAATGGTGTATTAGAGTTTTGAGAACATAAATGTATTTAGATATATTCCATGTTTAAAAAATTTAATACTTACACTTCGTACGCGGCACGTTCCATTTTTCATACGGAAAGCTAAACACAATTTAAAATTCCTAGAAAGCATATTTATGCTAATGTCACAAGAAACAAGTAGTTAATATAGTTTTCTGATTACTATCTATAAAAAATACGCACATTACTATGTCAGACTTCCTACACCATCTATTAACATTTTGCTGATTAATTGTAATGCAAAAATCTGGCAGACTGATAAATGATTTGCTCCGACTGGTTAAAACAGGAAACGCTTGTTGGATAAGACAAAAGAAATTCAAACTAATTCTTCTTAAACTCCGTTTATCTTTTCACAACAGAACAACAAAACAAATACCTTCAAAACAAACTTTCATTGTAAAAATATAATAATTGTGTTGCCATTAAAGGGCAACTTAAATCAAAATATAAAAAAATAATAGGTGGCACTTTTAATCACATTAATAACTCAACATTCTCCCATCTTCTGATAAATGATATTATATCAAAATTCTGTTATAAAACTACAAAGTCTAAGTTCGTATTCCTTGAATTTAGTAGGCGTTTTAGTGTTCCGACCATTTCTGGTGCTTCTCTCCTTAAGAACTTCGTGAAGAATCTCCGACTCCATTCCTTCTTCTAGTTCCTTCTCCATTCAGTTCTTCCTTCTAGTTTGAATTACTTTAAACTTGAATTTCTAAACTGTAGATAAGTTGCACATATATGAGTAATTCTCCATTAGCGGTTTTCAAACGCACTAATCTATCATTACCATCCTTGGATGTATAGCTCAACCCTTTTGTGTTCACTGGGGAATAAAATGGGCGGTTTAAAGCTCTCGCGATTTTTTCTTTCTGTCAATTTTGTTTTAACACGAATTGTTCCTGAAAGATCTATGAAATGAGAAATATCTTGCAATCCAGATAAGTATTCTTCAGCAAAAATTCTTTTTTAACTACATTAACAATCTTTCTTTCTAATTCTAAAAGTTCTTTCGTAGTTAAACCATCATTCATTCTGTTTTCCTTAGTTTTCCGAGAGTTATTCAAGAATCTTAGAATCTATGTAACCACTTTGATTATTTTTCTACAGCTTGAAAAGTATATCAGAAACCAACCTTTGTCAAATCGTGGCATTTAACATTATCCATGATTTCTTTTCCATTTCTGAAAATACTTTTTGTTTGATCAATGTATCAGATTTTGGACATTGACCTTCCTCCTTCTTCAGCTAGGATGGTACCAATGGGAATGAAATTCTTCACAGTACAGCCTCTTAAAGGTAAATCTGTGAGGTTTTCTGAGCCAGGTATTTTCACAATTTTAAACAAATGAAGTTCTAATTCAGAATCAAACAACAAAAATCAGAGTTAATTTTCAAAATTTTCACAGTGTAAAAATTTGAAAATTAACGCTGATTTTTGTTGTTTGACTTCTGAATTAGTATTTATTCGGCGTGTTATTGTGCCTTAATTAAATGAAGATCATCAAGCTACTTTAAAAACTGCTTTGCAATTCTTTTGGTATTTCAACATCCCAACTCAGTTTTGATATCCAGTTTTCCTGGAGCCATAGTTTTGGCAAAAGAGTCATTAGACTAGAAAATCCAATGGGACTGAATACTTGCTGAGGCAATGAGAGCAAAATTCTTCTAGTTATCGGTTTTTTTTTGGGGGGGGGGAGTTAGTTACTGCACTGACATTACAAAATAAGATATCTTCATAGCGATCCCAAAATAGACCCAAGACTGGGGTTGGCTGAACCCAATTTCTTGGCCTCTTACATTCGGTACACTCCCACCCTATCAATCAGAATTTGTTTGGGGCCATCAACTCGGTAGACACTTTAACAAATTTATGCATTTCTTCCTCTGAGTCGACTGAAGTGATGCAGTTATCAACATAAATGGTTTTTTTAATTTTTCAGCGATTTCTTTTGCTTCCTGTTTTACATTCTGAAGATGGTACTGGATAACAGCTCCAAGAATGAAAGGGCCGCAGGTTACTTACAGGAAACCAAACTTTTATGTCTAAAATCTTGTTGCTTCTTATTTTTGACATCTTCCTACCAGAGAAAATGGAGATAATCTCTGTCTTCTTCATAAATGGAAATTTGCAAGAATGTCTTCTTTATGTCAATAATAAATCCTATTTATTTTTCTCTGAATTTAAGAATCACTTCAGCTATTAATTCAATGGCATTTGCTCCTTTTTCTAAGCAATCGTTTAATGAAGGGCTACCTTTTTGTTTACTCGAGGCATCAAATAAGGGTCTAAGTTTTGTTGTTGAATATCCTTTTTACACTCTGCGGTGACGAAAATAATATGAGTGAATTGAAAGTTCTTCAGACACTACCTTTTCTATAATGTTATGTTCAAGCCATTCCATGAAAGTAGAATTGTAAGCATCATAGTTGCCATCCGAAATCAATTTTGATGTAAGTTTATTTAATTATTTTCAGCAATAATTTTATTATCAGGAAGAATCTCAACCTCTTTCCATTGCAATTTAACTTCATATTTCCCTTCATTATTTATAATGACTGTCTGCTTAAAATGATCTATCACAGCTTCTAAAGCTGCTAAAGAATCCCTAGCAATATTAGTTTCTGATTTTCCATTTCTGATTTCCCCGATGATGGTAATACTAAATTGTTAAATGTTAGCGATTAAACGTTAGAGGGTGTAAGGAGAGACGAAGAATGGTGTTGTAAAACTGATCATCACAACTTAAAGGGGGCTGATGGTATGCGAAACAAAAACACAGTGAATATGAAAAACATGGGAGTAAAAAGTTACTTTAATCTCAGATATTTACAAGAAATAATGTCTTATATTTAAAAGAATTATTTAAACTGATAACCAGACACTGCAATATAGGAATCACAAGACCAGTGGATCCAGCCTACGACATGCAGATCGACTCTTTTGTCACTAAAATTAGCATGGCTGCTGATGAAGTACGTAACATGCTGAGCATCTTGTTAAAGTATATGCAAACCACTTCGCCGTCGTTGTAGTGCATGTACTGCTGTTAGTAATTGTTCATTTGTAACAATTCTTGTGAATATCAAACATCTTTTTTTTTTTTTTTTTTGTTAAACATTCATGATTCATTTTGATCTTCACATTCCTCGTACTTATGTTTACACAACACACTGTCTTATGAAAAAGGTTACTGATGCCATACATTGCCTTAGAGTTGTGATTACAAGTTTTAACATATATGCAGTATAGTATTTTCTCTTACTATCTGATAAAAATAAGGCATATAAAATCTAGAAAGCAATTAAAAACAATATCACCTGAAGTCAGATTACTCATTGAAAAACAATACGGTTATTCAACTAACATGCTTAACATTAATACGAATTCTAGACTAGCTAATTGCTTCGTTCCTGAAAAAACATATTACGCGAGGTGCATTTTACAGAGTTATTATTGTTTTTACTTCCTTGTACGAAGTAAAAAGGAAGTATTGTAATCGCGAAAAGATTCAGGCAGCATATTTCAACGAAAATATCTTAATCAAAAAAATTTAACGATATTTATGTGTGATATCTGTACGTAAGAACAGAATAAAAGACTAGTTTCCTCAATATATATATATATATATATATATATATATATATATATATAAAACTGCTTTAAAATTAATTCTGAAGAGAATTTTTCGTGGCGTCTGTATGAAATGTGCACCTCGTATTTTGGTTGCAATCGGCCGCACCAAACGCATATAAATATATTTATATATATATCTACCTTGTTACCCGGCTCAGTGATCTCAGTTTCTTTACTCTTACATGTTTGTACAATTTTTGCTTTAAAAATGATTGAATTATGTTGTTTTTATCTTCCGGTTAAGGTTTTTATGCCTTTAGTAAATCTGTATGCAATATTTTTAGAATTATCAACAATTTTAAAGTTATTTAAGTGCCGCTAAGCCTTTTTACTTCTTTGTACGAAGTAAAAAGGAAGTATTGTAATCGCGAAAAGTTTCAGGCAGCATATTTCAACGAAAATATCCCATTTTGACCTCTTTCAAATGCAATTTAACGATATATTTCCGTGATATTTGTACGTAAGGACAGAATAAAACACTCTTTTCCTCCAAAAAAATTATAAAACTGCTTTAAAATGAATTCTGAAGAGAATTTTTCATGGCGTCTGTACGAACGTATGTACGTACGTACGTACGTATCTCGCATAACTCAAAAACGTGTAGCCTCAGAATGTTGAAATTTTGTATATAGGACTATAACATGTAGATGTGCATCTCGTATTTTGGTTGCAATCGGCCGCTCCAAACGTATATAAATACATTTATATATATATCCATTCTGTTACCCGGCTCAGTGATCTCAGTTTGTTTACTCTTATATGTTTATATGTTTGTAAATTGTATATTTTTTGCTTTAAAAATGATTGAATTATGTTGTTTTTATCTTCCGGTTCAGGTTTTTATGCCTTTAGTAAATCTGTATGCGATATTTGTACAATTATCAACAATTTAAAAGCTGTTTAAGTGCGGTTAAGTTTTAAATAACATGGCGGACATATTTGTTTACATTTGAAACAGCAGAATTGTAGATTTGTTGGCCAATCTAGAGAGACTAAGCTTCGCAACACAAAAATAACGCCTTCATTTATTATTGGGAATTAAATCATGCTTAATACTTTCTGGAATTTTTTCCAGGAAATAAGTGTTTAAGATTTACTTCGTAATTTTTAATGCAGATATTTTAAGTTTTTATGGATTTTCGCGATTTGAGAACTCAATTCCTTGAATGAGAAATACTCAATCGTCTGTGAAAAACTGTTACATTTCTGTTTTGTTTGCTTAATTTCTTTCATACATCGTTTTAGCTTTATTATAGTATTTGAATAGAACATGTGGCAACGATAATTCTTCAAATGATATAAATTTTGTGCATTCAGGTCGTTAATAAACAAATATAGTGTAATGGTAAACAAATATAGTGAATTTTAAAGAGTGCATTTATTCTATTGTGGTTTATGCGCTGTCGACGAAGTAGATGTAATTCAATCCAATCAAGTGAAATGAAATTCAAGGAAAAAAATGCGTATAATTTAATATTCCGTACAAGGAAGTCATGTGGTGTACACGTCAGATTTTTTTTTATGGCGGCCATTGATTGTTTATATTTGAAACAGCAGACTAGTGGATTTGTTGAAAATCTAGAGAAACTTAGCTTCGCAACAACAAAGATAACGCCTTCATTTTATCAGGTTCAATGTTTCTTCTAACCTTCTTCGGAAACATACAGTGACCTGACTAGAACAGAGAGCTTACTAAAGCTATGTTCACTAATTGTAGTAAGTAGACAGGATACAGACGAAGGGTATACAAAACCCTTTATTTTTCTTTATATACAATGACTTCCGTACTTCGGAATACAATGACCCTCCACTCGGGGTCTAACGTAAAAGATAGCAAAATAAAACTAAACTCTAATTTAACTTTAGAATAATATACGTGTAAGATTGGCCTTATAGTAACAGGAAGCGTATGTAGCACAGAGACTGTAAACACTACAATACGTTTAATTTATCAAGAGGATTAAAACCTCTGGCCTGGAAGGCAAATAGCAACTGCGTAACTTCTAAGGTAAGCGGCCTGCTTCGAACTCACGGCTTCCTCTCTCTGCTAGGCAAAAAGGCCACACTTAAATACTTGGCGTTCGCCAGACAACTTTGCATAAAATCCTTCACGCTTATAATTCTGGCTGGAAGTAGAAAATAAGAAGTGATAGTAAAGATTTAAAATAAAATAAACGTTCGTAAAACTTAAGATCCTTACATACTTCCCGCCAGAGTTAATTAGTTTGAAACTGAGGTCTAAAACGACCTTGTTGAAAACTTTTAGCTCTAGAAACTAACGCGAGGCCAACCTTTTACAATCATAACTTAGCTAGAAACTAGAAAATTTAAAAGAAAGAAATTTGTTACAATAGCAGCTCCCGGGATATACAACAATCTTTTTTTTTTTTTCATCTGTACTGCATCTAAACAGGAGCTTTATTCAATTCTGGTTCCTTCCAGAGATCTGGAAGGAAAACTAGTTTAATGAAATGTTACAGAATGACATTGCAAATAACATATAGAATATACTTCTCTTAACATTCTTATTTCATTCATGACTATTTTAATTATCTCTCCCCGTGCTCTCTGACATGTGTTGTAAAAGAACACCAAACACGTATGTGTTTCTGTCTACGTGTGCCACACTTCCTCCTACAATCAAAACACTAACGTGTTAAAATTCAACATACGAGACCTCTTAACACACCCTACTTTTCAACTCTAAACCCTGAGGTACTATTCTAAAAGTGGCTAACTCTGAAGTGTAGCGTCAGAGAGCCTAACTCCATCATTCAACCTTTAACATATATTCGTCACGATTTAATCTTTACAGTCACACGAATAAAAAATATTTAACATTACTTTCACTTTTACCATATCACGGTATTTCTTAACATTTAAAATAACAGTTCACATGTATATAAGAACATATCAACATGCCGTTAGTTTTACACATTTGAAAACATACATTAGTAGTACATTGTTAACTTCTATTCTTTTCAAAGCAAGTGCCAATTCTTTCTACATTGAAATAATACTACATTTCAAAAAGTCTTTCAGACTAAAACTTCTCTCTTGCTAGAATGTTTTAAATAAAATTTATACAATAACTTTTTTTACAATATTTAAGTTCTTACACAACGCTATTATACATCAACTTTAGTTTTACGCGCGAGTAATTGAAAAACATAATAAGAAAATCGGTCACAACTCATTTCTCGCCCTTTCGGCGATAAAGGTAGACCTCGCATGAGGTAAAACTTCTTGAAATCTGCCACTTGCAGTAAGAATGAAAGATTAACTCAAGTTTGCAAAATAACATAAAATTTTACTTATCTTTGTAATATTCAGACATCCTTTTCTGGGCCCAGTCTTTAAAGGTATAGCAGATAGTGGCTTGGTTGATCCTCCTTCTTGTACGGGCTCGCCCTTCAGTGCTTTCCTCTGGAAGCTTCCGTTTTTCACCAGTACGGCCACCCTTGAACACCTTCCTTTTGTCCTGTGCTTGTGGTCTTGGCCGTTTGAAGGCAGCTGGTCTTGGTGGAACCGGGAAACTTCTGTCGTGATCCTGCTTGGACCTCGTTGTTGGCCGTTCAAATTTTTCTTGTACTTTTTCCTCCGCGGCTGATGGCCCTTCCGCAGTTCGGCGACTTTTGCTGCGGAGAGTTCTGTCGGATGAGTCGATCCTCCGTTTTAAAGTCGGGTTATAGTTGCCGTCCTTTCTCCCGGTCCTTTCCACATACGTCGTCCTTCTCCCTTCTTCATTCTGGGGGTATTCGTGAACTCTGTTTTCTGGACGGTGGAACGGCTTCTTTTTCTTTTTACCTTCAATTTTTCCGCGGGGCAATTTTCTTTTCACTTGCTTCTGTCTCTCATTGGCTTGCCCTTGTACTTGTCGTTTTCCCACCTCTGGAACTTGTACCTGCGGTGTCTGCCGTACCGGATCCTGCAAAAGATCTGAAAAGATTTTCATTTTATTACGATCGAAGTAGGGTTTAATTTGATCAATATTTGCGGAACAGGTTTCACCATTTCTTGCCTTTAACACTACAACAGCGTGAGTTATTTTTTCTATAACATATGGTCCTTCAAAGCGTGGAAAAAATTTGGCAGTTTTATCTTCTGGTGCTGAAGAAAGTGAATGCTTAATTTTTAAAACTTCATCCCCTACTTTATAAGTTACTCCCCGTCGTTTAAGATCATAGTATAACTTCTGTTTTCTTTGTGCTACTTCCGTATTCTTTTTTGCTTCTTTTATTAGTTTTTCTATATCACCCATTTTAAATTCTGGGGCTCTTTGTTGCACATAAAATAGTTTATCTAACGGTGTTATAACCTTTCTGCCTAGAAATAACTCAGCAGGAGTTTTGCCCGTTGTATCATGTTTTGCGGTCCTAAGGGCGAAAGCAAATTCATTGACATAGTTATCCCAGCTTTTATGAAAATTTTTAACATAACTACGGATAATTTTCACTATATTTCTGTTGACCCGTTCCGCTATATTTGATTGCGGCCGATACGGGACCATTTTTAAATGACGTATGCCCAGTTTTTGGCACATGTCTTCAAATATATTACTTACAAATTGAGGACCATTATCCGATATAACTTTTAGGGGCGCCCCGTATTTTAAAATATATATATTTAAAATAGAATCAGTAACTAATTTCGCGGAGGCTCGTTTTAAGGGAACAATTTCGGTCCATTTACTAAAATGATCAACCATAACAAGGAGATAGCGACTTTTATTTAACTGACTTTTTGGGAAAGGGCCCAATAAATCGATGCCGATTATTTCATTTGGAAATTCGGATTTAATACTATTTAGAAACCCGGCCGGGCGGAAATTAATATAATTAACGGCTTGACATGTTGGGCAGGACTGGACATACGCCCTTGTTAACTTTTGCAGTTCAGGAAAGTAGACTGCCTCGCGTACGCGTTGGATAGTTTTTCGAATACCAGCATGAGAAGCTAAAGGGCTGTCATGGAGCTCTTGCAGGATATTTAATCTAAGACTAGCTGGGATAACAGGTCGAAATTCGTTGTTGGAATTCGTAGTTTTTGTGTAGAATAATAGACCATCTATTAGTTCGTAATGGGCCGCCCTATTTCTTATCGCCACAATATCTTGGTGGCTAAAATTTTCAGGATCCTTCAAATACTCATAAATACTTCCAAACTCAGGATCCTTACCCAGTTCGGTTATTACAGTTTCTCGGGAATTTATTGTACAGCTGTCAGCATTGCAACTTTTACGGTATTACCCTGTTCGTCTAATTTAATTCGTGATAGGGCATCTGCTACGATATTTTCCTTTCCGGGGGTATGCTTGATTACCAGATTATATTCTTGCAGCTTGAGTGCCCATCTTATTAACCTTGGGGATAAATTTTTCCCTGAGTACAATCTAGTTACCGCCGCATGATCAGAATATACTGTTATCGGCGTCTTTCCAATATAGACTCGGAACTTTTGCACTGCTAACAGAACTGCAAGTGCCTCTCTCTCGGTCGCGGAATAGTTTCTTTGTGTTTGATTTAAAGTTCGGCTAAAAAATGCCACGGGCTGCTGATTTTGCGAAAGTACCGCTCCTACCGCATAATCCGAAGCATCCGCTGAAATTTCTAAATTTTCATCCTTTTCAGGAAATTTCAACACAGGGGCTTGCGTTAATGCTTGTTTTAATTTTTCGAAAGCACTATTGGCTTCAGCCGTCCACGAGAATCTTGCCTTTTTCCTTTTTAATTTTAACAATGGCTCAGCGATAGCCGCAAAATCTTTTATAAAGGACCTATAATATGAACAAAGTCCTAGAAAAGAAGAGAGCTTCTTTGCCGTGTTTGGAGTCGGATACTTTTGTACAGCGATTATTTTTGATTCATCTGTCTCGATCCCTTTTTGCGATATTTTGTAACCTAAATATTTTAATTCAGGGGCTGCAAATTTGCATTTTTCGACATTAACTTTTAGACCGGCCTCATTTAATAAAGAAAACACCTGTCTTAAATCCTGTATATGTTGGTCTAGATTATCACTAGTAATAATGATATCGTCTAAATAGATAAATGTGGACTTTCCAAGAACAGGTCTTAACACAATGTCCATGCATCGCTGAAATGTTGCCGGGGCGCCTGAAAGGCCAAACGGCATACGCAAAAATGCATAAGTGCCAGACTTGGTTATAAAAGCAGTCTTAGGCACGTCCTCAGCCCTGACCCCTATTTGAAAATAACCATTCGTTAAGTCTAAAGTCGTCATAAATTTGTTTGATTTTATGTTCCTTAAAAATTCTTCTATGATCGGTAACGGATATACCGGATATTTCGTTATGGAATTTAATTTACGGTAATCAATAGCGAATCTCCACCTTTTTGGATTCTCCAAAGGATAATCATTATTTTTCTTACATAAAACCACCGGACTAGCATAACTACTTGAGATGGGCGTTATGATCTTTTTACGTAGCATATCGGTAATATGCCATTCTATAATTTTTTCCTTATTCTTATCATACCGGTATGGTTCTTGACGAACCGGCAATGCATCTCCGGTGTCAATAGTATGGTTAGTAACCTGAGTAAATCCTGGAATATCACTAAATAAGGAAGCAAATTCACTTACCACTTGTCGGATTCTATCTTGCTCGTCATTAGGCAGGTGGTCAAGATTTAACCTTGGCGGTTCAACCTTTTCTACACGCACTGGTTTCATCGTCAGCTTAAGGGACGCTTCATTAAAATCCAGTGTAGCTTGTGCGTCTGAAAGAAAGTCTATTCCTAGAATTAAATGTGCTTGCAAATTCTTTACTATAAAAAACATCACCTTTACTTGTTCGTCCTTGATACGGATGTACAAAGGTACTTTACCTACGCACTTACATTGTTCTCCTTGCGCCGCTAATACTGTTGTATTATCCGCATTATATATGCGGTATTTGCGAAAATACTTTCTAAAAAAGACTTCTGCCACACAGGAACACTGCGCGCCGGTATCCAGGAGTGCGGTGGCCGGGATATTATTTACCAAGACTTCAATCTTCGGAAGAGTTAAATTTTTTACCATTACTGTATTTAACTTGTAGGAAGAGGGGTTTTCGTGGCCTTCGGATTTCCGCACCCTCTCGTCAGCAGAAATCCGTTTTAGTTTAAATTATTTTTCCTTTCCGTGCTTTCCTTCTTTCTCCACTGGCCTTGAGACTTTTTTCCTGGGTTGCTATTGAACTGTCGACGTTCGCCGGTTGTTTTTGAATGCTCGGGTTTCCTTGCCCACTGATTCGCTTTTTCTCCGTAGCCGTATGCTTGAGTTTGCTGTAGTCTTGGCGTACCAAATTGGTTTCGCTGTTGATATTGGCGTCTTCTTTCGACGTCCGCCGTTCTTCTACTTTCAAACTGGATTGCTAGCTCAAATAACTTTTCCAGTGTAGTCGGATTTCTCAATTCAATAAAGTCTTGCACTTGGGGTAGTAACCTCGGCAAAATCACTTGAATTATTTCAGGATCCGGACGGTTTCCATACAAGAGCTTGAAAACGTGAATTTTTCTTAAAATAAAGCTCGAGAGGTTTTCCATTCTTTGTTGATATATACTGAAAAGTTCTGTTTCTAATTTCGCACGATCCCTTACAACAGGGAAGGCTTTTAGTAGGGCAGTCTTGAAATTTTCGTAAGTATAGGTGGGACTTCCTGCTTGACCCAAGAGACTTCTGCCGATACATTTGAACCAGTTAAGCGCTTGGCCCCTCAAAGCGCTGGTAGCTAAGGTAACTTTTTGAAACTCGTGCACGGGGTAGAGCATGAAGTGGTCATCCAATTTTTCCAAAAAACTGGTTACCGGTGAGTTTCCATTAAATGTTGCTTCTGGTTTCATCGAAGCGCGCATGGTCTGGACGATGTACCCAAATCCTTCCAGGGCGGCAGCTGGCATTTCTGGATTCTGAGCCGTTTCTGCAGGCAGCACAGGTTCTTCTTGAAACTCGGCCATGGTTATTCTTCGTCGGGCGCCACTATCAGGTTCAATGTTTCTTCTAACCTTCTTCGGAAACATACAATGACCTGACTAGAACAGAGAGCTTACTAAAGCTATGTTCACTAATTGTAGTAAGTAGACAGGATACAGACGAAGGGTATACAAAACCCTTTATTTTTCTTTATATACAATGACTTCCGTACTTCGGAATACAATGACCCTCCACTCGGGGTCTAACGTAAAAGATAGCAAAATAAAACTAAACTCTAATTTAACTTTAGAATAATATACGTGTAAGATTGGCCTTATAGTAACAGGAAGCGTATGTAGCACAGAGACTGTGAACACTACAATACGTTTAATTTATCAAGAGGATTAAAACCTCTGGCCTGGAAGGCAAATAGCAACTGCGTAACTTCTAAGGTAAGCGGCCTGCTTCGAACTCACGGCTTCCTCTCTCTGCTAGGCAAAAAGGCCACACTTAAATACTTGGCGTTCGCCAGACAACTTTGCATAAAATCCTTCACGCTTATAATTCTGGCTGGAAGTAGAAAATAAGAAGTGATAGTAAAGATTTAAAATAAAATAAACGTTCGTAAAACTTAAGATCCTTGCAATTTATTATTGCCAATTAAATCATGCTTAATCCTTTCTGGAATTTTTTCGAGGAAATAAGTGTTTAAGACTTACTTCGTAATTTTTAATATAGATATTTTGAGTTTTTATCTATTTTTGCCTTTTCGCGAAGTGAGAACTGAATTAATGGAATGACAAATACTCAATCGTCAGTAAAAAACTCTTTCTTTTTTGTTTTATTTGCTTAATTTCTTTTATACATCATTCTAGCTTTATTATTTATTATAGTATTTGAATAGAACATGTGACAACGATTAGATAATTCTATTCTTTAAATGATATAAATTTTGTGCATTATGAGTTATAATATGAACGAAATGTAATATTGTTAAGTGAATCTAGCGCCAGAGTGTCGCTATGATAAACAAATACTAGAGTGAATTTTTCTATTGCGGCTTATGCCCTGTCGGCGAAGTAGATTTAATTCAGTCCAATAAGTTTAAATGAAATAAAAGAAAAAATGCGTATAATTTAATATTCCGTACTAGGAAGTCATGTGGTGTACACATCAGATTTTTTAATTTAATGACTAAGAGCAATAATTTAATTAATAGCTTGACATTTTCTTTTTCTTTCATTTTTTGATTACCACCTGTATTTTAGTTATAGTCGATTCATATTTTGAATTATATTTAAAAATTTTCTGAATAAATCATGGATTTATTTTTTGTTCCCGGGATAGATATTTAATTTTAAAGTTATTGTACGAAAATTACAGTTTCATCATTTTGCAAAAGAATTGTATTCACATTTTGTGCTTATTGTTTTACAATTGAAAATAATATTTATTGTGCAATTAAAATTTATCAATTATTTATTATACAAGGTGTTCAATTTAAACGGTGGACTCTTCATAAAAATTGTATGTGCACATATTTATAAGACTACCTTTTCTATGTCATATGTTGAAAATAATGCCCCAGTTCAATGCAATTGTCTACATCCTCTGCCATGTTTTTAGTGACAAGATGAAGCTTTGTGTGACTGGTAAAAAGTGGAGATCTTGACAGCTACTCTTCAGATAGGGCCGATCCTCGCTGGAGACAAGATGGTGCACAACACTCGGGCTGCCCAATTGTAGGGCGGTGAAATGATTATCAAATATATTATATTTCTGTAAAAAGAGCGGACAATTTATTTGCATTTTCATTTTAGCACGTGGGTAGCCGATAGTCTAGAATCGGCCGATGTCTTTAGATATGATTGTGCTCTTAAAAACCTCCTCTAGTATTTTCATGGTGAAATCTACTGTGAGACATATTCAGGAGTGATAATTTCATTCTTCTGCAGAGAAACAGTGAAATGACCCTTTGATGATCATGAGCGAGTTCATTTGGCATTCTGTTATGCACCGCAGTGCGCGCAAGTGAACGAGCTCGCATTACAGATTTACGACTGGCAGATATTTTGTATGTTTGGAGAGAAAAAAATTGCTCAATCTCGCCACCGCCGACAGTAAACTTAGCAAGATACTATCTCGCAACTACAAGACAATATCTTGCTAAGTTCAGTATCCATTATTGTGTTAAAGAATAGAAACGTAATAATTTGTGCCACTTCAAAGACTAATATTTGCAAACATGGAAAGAAGAATGATAAACAAGTACAAGTTTTGAAGGTTTCATACTTTGTACGATTGGTCACATACACATCCATTTCGATGTGACCATTCCTCATCTGTAAGCCACTGGATTTAAAATGGAAATGCTATCACATATTAAGCTCTTACAAAACAACAGCCAGAGACATGAAACACAGTTTGATAGTGTTCAAAACCTACTCTGTACAAAAATATCCGTGATTATCAATAATAAAATAATGGACTTATATAATGGTTTGAAAAGCTGGTTCTCATATCATTGGGCTGGGTTCGAATCTCAGAGAAGGTACAATTGTTTATAAATGCATAGTGACTTTCTGGCATGTAAGCATTTAAAATCTGAAGTCAAATTCCCGTTGAGAAGTTAGTGATAGAAGAAGGTTACGAGACACTTGGATTCTCCTGGATCTCCGACGTTTTTGTCATTAAGGAAACATTCTAGAATATCTGTCGGAAGGCGGGCACCATTTACTTTTTCAAGGTGAATTTATATTTGAACAGAGTTAATAATACATTCACATAAACAAAGAGGTCGGTCGCATTTCACGCTGTGGTATCTGTGTTGGACGCAATTTCTATTTCATTAAAAATGAGAAAACTTTTACATAGATTTTATTGAAAACCAAAACACTTTTATTGTGATCGTACAGCGGCGGGCACACGTTAAACGATCGGTTGGCGCCATGGTGCTCGCGGGCATAGGGTGGAATCCCTGTCCTAAAGCATTCATTGTTAAAATTAAGATGGAATTTAGTAAAGTTATTCTGTCACCATTTATGTGCTAAGGTCTTGGTCAATCACAGTATCAAATAATATAGTGATTTAAATTTGATTTTGAAGATAAATCTTTGAAGACTGTTAAATTGTAAGATTTATTTTGCAAGAAGTTATATAATTCAAGGAAGCTTTATTTATTTATTTATTTATTTTAAGGACAGTGGGAAATGTTGCTGAACTAGGATGATATTTAAAACCACACTATAGAATTTTATCTTCTTCTTTTATTGTCCCTAATTATAAATCTTATTCAACCTTTATGAGACGACACTTTGAATCTTTCATTTTGTCCCCGACGAATTAATTTCTTCTATGTCTCTAATCATGCTTTCTGCCGTAATTATTAGATAGTATTATATAGAGTATGTTACGATCATTTCAGTCTACTCTAAAGAATAAAAATGTGTACGTAAAAGTAAAGTACTCAAGCAAGATACCTTCATTTTGTTGTTTATTTAAGCGGGGAGAGTGTAAGTTTGTTCAGCACTTCACTTTGAGCAAGCATCTTATGTTTTAAAATTTATATTTCAACAGAGTTAATAATACATTCACATAAACAAAGAGGTCGGTCGCATTTCACGCTACACTGTGTGTCATACAGGCACCAGCGGCCGGAGCGGTAAAAGACGTTGAACACTGGTAACTGGTAGTTCGGTCCGGGGTTCGAGTCCCGGCGAACGGGCTGGCTGCATCGGCGTTTTCGTGTTTATGTAACATGTATCTGTATTGTGTGTAATTCAGGTGCCTGTAATGTATTGTGTATAATCTGTAATCTGTATTATGTTTTATGTATAATCTGTACTACGTACCTATATGCATTATGTACCTGTATTATGTACTTGCAATCTGTATTATGTATAATGTACCAATTGCGTATCAAGTTGCAACTGCAACATATGCGACCCAAACCGTATATCCAATTTGTAGTATATGCATTAGATCAGGTATACATATTTCAGGTATATATATCTGTATTTCAAATTAAGCATATTAATTCCATAACAATCTGTATTATGTAACGCGCATAACCCGCAATTTGTATTATGAAGTATGTACCTGTATCACACACAGTGTAGGTGACTGTAATGTATTATGTATAATCTACGATCTGTATTATGTACTGTGTATAATGTATGTCAATCACTATCTGCATATCAAATTAAGCGTAATATCTCCATAACAATCAGTATTGTGTATGGTATATTAATCAGTATTAAATAATCCTAAGTATTATGTACTAGTATTGTCCTATGCACAATGCACTATGTATCATGTATGTATGTAATTTATTTGTATTGCGCATTATGCACCTCCATAAAGTATGTATCATGTATATTAATAGTATCAAGTATATTAATTAGTTTTCACGTATCATGTAACAGTATTGTCCTACGCATAAAGCACTATGTATTCTGTATGTATGTTGTTTATCTGTATTATCTGCATTATGTACTTGCAATCTGTATTATGTACACCATGTACTCTGTATGTATTTAATTTTTTTTTGTACTATGCATTGCGCATAGACTATGTACTTGCATAATGCACAACCTTTAACATAAGTAACCCGTACTATATGCATATCAATTTGTTACATATCACTTAAAAGCATCCCCGTATTGCTTTATGCACAGCGCACTATGTATATTGAATTTTTAATGGTCTCTGTTTATATGTGATAATATGTTTTATTTTTTCCTCGCTTTGTGTTTATTTATTTTTTGTGTAATTTGTGCTTTATATGTTCCATGTCATATTTTTAATTAATTTTAATGTGTATATTAATGTGTTAGTGTGTATGTAACTGCTGTTTGTAATTTTTATATATATCATATGTACTACGTTCCCACACAATGTCTTACATCAGTTATAGCCCCTGTATGGCTATGTAACAAATTTATTTAAGATCCAAATGAACTTCCGGTGCAGCCTCCTGGGGCTCCAGGGAGTTGTTGTTTCTAGATAATGGAGGGCGCGGGACATACGCCTGTTCACCTGTTAAACACCAGGCGTCCCCGTGCTCCGTCACCTGTACCTGTTTTTCCCCATGTGTAACGTGGATACGAGCCAGTTTTCCTTAAAAAGATCTCCCCGGGGCATCCCTCCCTTTCTGTGTAGTGCCTCAGGGCGGAGCATGTAATAATAATAATAATAATAATAATAAATAAATAAATAAATAAATAAATAAAACACCCGGATTTGCAGTTTAGAGAGGCATGTTTGTCACAATAGAACCTTTATTTATTACCACTATAAAAATTATATTTATTTCAGTACTTCTAAATTTTAATGATCAGTTTATCAATTAAATTTACTTTATTTCTCCAAGAGATACTACCTTAGAAAAGTATTAGCAAGAAATTAACATATTCATCTTATGTAACTAGTTAGAATAACTTGTTTGTTCTAATAGTCAGTTTCCTGAATGAGTGAGCTTTCATATATACAGTGTAAACTGAATTCTATTTTAGCATAATGCGCGAAATATTTTTTGGTTGGTAACATAAAATTCACATTTGAAATTCTTTTACAAACTTGAGTTATTTAATAAAAGAAATTGGTAGTCTGGCTTCACATTGGAAAAACTTCCAGCTCGTTTAGATGCATCTAATCTTTAACATGAATGTGAAATTCAAATGAAAACAACTATCTCTTTCAAAAGCGTTCAGGTAAAAACGTTTAGAAATTTTTATTATTATTTCTTTTATATAGGTTTTAATTCACTATTACAAAAATACACTTTAAAGGCAGAATAATTAACCCCCCCCCAAATATCTGAAGGTTTCAGATTTTAAAGAGAAACTTATGTCTGATATTATTGAAAGGCCTTACATATTATCATTTTGATTACTTTAAAAGTTCAAATTGATATGCTACTCCTTATATTAAATCACATGTATATCCTTTACATAAAATAATGGAAATGCATCTGGAATTTATATTTGCCCTGTAAAATAGCTGAAAAAAAAAAAAAAGTAAGTTTTATTGTTTTATTTACATGTTTTAGTGTCAATTAATAAGATATGTTCTAGAACTTTCTTTTTAGTAATTTTAGCTAAAATAGACACATGTTGCTTTAGATTTAACTTATATGAGTAAACGTGTTGCATGTTGATATGATCATATTATTACAGTAAAAGATATTCTGTGAAATATTTCTATGAATTCAGAACAGCAGTTCTTCATGTTTAAAAAATATTATAGTCTCTCCTTCTAAAAAATGACATTTTCAGTAAATTAAAGAGTTCAAGAGTCTTTGAAAGAAAAAGAAAGGGTAAAAAAGGAATGAAAAATATGTTCCTACATTTAACCCTTTAACTGTCAAGTTATTTTGATGATTTGAGTACACAAATTGTCAAATTTTTTTATTGCAAAAACCAAATGTTTAGTACGAAATAAAATACATTTAAGTAGTTAAAAATTGATATTTTGACGTACATGGGTAAAATTTTTAAAGTTTTGTAGCCACTGCGTATTTGCTTTGAGCCGGCTGCCACTCAACATGGCAGTTGCAAAGTTCGCTTCTAGTGGAGCATTATTTTCTAAAAATGAAAAAAATTAATTATTTTCTAAAACATAAATAAATATAAGTGAATACCTATTAGTAGTTCAGTAATTCAGTCTTGTGTGGTACAACTGGAAACACTTTTCCAAGCACAAACCAACTCCACAATCACTACACCAGAATCGTGATTCCTTCCTTATCTTTTCCCCATTTTTATCTTTTTTCGAACAACAGTCTTGTAGGCTCACGTTTCGCAGGAGTAAGAGGAAAATGGGATATAAAATGTCGTTCAGTAAGACGGGCAGGGTTATCTATTGTAGGTGGTCTGCCAACATTCTTTTGTTCAGAAGCTGCATCATCATATTTATGTAAAAGCTCTTCTACAACTTGAATTCGAAATTCTAAAAATGTAATACGTTTCCCAACTACATTTTTATAGAGCAAATATGAGTTCCAGAGTACCTTGTCTAGTAAATGTAAAAATATCTTTTTATAATATTTTTTCTGACGTTTTCGGATTGTTGGATGAAAGGATATTTCCTGATCACAGCGATCTACACCACCCATAGTTAGACCGTAATTAGAAACAATCTTCGGCTTGAGTATATCTCCATTTTTTATTTTTGAGGCTGACCATTGAAGTATCATGAATACTGCTCATCAAACACACATCCTTCACCTTCGGTTGAAGAATCTAAATCATCTATATAACGTTTCAAAGAACTGTAGGCTATTTTACAACAAAAAGACCCCATGCACTTTGAACCAAATAACCTCTACCCTTTGAAATCTTCAGTAAAGTGCTGTCATCTATTGAACTGAGCGCGCATTAACTTTTCCCGATATACAGACGGGTTTGACAAAGAGATGAAGCCGAAATAAACGTCTCCCGATATATATTCGGGTATAACAATACGATGCACTCCAAAAAAAAAAAAAAAAAAAAAAAAAAAAAAAAAAAAAAAATTACCCCGAGTAATACTCGGGCGTGACATTTTCGAACACCAGTGCTGAACACCTGTACCCGAGATTATCTCGGGCATGACAGTTAAAAGGTTAAAAAGTGTGTAGGAGAGATGATGATGCAAACAAGCAATTATGTTTATAGGTTTAACATGCGCTGCATAGAGTTTTGAAAAGTAATCGTCTGGAGTAATTTCGTAGTTTTAAGATTCCAGCAAAATTTGCAGCATGATTCGTTTCGGCATTACGGTAGAAATTTTTGCTTAGCTTAGTGAGGTAATTCTTAATGTAAACAATCTTTAAGTCTTTATGCAGATTCTTGTTTCTGAGAAACCGAGGGGCTCCTGTAATAAGAAAAAGAAATATTAAATTCTTTTAGCATTAGGTCATGCAGCGGAAGATCTTTTATAATAATCATGCTAAATATAACATATAATTAAACTATGATAATTCAGGATTAACTTCTGCAGCAAGGCAAGATTTAGCGGAACAACCTGTCCTTAGTCGCCACTGTCGTTTTGCACAATACTACTGTCGCGATATAGTCGTGGTCGGCGCCCATGGTGCTTAGGGGTGCCGACTGCGAAACCGAAGAGCCGGGTTCGAATCCCGGAGAAGACATGGTTGTAACTGTCCGTTCCTTCATAGGGGGCAACGGTGGCCGTCTGTTAGGTGCCTTCATAATAAAATGGCTACCACTTCCGGCTTTAGGAGTGGCCACTGTCGGAAAGGCAAGTGCTTGCCGTTGGTGGGAAAAAAACTGCTTTGGCAGTTGGCTACAGCAGACGCCAGCCATAGTCATGCATATATAGACAAAAATGTATTATAACCCAATAAACGCAATCTTGTTGCTGGTTTTGGTAGTTTGCGTACAAAATCAGGTAGAAAACAGATGAAAATGTCTTTGCACGGGATTTCACAACAGGACGAATTAAGCAATTAGAAGGGCAGCCTTCGGCCTGCAGGCCGGTTTTTACCCACCTCTGGTGTATATCCTTATGAAAATGTCTTACATAAGTCTATAAAAAATCCAATGTTAAACGATGTTTCCAGAATTATGATCCAATTTTCGTAAACTGGGTTAGAGATCTATAAATTCTATAAAATTTTAGATATAGCTTCTACATAGTTATGTATATAGATTTCCTAGAGATATGTATAGATATAGAAATTTGTGCAGAGATTCTATGAAATTATAAATAGAGTTTCTAAGGGTCCTCCGTATAGAATCTTATACAGCTTGTGTACAATGAACTGATAGAATTTTATTGCAAATATCAGATTCAATTTGCATAAAACTGTGCCGTAATTCTGAAGAATTCTAGACAACATTCCTTGTTTTAACATTTAACGAAAGATTCTATAGAAGCTTTTGGGAATTTCAAATCATTATAAAATCAACAAAATTTTCTTTTGCAATTAAGAATAATGAATTAAATTTTCATTTTTTAATAGAAATTTTTAACCTTGTCTTAATTTTAATTACGTATGATATGTTAACAAATGTGAAAAGACGTGATTTTTTTCCTATATCATAAATTTTTGACATCGTTTTAGTTAAAAAAATATTTAAATAAAAATAAATATATTTTAAATAATAGTTAAGTTTAATTTAAATTATTAAACCATTACTCTTCTTACCTATAACAATAATTTAAAGCATTAATTTTAGGAATTAAATTTCATAATTAACAGCATAAATTTAATCTTTTAATTAATTTTATAATTTAAATTGATATTATATAAGCAATACTATATAAAAAATCGCGCGAAATGTTACATAAATTGAGAAGTGAAAAAACGTTAAGCTAGAAATAAAAAATTTGAGTGAACACCTCGAATTCCTTGTACGATCTATTAAATTAACACACATGTTTTGCTGCAGTTCATTTAAACTTATTTCTTCGAATTATTCTAACTTAACAGATCCCTCAAGACAAGTTGAAAATGACATAAAAAATTGCAGATTTTGAAATTAAATATATCTCGCTTAATTTTTGCCGTACGGGAATCAAACTCCTGTAATTTTTTAAACTTATCATAACGAATATAAAAATTTTCCAAATATAAGTATAGGAAACGGACGTCTGCATTAAAAGTTAAATTTCGTTATTTGCCCAAAATATTTTTTTTTTTTTTATTTAAAACTGGGAAAACATGAATATTTTCATCGTTTGAAACACTTCTTTAATTGGACTTCTGTGCTTTTAGTACCACCGATTGCGATAAAACGGAAGTGCACAACTACATGTTATAGCAGTCCCATGTACAAAATTTCAAAATTCTACGGCTATTTGTTTTTGAGTTATGCGAGTACATACATATGTTCGTATGTACGTACGTATAGACGTCACGAAAAAAATTCCCTTTTTAATCCCTTTTACAATTTCTTTTGGAGAAAAAAGTCTTTTTTTCTGTCCCTACGTACAAATGTCAACCCAAAAAAATCGTCTATGTGGATTTAGGAAAGGTTGAAATGGATATCCGAAATTTTTAGCAATCATAATAATTTCCTTTACTTCGTATAAGACAAAATTTCTGTTCAAAGTAATTCGACACTTATGAATAAAAAGTGTTTATTTTTTCTCTTACATTATTACACCGCATAATAAATTATTCATTCTTACACCACAAAATAAATTATTCACTATTACACCACATAATAAATTATTCATTATTACACCACATAATAAATTATTCATTATTACACCACATAATAAATTAGAAACTAAAACCTTTCTACGACTGCAGTTTGAAAACTTTAGAGATTTCAGTAGAGTAGCATCCTATAGAGGCTTTATCAAATTTCTGAGATTTTCCAACGCACCAGTTCTACGGAATCGTGGTGTGTGAAAGGTGCATAAAGTTTCTGTAATGTTTCATAGAAAACAATTCCTATAGAGGATTCCCAATCAATTTCTGTAAGAATTTCTGCAAAGCTCTGCATGTTTCAATTCATTAGTAAAAGCATCATTCACATGCTTGAATGTCAAATACGATTTTGAGTATCATGTTTTTTCAGATTTTAAATTACATCCAAAGAGGCGTTTTTTAAACTTTTTGTGTGTTACCTTTATTTATTAAATATCATGTTCTTTGCATTTAAACCATAAAATTTAGTTCAATAGCAATGTCGCAAAATAATTTTAAAATGAGCCTATCTTTAGAATTTCCGATACACAGTTCGACGCGCTGGAGACAAAAAGGGTTTTTTTCCTCAGTAGAGTGTTGCCATTGCTCGCTTTTAAATCGTTGAGTTTGTTACTCAAAAATTCGTTAACGTTTTACAAAATATAAAATCGATCATAAAACAAATTCCAAATTTCAAATTTGGTCTTCCACATGCCCATATTCATTGGAAGATTACGTCATTCAAAATTCGATGGCTCTACCGTTATTTTATCACAATGCGATAAATATACATACATTTATGTAGATTTTTCATTATTTAATTTCTTCAAATGTAATGCAGGACTCTAACATTTTGTGGCAACAGTTTGAAAAGTGAACTGACATTTATAGGAGTCCGACGCAAAATGCCAGAGCGAAAGCAATAGTCCTTAGGGACTCAAATTCCTTTGGACTAAAAAAATTATGTTTTTTATTCTCGTACGAATTTTGGATAAATTAAATTATTCTTTTGAATTTTTGTGGTAAATATAAGAATATAATATGGATTTCAATTAAATATTATTTTTTAAAGAACAAGAAACTTCTGCTGGTGTGATCAAAGAGTGAAAACTTTGTAAGAAGTGTTTTGCCACATTAGGAGATTTAGGAGTTTATGAGTGAAGGGTATGGTCTCGATACCCGTTTCTTGTTCCCAATTTTTTCAGGAAATTCACAGTAGATTTGGACGTGCGGCTGTTTGTTTAGTCTTGATGCAGTTCTACTGATTGATGGCACTGTAGGTAAAGAGAAAGTATTTCATATTTGAGAACTGGGTAAAAAATATGTTTCTGATAATATGTGGGGTTGACTTTAACAGTTTCTGCAATGTCTTTAGTTTTTATTTACCGTTATATCAAGAACCAACAACAATCATAAATCCCTTTAAAAAAACTTTCTTTAAATTCTTTGAACATGTTCTAAGGTATTTTTTCTTCTCTTTGACGACAATAAATGGATCTCTTGTTATTGTGATCATTTAAATATGCTCAAGATTAATCTATTTTGATAACATTTTTTCTATTTCTATTCGAATAATTGTTTCTCATAGAGAATTCTGCAGTGCGTTTTGCTTTCGGCGATACGTCGTGAAGAAAGATGATGAGCATTGCGTTTTTTCTTCTTTTTAAGCTTCAAATCAGCATTAATAACTTTCTTTACAGTCCATACTGAGCATTTTAATAATTATGCAACTGTCCTTTGCCTTTGCGAGTTTTCTTTTAATGTTAAAGATCATACTTTCAACATTCAAAACATTCCGTGTTTTGTAATCCTCTTACCGCTGGTGGGTTCACCAAGAATAAGTAAGTGAATCAAGTAAGCTAAAGTGAATCAAATACTTTAGGTACTTTTTACTCGTGAAATAATATAAGCAAGTGAATCAGATACTCCAGGTACTTTTTTGCTTGTAAAATAAAACAAGCGAGTGAAGCAAGCAAATAAGTAAAGGGATTTAGGTACTTCAAATATTTTTTTTTTAAACTATGATGTACGTTTAAGGTAACCCAATGACCAACTAAAGGTGATGCTGAAGTTTAGATTCTCCTATCAGTGGGAGAAAGGAGGGGGGGAAACTATCTTAGATTGGCATAGCTTTTGAATTAGTCAAAGTCTACACCAATCTAAGTTATTGTTACATCTAATTTTTAAATTTTGCATCGGCAAAATTCAGCTATATTTTCCTGATGTCAGCCGCCATTTTCGACAAATCTCTTGTTGTTCCATAGTTCGTCTTGTTGCACCGTTGTTTTCTTTGGATTGCCATTTTATTTTGAATATGGATACTCTTTTGTTCGTGGAAATGGTGAGATTTTCGTTCTGTTTTTATTTTTTCACGGTAATTTCTGATTCTCAACGTGTTCTAATATTTTGAAATTCTTAGTTAATCATAATTTAACTGCATTACAAGTGTAATTTTAACCTTTTAATGGACAACGTACGCCAAACAGTTATCTACAGAAAGATATATGAATTAGCATTGTTTATTAGCCATAGCTAAATAAAGTATGTTGTGCTGTTGTTGATGTTCTGACTTATCTGGCACAAATATCAGAATAAGCCTTAGTATAGAATAGCCTTCTGTAGAAATACTGCTTAATAGAATCACACAGAAATTTTATTAAGCCTTTCTAGAATGATATGCAGGGAAATCTGCAACATTTTCAAATTATAATCAAAGGAAATTTTCAGTTTGTGATGTATTTATTTTATGGTATATAAAAGAGCAAAAATAAATATTTTACATAGTTTTTTTTGGATTAGCTTTGAATTATTTTTTAATGGGCAGCTGAGATTTAATGGAAATTGAGATCTACACATATCTCTATAGAATCCCTATGTAGAAACTATGTATATCTAAAAGTTTATTCCTCTAGCTTTATCCACGACTCGAATTTTTCTAATCCGACTAGAAGAAATTGAGAATTTTGACTCTAAACTTTAGAAAGATTAGCTTTATATAAGGTTAGGAAATTTTCATTAAAATGAGAGCATAGCTGTTGCACTTGCTTTAATTTAAGAAGATTTTAGGAAAGTGTAAAAAATTTGAATTCAGTCCGAATTATATTGGGAAAAACATGACGGATTTCATTTGTACATAAATGTAGAATTTCCGATACGTACGTACTTTGTTAAATTTCATTGATATTTTTTAATGAATGCAGATGCATTTTTAAAAAATTGTATTCTTAAATTTGTTTTTCATTCTACGCAGATTCAAGTTTTCTTCAATTAAAAATTTTCAATATCAAGTAAACTTGCATTGAATATTTTTTTTTTCTTCTTACTATACGAACAGTTTAATAGGATTCGGATTTGAGAAATACGTTGGGGCAGAAAGCGATAACAGAGAAAGAATTAGATTGGACAGAAAATTGCTAACTATTTCTCCGATAGATGGCGACTGTGTTGTAGTGCTGAATATTCAAAGTAGGATTGACGAAGTGTGTAATTGGAACGTATGGGGAAAAGTGAATTGGCTAACGATGTGGGTAGGACAATAGGGTCGATCTAAACATAAAAATTGCATATTTGAAGATCTGCGTGATAGAATGATATTGATAGTAACGGTAGAGAAATTGTCACAAATTTTCACGGAGTTTTTTGTTTTAATTTGTACACAGTTTTTTCTAAAGCGAATTCAGAGAAACAGTGTTTTAGTATTTTCCTATTTGTAGACCGTTATTTTTAATTTTTTTCTTAATTTAAAAAAAGTAAATATTAGCAAACATTCATAATGCGTCATGATATAGTAAAAATAACGTATTAAGTAGAGTAACTTTTAAAACGGAATTAAAAAAAAAGTCTAAGTTGAAAGCTTTCTATTACAGTGTAATATCTCAAAGTAGAGTTTATATGTAAAAATTAAAATAATAGTACCAGTTATAAAAAAAATTAAATATAAAATTTCATATAAATACTTAGCTTTTCTCTTTAAACAAAAGTAAGATCTACTTTGACCAACTTATGAAACTGCATGTCTACCAACGGTCGAGCAGTAAAATTATTGAAACACTAGTAGTTGACCCAGGTTCAGATCTTAGTCAACGGGTTGACTGCATTAGAGTTTCCGTGGTTACAACGTGCGTAACATGCTGGTACAAAGTTATCCACGAAGGCATCCTACAAAAGCACAACATTTGTGCCTGCAATTTTTATTTTAACGTAAAACAATGTATAAGGAGAAAAGTATCAAAATGTTAAGAAAAATAGTACTTACAAAACCGTTTGAACAAAATGAAAACGAAAAAAAAAAATATATATATATATGAAAATGTTTGCGATTTGCATTTCATCATAACTGTTAGATATCATTTATTATGCAAACGAACTACAATTAGCAGTTTTGCAGTCAATCTGTTCTAAAAAATCAGAGAACTATTTAATTGTGACATTGGTGATGCTGCAAAATACTTTCACGAAGTCATGATAAATGACTTTTTAAATGATTATTTAGCGAGTATTGAGCAACAACAGTCTTATTCTTCTGGAAGCATTATCTACAGAAGAACGATTTACACATTTTTAGAACGATTGTGATAAAGAGTTTTAAAAAAAGCAAGGAACAAAAATTTTTGGCAACAGAGAAATTTGAAATGCGAAATATCGTCTGCTATTTTTAAAGTTATTCTTTTTTCAAAATATCGCACGGAAATAAGCTGTAAATGAAAGAATTTGTTTTTGCTCTTTCAGAAGAGAAATATTCCTATTGCATAATTCAAAAATGGTGTGAAATACGCAGTAATAAAATTTCTAAGCGAAAAATAAGCAACATTGTTAATTGGAAAGGGAAAACCGTCAGTCATTAATTACTTCGACATAGAAAGAAAACACTAAACAAATATCCAAAAAAGGTACGTACTGTTTCTAATGTTTCTAAAGTTAAATCATTGGTAACAAGAGAAAATTCGCCGAAACAGAAATTAGTTGCAGAGCCTTTAAATACATCTGTAGCATCAATAAATAAAATTATAAATCAAGATTTGCAACTTAAAAAAGCATAAACGCATACTGTGTTCACACAGACACACGCACTAACATATAGGCATACACATACCGACTCAAGGAACATAATGTTTACCAGCTTTTGTCGAGGCATGAGGCTTAGCACAGAATAATGTGTAGAACTCTGTATGAAAACTTAACAGGAGATAAATGGAACTATATTGTCGCTCTTGATGAAGCATGGATTTACCTAAATGACAACAACAACAACAACAAAAAATAAATAAAAAAATAAAATAAATAAATAAATAAAATAAAAAAATCTGAAAGGTTTCAGATATTAAATTACGCCAAAGGGGCGTTTTTTTTAACATTTTGTGTGATACCTTTATTTATTAAATATCACGTTCTTCGCACTTAAACCACAAAATTCAGTTCAAGAGTAATATCGCAAAACAATTTTAAATTGAGCGTATCTTTAGAATTTCCGATACGCAGGCTCCCGCGCTAGAGATAAAAATGTTTTCTCGTACATCGTTGCCATTGCTCGCTTTGAAATCCTTCAAAAATTCGTTTTACAAAATATGAAATCGATAATAAAACGAATTAAAAATTTCAAATTTGGGATTCCAGATGCACATGTTCGCAGTAGGATTACGTCATTCAAAATTTGATGGCTCTAGATACAATTGTTTTATCAGAAAGAGAGAAACATACATACATTTATGCAGATTCTTCATTATTTAATTTCTTCAAATATAATACAGGGCGATAATATTTGGTGGCAGCAATTTGAAAAGTGAAACGGACATTCAGATAGTGATTCTACACAAAATCGCAAAACGAAAACAATAGTCCCTTAGGGACAAAGCCCCATGGACTAAAAAAAGATCTATTTTTTATCGAAAACGAAGAGAAAGGAATATATAAACCTCGTTCCTTTAGTGCAAAGAAAGTTTCAATAAGAGGTTTAAGACTATCGCACGATTCTCTTACAATGGAAAATTACAAATAAGAAGAGTGTAAAAAATCTTAAAATCAACTTAATGTACTGTCAAGAGAACTTTGTATGTTCGATAGTAACAGAACAAATTCTATTTCTTTACCCAGCGTTTTTTTAAATAGTGAAACTTCATCAAGACAAAGCCAGAAGTTATACTTCGAAAAGTGCCACTGCATGCCTCGAAAACTGAAGACTGATATAGGTATTGCATA
Source organism: Stegodyphus dumicola (assembly GCF_044657685.1). Lineage (NCBI taxonomy): Eukaryota > Metazoa > Arthropoda > Arachnida > Araneae > Eresidae > Stegodyphus > Stegodyphus dumicola. Next base: position 155,170,108 of record NC_140774.1, on the reverse strand, counting down.
TATATTTCAACGGATTGTTGCGAAGTCCCTGACATTTCACATATGTGGTCTTTGGTCTCTTGAAAAGAGCTCTTTCTAATAGAAAACCCACCACGATTGATGGTCTCTGGAAAGTAATGGAAATAGTACCCAAGAAATTTTCCAAAAGTCCTCCTATCATGGAAATCAGGATGCAGATTTAAAAGACCAGAGAAAACGCTATCAGATCGACGTTTAAAACATACTCTTTACATTCTATTCATTAATTTAATGGCCCCTAAATTCTAAAACGTGTAAGCATCTTCTGTGTTTTAGTCGGACCGGGTATTATCCAAATTGAAAATAATAATACCTCTTTGATGCGTTAAAAATATTTCTTCTTTCCATTATAATAATTATCTATCTTGAGGATGGTTAGGTAATTTGAATATGACAATATGAGTTATCTGTCTAAAGGAAGGGATACCTTCGCGAGAAACTTTCGAAAAGAACCCATGGGACATGGAACACATGGAAATGTCCACGAAAATTAATCATGTAGCCAACCCGTTCGCTTGGGACCAAATCTGGGATGAACTCTCAGTATTTGACCATTCGTGGCCATATTAAAGAACGGTTTTGCTAGATCTTTATACGAAATGACTTTTACACTTAATATTTCTTTTCTGTAAAACTGAATTATTGTTAGAATAGAAGCTTGTTTAATAAAAGGAATACTCTTATGGCATTTGTCTCTTTAAATGATCACTTCTAAAAATGACCAATATTTCTAAGAGGAAGGTATGAAAACGAAAATAATAATAATAATTCTTTTTCCCTGAATTATGTAAAAAGTTAAAATTGTTAGGGAATAATTTAGGTATTAAATTATAAAAACTGTTGGTTCTTTTAATAAAGTTAAGTCTTGTTAGAGGTCAAGCAAACACATTTTATTGGATAAATATAATATGCCGAATTGCGTTATAATTAACTTCAAGATGGCTGGAAGTTTAGTTCGCTGCAACCGGTTGTTTTCTATATCCGATCTGATAAGGAAAATGGATTATCTCACATAAATGTATGAAAACTGAATGATGAATGACATGGAGAAAATAATTAACTTCAAGATGGCTGGAAGTTTAGTTCGCTGCAACCGGTTGTTTTCTATATCCGATCTGATAAGGAAAATGGATTATCTCACATAAATGTATGAAAACTGAATGATGAATGACATGGAGAAAATAATTAACTTCGTCATATGTACCATAAATCTGATTTAAAAATTGTACTAAGATGTTATTGCAATTATTATTACTCACAGTTATTAAACTTGTTTGTTTTTCTCCAATCTCTTCAAAATCATTGCCTTTTGTGTCAAACGTTTTGTCTAGGTACTTGCAGTTCCTAAATGGAAGTCCAGATAAAGGCAGATTCCGACTTCTTTGAATGGTCAACCATTTCAGCAATGCTTCTTCAAGATCCTTATGTTCGACCTTTGTCAACTTTTCCCTCATATCTAAATTTTTCCCAAGAGCAGAAATTATCTATTTCGATTCTTTTACATGGTATCAACTGTATATGTGGATAAACACTATTTCGGGCAGACATCGATATGGCTGCATCCATTTTGTATTTTTCGAATAGTGTTTACCTCAATGCAGAAATAGATGCGGATGGATTTTTGACGCAAGAAACAGAGTGCAGATATTTCGATCAAAACTATGTGAGAGTTTTGCTCTTCTGAAAAAGATGAAAAAGACATAAAATCGTCATCTATGCGTTTTATTCAATGACCAGTGAGAATTCAATCTTTCTCTCCAAAGTTATGTATGTTGCATGTCAAATATTCAATAACTTTATAGAAAATATCTTATGTTTTACAAAAGACCTGAAGAATGTAAAACACTTATTCCGAAGGTAGAACTTGTAGAGATATGTATTCAACAAACAAAACAAACGGATAAGGATAAAAAATTGTCATTCCCTAAAAGAAGAATCAACTATAAAGCCGCAAGCTCGTAAGATTCACTACTTCCTATGCAGTGAAAATTTCCATCATAGTATCGCCTTCAATAGAGTTCTCTCTGGTAGCTATGTTAAATTATTTTAATGGAATCAGAGAACCTATTCACTTTTTCTGATTCAATGGTTAATATTCATTGTATCCTCGTTGTTCTACAGTTGAGATTCACACTTATCTCACTTAGTTTTTGAACACAGAGAAAAGTAGGATGAAGATGCAAGAAAAATAAGATGTTTTCCTTTATGGATGAAATGTAGAATCCGATATCTAAACTTGGATTTAATTAGTAATTTTTTCATTGAAACGTGCAAAAATTATAGAGGGGAAAGTCAAAATAAGAGATATCTATGCAGTTCATTGTATCCGATTTTCATACTCTTTGGAGGGTCGTTACAACGGTATAAAATAACATATATAGTGTATAGGGAACTAGACAGGACAAAAAAATTCGTTCGTTATAAGCAGGGTTCGTTATAGCGAGGTTCGACTATTGTAGTTAATGTTTCCATAGTTACTAAATAAAATTCATAGTATAGTTTATGTTTTATATTATGTTCTCCGTAACTCATAATACGTTCTATGTACATTCATGTAATACATATTAATATTTTCATAATATGTTCTTTGCAGTAATACCTATTTATAATATATCCTATGCATTTGTATAACAGAGTAGATTTATATATCTTGTTATTATACGTATATTATGCAACAGAGTAGTATTATATACTATATGAAGAACATTTTTATATGTTCCTAGAACATTCTTACGTATTTGCAGAACATACATTATATATTCGTTGAATATATTATTATATATTTGTAAAAAATATTATGTTATACGTTTATTGTACATATTCATAACATGATTTACGAATTTTATAAGATGTTCTACGTATTATTTTAAAGTACTATTCGTCTACTGTATATCAGGCAATGTACAAAATAAATTAGTTTTTTTTTTTTTCCTTTTTGCTGTATATTTTGTGACTTATCTTAATAATTAATTTGTAATTTAAGTATAATGGTTTTTATAAACCGATATATCTATGTATTTTTATGAACATGTTCTAATTTTTCTTTATATATATTTTTGTAAACATCTCTGAACCTTGAATAAGATAAATCAACTACTTCTAAATCAACTACGTACGTAGGAATAGTCAGCTTCACACGTCATCGCCACAGAAAACCAAAATCGTCTGGAATTATGGGTAATAGCCTTAGAGAAGGTCCTTATTCCAAAGTAAAATAATAATAATAATAAAAAAAAAAAAAAAAAAAAGTAAAAAATCTCAAAGCTTTCAGATTTTATGTAACTCCCAAAGAGGCGTTATAAATCCTGTTCACACAACATAAAATTCAATTCAGTAGCAATTTTACAAAATATTTAAAAAAAGCATATCTTTAGAATTTCAGATACAGTTTCGCCCACTGGAGATAAAAATGTCCCCCCCGTCCAGCGTTGCCATTGCTCACTTTGAAATTGTTGAGTTTGTTAACCAAAAATTCTTTAAAGTTTCATAAAATATGAAGTTTAAAGTTTTATAAAATATAAAATATAAAATATGAAGTAGATAATAAAAGAAAATCCAAATTTTGGCTTCCAGATGCCCATATTCGAATGGAGGACTACGTTATTCAAAATTTGATGTCTCTAGGTAGCGTTGTTTTTTCACAGTGCGAGAAGCATACATACATTTATGCAGATTCTTTATTTAATTTCTTTAAATATAATACAAGGTTCTAATATTTCGTGGCGACAATTTGAAAAGTGAACCGACATTTATAGTGAAACAACGCAAAATGCGAAAACGAAATTAATAGTCCTTCTGCTCAAATTGCCCCTTTGGACTATTAAAGTATACATGCATAGCAAAGTGATAAAATGCCAAATAGCTTTTCGAGACTAACACCCTGTTTGGGCTAGTAGCTTTTTAAATAATCAGTTTTACAACTGTTGGGAAATTTGCATACCCCTTGCAGTGCTGAGAAATCAAGAGAAATGCAGAGCTGTTTAATTGCTTGTAGAAGTCGAAGTTCCGTATCGTCCTGATGTGGCTATCCGTGTGGTTATCATCCTTGTGGCCTATCTCTATGGCTACAGTCCTTGTGGTTTATCCTGGTGTCGTTATCCGTGAGTTACCGTCGTGGCTGTAGCTGTGGTTCTCTCCCTCGTGGTGCAACGTTGTGATGCATGAAATTCTGATGTGGAATGTAGCTGTTGAAGACAGGAAAGAAGACCTTTAGAATGTAGGATTTCCAGTCTCGGCCACTATGAATGTGATTTTCAAATCTCCGCTACTATGAAGCAATGCATCGACTCGTAGGCAAGTACTCGTGGGCGTAATATGATACCGAAACAGGCTGGATTGCCGCACAGCAGTTATTTTCAAGTTATCACCTGCTATCTCATCTTGTTATAGGTTGACATGCCTAGATCATCTCTTCTCTTAAAGGCTGAGGAAAGTACCAATTAAAAGCTTTTATTCCCTTACATCAAATATTCTCCTTTGGTGCGTAAAATCGTCATACGTAATTATCGCCCCCAAGCAACAGTAACATCTTAAATTACATTTTTTCATGTTTATGCCGATAGAATGCATTACTTTACTAATTTTTTTTTTCCTTACACTGCCTGAAAAATATTTTGCTAATTTTTAAGCCTTTTTTTTTATTTTTTGCCATAAGTAGTTATTCTTCGATATACATAATATCTTTTCAAGATATTAAATATTTCATTCTGAATATAAGCTTATCATTTTTAGCCCAAAGGGGTTTCAGCACTGAAGTCTCGAAGCGGCATTTTCCTTCGAATCACTAAAAGCGTTGAATCACTTGTTGATATTGTTGCCACCAAATAATATCGCACTGTATTATATCTAAAGAAATTACGTAATGAAGGATCTACATGAATGTATGTGTGTTTCTCGCAGTGCAAAAAAAACAGCGGTATCTAGAGCCATCAAATTTTGAATAACGTATGAGCACCCGGAAGCCACAATTTTTAATTTCGAACTTGTTTTATTATCTATTTCATATTTTATAAAACTTTTTTTTATAAAACTTTATTTTATAAAACGAATTTTTGAATAAAAAAACTCATCCATTTCAAAGCGAGCAATGGCAACACTGCACGAAAAAATGACTTTTATCTCCAGCCATGAGACTTTCTATTGAGGAGACTAATAGACGTTAGCCCAAATGCTCTCGAAACATGTATGTGTGTGTAAATGAAAAAAACGCACCTTTGGGCGAAATACAAAATCTGAAAATTTTCAGATTTCTTTTGATTTTCCTTTTATTTATTTTTTTTTAATTATAAAGAGTATTAATCAAATTTTTAACTTTTTTTAATTATTATTTTTTCTGTCTTTTTTTTTTTTTTTTTTTTTTTTTTCTTTCTTAGCCCAGAAGAGCTATAAATCTTGAAACGGCATTTTGTGTCAAATCACTAAAAGCGTTGAATCACTTTTTAATTTTTTGTTTTAAGACTTGTTTTTGTCACGGATCTTTAAGCATATGTGGAAAGAAATATTTTCCTTTTTTATCTTCCAGGAAAGAAATTTCCTAAAAACATTTTTTTGAATTCTGAGTAATGTAGAATTAGGCGAATGAGTAGCGCCGAAGTAATTCTATTCTTTTATTTTTCTAATGCAAGATCCATTTTTCATTCATGCAAAATATTTGGGGAAGCAGACATCAGAGGCACTCATCTATAAAGGACATTATGTAAGAAGCAAGAATGCGTGTAATTTTTGACGTGTAATTTTTAATGCTACAAGAATGAAATTTCCTCATTTAAATCAGTCATTTAGTATCTTAAACAGGCAAAAACACGAGCATGAAAAATTTAGGGAAGCATAACAAAAAATTAATACAAATGCAAAGCACAGTAAGTCTAAAGGAAATCAGTATTTTAATATTTTGTAAATTCCATTGCGATTACAGCGAATTTCTGCAAGAAATTAACTATTCTTTTACTTATAGCTTCATTACATAGCTATACCACTTAAAAGACAATTTTTTAAGAAATTTTCTAAAATGTAAGTTAATATTAACCTATGCAGATCAAAACCTAATTAATATTTTGTCATGAATATAGTCCGTTCCCTTCACATATGTATTGTAAATTTTTGTAAATATTTAAACACTTTGATTGTATTGTTTTTTGTGTATTGTTGTAAAATTGCAGTTGCTTTATTTATTAATTTGTTGTTATTAATGTAATAGTTTTAGTATTTATTTTGTTTCTAATTACACTTCTGGCCGCATATTTTGCATCTTGTACAGAATTGTGTGTCTTTCACACAATTCTTTTTATTATGTAATCGGGGGTTTAAGTATACATGTAAACTGAGAATGTCATTTTCACAAATTCAGTGTTTGTTAATGGGGGAAAAAAACATTTTAATGCTTTGTCAGTTATATCTCCATGTTCTTCTCTTGCTGAAATTCCAAAAGAAATAATATGTCCCTTCTTGAAGACGACCTTCAAGGATAAATCTGTAGAAAATTTTTTTTAGAATAAAAGGGAAAATAATTTTCACTTCAGTTCAATGACAGTTTAATGAAAAATTTAAATTCAACGACGCATTTAAAATTTCTAAATATTTTGTTTATCTAGCAATATTTAAAATAATTCTTTGTTGTTTCCCTCCATTGATGATAACTTTTTTCATGTTCTCTTAATTAAGTCGTTACTTACGCCCAAGGAATAAGCACACCACAGGTTAGGAACCGCTGCTCTGGAATAGCAGGCCATCCTGGCTCTTTCACGAAGCTTCGAAGACTACAACCTAGTTAGTTCATCATAATATGTCGACGTAATTATGATGAATAGCATAGTCCTATTTTTAAACAAGACAGCGATATTTTTTAAGTTGGGTTCTACACAGCTATGGTAACACGAAGAGATTTGCTTTTTAGGCTTTTATGCCGTTTCACCTAACACAAATTTCTTAAAGTTGTTTAAACATCTGCAAAAATATCCTTGTCCCAGAATATCAGAAATTCCTTCGGCTTACAATGTAACTTTATTTTGAAGTAGATTTACCTTCCCGTTGTAACAGTTTATCAGCGCATTTTGTTTACATTTTGATCAGAAGCCATTTTTCCTTCACAGACATTTCATATTTTGGGCAAGTTTTATGCAATCTCCAAAATTAAAATAAATTACAACATATATAGAACTAAAACTAAGATTTAAACAAAACCACTGCTAAACATTTCTACGAAAAAAACCATAGAATAATACAATGAAAGTAGGTAAAGATAACACATTTTTCTTGAAAAAAGGCACAATGACAAATTATTTAATAGAGTGCTACGCTATTTCACTCATCGCAAATTTAGAAACGATTGTATAATGTATGTAATATGCTTTATAAAGAACGTGCATGACAGGCAGTGTATTCATAGATTGGTTGTTATATACAATAGTTAATGTGATTGTGACCTTGATTATTTTAAATTTTATAAAAAAAATCTGAAAGGTTACAGATTTTAAATTACGTCCAAACGACGCGTTTTTTTAACGTTTTGTGTGTTACCTTTATTTATTAGATATCATGTTCTTCACACTTAAACCATAAATTTCAGTTCAATAACAATGCCGCAAAATAATTTTAAAATGAGCTTATCTTTAGAATTTCCGATACACAGCTTCGCGCGCTGCAGATAAAAAGTCCCCCTTCCCCCGTAGGTTGCTGCCATTGCTCGCTTTCAAATCGTTAAGTTTGTTACTCAGAAATTCGTTAAAGTTTTACAAAATATGAAATCGATCATAAAACAAATTCCAAATTTAAAATTTTGGCTTCCACATGTCCATAGTCGCAGTAGGATTACGTCATTCAAAATTCGATGGGTCTATGTACCGATGTTTTATCACAATGCGAGAAACATACATACATTCGTGTAGATTCTTCATTATTTAATTTCTTTAAATATAATGCAGGGCTCTAATATTTGGTGGCAACAATTTGAAAAGTGAAACCCCGTTTTATAGCGACGACACAAAATGCCAAAAAGAAATTAATAGCCTTTCTGGGCAACTTGCCGCTTTGAACTTAAAATAATAATAATAATAATAATAATAATAATTTTTTGCTTCTTAAAATCGTTCCGCTTGGAAATTTTTTGAAAACTCTTGATATTTGATGTTCAAAAATTCCTCTGAAGCTGCTGATGCAATTAAATAAATTCTTGATTTAGTATTACAAGTAGAAAGAAAGCAACTCTCATTCCTAAAACACATCTTTTCCAAGAGGTGTTTTTTTTTAAAGAACAAAAACAAAGAGGCGAGAGAAAAAAAATTAATTGCTATCAAAGGTACCTTTTTTAATCTTTTTCCTCCCTTCCGTCGGAAGCAATTACATTACCGGAAGCTTATAAATTTTTCTAATCTCTTGCATAAACAACTAAACCAACGAATTTCCACGTGCACCTTTTTTATACATCTAAAAGACTTTTTATGTTACTAAGTATAAAACTTGCATTTTTTTTTAATAATTTGGAAAGATGTTTGAAGAGTTTTACAATCAACCAAAAACAAATTGGAATTTTAGGCATTGAGGTTGTTTTGTAGGCTCTTATTTGGGTATTAGTAAACGTTGGGTAATATAATGAAAATCTTACTTAGTTGTTTTATCATTTATTCGTTTTATTCATTAAAAAAAAAGGCAATTGAACTACATCTATACATGAAATATTTAAGAACTTCGTTTGCCATGTTAAACTTCTAAAAATGGGGGGAGCATATGATTTTTACTCATAACTTAGAATTAGCAGTTAGTTGGGACTGCTCACCCAACTGAGTTGGATTTAGAACTTGCTCATCCGAATTAGTCGGGTGAACGGTTGTCTAACAGCAATAAGAAGGTGAGTTCGAAACCCTCTTGAAGAAAAGACTCAACATCTCTTTTTTTTTTTTTTTTTAATCATGTAAGCCAATATTATTGCAATAGTCTCACGCATTGCATAACTATATAGCATAGATATATTATCTGTTAATTAATAAAATTCAACCTGTTGAATAATGCTAACTTAACTAATGGCTCACCAGCTGCCGAGCGGTAAAGTCGCTGAACACAGGTAGTTCGGACCGAGGTTCGAGTCCCGTGAACAGGCTGCTTGCATGAGCGTTTTCGTGGTTTTACTTATGTGTAACGTGCATGCGAGCCAGTTTCCTTATAAAGTCCTCCATGAAGGCATCCCTCCCCTTAGGCAGATATCCCTCGAGGCTTTGCCGTAATCACATAAAAAGTAAATAAATACGAGCTTAATTAATAGTAAATTATCATGATTGATTAATAATAGTAAAAATTGCTTAATAATGATAAAAATATCATCGTTAGCTAACAGCAAATGTCTGGTTTGGTTTATTTAATTATGGTAAAGCACTCGAGAGCTATCTGCTTAAGGGAAAGGATGCCTTCGTGGAGGACTTTCAGAGGGAACTTGCTCGTATATATGCTACACACTGTAAAACAGTACAGCGCATTTTATAAGACGCTTTCATGTATAAAACGAACCTTGAATTTAGGACCCGAAAATTGAAAAAAAATAAAAACTAGTTTTTATTAGCCTGCTGGTTTACAATTTCATAGAAGAAAAATATTACATAAAGTTGTTGAAATCATTTTTTATTCAGCATACAACTTGTCGTCACTGTCAGAGCTCCCATCCATTAACTGGATCTCATCTGTGTACAACTGAAGTACACAATAACCTAATGTGTAAATATCTCCAAATGCACTATATCAGTTCATCTGTATTGTAGACAGTTTTGTTTTTTTGCGGTTCCTTATCTAAATGACTGCAAAAACCAAAACTGTATACACTCAGAAGGGAAGCTTCTTTGTTAGGAACTAGATATCCTTCGCACCACTTTGTTCGTTGATGAACGGGGGAGGGGGAAAGTTTTGTGAACCTCAAATGAATCTTCATGAGTTTCGGTTTTAAAAAAACGGGAATTCTAAAGGATAACGCGCTGCGTATTCGACAATCTTTCATCTCCGTTGATGCCGGCGCAGACGTTGTATAAGATGCACCCAGTTTTTTACACAAATTTTTAAAGAAGAAATGCGTCTTATACCCCGGGAAGTACGGTAATTATTTTTTCAATAATAGTAATTTGACACTAACGTTTATTAACTAATAATAATGTTATTAACAACTGGCAATATTATTATTTAATAGCAAAACAACAATCTATGTAAGAAAAGACGACGAGAAAAAGTGTGTGTGCTGTGAACGCATCTTTGATTAAGGTCGACAGGATTCTCCTTTTCTCTCCTTTCCTCCAGCAATGTGGCATGAGCAATTTTTTTCCCCTATCTGCGGAAAAAGTTACCGACCGTTCTTTAGCGCTGCGTCGCAATTTATTGTTACTTTTTAATTAAAGGAAAGACGAATTCTCTACTTTGAAGTTTACATTTGGTTTAAAATACTGTACATGTATATTATATGTATGTAAGATAAAAAAATATGTGAATAAAAATTATAATTTAAACTACAGTAAAACATTAATTCTCCCTCTCTCTCTATACTAAAAATCGCAATAACTTCTCTGGATTGCGTCATTTCTAGATCATTCTATGGCCTGCGCAGCTCTGATGACGTAATAATTGGGAACTGAAACTACCATTGTAAACCAAAACTTTTCTCTTCGCGTGCATCTTTCATAACTACGCTTCTGTCTGTGCTGAGCTTGAACGCAATTTCGCTACGCTGCTTCCTATTGCAATAATATCAATAATGTAAATGTTCTTGAACAGGCACGATTAGGGTGCCAAGTGAACTGTGGCCACATAATGTCAATTACATATAAAAATGAAATTAAAACTGCCTCGACTGCCAAGTTCTTTAGATATTATTAAGTTAACATTATTAGCATATGCCGCAATTAGAATTCTTCCCTTCAGTATGGATCGACTATCTTATCTGGGTATTACGTATCAACAATGCCTTGTCTTTTCCTGGCTATTATTGTTATTATGCCATGTATATTTATGTTATTGTGTCGAGCCTATGCAATGTCTATTTTACGTAGTATTGATCTTGTGCAATTTTGGTTCACCACAGGGTTGACCTTATTCAAAGTCGATTCTACGCCGTGTCGATCTTATGCAATGTCGGTCCTGTGAATACTCGTGGCACTCAGAAGTCACTGCTGATCCACTGAATTGGTACTAAAATTATAAAATCGCCTTCACGAACGTTTCCCTTGAATGTTGATAAAACAATCCTTTTTAAAGTTTTGAGTTAAAACATCGAAGAGATTTTTTTAAAAATTAGAACTCGAAAGATTCTAAGAGGGAGAGGAGGAATCAAGTTTAGAATCTCGAATTTTTTTTTTTTTTTTAAATAGAAAATTTACGGATTTGAAGAGGCAGAGGAGACAGGCAGTTCGTCGAAAAAGCCAATATTCAATGGGCACCAGTTAAGATGTTCTGACAAGCGAAAACTAAATAAATGCACATTTCACTTTGGGCCGCCCTGCTAGGTATAATAGTTTGCGTTGTTTGCTGCCGTATCGTAGGGCCTAGACGTTATCGTCAGGAGCAAAATATTTTTTGCTTTTGTGCTCAAGTTCTAGGACTGAACCTATGCCAAATCACAACTTAGGACCGAAAATAAAAAAGCGGAAAGAGTAGATTACACCCCAATAATCCTAGATTACACCCCAATAATTGACTCCGCGTAACATTCGCAATTTTCATAACGCTCCAAAACATCCAACCCACTGAGACCTTGAACTTTATTTTATGACCTTTGGACTGAAAGATCTGAGCTCAGTTCAGTTTTATCTGTAACAAATATCCTTACACTAGAAGGCCCTGCGGTCATACGCAATAACCGCTGTTCTAGACATTATAAATTGTAATTAAAATGATTTGTGCAGAGGTGTCTGCTAATTCAAACTGAATTACCCAGGGCAGGGGCGAGGACACCCCTTTGCTTACTGTCCCACGGGGTTTCCCCCTTCTACTTGTTTAATTGCTTAAAGTAGAGTGCAATGAAGGAAACCACTGGCAGTACATTTCTTAAGAGCCACCGCTAGCTCAATAAGTAAAGGGGATTTAAATAATAAAATGTTAGTTCACATGTCAAAGATCTCTTTGTACACAACATTTCTTTTGTAGATCTTTCCATCATTTTTAAGCTCGCCTTGCCGAGAACTATCCATTATTTTCAATTTTACGTCCGTTCTTTCCCGAACTTTTGAACAGGCAACATAAAGTTGACGGTGTCCAAATGCGGGCTCAGGTAAAAAAATGACAACACGCTTAAGCGTTTCGCCCTGAGACTTTTGGTGGTCATAGCAAAGGCAAGTTTTACAGGAAACTGTCTACGTCTCAATTGAAACGGCAACTCTGTGCCGTGGCAACTTCACCCTATTGGCTGGTGCAATTACGCAAGCAATCAATAAACTATCGGCGATAAACAGACACTTAAGCCGCATATAATAAAGATATTTATTTATTTCATTGTATATGTTTTTTCATCGTTGCCGGTTTTTGCCGGTTGTATATTTCCGAATTCTATTATATATAGATGTTAAATTTATTTATTAAATGTTAAATGCACTTGCTCTTATATTTTTAAGCTTTCTCATAGTATTCGTCACTCCCTGCACTGCACGAGGAATAAAACAATTTACAGTTACGAAAGCAACCAATAAATTATCGGCGACAAACACTTAAGCCTCTTATATATAGAGAGATAGATAACAAGAATCAGACTCCCTATGTATTAGCAAAATCAAATCCCATATATTTATCCACTTACATAAAAGTGCAAAATTTCCGGTGCAATGATCTCCAAAATATCAACTTTACTATATTTACGTAATCCAATATTTTAATGTGTATGTATATATATAGTCAGTTCAATTTTTTCATATTCTAGCTGCTTAGTGCATTGGGGCAATCAATACCTGTTCGATTCTGTAGTGAAGTTTCTGGTGCCCCGTACACTTTTACTTCTTTACCTGTTTTGTGCTCAGGCTTTGGAGTCTTATTCGCTACAAATTTCGTTATTACCATAAGTTTCATTTCTATTGCAAACAGGTTATTAGTATTCAACTACAATTTGAACATTTTGCAATCGACATATAATATCAGTAAACCTGTCTCGCGTGTAACATGAAAAGAAATAAGAAATCGTTTTCTTTACGGACAGTCCCTATATGAAGACATGCCTTCTTCAGTGCAGAGAGCTCTCGGGTGCTTTGCTGCATTCAATTAAACAAAATAAATTAAAAAAATTATGTCCAAAGGGGCGTTTTTTTAACGTTTTGTGTGTTACCTTTATTTATTAAATGTCGTGTTTTTTGCAAGTAAACCATAAAATTCAGTTCAACAGCACGGTCGCAAAATTTTAAAATGAGCATAACTTTAGAATTCCCAATACAGAAGCTCACGCACTGGAGATAAAAGTCCCCCCCCCCCTCCGTAGAATGTTGCCATTGCTCGCTTGTAAATCGTTGAGTTCGTTAATCAAAAATTCGTTACGTTTTTAAAATAATAAAACAAATTTCAAATTTAAACTTTTGCGAATATGGGCTTTCAAATGCCCATATTCGCAGTAGGATAACGTCATTCAAAACTGGATGGCTGTAGATACCGTTGTTTTATCACAATGTGAGAAATATATATAAATTGATGTAGATTCTTCAGTATTTAATTTCTTCAAATATAGGACAGGGCAATAATATATGGTGGCAACGATTTGAAAAGCGAAACAACGCTTATCGTGAATCGACGCAAAATGCCAAAACGAAATTAATAGTCCATCTGTGTAAATTGCCCCTTTGGAGACTAAAAAGAAAAAATAGTCAGTGGTGCTGTTCGATTACTTGAACATTTTCTTCTAAGCTGCAGTTTTTCTGCCATTAGAGGGCGCTGCGCGATAGCTAAGAACTCGCTCTGCGTCTGGAACACGAGTTCTATAAAAATGGTAGCTTTTTTAATAGCACATATCTATTAATTAATCAATTGCATCTTAGTTTAGAATATACTGTTACTGAAATACTATGCTACTTTATGTGATTACACGTTCAAATAACAACTTATGAACTGCAAAATTAAAATCGGGTATAAAAGCAATTTTAGTTTGGCTTAGATTTTTAATAAAAACTACTGGTTTCGAGAACCATAGGTCTGTCAGTAACAAAATATTTTTTGCTTCTGAACTCAGGCTCTTTGGTCTTATGTGCTACAAATTTCGTATCATTAGGTTTCCCACTTTTATTGCATACATTTTATCAGTACGCAATTACAGTTACAACATTTTGCAATCGGCATGTAATATGATTGAAATATGATTTATTTATAATGTATAACAAAATAAAATAACATTTGTTACAAAATATTATTACGAAATGCATTTCTTGTTTTTATCTGTAAGTAAAATTATTTTTTAATGTACAAATTTTATAAATGCTGGTGAGAAATGTAATTTTATTATATGATACATAAGTGAAAGAATTTAGGCATCTCTGATTGGCAGCAGCTTTTAATCTATAGACGGTAAATACCGCTGAGTGAAAGAAATGCTATCTCTCTTTCATCGGAGATATTTCCAAACTGTTTGTTTTGTTTCCATATAAACATGTGAATCAATGCACCTGAAATCAAACAATGGATATTCTGCTATGAGAAAGAAACAAAATATTACAAAAAAAAATTTAATGTTTCTAATTAGATGCTTCTGTTATATTAGTAAATAATATATTATAATTTGTATATTTATACAAATTTGTATATTTGTATATTTATACAAATTTGCATATTTATACAAATTATAATATATTATTTACTAATATAGAAGCATCTAATTAGAAATTGTGAATTTTAAGCCCATGGATTGTTAAACAGTTTTGTGAATATATCTACACCTGTTTTGTGAATATTGGAAAACGGAAGTATAAGTCTGAAAATGTTTCTAACGTCAAAAATGTGAATTGAGATTTACTTTTGAACATGTGTTCATAGTCTGATAAAGACACAGTTACGAATATTCGTCACCCTGCATCATTTCTGATTTTCATCATGGATGATGTAAATACAGGCCAGTTTATCTTAGAAAGTTTTCCACAAAGGCATCCGTCATTTAACTATCGTGTGCTTGACACAAGAGAAATGGTATGCTATCGTGTGCAAACGAACAAACAAGTAATCCAACTTTGTTTTACAAGCATAAACTCTCATGTTGCCTTTGTTATGGAAAGAAATACATTTATGGCAGTTATGATGACTACAATATATACTGTAACTATTGTTAATACTGTAACTGATATTTTGAGTGCTTAATTATGCAGTGTATGAATAATAAATCAAAGTTTGCCTATACTGAATTGTTAAAATAAAGGTGAAACTAGAAATGTAATAAAAAGCTCCTTGCCCATGAAACAAGGCAGCACTTTCACCCGGAATGTTCGGTAAAATCTTGTTATTTATTCTTATTTATAAGCACAGTATAAGAAAATTGGACATTTTCATATGTTTAATATTTAGCTATATTGTCCGGGAAAGAACTGCAGTATTAATCATTCAAAAACGTTATTTAAATAAATGTGATTCATTTTTTCAGCGTTCTAAGAGCAATTTGACTTGCTATGCATTGATATCAATGGAACGCTGCATTTAGATTTCATATGGGTCTCAAGATGGAATATAAATCTGAAAAGGGGCTTTCGAGAATCTCTTACATTTGACTTTATAGCTATTGATCTTATTCTGTCACATTTTTAGCTCCAAATAATCCTTCAGAACGAACATATACTTTATTATTATATAAAATATAAATATTTAGAACAAATTCTATTTACAATTCCATAACCATATACCATACGAAGCATTTATGTAAGCAATATTTACATGTGTTTAATTTTTGACAGCAGTTGTTTAATTTGAAAGAATCGCAACCTGCAATATTGGATAGAAAAGAGAGTTCGTATGTGCGAGGGGTAGGCGATAATCATTCAGTTTTTTTAAAGAGAAATGGTATGAACATTTCTTGACGGAATTCTCAAGTGAATCTTGAAGACAAAAAATAATGAACGTCACATTTTGAAACCGGAAACCTAATCGCGTGCAGTGTGGGCATCCATCATTAGCTTCTTCTTTTAAAGCATATAATACTATGAAAGTGATTTTTGCTGTGATCATCGTCTTTCAGTACTGCTCAAACGGCTAACATGTGATGTGAAGCTGAGCAATATTGCGCAATTCGAAATGTTGAGAATTCACTTTGTTTTTAAGGTAAATCACATTAGGGCCTAAGGGGAGGGGTGGGATTCCTTTGTGAAGGACTTTCTAAGAGAACCTGGCTCGTATACACGTTGCACATGGGAAAAGCCACGAAAATGTCCATGCAGCCATGCTGAAGAATGGAAGAACTATAGTGCGCAACTCTAGAAATGCTGAGAAAAATTAAAAGAACATTATTGTGCACTCTCCGAAATCCGAAAGGCTAAGATAATTCAATTCAAAACGATCAATTCAAAGATAATCAATTAAAAACGACTGGAGATGTCCGATACCCTTGCATATACATTTGTTCCATGTACATAAATTGTAAAATTATAGTAACTCCAGCTGCAACTGGCTTACACTGTTTACGACTAACTCATTTTTGACATTTTTTACTTTTTATTTATTTATTTATTGTAGTTTTCAGAAATGATGGCAATTATAAAGCAGTACCTGATTATCGTCGACGAAGCCCAAGAAATAATCATGGATTTAGCACCCCCAAAGCCTTCATCATCCTTCAATCTTGCCACCAATTTTCGGATATTAGGCCTAAATTTATTCAAATGGTTATTGCATTTTTTTTCCTTAATTTATCCAGCGAAATTACATTTTGCTTATTAGTTACATTTTATTACATTTACATTTATTATTAATTGTTACATTATTATTATTGTTACATTTTATTATTATTTATTATTTTGCTGATTTCATTTGAATAAATTAAAAATAATTTGATTCTGTCTTTCTGCAATCTCGGCGCTTTGTAAATGGGAAGAGAAATCGGTAAATTTTCGGCGATGGAAATTTATAATTCAACTGTGTCGATCGATTGTAACAATCGATACATTGTTAGATATCGGCAGGTATAGGTAGATAGTTGATAAATAGATATCTGTAGCCCGGTAGATAGTTAGATAACGGTACGTATAGTTAGATAGCTGATGAGTAAGATATTTGTAGATCGGTAGGTAGTTAACTGGTAGATATGTGAACAGAGTCAGTAGGTATATAAATCAATTATATGGGTAGATTTTCAACGATGGAATATATAAATCAACCGTACTCTCGCAAAGAATCAAAAACGGATTTTCCAACTATTTTTTTAAAAAAGCTTTTAAAATGGGCACTTCAAGGTTGTAACGACCCTCCCTTGATTTATGATCGTAATGTGCTTCGTTATTGCCACGCAGAGAGGATTAGGAGATTTTAACTAATTAGAAGACTCAACCATCTTCCGCGGAAGTCGTTACCATGGTTCGTTCGGAAGGGTTAAGGGATCGTTCGAACAAAGGCTTTATGATCATAAATGCTACAAGCCGAGCTTCTATAGCTTGGCAACCATACATTGCTATGGCAGAAACTGGTATAAGCACTACTTTTAAATGTTCTACCTTTTCAGCGTAAGCTAGTATAAGAATCGACTAGTCACACACACACACACATACACACGAAAAAAAAGGGGGGGCGGAACACGAGTTGATATTCGGTCGATAATTTCGCTGTTATCTGCACAATCACGCACAATCTTCCTTGATGGGCCGACCAGCGGCCGAGCGGTAAGCAGATAGCCCTAGTGTGCTTTGCGATAATTAAATAAACCAACTAACCAACCAACCAATCTTCCCTGATGACAACGGCTTACAAGCTCTACTCTGCAGGTGGGAACAAAGCTAATGACTTTTATGTCGTAGGGCTATGACTGTTGTTATAGCCAAACCACAGTCTAAATACTTCTCTAAGAGGGTTTTTCACACATTTAGCGATCAGTGACTGTATAAGAAATTTATGCCAGAAAAAAGTTCCTTGCAGAGAGGGTTCCTAACCGAAGTAGTCGGACTGGAAATGATGTCTGGGCTACGTACGTGGACCATTTTGCGACTCTGACGAAGATGTCTCGCTTGCAGCTCTGTTTTGGTAGATTTCCACGTTAAGCTAATCAATCAGGTATTCCGAAAGCGAATTTTCGAATTTATTTCTTCCGATGCGCAGTGGCAGATAGCTTGTAGGTCTGATAATGATCCACGGAAGAGTGCGAAGACTCAGACTACCTTGGGAAGAAGTGATGAGACCCGCCGTCCAACCTCTAATGACGTTAATTTTCACAAACTCAGAGGTTCATTTTACGCATAGATTTTATATATTTATATACTTATGTAGAGCTACAATATATGCATATATATATGTATATACAGAGCTTAAATTGCGCCGGAGCCCACCGGAGCCTGGTATTTCTTAGTTTTGGGGATAAATCGTAATTCTAGACGGAGCGCACCGGAGCCCTAAATAACTCCGGCACTTTTTCTGTGTAACTGAACAACAGTTTCAGTACAGTGAAAATCTGATATCGAAAATTTTATTTTTAGCAATAAAATTACATTAAAAAGCGCTTATTAAATTTTAATTTAACTCTGTACATTTAATTTAATTTTAATCATTTAATTATTTTAATCTTTAACTATTTAATTATTTTAATGCCTAATAATTAATTATTAAATAACTGAACAATAATTATTAATTAAATAACAATACACATATTAATAATTATTAATTACTCTGGTAATAATTAACTATTTCATTTTTAAATTATTAATGATTTTAATGCCAATTTTATTTATTTATTTTACTCTTGTTCCTCTTTTTTGGTCTTGCATAGGGTTCTGGCACTTCTTATTTTAGAAATTAAGCCCTGTGTATATACAATAACTTTGAATGGCTCTATTGCATAGTTAGAAGGATGACACTTGAAGACAGGTGTAGCCGTAAATTTAACACATAATATTATTCCCTGATAACTTACTCTTAGGATACGTATTCATCTTTACACATCATCGTTATGAGTGCGCTAAGCACCCCACAATTTTCGATAGCGTATCACATCTTGGGAAAACTGATGAGACAACGGAGAACAAAACAATGAATGGCCAGCAGCAGCAAGGCGAAGCATGGAAAAAGGTACTGCACAATTACTAACTGCGATATTTACAGACTTAGTTCTTTTTTTTTTTTAAATTTTGAGCTGTGATTGGATAAAAATATCAGAAATGCTACTCTTACATAATGGCGTAATGCAGATTCATTTTCAGCTGACGCACTTTAGATTCATGCATTAGTAGTTTTAAGATAGACGTAGCCAGATTAAAATGAAGAGTCAAAAGGATTATCGGTAAATTAAAGTTAATACTTTTTTTCATGTTTTCTATCTTATGTATGCATGTATATAGAGGAGGTTAGCTTAGCCAGGATTATCAACGAAAGTCAGACGCAAGGCTTTGTGTCTGTCACTTCGAAATGTTTTTCCTTCTATTCCCTGAAAAACGTATTTCTTTTATCTTCAGAGAGAGAAAATGTTCTTCAGGAATGTTCAGAGACATTATCACGCAGGCGTATGAATTATTTGAACCATGAGCAGGGCTATTCACATGATTTTCAGAGGGTCTTAGCGACATTTCAAGCCAAATCCAAGTGGATGCGAATTATCCTCCACCGTTTTTTAGTTCGGTCTCATCATATATTACATAGTATATTACTATACATAGAAGCGAGAAGTGTAGTAAAATCGAGTATGCCTCGATCTTAATCATAGGTCTTCGTGCTTCTGGTTGAATGTATCAATCACCACCTTAACGAGGATACGTACGCTAAGGTGAATTCAGAAAAGAGGCTGAAATTTGTCTAATCCCAGCCACCTACATCATTAGGGTTTTTAGACACAGACATCACACTGTAACCGACCTGAGTTGTTTTCTTTTTTTCAGTCTCAAGCAGCGTTGGCTAATCTTTGGAATATGGTAACACGTAGTTTGGCGACATTTTGGTAAGGCGATAAAGGTTACTAGCAGTGTACATGGATAAAGTCAAGAGTGTGCGCTATGCCATTTTTGTGCAATTCTGGGATGTTTTTTTAAGTGAAAATAGGTGGACGTGTACATGGATGATACCGTGTATGTGAAATTCTTAAAAACGCGGCAAGCAGTGGGCGATTCTGCACTTTCTCCCAATTTCGCACCTAGTCTTCGTCATGATTAAGCATTTTTGTTCCATAAAAGTTCAAGCATAAGCGTAATTCGGCTAGCAGATTGCTGGAAAAAAAAAATGTTGAATAAAAAAAAAAAAACATGCCTTTACTTCGTGAAAACAAAATGGCGTCCAAACAAAAACTAGCAGGTTGCTGTAGCAGGGTTGGTCGCCAAATTTTCGCCAGAAAATCGCCGAGTTACCATAATCCAAAGATTAAACGCAGTGTTATGTAGGGAGCATTCCCGTCGCCCCCAATATTTCATAACTTGAAAATGAAACATCTTTCGTAGTTCAGATTCATATTCAATTGAAAAAATTCGGTTAAAAAAGCTATTTTTTAAGAATATCCATTAATTACGAACCGCTTCAAAACGGTGTCCCCTCGTAAAAGTGCTGGCACTCTCACGCAAATTAACCACTGTTCGTAGCATCTTACGGCAACTAGAATATTCATTTGTTTTGCTAATCAAAGTAACAACCTAACACTTCTTGCAGAGTGGTACCCTGGTATAAATGGGCTAGTACTTTTATATTTTTACTTACTACGTGCTCCGCCCTTAGGCACTACACGGAAGGGATGCGCCATGGAGGTCATTTTAAGGGAAACTGGCTCATATTCACGTTTCACATGGGTAAAAACCACTAAAACGCCCATGCAGCCTGCCCGTTTGCCGGGACTCGAATCCCGGACCGAACTATAAGTGTTCAGCGGAGTTTACCATTCGACCGCTGATGGGCGCAGTACCTTAATCAACGTTTTTCCGAACAGTAGCCGACTTGCATAAAAGTTCCGGCACTTTTATTTATAACAAGACATCGTTATAAAAGTGTTCCATTAATTATTTGTTTATGGCCAATTGAGAAACGGTATGTTACTCGTAATTTATTTGTCAATTTTCTTTTGACATACTTATTAGTGATAATGTATTAGATTTGGGCTTTCAACAGAAAAATATAGTACATAATTATCAGTATGTAACAGGAATTTCTTAGTGATCAGTATATAATTTTAACAAAGAGAAACAACCACACGTGGTTTGAGAATCAGTAATGAGGAGTGAACGGCAAGAGTAGTTCTGAAATGCGGCAACTGACACTATCGTTTCCGGCAGGAAATTCTCACATTCCCCGCTGAATGTTTCACCGAGCCAGACAATTTCTTTTAGCCGCGCAAGCGGCGACTGAAGACGGGAACATGAATCCGCCTGTTGCTGGTGCTTAGGACAGCATATTGCTCTGCGTTGTAAGCGCGTTACTGTTCACAACAAGCGATGATTTTACCTCAAATTTTAATTTTGTCTAGACTTATCTAGCTGAAGCGAATGGCTGTTTTAAGGTAGGGTTGGAAAATTATTTTTGTCTAATTTTGAATTCGGTATTTTTCGTTGCCATGCTACTAAAAGAATGAAAAAAAATAACAAAACTAATGAAGCGATTTCAACCAAAATTTAATGGTAGAGTAGAATTTTAGTGTTTATCTCAAGGGTAAAATTTCATTGTTTTCGAGGCAGGCATTTTTGATTTGTGAACTATCACAATTTCACACTTGCAAATTTTTTCCTTTTTATTTGATTTATATTAACATCCATTCGTTTTACATATTAAGACATAGACTAATGTCTTGAAATTATAACTGACATTTGGATCTCTTTTATATTTTGCAGTATTTTACTTCTTAGTTTTATTCCAAATTATTTTCCACATGTGTCAATACATGTTCCCAAGAAGTAGAGTCTTACCGAAAAATGCATTTTTTATTAAAACGTTAAAGCTATAATTAAAATTAATCATAGTCAACGAAAACCTAATAGTTATCTAGAATATGAGAATAATAACTGTTAAGTTCATTAGAAAGGTTTTCCTTACCGGCAACAGAATACTTATGATAGTAAGTAGAAATCTTTGTCCATCAGCGGTAGGAATAAGAAATTTCATAAAATGCTTAGAAATAGTGGTTATTTTACCAAAGAATTATTGAACTGATGTTTTTAGGAATTCAATTTATTATATTTTCTCAACCCCCCCCCCCCCGTTTTGTTCCAGCTATTCATTGCTTAAAAATTATGTTTGTACCAACAATCACAAACTGCAAAGCAGGAAAAATGTCAAAACCGATTTTACGTATGTATGTTGTAAAGTCCAGAATCAATTACAAACAAAATAGTAATAAAAATAATTCTTCAAAGCGGCACCTTTTATTGCTACAGTTAAAGAAAATGATGAAAGTAATTCATATTTGTTGATTCTAATGATTAATCATGTATTTTTTGCTAAGTTTCTGACTGTATCTTATTCATATTTTTTAAAAAGTAATTTCACATATTTGCAAAGCATTAATGAAAATAAAAAGAGAGTTGAGTGAAATTTACAGTACTTTGTTTAATAAATTATAAACAAAGCATTCGGTAGCTATCTTAAAGAAAGAAATGTCTTCATG
Source organism: Stegodyphus dumicola (assembly GCF_044657685.1). Classification (NCBI taxonomy): domain Eukaryota; kingdom Metazoa; phylum Arthropoda; class Arachnida; order Araneae; family Eresidae; genus Stegodyphus; species Stegodyphus dumicola. The sequence continues at coordinate 155,147,412 of NC_140774.1, read as the reverse complement.
GTGGGTTTTCTGAGGACAGTTGCTTAGTGTTACATATGAGGAAAATCCCAAAAATACAGATTTGTGGAATTCAGTAGTTTGGTTTGGTTTCGTTTATATGATTATGGCAAAGCCCACTACGGCTGTCTTAGGGAAGGGATGTCTTCGTGGGTGATATTTCTAGGGCAAACTGGCGCATATCGACATGGGGAAAACTCCCAAAATACCCATGCAGCCAACCCTTTCGCCAAGAATCAAATCCATGTCGACCAGCTTTCAGCGATTTTACCGTTTCGACGGTGGCCGGGACTTCTGGGATTTATACTCGAGTCGAATTACCAGTGCATATCCGCTTTAGCCATTTGACTTCTGGTGGGTTCAGAATCAAGTTTCAATGCCCAAACCAAGCATTGAAAACAAATAAGCATGTGTCTGCTTATTTGCCATAAAGTATTAATGCCTAAGCGCTATATTTTAGTATGCGCGTATCATTATCACTTGGCAAACATATTGAATCTTAGACGTTTTGTTGCTGTTCTTTTATGTTCCGCACACCTAAACAACGGATAACTGAAACTGCGGATACTGAATCAGAGCATTCCTTCCATTTTCGATGTATTCTAACGTCTTATCTATTCTGAAGAAGAATTTACTTACTTTACATTCATGTGTCCAGCAGCGCAAGTAATAAAACTTGTTGTGAGGGATGTTTTTATCGTGTATTCATTAACAATAGAAATGCATATTCATACACAAATCAAATTTATTCAGTTTTAACTAAAATAATAAGAAGTGACGGATACATTAAAGATGCATACAAGCACACAAGAGAGAGAGAGAGTAATAATAAAAAGTGAAGAACAGAACAAAAGAATAATAGAATAGTGTTCTTGGCGTTGCTAGGGTTACTAGAAGAAGTGAGTTAGTTACAAAATATATTTTTCAAATGCTTGATTAATTTAGAAACATATTCAACAGCCATTCCTTCTACTTAAAATATATGCATACAATTAATGAAAAAGTACAGTGATTTTCTCTAAAGTTTTCTTTAGCGAAAGGGAATATTTGTGTATGTTTGGGGAAAATTATTCCCTAAGCACCTTTTCATTTGCTTAGATTTCCAAAAAGTCAACTGTTGCTCATTTCGCTTTTTTTTTTTTTAATGCTGCATATTAGCGTCACTTACGGTAAGATTTTATTAGCAGAAAAAAAAAAAAAAAAAGGCTTAGGGTTCGACGTCCGGAGAGTAAGTACAATTTTTAAAAGCCTTAATTTTTTTTGTTTGCAGTGAATTGTTTGACGCTAATAGCAATGTGCGAGGGAAGCTTTACATTGTTCTGTTTTAGTCTGAAAGTGTATAAAATGTATTACTCTCTAAGTATATAAATTTGGGAGCAATATTCCAATATTCCATTTAAAATTTCTTTTGTCAACAGACAATCCTTTAAACAAAGAAATATGAGAATTGCTAGCAATCACTGCCACTATTAATGGACTGGTTTACAGCTTCATTGAGATTAGTTAAAAGAAGTGAACGCCGAAGATTCATAGGTGCGCTGTGTAAATACTTTTAAGACTCGTTTGCAGGCAAATGTACTTCAGATACGTACTAACTTTCAAAAAAAACTTTCAAATTTTTGAGATACGCGCAGACGATAAGTGGCAGAAAAGAATATTAACGGTTAGAGTAAAAACGTGAACTATTTTAGCTTAGCAAACGATTATTTAGTGGCCGATTGCAAGTAATTTAACGTAGAATAAATTTTAAGCAGAACGAAGAATGGAATCGACGCGAGAACTTTATCACGCTATGATTTTAAAGTGGGATTAAATCAAGAACAATGCGTTCAACGTCTACAATTCGTAGCATTTGGAAATGAAAGTTCATCTCAACTGTATTCAGATGGTTTACAAAATTTCACAGATGTCGCAACTGTCCTCAGGATGAAGAACACACCAGGAAGACCGCTGTCAGCAGTGATCCCGGATATGTCTGCCTTACGGAAAATGTTAATCGATGACAATCGCTGAACTTACCAAATGATACAGAAGAAACTTGAAATTGGATCCGCCGCCATCTATAAAATTATTTACGGAGACATACACTACATATGAAACATATGACATACATTTACATATGAAAAAACTAGTTTGCCATTGGATTCCCCCATAATTTAACTAAGCACCAAAAAGAGGCGCGCGAATGATGGTGGCCACCGCATTATTTCTAAAATCGCAGTTGGTGATGAAACGTACATACCATTTCTTGACGTTCCAACACGTCAAGAAAGTAAGGTATGGGTCTTTAAAGATAATCCCGTGTCCATAATGGTGAAAATACAACGTGCCATGAAAAAAAGTAATGTAGAAGTACAGGACTTCAGAAGAAGTCCAGGAAAAATCTGGACTTCTGTAAAAATCAGAAGTACAGGACTGGTCAAAGCCGATAAGCTGGAAAGGTAGAATACAGTCACAGCTAACTGGTACACCACAAAGCGCCTTTCGGAAATTCTTCAAGAAATGTATGTTAGAGAACTTCTGCTCCACCATCACAATGCATCTTTTCATTCAGCAAGATTGACAGTTGAGTTACTTGAACAAGAACACATCGAAATGGTGGAACATCCACTCTATTCGCTCGGTCTATCTACGTGGGACTTTTGGGTATTTTGTAACCTAAACAAGAAGTTACATGTATCGTCGTTTTCATTCCGAAGATGAGATTGATGAAGCTATAACTGCATTTTTTCCCCCATCGATTGCAAGAAATGAATGGCTTGAGGATTTAATGTTTGGAAAATTCTTCTACAGAAGTGCATTGATGCTGGAGTATCTCGGAGAGGATTCTCGTATCATATCCTGGAAAACATATTTCACACAAATATACTTTTGATATTATATACTTTAGATTTCGTTTACTTTTTGGAATACATTCACGCAAATGAATTCTTTCGCTAAACTCGGCAATATTAATCTCAGCTGTTTGAAGCATTAAGTTATTTCTTATTCCAGACGTCAGCAATGCGTTAACTGGAACCGAACCGACTAATCACAACGATTCGTTACGCGCTGCCTGTTAATTCCCCTTCATTTTCAGCAGCCGAGTCGTTTATGTTACGTGTTCGTCGAATTAATCTCTTAACGAGAAGTAGAAAAATCGCAAAATAAATCAAAAAGAACGATCGCGGTTCGTTCGATAATCTTGTCTTTCAGATCACACACCCAAGTTGACCTTCTGACACCGAGCCACAACCAAATCCCGAAAACCGGTTTTGCACGTAACAGGCAATTGTGCATAATTGCAGCGTGACACACTATTTAGAACGAGTTGTGTTTTTATAATGAATTTCTTTTGGGAAATGTTTCTTTGGCCGTCGGCGATTAGGTTACAATGTAAAAACTCGGTGGAATATTTGTTTTTCTACTTGCATAGCCTTTTGTTTTGATTACGGGTATGAATAATAATACCTCGACAGTTCGAGTTTTCACGAAAGTTTTGAAATTTATTATTCTCAATAAATGTTGAAATTTATACTGCGTTATGAATGTAAGAAACAGAAATGGCTTAAATGTTTGCCGTGATCGCTACTTCCGTTTATTTATTATTTTTTTTTCCTGCCCATTAACAATTCGTTATTTTAGCCTTTTCAAGTGCAGCTAAAACTATTTGCTAATTAATTGAATTGTTGAACTAGATTTCTTTGAAAATTTGCATTGACCAAAATTTGAATATTTAAAAATATTTAACGTTTAATTAATGTCTAAATCTTGGGTTCGTAAAACTACTAACTGCAAATTAAAATTCACAGTATTCAGACGCCTCAACTTTGCAAACACGCGCAGTAGAACTATTCTACGTTTGTTTGCTTCTATGTACATACGTTTTGTTGTACATGAACATTCCAGCTGCATCTTTGATAAATTGACGCAATAACTGTACCATTCTTGAAGAACTTTTAAATCTTTAAGATGTTGCGATAAGACAAAGATCAACAACAATCTAGCTATATGGAGAAGCAGACAGCAAATTCCATATGTCTAAGATTAAAGCACGATTTAGAATCATTTGGTTTTGGTTTAGCTTTATTTTGATTGGTTAATTTTAATTTCTGAAATTACCTTTGGTTGAAACTTTATGTATAAGAATCTGCTTCATGACCGTTTTGCAAGAATCATATCTTGTGCTTTAATTTTGAAATGACGCAGTTCAGCGATTTGTTGACGCAGTACAAAGTAAACCGACTAATCACAACGATCCGTTACGCGATCACAACGACTAATCACAACGATTAGCTACTATTTTTAGGATATAATGGGAAAATAAACAGATTTAACAGGAGAATGAACAATTTTTCGAATATAAATATTTGAAATACATTTTTTCATTCATAAATAAATTAACATTTTGTTTTAGAATTTTTTTTTTTTTTTTTTTTTTTTTTTTTTTTTTTTTTTTTTCCCAAATAGTACCTTCTATTTTTACTAATCTCCGATTCTCCTTTTCCCGCTCCTGATTATAACTGTCAAGTAATTTTGATGAAGGTATGGTGAAAATGAACATAAGCCTAGCAATTTTCATCCGAATGAAGAATACTGCTCTCATTTAAAGGGTATCAGCAAACTCTATACCGACAATGTTAAATTGGCCATTTTCGATGTACCTTTTCTCAAAATTCGCTGTAGATACATGCTTGAAATTTTTTGTGTAATTAAAGTATACCTATCTGATTATAGTGAAATGAGCTTTTGAAACATTTTGAATTTTAAAAATTTAGCACTTTTCTCACACACACACACACACACACACAAAATTTTAAATGGTTTTTTTCTAAGTTTATTACAAAAAGCTCATTTTAGTAAATATTAAGAAACCTAATAAATAAGCGATAAAAATTTTAGATACCCGTGAGCAGTAGTTCCTGAGAAAAGGTACATCGAGTATAAAAAAATCACGTTTGGACATAAAACGCGTCTTTATGTAAAAATCCTCTTTGATCAAAGCAGTCGATGATAAATTAAAATTAGATTTTTTACAGTTCTAATTTTCATAGAGATTAAAGAATGGTATTTTTAGAAAGATAAAAGTGTAGAGAATTTGAAAATGCAAAAATCCGAAATCACAATTTTTGAAGATTTTGGGGTTCCAACACAGCTTAATAAAATAGAATCAGCGATTTGGTTTTTACTCTTAACATGTATATGCTTCTCAGGAATGAATAATCCTCTTGAAAAATACTGAGTATCATGCGCTACGAAAAATTGCATTTCGGTACGGCGTGGTGCCAGAGACGATCGACAAAATTTTGAGAACTTAAGGAATTTTTGGGCACCAATCTGTGCCTCGCTATACTTTTTTTTTTTTTTTAAATAGGAACAAGTGTCTAGAGTCAGAATTTAATATTTGCTTGTCTGTTTCTATTCAACATTTTGTTCTCCTGGTGTAACTGCGGATGTCCCGCAATGTACGCTTGTAAAATATGTAAAATATTGGTATTACAAAGTGTATTTGTAATGTGTACTCTTATAAAGTACATGGTCGGTAATTAATGAAAACTTGTGAAAATATTTCATTCAACTTAGACTACTCTAAGCAAACTGTTCTGGAAAAAGTATAGCATTTAATTCTGTTCAAAATGAAATCTTGTTTAAAATTGTATTCGTTTCACATATTTCGGACTCTGAAATATTGTAGAAAAAGAAAACATGCACACTGCGGGGGGGGGGGAGTACAGTTCTATATCTCTCGTTCTACTGGGCCGATTGACAAAATTCAAAGTGCGAATTTCATGTTTCGAAAGCGCGACTTAGGATATGTATTAGATTTATATATAGCATTGTTCTAATATAGGGATTTTGACACAAAATCGGACTTTTTCTGAAATAACCTACCGATGTTTTTCCATATTTGAATTCTATGACTCAAATTACGCCAAACTACCAAGTTTTGTAAAAATCGCGCGAGTAGTTTTTTAAAAATTAGCCCTCAAAATTGTAACTCCTCAACGTTAATTGAGTTTAGTATATATTTATTAATATCTTCTTTTTTATTATTTATTACTTATTACTTATTTGATTCTTCCTTTCCCATTTCGAAATTTAGGTTCATTCCAAATAAAATTCACTCATTTTTTATGATTTATTTTTTAAATTTGTATCTTTAAATAATTTTAAAAAAATTTTCAAAAACATTTTTGAATTACAGTCTATAAAATTTTTACTATCATCTTAAAGTAGACGTATTTCTAAGCATACCTACAAAAAATGACCTTTTTTGTATTAAAAATTTTCGAAGATATTCGTGAATTTATATATTGGCGCGTTTTGAAATTTGGTATGTTTGTTGAAACCGATAAAACATGAAATGTGGTTTAAACACTTTGCTAAAATTAATTGGAAATAGAAACGTAGTGACTTTTTCCCGCTCATGCACAATGTAAACAGATAGGAACGAGGTGCTTTTTTTTTCCGCTCCCGCATAATGGAAGGGAAAGGAAAATTGGTTGCCACGTATTAAGAAGTTCGCCAAGTGGTGAATTATTCTTGGCGCAAACTAAAAAAATTAGGCCAAGATAAATTTTTTAATTTCTCCATAAGTTTCGCGCCCACCAGCGGCCGAGCGGTAATGTCGCTGAACACTGGTAGTTCGGTCCGAGGTTCGAATCCCGCGAACGGGCTGGCTGCATGGGTGTTTTCGTGGTTTTCCCCATGTGTAACGTGTATACGAGCCTGTTTCCCTTAAAAAGTCCTCCACGAAGGCATCCCTCCTTAAGGCAGATAGCCCTCGAGTGCTTTGCCATAATCTAATAAACCAAAACCAAACCATAAGTTTCGCACCAAATTTTACAAAATGTAATATCTAGACATAATTTGACCCGTAGAATCGAAATATGGGAAAAAATTGGTATGTTATTTCAGAAAAAGTCCGATTTGTGTCTAAATACCTGTGTTAGAACTATATATAAATCTAATATATATTCCAAGTCGCGCTTTCGAGACATGAAAAACGCAGTTTGAATTTTGTCAATCGGCCCAGTAGAATGGGAGATATAAAATTGAACCCCCCACACTTTTTTTTTTCGCCGCAGTGTACATTTATGCGTATATTTAGGACATAATTACAAAATGTTTACCTCCGATCATGTGAAAAACCTATTGATCTTAATGGCAAGTCACTGAATGTTCTCCACGAGGAATGGGCCACTGCTTCAAAGCAATGCATGGTGAAAACCAGTTAATGCCTCTCCTCTTATTCCCTACCTCCATGGGTGGGCCTATTTTCCTTTTTATTTATTACTTCGATGATTAACGCACAGTTAAAAACTGTCTAAAATTATTATACCCTTAACACAATTTTAAAATTTAAATGAATTATTAAAAATAATGTAGTTCGTAGCACGGCTTCTGATTCAAATTATATTTCAACAGTAGACTCTTCTACCTGACTGCTCAAACGTCGATCATTCTGTAGACAACACATTACTCATTTACAAAGCCATCTTACAAATTAAATATTAATTTGTATTAAACAAATTACATACAAATTAAGTATTAATACAAATTAAGTATTAATTTGTATTATTTTTATCAAATTAAGTATTAAACTGTAGATAAAATCATGCTTTAGAGCGAAAGCCTGCATGTCTAAAAATGAATGAGGGGGAAGTTTGAATGAATGTGTTTTGTAGGGTTCTCCACCTACACTTGAATTTTAAGAATGTTAAAGTAGCTCATCGAGTTGTAGAATGTCGAGTAAGGTGTGTCTATTTGGTCGTTGAATTCTAACAAATCATTGTGGTTAGGGGAAGTGTTGCAATACTAAAACACGAATATTCCCGTCTGACACCACACATGGTGGAGAGCCAGGGTAATATATAAATATACCACAAGTTAAATTCATTTTTGAATACTTGAATGAATGTGAATTAAGCAGTAACTAAGGAAAATAAATCGTTTAAAAACAAAAATGTATTCAGTGTCAAGAAAGTGTAAATTATAATGTATTTAGAAAGATACTGATACTTATTCCTTCCAGATGCTGGAAGGAAGAGAACAGATTGATTGCTGAAGTCCAGGTAAGGTTGCTGTAAGAAGAGAGAGTTAAATAAGTATATACAGAAATTTATTCTACCTTTTGTAAGATAACAGATTTTTTTTTTTATGTAAACGAGGCTCTTAAAATTTAGTTCAGAATTGTGGAAACTTTTCAACAGGTCGTTTCTAGGACCTGCTTCCTAGTTTACCAAATTCTGGCAGCGGGAAATGTAGGGTTTATATTTATTTTAACTAACATTTATTTTAAGTTTAAACTATCTTTCCTGTCAAGCCTTACTTTCCCCTGGAATTGCCGATGCCAGAGTATGTAAATTTTAGTAGAACGCGCAAGGATTCAAATTGTCAGCGGAAGTAATCTGAGTTAAATAGAAGGGAAACGAGTTCGAAAGGGTGCTTTCTTGCTTCACGAGCGTGGAGGTGGCTAGTTAGAAATTGAAGAACCACGCGTTTCGGCCTGTGTGCTTGCCTCGGCAGATTGTTAATCTTTCAACGTAATATTCAGAAGTTGCTGAATTATCAGCGGTATTTTAGAACGCGGTGACGTTAGTTACGTTTAGAGAGCCTCCTAGTTAGTCACTTGTTATTATCTCTTTTCAGTTTCTTATTTTTATTTTACCGCCGGGTCGGCGTAGTTTGTGAGCGTTAAGAGCACGCATTTGTAATTTCTAAAGTTGAATAAAAAGGGATTTAAACCCTTTTCAAGACTTTGTCTACTTTCCAGTTCTCAGCAGTCACCACTATTGTTGCGTGCAGGGTTGGAAGCGCGCAACATTACAAGCATATCTTTAAGTTCGTCGGAAAGGATATAACTTCAGAAGTAATATGAAAATATCTAAAATTTTCTATGGGAATTGAGATTCTGAAAATGTTTTTACTTTTTTTTTAAGCTGTTTCATAGTACATGAATAATTCATACTTTCGTGACATATCGTAATTTTTCATAAGAAAGATGAAAAATATCTGATTTGTTTTGGAAATTTTAGTATCATTCAGTAAACATCTGCAATAAAACTCGCATGTACTCCCTAAATAATGTGATATGATATTATATATTTATTCTTCGAAAAAGAATGGGATATTTACTAAGAAACTACAGAATAGTGAAATGTTTGGTATGAAACCATAAAAATCATGCATTAAATTTAGTATATTTTCCCTTTCATTACAGCAAATTTCTTCCTAAATTATAAAATAGAGATGCTTTTATTATTTTAAATAATTCTTATTTTATAAATTAAAGAACTGGCTAAATGTTATTATTAAATTAAATTAAAGAACTGGCTAAATCTAAAATTTAAGAAAAACTTAAATAAAATGTGCTAAATTTGATAAAAATGTGCCTGTGATATATTTTGATGTTACTGGTGATATATATATGAAGCGAGATATTTATGATGATAAAATTTGATAAAAATGTGCTTGTGATAAATTTGATAAAAATATGCTATATTTGATGGATGTGCTAAATTTGGGAAAACTTATAAATATTTTCCTTATTGATTGAAATAATCTGAGATCATTTAAACGGTTTGCGAAGTAAAAGATGGAAACATCAGACGCTTTCTTTTGGAAATATATTCAAATTTTATTTGAAGGATTCTATTGATAATCCAACTAAACGGAATTGGGTTAAATTTTAAAAACGTTATTGGATAATATGAATTTACGTAAACATTTTGGATTGCTTTTCCTTCTGGAAACAGTTTCTGAAGTTATGAAATCCATTAAAATTTCTTCTGAGTTCTTAGTCAATATTAACATGCATTTGATTAGTTATAATTGATAAATCATTCCTTCTCTAATCACGTGTTTACTATAAGTGTAAATGCTTAACCTGTTTAACCGTGAATGAGTATTTCCGGTAATGTGATTGACGTCATCCAGAACGCAGGTTATTATCGAAATAGATCTGATAAGGTAATTACAGAAGGATGAAATCACATGATAACGAACGTTCTAGAATGTTTCATACATTTGATTGGCTAAAGAACATTGCTTCTTGATCCCTAGTATCTGATTTGAGTGATTTCTTGATCCGTAATATAACCATATAAATTTATATCTACATGAATCATTATTACATTGGCTTGTATACTATTGTGTATTGTTTCTTTGCTATCGTTTTTATATTCAAAATAGATAATACTTCCGTTTCTTCAATCTCCAATGATACTATTACTGATGCAATTATATTTTTAAAGGTAGGTTTTATACTGTATTTTAAGAAATGCATTTTTAAAGTGTTAAAGGCCTTCTTAGTGGTTTTTAACACGTTTAAGATGTTCTTAACATATTCTTAGTGGAATATAAATTTGGAAAAACATACAAATACATACAAATGTTAGGTTGTAAATGTCATAATGCTTGCAAATATTACAGCCTAAGAAGTGCAAATATATTTGCAATATTCTGTGAAATTTCCTTTTTGGTGTATGAGTATATGGGGGTAAGAAAGAACGGGCTAAGTATATATGTGTTAAGCTATTCTAATATGTTTCCCCTTTTTTTATTTAGATATGTGTTACTTGTGGTAAAGCGTTTACTTTGAAAAAGAATTTAACTCGACATCTCAAAATCCATTTGGGAGAAAGAGTCTTTCACTGTATGAAATATGAAATTTCATTCGTTCGACAAAGTCATCTGAATATAAGGCATATATGAGTTCATACTGAAAAAGTACCTTTTCAATGCAATATGTGTGATTAAAGTATAATAATTAATTATTGATAATTAAAGTTTATGTAAATATAAATCCGATTGTTAGATACTCGTAAATATAAATTTATAAGAGAAATTATTTGAATAATTCCGCTCGTAAAATCTAATAAATAAGTTAAAATTAAGAGTATGCTTATTAAAAAGGTGTGAAAGTATCTATTAACATTAAGTATTAATATTAAAGAAAAAGTCATTATGAACTGAAAATATACGAAATAAGTTAAAGTTAGGAATAAATACGAAACTGAAAAGCTTAAAATATACTATAATAATTGAAAATTTACAACTAAAATTAAACGAATCAACAATCAAATTCTGCGTAGGAGGGATTAAGGGTATACAGGAATTAATCATTACCAATGCATTCGGAAAATTGATTACGTGCGAAGGCTAAAAATCCTAAAATTTAAGATAATGACCACAGGAAATTATAAAAAAGATAATATCTTATCAAACTGGAACGCATATCTTACTCGTTGTGCTCATGTCAGCTAACTGGCGCCTCATTCCACTGCGCACCGCCTCCTGCCCCTGAACCTGTACTTTCCTTCCAACGCCATTTATGGTTTTTCAGTGCACTCATTAATTTGCACAGGAAAAACGTGTGGCCGTTCAAGCATTTCGAAATTTTTTAACTGTAATTGTAACTGTGAGAGCTGTGTTGTTTTAAATCATCACAGTCTCGAGCGTTTACCTTTGTGGAATATTTGAAATTTATAAAGAAACAGGAAGAGAGCAAAATATTATGGCAACTCTTTTTGCTTGCTCAGAATGCTTATTGACGGCTGCGAGAAACGCTGTAGAAATGATATGAATGCCACAGACATACTACTTTCGCACATAAAATTGATTATGTGAATGTTTGTAGACTTTAAGTTTAACATAGTTGTATATAAGTTAATAAAATAAAGAATTAAAAAAACAATGAAATGAATTTATTAAACCCAGCGATAAGTATCCACACGTGAGCTCATCAAAGATGTAATTCAATTATTTTTTTTAACTTTTAAGAATTTGAATAGGCTTGAAAAATATCAATTATTGATGACGTAATTAAGAATATTGCTGATGCATATTGATCACAGAACGATGTTTTTATATAGTTTTGATTTTGATTTTCTCAGGTAAGCATTTTGTTTGAATTATTAATTTAAAATGGCAGAATTATAGAAATATAAAAAATCAAGAACAGCCATTAGGTCTGTAACTACGAAACATATTAGTAAAATTGATAATTTATTGAAAGATGATACAATTAATACTCTTGTGAAATTTGATGAGATTAAAGATTTAAGAGATCAAATAGTAGAAAAAGAGCGTAGCTGAAAGCCATTAGATAAAGAAATATTTAAGTTATGTAAAATTTATAGAAACTGAAGTTGTAGCAGCCGAAAAATACTCTGAAAAAATAGCTAAATACAAAGAAAAATTTCGGGTTTTATTATAGAAACCGAAAGTAAACAAAATAAAAGCTCCGTTGAATCAGTCACGGAAACTGGTAATGACTTTGCAAATAAATCTAATACACTTAAATACCGAAATTTTTTAATATCAAAATTTTATGGGGAATCCAGCAATTTCTTGGAATCTTGGAGCCATTCATAACAATGGTAATTTAAATAAAATCCAGAAATTTACTTATTTGGAAAGCATTGTTGGGTGGACGTGCATTAAACTGTATTACGGGTTTTACCTTAACTAATGAAAATTATGACCATTGTATTAAACTACTGACTGAAAGTTTGGGAGAAGGGATATAATTATAAACAGTATCACATGACTAAGTTACTGAATTTAGAACAAGTAAAAAATTCTAACAATCTTAAGGTGCTAAGGAATCTGTACGAAGTTCTTGAAACTCGAAAATTAAAAAAATAGAATCTGAATCTTGAGTATAAAGAACAAATGCAAACAAAAAATTACGGACGTCTTTCAAGTCACTCAAATGAACTACAAGTTGTCCAGATGAATGAAACAACTTTTTATTCAGTTAAAATGCAGCCTTAAATTAGTATTGCTAACATAAACAACATCAAAATAGGCTGAGAAACACCAATACTGATGTTTTTCTTAATAACAATAATAATTTTTGCCATTCAGCAAAAATGAAAAGTAATAACAAAAACATAAATCATAGGTGAAGTAGAAGTTTTAAGTAACGATATTAATTATTGTATAATCTTTAACATGATGGACAGTTATTATGCCCATTTCTTTTGAAATTAATTCCCGAAGATATGAATTTAGATTTCAACCGAAAACGATTATTAAAAAGGGAACTGTTAATGTTCAGGAACTGTTAACGTTCATTAATGTTAAAATTGAATGCCACGAGATTTCATTAATGTTACATAATGGTACCAGAGCCAAAAACACGGATATCTCTAAATTCGAAACAAATAAAAAAAGGTCAAATAATTACTTTTCGACAGCTGCAGCATTTACAACTACTTTAAAATCCAGTTGTTTATTTTGTAATCTTAACCACGATTCTTTTCAGTGTAGTACTATTTCCGTGCAGGAAAAAGAACAAAACTAAAAAATGAAGGTCGTTGTTTTAATTGTTTCCGCCATTCCCATATTAGTTCTCAATGTAGAATTAAAACTGAACCGTGTAAAAATTGTAAAGGAATATAATATCATCCTACATCAGTTTGTCTGCCAAAAAAGGAAAGCAACTGAAAAAAAAAACTTCTAATTCCAATTCTCTTTCTGACAATCTTTGACAGAAAATGCGTCTCATTTAAATACTGAAAACCAAATAATGAATAAAGTTCTATTATAAACTTGTATAGCAAAAATAAATTCCCCTTCCCAATCTGAAAATGTAGCTGTACTATTAGATAGTGTTTCAACCAAGTCCTTTATACATGAAGAGGTTGTAACTAAATTAAAGCTACCGATTGTTAGAACAGGGAAATTGAAGCCATTTACTTTCGGTTCTAGAAACCCAACTGAAAAAACTTATCCGATCACTAGCGTAGAGTTAGTAAATCCTAGGGATTCTCAAAAAAGCATCAACCTTGAACTCTTACTCACTGATAACATCATGAAAGCACGTGTCACGATTCTTAACAACATAATAAACAATTTAAGTTCGAGAAATAAATATTTAAAATATATGTCTTTCCCTCGTCTGGGATCAAAGGTCGACATTTTAATTGGAGTGGATGCCTTTTGGAGTGTAAACAGAGGAAATAAAAAACAAATTTCAAAGGGTCTGTTCTGTATTGAAACAATATTTGGGAACACTCTCAGCGGAAAATTCAATTTTTAATTCAGTTATTCAATCAAAATTTCATTCAGTTAATGTTCAAAATTTTTTCGTGAGTGAAAGTGTATTATTTGTTTCTTAATCAGTACCTAGTAATGAAAATCTGGATGATTTAATTGCTCAAATTTGGGAAACTTGAAGACATTAAACCAATAAATCATTTTAAACCGTAAGAAGATAAGTGTGAGGCATAACTTCTATGAAACTTATACTACGCTTCCAAACGGTAGATTCTGCGTTAAATTACCAATAAAAAATGATGGTAAAAATTTGAGTTTTTCAAAACTGATGGCTATAAAAAGGTTTCTCACCGTTGAACAAAAATTAGAAAGAAATCAAAAATATCGAAAAATGTATAATGAGCTCATGGATACATATTTAAAATTAAATTATATGGAAATTATACCACCTTATGAAAGAAAAGAAATATTAAATCAAACAAAGTATCTACCTCATCACGTTATAACGAAAGAGGATAATTCTTGGCTGCCCTGCCCCGTGAACTAAGTACACTACAAGTCCACTCCCCCTTTGGGCACTTCATGGAGGTTCAACCTTTGCTATTACCCTTCCAGGGGAGCAGCGCACCACCTGGATACGACACCAGGCAGCACTGTTCGTCAATTGCTCCTGCCAGTCGCAGGGGGGGATAACCCCCGGCTACGTATCCAACCGCTCAGAACATGCCAGACTCCGAGGCCGGCCAATGCTTTAGCCTTTCCCAGAGCCTTCAGAACCACCAAGTTCATAAATTTTATACCCCGTGGCCGAGACTACCTAGGTACAGATCCTAGCCAGTAGCTTCGAGAAGTTCTCTACGTCGACCCTTGGGGGAGAACGAAACAGGATAGTGTAACAACTGCTCTCTGAGTTGTTTTTAAGAGTTCCGCGTTAATATCATCAGGTATATCACTCAATGATAAATTAATGGTTGGCTCTAAATTGCAAGATGACATCATTGATTCGATTCAAGATCTTTTGATTCGATTCCGTTGTTACAAATAAGCCAATATTGCAGATATCGCGAAACTGTAGCGACAAGTGCTAGTATTTGACTCTAATGCTGATTTACAAAGAATAGTATAGAGAAGGTCTTCTAACGAAGAACTGGAAGAATTTCGTTTAAAAACTGTTACTTATGCTACCTCCTCCACTTCGTATTTAGCCGTAAAGGCTCTTCAACAGCTTTCTCATGAAGATACAAAATTTCCTTAAGCTAAAGATATTCTGTTATGAGATTTTTACGTGGATGAATTACTCAGGGGGTCTAATTCCATCGCTTCCGGATTACAGTTACTAAAAGAATTAATTTTATTCTTTATTCTGGTGGTTTTTAACTTAGAAAATGGGCTTCAAATGAACCAAAATTATTGGATTATTTACCTGAAGGTTACATCGAAACCAAAGACTCAATTGTTATTGCTACTGATAATTCAATAAAGGCTCTAGGAATGCACTGGTATGCAATATCTGATTCTTTCTTTTTTTTTTTTTTTTTAAATTCACCTTACCACAGAAACTGAAAATGTAACTAAACGAAAAATAGTTTCCGAAATTTCAAAATTGTATGGCCCTCTTGGTCTCGTAGGACCAGTTATTGTTTTAACCAAATTAATCATCCAGAAACTTTGGATAGCTAGACTTAGTTGGGATGAGGAACTTTTCAGATGAATTTAAATCAGAATATCTACACTTCAGAAATGCATTTTTTGATCTAAAAAGTTTGGAAATACCACGCTCTGTAATAACTGATAATTTTGCTACCATACAGCTGCATGAATTTTCAGACGCATCTGAATGGGCTTATGGAGCAGCTGTATTTACGAGGTGAAAATGAAGCTGGCGAAACAAGTGTTCAGTTTTCGACATCAAAAACCTGTGTCTCGCTATTAAAACAAGTGTCACTACATCGTTTAGAATTATATGGAGCTGTTCTGTTAGCGAAATTACAAGTACTAAACAAGGTTCAGAAGATAATAAATGTGAATATCAGTTCAGTGCACGCTTGGACAGATTCATCAATAGTTAGTTCTGTCATGGATTGAAGCCTTGCCGAGAAAATGGAAGACTTTTGTGGTCAATCGAATCTCACAAATTCAGGATCTTATTCTTATTCATTGCTGGAATCACGTTCCTTCAGCTCAAAATCCAGCTGATGCGATTTATAGAGGATCCTTACCTGCAGAATTATTGTAAACTACGTTTTGGTTTAACGGCCCAAGTTGGCTGAGAATGTCCAAGGAACATTGGCCAAAAATTAAAGATCGTGATGTCTCTGACGAGAAGATAAATGAAGAAAGAAGATCGAAATGGGAGATATCAATTTATTTGTACCAGTCGAAATATGGTTATGCCGAGACTCATCCTTTGGATTTAATCAAATATATTTCTATAAATAAAATTTATCACATAACAGCATGGGTAAACAAATTTATTCGTAATGTCAAGCTGAAGAAAGAAGACAGACAGAAATTAGCTTTAAATGCTGATGATATTGATGAAGCCCAGAACTACTGGCTTAAAAGGATTCAAGCCATATGTTTTCCTGAAGAAGTCAGATTATTGAAAATGAAGAAGCTGATTCCTAGAGAATCAAATATTAGAGATTTAAATTCATTTGTTGATAATAAAGACATACTCCATGTAGGAGGGAGACTACAAAGAGCAAGCCTAAGCTTTGATACAAAGCACCCGATCATTCTACCCAAGAAACACTGGTTCACTAAATTGATTGTCATTTTGGAATTGCTGACACTCAAACTGAAATTCGATGCCAATTTTTGGATCATTAAAGGTAGACAACTCATAGAGTCTGTCTTTAATAAATGTATTGTTTGTAAACGTTTCAACGCATGTCCTGGAGCCCAACTAACAGCTCCTCTTCCTGATTTTTGAATTGAATAATCTCAAACATTTGCTGCAGTTGGTCTGGACTTTCCTGGACCACTGTACATAAAACACAACGAATCTAAGCACTATATTTTACTGTGCATTTTTGAAGTCACAAGGGCGGTGCACTTTGAACTTGCCAGCAATCTGTTAACTGAAACATTTCTGTCGGCACTCAGAAGATTTGTCGCATGAAGAGGTTTGTGCTCAATAATCTTCACAGATAATGCAAAGACGTTCAAGTGAGCTGAAATCGATCTCAGAAACATGTAGAGAATAATCAACCACGCGGATGTCAAGAAATTTTATGCCTCACATCGAATAAAGTGGAGGTACTTTGTTGAAAAGGCAGTATGGTGGGGCGAGTTTTACGACAGACTCATACGCTCTGCCAAAACTGCTTTAAGAAAGGCTTTACGCAAAACTTCTCTCAGTCTTAAAGAATTAGAGACATTATTAGCTGTTCATAATCACATAATCAACTGTTCCGAATTCAAGACTAATCAGACTTTATTAGACTAATCAGACGCTAATCAGACTTTATTGTTCTATGATCCTCCAAAGCGACGATTCCAAAGTATCCGGATTCATCAAAAACGTAACAATGATCTTCGTGGAAACAGAAGCTGTTCCGAATTCAAGACCCATCACTTTTGTGCATTTATCCATTGGATTAGGAAACAGATATCTTAAGTAACCTGCAATTAAATTATCGGGAGAAGTCCCTAAAAATACCAAGGAAACATTAGTGAACAGATTTAACTATAGAGAGACGCTTTTAAACCATTTTTGGAAAAGGCGGAAAAATGAATATTTGTTAAATTTGAAATTAGCAAACTCCATTAATGCCCTAAACAATCCTGACAAATTCAAAATTGGCGACATTATAATTGTACAAGATGGCAAACTACCTCGAAACTTTTGGAAACTTCGTAGAATTGTCGCAAAGTTTCCTGGTAGAGATGGTCTCATAAGATCCTGTTCTATAAAAACTAAGCAGTCAATAGTTAAAAGACCCTTACAACTTTTAAGCAACCTAAATGTCCAAAATTAATATATTTGTTATTTTGCAATTCGATTATGTTAACACTGAATAGTTTCATGGGTTTAAGGATATATTTCAGAATTATTAGAATTGGTATTTTTACCGTCCCAAATGACATATTGATGTAATTTGAGTATTCATTGAAGTAAGTAGGGGTTCATGTATCGGGAACATTTTTAATGGATCACTCTGTATTTACAGGAACTTTACAAACAAAATATCTTTGTCCTTTACAAATTATCCTTTGTTATTTTACATAAGAAAAATATGTTCCACTTGCATAAAGTTTCCAGATATAATCTCTGTAAAATCTGTATTAAGACTGCACCTGATATATGATTACTCAGTTAGTCCACGGATTCCCAATTTCCGTGAGTTTTCCAAATAACCTTTCAAAACATAATTTTCAATGAGTATTTTATGTGTTATTTAATAAGTTCGGGTCCTTTTCAGGCTTGGCATAATGTTTACGAATGATTTAACGATTTCTAGATGGTGCATAATTATATATTGTTTACAGAAAATAATTATCTTTTTGGTTACTTGTTTAATTTTCTCAGTGACATAATTTCAATTCGTTCTCTTCGTTGGCTTAGTTTCATTGAATACAAAGTCAAATAACTTGGCAGTTCCTCGAGCACATAAATGAACAGCTAAGGCAACAAATTGGAGCGTAACGAAAACAAACGACTGCAACGAATGTACTCGTACTTCCATGGTAGAGATTTTAATGAATTCTGAATAATGGATGAGATGTTTAGCTGTTTTTTCATCTTTGTTACTGCCATCTTGGAAACCACGTGAGAGAGAAGGAAATGTAATACAGAATTAAGAATAATCGATAATATATTCTCATTATTCATAAGAAAGCGGCTTCTTCTATTTGACCATTCATTCTAAACAAAAGCTTGTTTCTCTTAGAATTTGCTATTGTGGAACATCGCATTTATGTGTTTGTAAATTTAGGTCAGTGCTTAAATTAAAAAATTAAAAAATAAATAATGCGTAGACTAGTTCGTTACATTTGCGTTTTCGTTACGTCTTTTTTGTTATGCAGAAAATTTATGTATTTTTTACACCTAGAAATGCACAAAGTTCTTAGAAAGTAAAGCACAAAGTATTTTTGTACGGAAATAATTCTTTTAACATTATGTTATTACTTTAGTGCTATTTTACTGCCTTTCAAAATATTCACTTCTAACATATATTCCCTGTGGCAAAGCTAATTTTCAAAACAGTTATGTTTTACCATTCAGAAATTTATGTATCAGAGACATATAATTGAATAATTTTAATAGCCTTTCCTAGTTCAGTGATCCGTATCTTATGTTTGATTCCCAGCAACGGAACAAATTCATTGGGCCCCAGGTCAGGTGGGTAAGGACTATGACACATCGAATCAAATTTTTTCCATTCTTCAAATAATCGATAGTCTGAAGAAAGTAGAATGCGTGGCTGAGGTTCCATTATCATTTTGCCAGTGGTACTACATTTCGCAATTTTTGTACGAATTCAGTGGCTGTTTCCGGAACATATGTAAATATTATCTCACGCTAATCTAAGGTGACCAGACGTCGCACTTTTGGCGGGACAGTGTCGATTTTTAACAATTTGTCCAGCGTCCCGCGGCATTTTAAAAATGTCCCGATTTTTGGAAAGAATGCACTACAAGCTAGGGAAACGGCGGGAGAATACGGTTTTTTCGGCGGCCATGGTGGCTACTTCTCCAGGGTATGAGTCTGACACTATTTTTGTTAATTTTATAATGTTAAATTTTAATAACAACAAATAATTGTTGACAACTGATTATTGAGAACTGATTATCAAAGTTCGCATTGTTGATCAGTTGTTAGAATTCGACCACCATTGTTTGGACTTAATGGCATTTTTTGGTATTGGTAATGACGAAAACATTTTGCAACTGTCTCTCAGACGATACACATCGTACTGCGTGCTAGTGCTACTTTAACAAGTGATGTCAACAAATCAGCTATTCAGGTAATTTAGGTACGTAATCTATTTATTTATTTCATAAGCACATACATTTTCTTGAATTTAGCAGACAGTAAGTACACTTATTATTTATATTTTATAGTGGCGGCAAAAGTCTAGCGTCGGCCTTGAAAGTGATGCTTACGACTTACGTTACGGCAATTCAGAGAAAAAATAATACAAGTTAGTATTGGTATTATTTAGAAAGAAATATAGGATTAAAATTAAAATAATTTTGAAAATATAGTTACTTTATAACAAACAATTTAATTTTTAAACTAAGAATAAAATTTGATCATGTAATTATGTACCTATTTACTGTGTTTTAAACAATATATATAGATAAAAATTTATAATACAATTTATAATAAATTACTTCTTTAGATTTTTAACATGATGAGTAAAAACAGAAGATGCAAACTCAAAGATGATCTAAGAAGTGAATTTCCTTTTTTTAAAAGAACTGAAAGCGATTACGTGCTAAATGTGAGAAATGTAATGGTGAATTTTCTATTTCACCCGGCTGGAAGAATGATATTTCAAAGCACTCAGAGACACAGAAACATAAGAGATATTTAAATACTACTGCAGCTTCCTCCAGAATGCAGGAATTCTTTCGGAAAACAATTTATGGAGACGAAGAAATGAAAATTAGCATTAGCAGAAGGACTTAAGTCTTTTCATGCTTATAATGACAATCACTCCTTCAGATCTTGTACATCAGAAGTTGTCCAAAAGTTATTCAACAAAAAACGACAGCAGCAATCTACTAAAAGAATTCACTCAAATGAGAAATATGCCAAAGAATAAAATAATACCATAGGTAATTTTTTAATGCATTATATTTGTAAATTGTACTTATGTTGAAATTTAAAAAAGTATATTACAATACTATTTTTACGTTCTATTTTTCTTCATATAGACCAAATTTTTAATAACGATTCCCCTGCCACCGGTAAATGGTGTCCCGCTTTAACAATGTTAAAATCTGGTCACCTTACGCTAATCAGAATTTATTGTTCTATGATCCTCCAAAGTGACGATTCCAAAGTATCCGGATTCATCAAAAACGTAACAATGATCTTCTAGTAACACTTCTTATAGGAACAACCTTTAGAGCATCTGACTATTTTCAAATTCTTTCATTTCACACTTTTAAACGCTTGCAGAATTTTCTTCATTCAGATTTTTATTTTATATTCATATTAAAATGTTATTTTATATTCATATTAAAATGTTATTTTATTTCTGTGCATAATCTTTCTGCCAAGATCTGTGGGAGGCTGTTGCTACCATTGTTCTGCCAATCCTTTAAGCCAACAAGTCCCTTCCGTTCGCCCATTTCGCTCTTTTGAAGTATTAGCTTTTCATATCTCCCGTTTTTCTTCAATATGCAAATAATTCATTTCATGAAATGAAGCAGCCTAGCTTCCTTTTGAGTTCTTTTTTCTTTCTTTTTTTTTTTTTTTTTCTTTTTTCTTTTTTTTTTTTTTTTTCTCATAGTTTAGCGTTAAGCTCTTCCTCTGTTCCGAGGCGGGTTATTTTCAAGTTGCATAACGCAGCGGGCAGTTTGATTCTGGACAATCTTTAAAATTGAATTTTATTTGCGGTTGGATTTTCCTTTTTTCGCTCTTCGCTGTATTTGATGTAAGTGGAGGTTTTATGGAGGGTTACTGTACTTTTTGCAGTCTGTTGCGAAAGAGCCGGCAGCAGTGCGTATTTGTATTTTTCTCCTTTCTTCGTATAGAACAGCAACCTTGTGTTTTATATCCCTGTATTAGCTATTGTACATCATTTTAAGATTTTTGAAGTTACACAATAATGTATAGCTTTATTGTATGCTTTATCTCTCTAAATATGCTTCCCATATTAATATTGCACCAATATATTCTTCTGTTACACAAATATAGTAATTTATAGCTAATTTTATGCCTTTATTTTAACTGTATTCATATTTGAATGTTAATGTAAATTTTATCATGCACTGTGTATTCTGCTACAATTCGTGCCCTTATGATAGTTTTAGAATCTTTATAACAGTGTATGTATGTATTGTGTTAAATACACTTTTTTTTTTATCTTAACTATTGTATTTTGTTTCTTAATCTGAACATCCATGTTTTCTTTCCTTACTGGGCCTCTTCCGGTTAACTGACCAACATGTTTCCATCTTCAGATACACATATTTTGTTTGCATCCTAAGGACAGACTGGTGCAAATGGCAGAAGAGTAAAGTTATAAGATAGTAATAAGGCTTTTGGCCGAAAAGCTTGTCAGAACTGCTGTTCCTTCTAATTGCCTTTGGAAACATAACTGTCCAGTAGTTCCTGAGTAGGAACCTGAGTCCTGAGTATAGGAACAGTCATTCTTTTATCCGGGGTTTCACATTCTTCCATGAGGTCGCTGGTGGTGTAAACGGTTAGCAATTTCAGCTAACAGTTACTAGGTGTATGATGCTGGGGTAGATTTGATTTTTCATGTGTCTTGCTTCAAAAAAACCTAACAGTGTCTACGAAGTTAATTGATCTTTTAAGTGAGGGAAATCTGAGAAGTTTACCCAGCAGGAAAAAGGGGCTTATGTCTAAATCTTTCTGAAGGAAACTAGTTGTATTTACGTTACAATTGGAAAAATGTATATGGGTAAGTCGTTTGAGTTACACGTGGACCTTATATTACGTTATGAGGGGAAATTTTCCGCAGAAACACCCAAACAAACACTTTATAAAATCAACAGGAATCGAATGCATTGAATTCCAGTTTGGTTGTATGGATTGGCTTTAACAGGAATCTCTACATATAATAAAAGAAAGAGTCTGTCTCTGTGTGTGTGTCTTTCGTTCGCGACCCACGGCTACGAAATTTGGTACATAGGTGCATCTAGGCAAGAGCCAGTGCACCTCGAAGCGATTTTTTCGAAATTCGAATTAGAATTTTTTTAATTTTATGTTTAGTGACGAAATCGCGTCATTTTGAGACATAATGGGCAATAAGAAAGCGAGATTTTACTCTACACACTCCATTTTCCCATTGTCATGAAACGTAGGCACTTAGCTATTTTACGAACTTAAAATAGATTTCGTGTTTCAATAAATCGATTAAATATGAATTTATTTAACAAAGGGAGCTTAACACCTTTTCAACGGGATTTTTTCTAAAAAAGTTTATTCTTAAAAATTTTATTTTTCTTTGATTTTCGGACACGTTAAACTTTCATCCTTGCGACTGCTTTTACAAAAAGAATTTTGGAAAAATGATAATATTTTCTACTTTTAAAAAAATTTTTAAATGAAGCTTCCGAGTACACTTCTCACATCTTTAAAAAATGTCATTTTGGCAACAATTTTCCTGTCTTATTGTTGTTGTTTCTTTTTAGTGCATCCCCTTTTTTTCACATATGGGCAATTATGAAGTTATAGTTATATATATGTACATCATCAGACATTTTAAATATTA
Organism: Stegodyphus dumicola; assembly: GCF_044657685.1. Classification (NCBI taxonomy): domain Eukaryota; kingdom Metazoa; phylum Arthropoda; class Arachnida; order Araneae; family Eresidae; genus Stegodyphus; species Stegodyphus dumicola. Next base: position 155,124,010 of record NC_140774.1, on the reverse strand, counting down.
TGCGAAGCATATTGCGAAAGTTCTTTACTGTTTCTTTCTTCTGAAGAAACTAAAGAAATTGAGACAGAGAACAAGTAATGGCTGAAGGTTTTAATTTTTTCTATATTTCGACGATTTAATACGCTGATTTAAAATTGTAATTGTTATGATGTGTTTCAGTTTTAGTCTGCTACTTTAAATTACTTAATATTTCTCTATTTTTTATTCCAATAATTAATTTAGCTTTTCAAATGACATGAAAAAAAGAAAAAAAGCTTTCCTCAAATCACATGCACTGTAAACTTAAGAACTCATGAGATTTTAATAATTATGACAGTTTAATCTATTTGTATTCGGTACAAGTTCTAAGGTAATCTGCAGGTTTGTCTTCTAAATATTCCATAACTACTCTTTTCACGCACGCCCTAAGTTCCTCCCACGAAAATCAGATTTGAGTTTGGAGAACGGATAATGATCACTGGGAAGTGAGTTCTGGCTGTAAGGTCCAGTTCCTGAAACGCACATTACTGTTTTGAATTGCATTGACCCGTTACCGCTTTCTTCCTTACAGAGACTTTGTTCATGTAGAATGAGCAAAGATGTTGTTAGATAGACCCAATCTTGATGCTAACGTTTTTGCTTTTAATTTCCTGTCAGTCAGTATTATTTCCTGAGCAAGATTAATATTTTGTGATGTCAGTGTCCATATCGCATTTGACATTGACATCAGGGAAAAATATTGCTGGGCATTCCCAGAAATCATCTTCTACGCATTCTCGGCCCATGCCAGTTTATTTTACCAGTTATTTCACTGTAGAATAAGAAGGAGACGAATCAGCATATACATGATCTAAGTCAGCTATGTCAAAATCAAACTACATGTGGGCCAAATGCACGATGTAAAAGCAGCTGATGAGCCGCAATTTTTTTTTTTTCTCCTTTTCTTTCTTTCTTTCCTTCTTTCTTTCTTTTTTTTTTTTTTTTTTTTCTTTTTCTTTTCTTTTCTTTTTTTTTTTTTTTTTATTATTTCTTAAAGGAAAAATTTTATTAATAAGATAAATATTAAAACAAAATTTAAATTTTTCTTACTAAATATTCATCAAGAAAATGATATCGCAAAGGAAAAATTACAAATTTATCTTTATTTTCTACCTGAAATCTAAAGTTTGGTACATAAAAGGCATTTTTGTTGGTTCCATTTTGAAATTTCAATATACTGCGAGATAAATATTAAATTATTAGAATAACATTTCTTTCAAATAATTTTAACATATTAATTAATCATTATACGACTTACTTTATTTTAAACTAAAAATAAACAAATTATGAAAACTGTAAAGATTTCAGAGAAAATTTACCAACAGAGAAAAAACTTCAGAATAAATACTCAAAATTTTGTCCTGTTTTAATATTTTATGAGGTTTATTTAATTTAAATAACAAGTTATTTTATGTCTGAAACCTCGACTGCCACTTCTCTCTTTCCGTTTTCCCGCCAGAATATAAATTAGTTCACCTGTATTTAAATGGGGGTTTGAAATTGTTAAGACAGAGCGTGTTTTGCCTTGTGAAAGCCACGTTGCTAGGTCTTCTATTCTAAAATAAGAGTTCCTATCGTCAGCGTTGCATTATAACTTGCCGATATTTTAAATTCGCGCAATAAACTGAAGTTCGATCGTTCAAAGCCAGCGTCACTTAAATTATTCTATGTAGCCTTTGGCTATTAGGTATTTAAATTTAGCTTTACATTTGAATTGCTACTTTAAGTGTCTTGCCATAAATGCTGGCAGATTTGTAAGCACCAGAAGCACTTTCTGTTCATATTACTGAGTTTAAAATAAAGGGTCTTATACACCCTCGCTAAGTTTCTGCTATGTTTTCTGTTATAGCGATAAGTCGCTTTATGTCTATAAAAGGTTTGGTCACAGTTTACAGTGGTGAAAGACTTCAAACCCTACACCTTGAACAAGATTGATATTACATGGTAAATTAATTGACTTTATTAACAGATTTGCTAATATTGGGTTATTCACGTCTTCGGACTTCAAGTAACTAAAATTTTGAAAAATTTAAAACACTGAATATGCCAAAAATACATAACTTAAATGTCTTTCTGGGCAACATAAAATTGTTTCGAGGACCGGCAATTTGAGACCACAGACCTAAGCGTTGTTTTATATGTTTGGAATGAAAGGTTCTTTAGCCAAATATTTAATCATAGAGCGACACTCAGTCTTAAATATTTCAAAACAAACTAGCCCTTTCCTTCAGTCAGTAAACAGTCAAAAATAAAAGCATATTATTTCTGTGGAATTTTCAGGTAATACATTAAATACTACCATTACGTGTCTGTAAGGAGAAATTTATTACCAAACAATTTTTGACATGCGAGCAGGACACTTTCCGATTTCCCTACATATGAAAGAATAACAAAAGCAAAAACAAACAGGCTTTAACCTAGAAGGGATATTAACCTCGAAACAGCATTTTGCGTTTAATTACTAAAAGTGTTATATCACCTTTTCAAATTGTCGCAACCAAATATTATCGCCTGTATTATATTTAAGGAAATTAAATAATAAAGGATCTGCATGAATGTTTCTCGCAACAACGGTAGCTAGATCTATCAAATTTTGAATAAAGTATTCTTCCACCCCAATATGAGCTCTTGGAAGCCCGAAGTGGAAATTTCGAATTTATTTTGTTGTCTATTTCCTATTGTGTAAAACTTTAAAGAATTTTTTATTAACGAATGCTACGATTTCAAAGCGAGCAATGGCAATACTTTACGGCAAAAAATGCTTTGATATCCAGCGGGCGAGACTATCTATTGGAAATTCTAAAGATATCCTGTTTTTAAATATTTTTAGCCCAAAGGGACATTAGGCCAAATGCTCTCGAGGCGGGTATGTATGTGTAAATGGAAAAAAAGTCCATTTGGGCATCATTTATATTATTATTATTATTATTATTATTATTATTATTATTATTACTATTATTACTATTAATATTTTGAAAAGAAATATTAGTCATATAAGCTGTCTAAATTTTCAGAAACCAAAAGAATCTATGTTGTTTGTTGTAAACAGTTTGTAAAGCTTATGTTAATTTTATTAACAGTTAAATTTTAAGTTAAAGTTCCTGTCCTGTCGATTCTTAACTTCAACTTACTACTTCCGGCCATAACGTATAGTTTGAGAATGACGTCTGAATACATAATCATATACTTTTTCATATTTTACATTAAAGATATTGTAAGGATTATGTTAATCTTATTAACAGTTAAATTTTGAGTTAAACTTCCTTTCCTATCGACCTATCGATTCTTAATACCACTTCCGGCCACTTAACTTACCACTTCTGGCCGGAACGTTCTAAAGTAATCTTCAGGTTTGTCCTCTAAGTATTCCGTAACTACTCTTTTCACGCACGCCCTAAGTTCCTCCCACAAAAATCAGATTTGAGTTTGGAGAACGGATAATGATAACTGGGAAGTGAGTTCTGGCTGTAAGGTCCAGTTCCTGAAACGCACATTACTGTTTTGAATTGCACTGACCCGTTACCGCTTTTTTCCTAACAGAGACTTTGTTCATGTAGTATGAGCAAAGCTGTTGTTAGATAGACCCAATCTTGATGCTAACGTTTTTGCTTTTAATTTCCTGTCACATAGTATTACCTCCTGAGCACGATTAACATTTTGTGATGTCAGTGTCCATATCGCATTTGACATTGACATCAGAAAATATTGCTGGGCATTCCTAGAAATCATCTTCTACGCATTCTCGGCCCATGCCAGTTTGTTTTACCAGTTATTTCACTGTAGAATAAGAAGGAGACGAATCAGCGTACACATGATCTAAGTCAGCTATGTCAAACTCAAACTACATGCGGGCCAAATGCACGATGTAAAAGCAGCTGATTGGCCGGAATTTTTTTCCTTTCCTTTCTTTCTTTCTTTTTTTTTATTGTTTTTTAAAGGAAAAATTTTATTAATAAAATAAATATTAAAACAAAATTTAAATTTTGCTTACTAAATATTCATCAAGAAAATGATATCGCAAAGGAAAAATTACAAATTTATCTTTATTTTCTACCTGAAATCTAAAGTTTGGTACATAAAAGACATTTTTGTTGGTTCCATTTTGAAATTTCAATATACTGCTAACTTACTAAGTTTGAGAATCACGTCTGAATGCTGATGAGGAAGAGCGGTATATAACCGCAAAGTTCTACTGTCTTAGCGAGAGAGTTACCAGGTATTCTGTCTGCATGCGTCCGCCTTTTTAGGCTACTCTCTCGTAAGCTACTATTACGCTCGGCCGTACTTTAGGCCCTTGATAGCTTCGCAGTCTATTAACGTTAAGGGGCTAACTCTGGTAGAATTTTGATAGCTTCGGCTATATCTCCTTAGTTTAGATTAGTTTTAGTTTTATTGTAAGTTTCTGAAGTTCAAGCCCAGGTGTCGGCTTTGATTGTACACTCCAAGACGGAGTTCTGTTAAATCTTATTCGAATAATAAAGGGTTTACCCTTCCATCTTGTTGTTTCCTGTCACACGAACTCAAGCGATTGTTCGCTTATCAGTTCTTAAGATTCTTCACGTTCAACAGTTACTCAGCATTTCAAAGTGAGGAACTCTACAAGTTTCCTTCGATATGAGTCTCTCCTTAGGCCGCAAGTTGAACTGGATAATGAATTTAAATTTCCTTTTGATATCTGAGAATGTTTTCACTTTAATAATCGGGAGGGGGGGGGGGAAAACCCTCATTTTGCAAGAACTGTAAAGTGTTATTGAATTAGAAGCAAAACGAAATTTATGCGACTTGAAACTATTACTCATAAATAGCCTACCTAAATTAAGCGTCAGCTGATTTTCCATACTACTTTTAGATATATTTCATAATACTTTTGTCTCTCAAACTTAAACATGTTATATGTCTGTGGAATTAGTACAATGTTCATTTTAACATTCATTAATTTAAAAATCAATGTTGTAAAATTGATTTTTGGAATTTTTTTTTTCTTCCTATTATTCATTTTAAATTGGTTTCTGAAGAATCAGTTCAAATAACATTTTACGTCATTAATCACAAGCAGGATGACAAGCGGCCTTGTATCAGTATTTGGTTACTTTGAAAACCAGTATCAATGTTTGGATTATTTTGTAATTTAAATGCCATATCAATATTCATTTTGTGCAATACATAGACAGTATGTTGAATTCGGATATTTGGAGTTCCTTTGGGGCCGTAATATTAATTCTTTCTCTTTGAAATTTTTCAACTCTTTGAAACCAATTCTGAGAAGGAAAGAACAATGAGATTTCTTGTTTTCTGGAACTTAACATTGTGATTTTATAGATTTTTAATTTATAATTTTATTACATTTGATAAGTCGAAAGCATTTTCACACAAGCAATTTATAAATTTTTAAAGTTTACAAACATGTTATTAATTGTTTCATTATTTTAGAATTATAATATAGAAACTCTACAAAAAAATCCTTAAGTTACAACTATTTTAATTTTTAATTAACTTAAACTACATTACGTGTCGGCTGCGCAGAAATACTAAAGCCTATCAGGGTTTTCTAGAGCATGAATTGTTTACGATTCTGTGTAGAAGTTTTCCATTTTGAAAAAAAATTACACTGATCAATACTTTTCACACTAATCTACGTATAAATGTTTAGGATTTAATTTCTTAATATAAGAAGACTTTCTAAACTAATGTTACATTTCTAGTTACGTACACAGGCAAACACTTCGCACTTAGGTCTTTAAACAGCCGCTAAATAGCTAAAACAGCCGCTCTGCCAAATACCAAATATTTCGGTCAGCTGTTGTATGGAAGTCAAGCTTTTTGTGTTTTGTATTTTATAACCAATACAAAATTTTCTTAAACGTAAGTGTAAGGACCAGAGGAATGCATAAAATATTAGATATAGTTATTTTTATAAAACTGATTTCTTTCAATTTATAATTCTCAAAACATAATATTAACGCCATTTAAAGCATTTGTAGGCTTGTTACTGTAACTGGCTACTGAAGTCCTGCAGACAGAACTAGATAAACAGCGAATTATCGTTACGTCTAAAACGCTCACAAAGTACTGCAAAAGGTTTAAATTAACCTTTTTATTTTAGACTTAGGCTGAACATAAAGGCACAGCTTGTGCTACAGACAAAACCACCACTTATGGCTATTTAAATTAACAGGTACAAGTAGAAGCTAGGCCAGCAGCTAATACCACAGGTAATTGAGGTATTGCTGAACCTAGTTAACTGTTGAGCATCCGCCACGCCTTTGATGGACAAAATCCCGGATGAGCGGTCAGAAGGTCTCCCACCCTTCTTCCCCTACAAACAACCTCTCGAGAGGACTTCGTGTATTTAGAGTGCCCTTATGCCGCACGGACACTACGCGTACAAACATCCATGCCTTCTCCGGGATTCGAACCCGGGCCCATCGGTACAGCAGTTAGTGTCACTAACTGCTATATGGACTCAGCGGCTTTGAGCAAAGCATAGCATTTCGACATCTAATACAGAGAAGAGATTGTAATCGTAGGCCATTTTGGCATCCAAAATTCAAAATGCTCATTCAAATGTTCTTTCTAAGACGTATAGTTCTAGGAAGTTCAGCCTATCAGCATTGCATTGTAGAGTTTACCGGAATTGATCCTTTAAGAAGAAATTACAGAGTTTAAATAGGACCCAACTGCACCTAAGCGTTTTCTTCCTAATTTCACTTGCCTATAACGGCATTGGCCATTCCTAAGGCCAGAAGTGGTGGCAATTTTATTGTGGAGGCACCTAATAGGCGTCCAGCGTTACCTCCTATGAAGAGCCAGACAATTTTACATCCATGCCTTCTCCGGAATGTAAACATGGGCCCTTCGGTATCGCAGTCAGGCTCCTCTAACCACTATACCGTCTGGGAGACACACGTAAATTCAAACGTTAAAACGTAATCAAAGACTACACATTCAACAGAATAAGCTAGCTCAGTTATCTTACCGGCGCATCGGCTAGCGAGACTCATCGGCTAGCGAGATTTAACTCATCGGCTAGCGAGACTGCTAAAGCCGGAATATCAGTTTGAAGCAGAGCAGACTAGAAATTCTAACAGCGAGAGGAGATTGCCAGAAGCCCTCTCACTAAGATTCAAATCCCTCAGCTTAAATACAGTCAAAGCTAATTTGCATTCTGGTGAGGAATATGGGAAGGAGAAGTTATAGTAAAGACCAAAATCGTTATAACTGGTTAATTAACATAAGATACTCTACACATTTATGCAATTGGAAGTGTGCAATGTGTGTCTACGAACAAATGTTATTTCATTAAAAGCTGGGTAAGGACTTTTGTGGGTATGGTTGTAGAGACATTAGGTAATTTTTGGAAGCAGAAGACATGAAAAATTAGCAACGTCTTCGCCGGGAATCGAACCACGGACCTCTGAAATACCAACTCAGTGTGCTGGCCACTACACCACGAAGGCACAGAAAGGCGGGAGAAATACCTTACACGGTATATATTCTGTGAATAAAAAGCTTTTCATCTAATAGGCTACAAAAGGCAAATCCAGTAGTGAGTGCTTTTTTATTCAAAAGCATCGGTAACTGCTTCACCGTCCTTGAAAATGCAGAAATGCATACCTTCCGAACTTTACGACATTCATCGGTTGATAATATATCCTCTTAATGTATAATACACCTAATCTTTTTTAGTGCTCTTAATGTATAATTACACCTACCAGACCTTGTAAAGCTGTGGTCAGAGTTGCAGAAAATGCTTTTATTATAAATGAAAGACCTATTCGTTGTGTCTGGGAAAGCTTGTTGGATGCTTTAAAAGAAACTTGACTATTTCAGCAAAGAGGGTATGGATGTAGGATATAGTTTTTACTGTTCTTGAATACAAATGTTTAAAAACTATTGCTATAGAGTCCTCATTTATGGGAAAAAATTACTGATAATATTTACTATATTATGAATCTCAACATGAACTCATACAGAGTGTAGGTGTAAGTAAGGTCATTATCGAGAGATTAGAATGCAAAGTAACATTTGTTGAAAACCGCTATGAAGAAATGTGTATAAAATACCTTTTTAAATGATTCACTTTCTTGCATTGACGAACAACGCTATTTTATGGTATCAAAGATAAATAAAAGACCTTATGCTGTATCAATTAGCGATTATTAGTGTTACTTATATTTATTTATAACACATAATATTTTATTGCTGACTAAAGATATCTTTTCGTTAAAAAGTATCTATAAAACTGTGTACAAAAGAGTTTATTTCGTTCGATTATTAGATTTCTAGTTTTGGTCGTAATAAATGTATGTTGAAGACATGTTATTTGTGGACTAAAAAAGTTTGAAAATCTGCACTGCACAGGGAGGTTTACTGATTCTTTCCCTTTTGTCCATTCCTAGAAACAAAGGTTAAAGAACTAAACACATAAACGATAACATTGCAGAAAAAAGAAGAAATAAAAAAAAAAAAAAAAAAAAGGGGGGGGAATGAAAAAAAAATAAAAAATTTCTGGTCAAATGAAAAATAGAATCTGTACGAAAATGAAACATAAACACGCGAAAAAAGAACAGTCGATAACATTCGAAACTAAATGGAACGACGAAAAAAGAGTTATAGAAATAAAATGGAATGGAGTAAAAAGAAAACAGAAAAAAGGAGCACATATGTCAAAAGGAACACGATTTCTCAAACCTAGCTTGACGAAAACCAGGCCTTAGAAAATATATCGAGCCGGCGAATACATTTTTCGTCCCAGAAATCCGCTTTTCGTCGAGCAACGAGCGCTTCTTCGGCATCGATCGACAATCCCCTTTCCACCCCCTCCGTTTTAAACTTGGGAATCTTCTTCGGTGATTTTACGACGGCGCGTCGTCTGCTGCGGCAGCGGTCCCCATGGCAACCGAGCACCGCATAGTGGTACTCGGAGGATAGCGGCTACCGATCGATACGACTACAGTGCGCAACGGTTTTCTGCTGGATTTTCCGTGCGAAATCGACTGCGGGGTTCACAATTTTGCTGTAAAAAGATGTGGCAACGATGCCTTTTAATTTAAATGCTGAATTTTCGTGGACTATTTTGGGGTTGAATCGTCTGCGTGAGTTAGTGTGTTTTATTGCAAACACGGGGCAAGGTTGTCATTGACTGTTTTACGACGATCAAAAACTAAGATTAAAAATCCTCTAATTTAAATTTACCGCCAACATACACAAGTTGGCTTATGAAATGACACACCCTTTATTTTGCTTATTACATATTTATTTACTATCGAAATATTACAAAATGAATGTATAATTACTGGGCAAGGAAAGCGAGTTTATTGCAGAATGAGCCCACCATTTAGTTTAAGAACTTGTTTTCCAAGCGAACCTTTGCATTTATCACAATCCTCCGCACACGTCTTCTGAAACTGCACAGTGTATCTTCACGACAAGACTGTGCTACATTTGCAAGTTTCCTTGGGAATAAAACGACATTAAAATCGCTATAATCATCTTACACAGCAAATCAGATACAGTATTTTTAGTGCGTGGGTGGGCTTCCTCTTGCATGAACTATTGAATGTGCAAAGGGAGACTTGTTACCCTTTTTAGATATACGGACACTTAATGGGTGCCGTTGACATTTCTCTAACTAGAGCCAATACTTCCAATTGCTAATACCATCTGTGAATAGCCTATTTGCAAGGAACCCATCTGGTAAAAAAGTGTGCACGAAAATGACTTTGTGTAGTCACCAAACTCTACGTTTCTTCAAAAACCATTACATCTTTAACCTTCTATTCAACACTCAACCGACCGTTATCCGCCATCTTGCAGACTCTTGTTTAGTGGCAAATTAAGAGTCCGATGTTGACTTTTGACGACTGTCGGATTTTTCATGAACAAAAGCATCCAAATATGAGTTTTTAACATTCAATATATAATATTAAAAATTTTGTGAGGTGGTTGAATGGTATGACATTTCGAACACCGCGCTCTACGTACACACACTGTTTCTGCACTCTGTTTCTTATGGTATTTTTGTTTTATTATTCGCTCGTTGACCAAAGTTATAGAATCCTCTGCAAATATAAAATATATGCAAAAAGACATATTGCAGATCGAGCGATTTTTAGAAAAAATGTGATATTCATCAATATATTCAATAGCATACTTGGAAAATGATTCTGTCGCAGAGAGCTAGTCAGAAAACTATGGAAGAATGCAATAGGTCGGGTCCAGGGTCCAACTGCTTATTCCTAATAGAACGAGTAGTGTTTAATCGTCTTTGGGACTACTTTGCGAGGAGTGTATAAATTTTTTGTGAACTACTTCTTGGCACCCCGGGAAGAGGGGGGGGACGGCACAGTGTTTTTTACTCGAAGCTTCGAAAAACGAAGTCTTCTGTAGGTGAAGCTAATTATCCGTTACTTAGAGTTACAGATGGTTGTGGTTTTTTTATAGTAAGCAAAACATGAACTTTCATCACTAGTAATGATTAATTTAAAAATTACTTTTCATTTTCTACGTTTGAATCCGATATAAACGTATAAATTCATACACAAGGGATGATATTTTAAGAAGCGAATTTGAGACGTGTTCGTGATCCTTGGAATTATTTATTATCTACCAGATTCTATAGAATTAGCTTCACCCATGGCCGAGTGATTAACGCCGCTGAATGCTAGTAACTGGACCCGGATTCGAAGCCAGGTAAACAAGCTGGCTGTATGGTTAGTTTTTATGGTTTTCCTCCATGTGTAACGTGGATACAAGCCAGGTTGCTTTCAAAAGTTCTCTGCGAATGCATCCTTAGGCAGCCGGCAGTCATGGTGTGCTTTGCCATATTCAGATAATCTAACCCAACCTAACCAAGAAACTGATTAAAAAAATTCCTACAATTAAAAATTTTGCAAGGTTACTAAAACAGATCATGGAAATTAGGATGTCACGGGCTGTTTGAGTAACCATAACAGGACTACCTTAGCTACTACCTACTACTTAGCTACCTTACAAAGATTAAATTTTCGAAGGTTACAGATATTTTACCTGTAATGGTATAGGGAGTAATTATGTTACTATGTTACTACAAGGCGAAGCCCCCAGCTTCTCCGGCCGATGAATCACCCATAAAGCTTTTAGAAGCCATTATATAAGCAGAAAATATTTTTCGCTTGTATGGTCAGTAATTAAGTAAGCAGAACATGTATTTCATATGTGAAATGTCAAATGCATTGGCGTAGTTCGGGGGAGGGGTTCAAGGGAGGACTCCCCGAGCACAGTATCCAGGGGGCACCATATTGATCTTACGAAATTTGAGAGTAAAATGTTTTCCATTCTTGGCAAACAGGAGGGGGCGCGAAATCGTCAGCTGTCCCCGGGTGCTGAAAAATCTTAGTTACGGTTCTAGTCAAAGGATACATCTGTGAAGATTATTTTGATTCAAAAGTCCTCTAAGTAATTAATTATGCGTGTAGAACATATTCTTTTTAATAATATATAGAGCATGCGCAGCACTCTTACAGTTTTGTATAGCCACGCTGAACAACAGTAAGATTTGCACTGCTGCCAGATATGATTTACTTAATGCTTGGTTACTTAGATTTTTTTAAGCATTTTAGTGTGGAATAAAGTTATATAAATTAGATAAACTGGATTAAAGGATAATACTAACATATTTTAACATATTTTTTCCTTTTGGGGGGGAGGGAGAGTACTCTTTATTCTACCGCTTCGCGCTGCTCAAAATTTACCGAAAGGTTTACAAAAGAAAGTTATAGAATTAACAAAAAAATAAATTAATAAAGCACATTATCACCGAAAAAAAGGAGAGAAAGGAATTTAAAAGAAAGAAAAGAAAAAAATTAATGAATGAATTATTACAGAAAAATTTTAATTAGACATTTAAAGAGCGCAAATAATTAATTAATAAAGCACATTATCACCGAAAAAAGGAGAGAAAGGAATTTAAAAGAAAGAAAAGAAAAAAATTAATGAATGAATTATTAAAGAAAAATTTTAATTAGACATTTAAAAAGAGAGCAAAATCTTGAAAAGCAGAAATAGTGTGGCCAAGATGCAGACGGCTCCTGTAAAGTGGCCTGTTATATAGTTTCCTCTATTAGATATTACGAGAAGCACACGCAAAATGAATTTGATAGCCACCTGCATCACTGGAACGGTTGCTGAGGTCGTATATGGAGCAAATATAAATCTTTTAAATAAATCTTATAAATGTCATATATAGATTTAAAAAAAAAAAAAAAAAAAGTTGTTCAATTCAAAGTCTCGAAAAGTGATTAATTTTTAATCTATGAAAAAGGGAATTTAAAAATTAAATAAAATAAATTTTTTCTGCTTTTAGTGGTGGAAGACATTTCTTGTTGCAAATGCAGATACCAGTTTTCTTGCAAAAGCAGTTTCGTAAAGAAACTGGAACGCTCATGTTTAAATCAACATCAAGTATCGTGGCAAACTTCGCTAAAGAGTCAGTTCTCACATTTATAAAATTTCCGAAATAAGTAAAATAACTGTGAAATTAAACAAAATTCCCTATACGTTCATAATGCACATGAAGAATTTACATATATTTTAATTCACAGAAAAATAGGCTTTAACAGTGGCCGAATGGTTAAGACCGTTGAATACTGACGGTTTGACTTGAGTTCTATTCTAGGCGCACCGGCTGGCTGCATGTTTGCTTTTTATGGTTTTCTGTGCTTTTTATGGTTTTCTGAATGTGCTCCATTTCCTTTAGAAAGTCCTCTACGAAGGCATGCCTCTCTTTAGGAAGACTTTGCAATAATAATAATAAAGAAAATTAACCTAAATTTCAATAACAAACTTCTCGTGCTAATATAATTCCTTCCACTACTTTCAGTAACGTAAGCAGCAATAGGGAATATATAATATAGAACTTATTTATTAGAAAATATTCAACATTTGAAGCAAAACAGGATAAGAAAATTAAAAAATAATGCCTTTTGGGAGATTCAAAGTCTCTAGTTTCATTTCCAAATTCTGTTTCAGCAAGTTTTACGCAATAGATTTTATTAGTTTTCGTTAAATTATTAAAATGGTGTTGTTGTTGTTTATCCTTGAAAGATCTGAAATATGTCAGATCAGCTCCAGAAGGTTGTTGACCGCCAAAAAATCAAAAACAATGAGGGGATCGGATATTAAGCCCTCCTTAGAAAGTCCGATGCAACACAGTATGTGATCCGGTGAAGCTGGATGGTATGTGATCCGGTGAAGCTGGATGGTATGTGATCCGGTGAAGCTAAATGGTCGCAGCATATTTTACAATCGAGGCGAATTTTTCTGCCACTATATCAAAGGAAAGACATTTAAGGTGGCCACTTGTTAGTCTAGCCAGAGCAGTCTGGGAGACACGGTCCCATTTGATTTGATTTCCAGCAGGGAGCCAGGGGGTGTTCCTGTGTGTTATTAAAAGATATCTTGTATCTTATGTAAAATGGCGCAAATATTCATAAAACCTGGGGCAAATTGAATTAGAAATAGAATGCCTGCTCTCTAGGAGGTATTAGAACAAACAAAAATAAAAACTCAATAAATATTTAGAAAGCGTTTTAAACGTTTAAAAGTTTTAAAATGCAGAAGAACGCTTGAAGCGCGTTACGGCCGCTCTGCGGAAGTTTCACTTGAAGGCGCTAGACGACTTACGGACGACGAAGAGGTTAACAGACTTAACTGTTTATTCCTTCCCTTCAAAGGATTTCTTTTCAGTCATATTCGGTTGACTTTCTGACCGAAACTGAGATATCCTAAATCCTCCCTTTTTTCTCCCTATATCCTACTGTATCAAAAATTAACTGAACAAATTTCCAAAAATTAAATATTTTCAAAGAAAATATTTCAGTTGAGAAAAAGAATATCTATGAATAAGCCAGGAAAAAAGGCGTATATCTGAAGTTATGCATCGCGTTAAGGGAAGTAAGTTATAAATAAAACTTATAAATCGATATAACGTAATGCTTAAGTATGTAACGATACAATGTAATGCAAATGCATGTATCGATACAATGTAATGCGAACGTGTATATGAATACAATATAAACTTATAAATGAAAATAAAGTAGCTATGAAAGTTAATATATAAATTAAAATAATGTAACGTATAAATGTAAATATTGTATAAATGAAACATATAAAGGAAAATAATTGAAAACACCGTATCATTTTCATCTATACTACGTTTTATCGTTATTTTATTCTTAATATGAATATAAAAAAAATGAAGCAGACCTGAAATAAAGTATAAATACAAAGGCCATATAAATGAGAAAAGTTAGTAAACAATTAATTTTCACTTGAATAGTGAACACATTTTCACTCTTCTGCAGTAAGATTGGGGAAGATCTGGTGCTTCGAGAACAAAAGGAGTGAAAAAGAGTCGAATTCGTTTAACTCCTAACTCAAAAATATTCTTACCTTAAAGTAACCAGTTTTTACCCCTCCTAGCAAACCTTAGACATGGTGAGGCAAGTGAAGCGCTCGGCTCAGGTGAATAACTAGAAGTGGGGCTAAACTTTCTACGAAACGTTTGAAATTCATCTAAAAAATGGAATTATTAACTTTGAAACACATCAAGAAACATAGTTTTAAAACGTACTTAAATTAATAACATTCTGCTAGCACTAATTTTGATAATTTCAAAGCATTACATTTTTGATATTGTTTTCATTATCGCTACTATACAGTTGACTATATGGTTCCAATTAATGATAGTTCGTAGCCATCTTCTCGGCGAAAAGGTATTCTTTCTATTTACGTTTCATACAACTTAATGTCAACGTAATAAACAGCACACTTATGTAAATGGAAATTAAGAGATTGACTTTTTTACCTTCCTGCAATCAAGCTTCTTTCAATACACACTTTTTATTGGATGCTTTCCATTCATTCGAACAAAGGAGTTAAGAAAGTTCTCTTATTATAAATACTTCAGATGAATTAACAGAAGCATTAAGGACAAAAATTTATTCTTACAAGTGCAGACATTTTGCAATTTCATAGCAATGTATATATAGCTTTCAAACTTTATTTTTTGAAAATTATTCTTGACACTGGTTTAGTGTCAAGAATTTATGGTAATGGAACTCCATAGACCGAGCTTATCCAGGAAACGCCTTGCTGCCGGCAAGAGTGATTTCGTACTGTCATTCGTTATTTTGAATTGTAATTTTAACTGCAGTTTTCATTGTAAGACGTCCCATTTGAGTTTAAATTAGTTCCGTTTCACCATATTCCTTCAATCTTTTCATATTCCACGAAATGAGCTTAAAAAGCAAAGCGTTTGTTTCAGACCTAAAGCCTAAACATAACTGGAATGGCATTAACAAATTAAACTAGGATACCTGAAAATGAATTGTACCATATTACCAGTTTCTTGCTCCACATTTCTCATAGAGCTGTCTTGTTCCATTTGTCATTACAACATTTGCCATTAAATCAGATGCATAGTTCGAATTTTTGTCCTGTTATATTTATATTTAAATTTTCCCGGAACTGTATGATTGGATTCATTTACTGTTCTTCATGAAATAGCAAAAATTGCTACTGGACTATTAAGGGAATAGATCTTTAATTTAATTTCCTTTGCTGCCTAGCCGGTATAGTCGTTAGTGATCCTAATTGCCGTAGCGATGGGCCCGGTTCGAATCCTGGAAACGACATGGTTGCAACTGTCTATCCTTTCTTAGGAGGCAACGGAGGTGACCTATTAGGTGCTTCCATAACACAACATAAGGAAATGGCCACCTCTTCCGGCCCTGTAGTGGCATAAGGCTAATGGCTATTAAATAAAGCACCCGGCGATTAAAAAAAATAACTTTCTATTCAAGACTGAGTTGTAAAAATAAAGCGGGGCATGAATTATAATTTCCTGAGTTTTCTGGAATTGTTTAATATCAAACAAATAATAGAAAAAGGTTTAATATTTTGAATTTTATTGCATGATGCAAGTAACAAAAATCATTCCGGATTTCAAATTCCGGAACAAAATTTATACTATTGGAGATCTCAAAACACTGATTTTTGCCAATACTGGAAAACTCTTTTCTTCAAAAACTATTTCCTACTACCTTCTTGAGGTGTACAACAGTGAGGGAAGCCAGCGTAATGATCTTCGTAACTTAGCTCCCGTTAGCTGAGTTCTACCTATCAATGGTCTTTGCAGTTACTGGTGTTGCAGTTTTAGATGCCAGATCTTTGGTAAGGACACATCAGGGGATGTAAGCGCCGATCGGACGATTACACTGCTCTCGCGCTCTATTGCCACTTTCGGTCGACCGCTACCTTCTTCAGCCATGGTTCTCATATTCTTGCCAACATCGTCAAATGGTAGCATCACTCCGACCCAAATGTCTAGCGATCCTACGATTTGTCCACCCTGCTTGTTTTAGTCCACTTGCACGTCTTCTTTCAAATGATGACATCTGCTTCACTTTTAGTGAACCTATCTGCAAGGCATTGGTATAGTCCCCGTGGGTCGACGTAATCACATTCGCATGGAAGTTATCTTTAACAATGCAATGTCCTCTGTTTTATATACTACCCGGGTGCTCCTTTGCGATGCAGTGGAGCTCAGTCACGGGCCACAAAAAGTAAATTATTTACATATTCTACAGAAACGTATGGGCATTCACAGTTTCGTACCATTCGAATAACTTCTTCTTAGTGCTTCACTTTTTAGTAGGTTTAGAGGTTTAGATAGTGTAGGTTTAAAGAGTATACGAAAATGTTGGGCCTCGGGAGTGTAACTTTAACTGCTATAGAAAATTTCAGAACTGAAGATTTCGAGGAAGAGAAACTGATATGAAGATAATTAAACTGAAAGTTTTGGCAAGTACTTAAAATTTTGGGAAGCACTGAGTTATTTTAAATAATGCGGTTCGAGAGGCTAAAAATCAAATTTTTAATAAAGATAGCCTCCGCGCACACGAATTCCTGCTAATATACTTTATCTTATTACTGAAAGGAGAGTTCATTCATGATTAAAACATTACTTCAGATGAGAACGATATTTTAGATGTTTTTAAGTCCATTTTACAAAGACAAGGAAAAATTACATAAAATGAGAATCTTCTGTTTAAATAAAAGAGAGTCTGTAACTTAAGACAACAGCTACTTTTGCAACTGGACTTTTCTTCGAAATTCGATGTAAGCAGATAGCCTTTGAATTGCTTTGCGTTCATTAATTAACATAACCTAGCTTTCTAACTTCAAAGACTTTTTCAGTGTGTTGGGATTCGAAAGGAAATAAAGGAAATAGGAGTTATTTTACAGTTCCCAACTAACAGACTACACAACTATACCAAATTTTATTGCACTAAAACAGAGATAAACTTATTGTTTTTTTTTTTTTTTTTTTTTTTGCGTATTTCATAAATATTTAACACAACCACTTTTGGTAATGTGCAGATATGTATCCGTTACTTGAATGAAAACAGAATGGATTACATCTTTTAATAAGACACCTGACGAACTCAATACCGCAGAGACTACTATCGGGAACATTTGTGACAGTAATTTCAGACAGAAACTTTTTGGAAGAGCATTCCGATCGAAATTTACCACAAAGACAGAAGAAATTTGCTACACTATTTCAATGAAAATCGACACAGACAGAGACTCTTTGCGAAAACGCTTTTATCGAAAATTTCCACAAAGACGGAGATTACTTATAAGCGTACTTTGATCAAATTTTGATACAAAGGCAGACACGTTTTGGGAGAGCATTTCAATCAAAGTTCGTTACAATGGTGGATAAGACACATGGTAGAACAATTTGTTTTGTCTGATTACCGCGAAGCACTCGTGGGCTATTGCAGAAGGGGAGAGATGCCTACGTAGAAGACTTTCTAAAGAGAACCGGATCGCATCCACGTTACACATGGTGAAACAAGGAAACACTGATGCAGCCAGCCCGTTCACCGGATTTGAATCCTGATCCAACTACCAGTGTTCAGCGACTTTACCCCTCGACCACAGGACGAGGAAAAGACGCGTTAATTCGATAGCTACCCAGTCTGTGCCATCGAATTAATTCGTCTTCTCCCACTGATAATTACTTGTGCGAATTTGTCAAGAACACCTCATTATGCCTACACTCTCTGCTAATCTCCAGGATCTTCATAACCATATCGTTAATGTTGTAACTCTAATCCATCATGATTACTGGCTATGGACGAAATAGATCATCACATACGGTATCATTTATAAAAAAAAAAAAAAAAAAAAAAAAAAAAAAAACTATACGTAGACTGTTTAATAAATCCTATGCAATTCTTTCTTTGGAAAAAATGCTGCTATAATACCAAACAGGAGGAATAAGAAAGATCACCAGGATTTACAAAGTTGCCCTCCCATTATAAGCATATTAGCAAAGCATAGGGGAGTTAGTTTTTAGTAGAAACTTTCTGGTTTCTTAAATCCCAGATCATTTCTGTGATTTGTGCTGCTCCACAAATCAAGAGATGGCATTGCCTAGTTATGCTCTGTCGCATTACCCTCAGAACCCGCAGCCCATAATGTTAATCTTGTTAAGGGATGTGGACCAACAATTGGTAAATTAATGAACATGAGGACATGTGACTCCAAATTTGAAAATGAGAATGAGTCTAATGATTTAGCAATTTTAATGCACATAACTGTGAGTGAACTGAAAATGCATTTTTAAGGCCTAAATAATACTATGTTTTTAACCATGACAACAATCGAATTTAAATAAAATCTATGCTTACATTCGAGTGCAGTTGAACTAAACTCTGAGTAACCTCACTAGATTGCCGGGCGAACTCCTCCCTCATTTTGATCTAAAATAAAACCTACAATACAAACTGGTAATAAAATGCACATAAAGCAACTAAAATATTTATTAGAACTTAAGATTTTAAGTTAAAAACCTACAATACAAACTGGTAATAAAATGCACATAAAGCAACTAAAATATTTATTAGAACTTAAGATTTTAAGTTAAAAACCTACAATACAAACTGGTAATAAAATGCACATAAAGCAACTAAAATATTTATTAGAACTTAAGATTTTAAGTTAAAAACCTACAATACAAACTGGTAATAAAATGCACATAAAGCAACTAAAATATTTATTAGAACTTAAGATTTTAAGTTAAAAACCTACAATACAAACTGGTAATAAAATGCACATAAAGCAACTAAAATATTTATTAGAACTTAAGATTTTAAGTTAAAAACCTACAATACAAACTGGTAATAAAATGCACATAAAGCAACTAAAATATTTATTAGAACTTAAGATTTTAAGTTACATCTAAAGACAATATTAAAGCTTAACTTACATCACGACTGCGATCTGAGAATACAATAACAATACAATAATTTACAAATCAAAAATATATTAAAGTCTAGGTTCCTGTGCTGACGCTTCACTCAAGTTAACTACAAGTTAACTCATTAGCACTCAGTACTCCTGCAAGAAGAAAACAGAACCACCACGCTCTCGGCCTAATTCGCAAATCTTTCACTCTAAGCTTAGATTCTCGCTTGTTACTTAAACTCAGTTAATATACATATTCTGGTGGAGTAAACGAAACGGTAGAAACACGGAACATTTTAAGAAATAAATCTTACAGATTGTGTAAATACCGCACTAAGAGAAATATTTATTAGAACTTAAGATTGAAGTTACATCTAAACACAGTATTGAAGCTTAACTTCAATCATGACTGCGCCCGTAACTTAGTGACCACCCAGTAAAACATGTTTGTCTAGACCCCCATCTAGACCTAATTCGACTTGCAACCCTGTTTGAAGAAAGTCACATGAAGAAGTAAAAGCATGCCATTTTGACTACCGTTTTGGTTCAAGAGTTTGAGAACTGATCCCAAATTTTAAGAAACGGTAAAGAATGAATATATTTGCTTCTACTCGTAATTTCAGCGCTAAAACAGTTAATGTTATGAACTTTTGCTATTTAAATTCAAGATAATGAATCAATATGTTTACTACTAGTTTCAGTGTTTCAGAAAACGCTAATTCATTCGTACATTTGCTGCTAATATCAGTGTTTTTATTTCACTAATGCAGTAGTATACTTACTGAAATGCTGTTATTATCAGCATTTCAGTAAGTTGCTACTTCATTCTTAATTGAAACCGACGTTAACCTGTGAAACTACGAGTAAAAGATGCAGATCTGCAGTCGGGTGTGCAACTTTAAAGAATTTATTCTTGCAACTTTATTGGAATTTCAAAAGTTCATAACTTTCGTGGTCGGAAATTAAACTGATTATCCAACCTAACGGCTAACCATAGAATTAGCTTAACTAGCTAATGTGTTATCAACAGAAATACAAGTCGACTAAAATTAAACAAATAGCGATTAACAAACTTAGCCGGACACAGCATAAAATAACGCTTATTCAGACACAGCGACGACAAGGTGAAAGCTCCAATAGTTGAGATCAACCTTCTCAAATCTAAGTGTTAGTAAAACTCAAGAATAATTGTTACAAGTTCGTAAGATTTATGTGAGATGATATGTTTTTGTGTTATTTCGTGTTTAATTTTTCTATTTCACCCAGCAGATTTCCCCTAAGCGCAGATAATCTTGAATTTAAATAGCAGATTATCTTGAATTTAAATAGCAGATTGTCTTGAATTTAAATCTGTTTGTCTTAGAAAACAAGATCCCCATCTAGACTATCTCTAGATTGGAGAGTAAATTATATGTCTGCTACAGCTTTCATTAGCATTCCAAGTCCCGAAGCCGATTTAACAGGTGAAAGTGAAATCCTGCTTTGAGCTGCTTTAAGTGTTTGATTTCCTGCAAGTTCGGAAATAGTGCTCGCTCGTGTTTGCCAATTTTTAGTTATACTAAAAAACGTAAATTTAATAAACGTTTTAGTTAAATTTTAGCTTTTGTCCATGTTAGACTTGTGTTAAATAAATATATTTTTAGTATATGTTTATTAGGAGAAAGCCTTAAATTTTGGCCATTGTAAACTGTAAGCATTTTATGTCTAGAAGATCTGACGGTTTTGAAAATAAAACTG
The DNA here is from genome assembly GCF_044657685.1 of Stegodyphus dumicola. Taxonomy (NCBI): domain Eukaryota; kingdom Metazoa; phylum Arthropoda; class Arachnida; order Araneae; family Eresidae; genus Stegodyphus; species Stegodyphus dumicola. Next base: position 155,102,956 of record NC_140774.1, on the reverse strand, counting down.
TTTAAAGGTTGCCTTAGATCGACATAGATTATTTACAAATGTATAGGTATGAATTGGAAATATGTATATGGTATACTTTTAAAGGCTTTTCTTTTCTTTCTTTCTTTTTTAATACAATTTTGCGTCGAAGCATTATAAATGCGCTCTTTCACTTTTCATTCGAGTCTGTAGCCATTTGATAAAATGTAAGATATTTATCTTGCATAGTGAATGTGTCCGTTGTGCGATTAACAAACTAAGCTATTTGAAAGCGACAGATGCAGTTCTTAAGAATATTCGTTTCTTACTTTCTAATTGGATTGATTTAAATAATAAAAATCCATTTAATTCATGATCTGTCTAATTAAAAATATTCAGTATTTTCACAAAATGGTGTTATACATTTTTAAATATTTATTTCATATTCTGTAAAACTTTAGTGAAATTTGATTGACAAAGTCAACGATTTGAAAACGAGCAGTGGCAACACTGTACGAAAAAAAAAAAAAAAAAAAAAAAAAAAAAAAAACAATTCAAATGCACCAGACTGTCTGTCGGAAATTCTTAGAGATAGGTTGTTTTTAAATATTTTGTAGTTTTTCTGTTGAATTGAGTTTTGTGTGACGTAATTGTGAAGAACATGATATTTAATAAATAAAGTTAACTAAACGTTAATAATAAAGCCAAAAAAGAGTTTTGCAAACCATCTTATTAAGAAACTGAACATTGATACGATGAACTAAGAAAAGAGCGAAAAACTGTATAAGGTATTTCTCCCACCTTCTTAGCATGCCTTCTTGGTGTGGCGGTCTGCACGCTGGGCGGGTATGCCAGTGGTCTGCGATTGGTTTCCCGGCGAAGGCGTTGCTAATTTTTCATCTTTCCTACTTCTAAAATACCTAATGTCTCTACACGTTGCGCCCGAACTAAATGGATGGTGGATGATGACTCTCCACACCCAGGATTTGGCGATTGGGTCCCCTAGAAACCCCAATCGCCCTTTAAAAGGGGGAGTATATAAGGTATTTCTTCCACCTTCTTGGCATGCCTTCGTGGTGTGGGGGTCTGCACGCTGGGCGGGTATTCCAGGGGTGCGCGGTTCGATTCTCGATGAAGATGTTGCTAATTTTTCATCTTTCCTGCTTCCAAAATTCCTAAGTCTCTATAACTGTATCCGAATTCTTAACATATGGTGCTATGCTGCTTTTAAAATTTTTGCGATTTTGCTGTTGAATTGTACATGGCGAAAGGGGGGATAAATAATGAAATAAATAATGAATAAATAATGAAGGGGGGGAACTAAAAGGTTTCAGGTTTTAACGATCGCCTAAAGGAGTTTGTTAAGGTTTTTTATGCTCTCTCTGAGCTCGCAGTCTACCAATCTGCTCTTTCACTCACTTCTATTAACCATTTTTTTTGTCCTTTTAGCTTTATTATTAAGCATAATTTTCGTCGCATTTACGCCATATGAAATTCATGTACAAAAATACAAAAGTTTTGAAAGCAGCTTAAGTTTAGAATTCCCGATGCAGCGTTAGGTGTTGGCATACATTTTTCTGTTTTTTTCTCAGTTCATAATATCAGTGTTCACCATAACAATATTCTCAGTTCATCACAACAGTATTTTTCTTACTAAAATGGCTTTAAAAATTTATTTTCCCTTTTATTAATGTTTTTGTGCATATTTTATTTATTAAACACCACGTTCTTGGCGCTTACCCCACATAAAATTGAATTCAACAGCGAAGTGTTTAAAAACAGCATATCTTTAGAATTTCCAACAGATAGCGCTGGAGATAAAAAATGCTTCATTCCGTACAGTATTGTCAACTGCTCGATTTCGAATAGTTGAATTTATTAATCATAAATTTATTAAGGTTTTACAAAAAATGAATAAAACAAATTCCAATTTCGGGCTTGCAAGCGCCCATATTCAGATAGAGGATGTAATGTAATAGAGGGCGATAATATAAACACTTTTCAAATATTTGGTGGCAACTATTTGAAAAGTGAAATGGACCTTTATAAAGAACCAATGCAAAATGCCGTTTCGAGACTAATAGTTCTTCTGGGCTAACGTCCCAAGAAAAGGTTAGTTTAATAAAAAAAGGTTAACAGTGACAATAGGTAGGTAGGTAACGGGGAGCACGGGCACTGTCCCTTTACCATAATGGTTAATCGGTATTGCACCGTGCCCACCACTGTCTAGTGCCAATGTGTAGGAGCCACATTTGCGCCCAGCACCAAAAGCCGAGGCCCAACGCTCGGACCATCCAGAGGGCAGTCAAACTGACCAAAAGCGCCCTCCACACAACGCTCACCCAACCGTCCAGGCATTAGTACATATGATAGCAAATACTGAGATTCTCTGACGATTATAATACAATGTGTAATTGGTACATAATGAAATTGCAATTATAAATATACTGCATAATATAAGTCCAATAGTACAATATCAATGTAAAAAGTAAGATATAATTACAAATGCAAATATTTCGTGAACCATAAGTGCAAAATAATAGTAAGTTAAAGGACTACTGCTTCAAATATTAGTACATACGATAACAATACTGAAATTCTCTGACAATTATAATACAATGATCAATTGGTACATAATGAGATTGTAAATATAAATAGACTGTATAATACAATACAAGGCCAACAGTACAATATAATGCAAACACGAGTATGTAATTACAAATGTTAATATTTCATGAACCATCAGTGCAAAACAATACTAAGTTAAAGGACTATGCATATCAATGCAAAACATAAAGTTAAAGAGTAGTAGTATACAATGTTAGATATAGATATACTATACAAAAGAAAGTCATATTCGTACAACAGAATGGTATTGCAATTTAAATACCAACAGTATTAAAATATAATTATAATAATAAACTCAAATAAAAATCCGAACATATAACCAATACAAAAGCAAAATGTTATTCTTAAAATATCTATGCAATGCATATTCAAATACAGTCAGTAGATATATACTGATATAATTATAAATGCATAACAAGTTAAAGACATATCGAGGAAACAACCCAATACAATCGATAAGATCTATACAATACAAATTCAAATACTAAAATAATCCAGATATTAATAGAAAAGTAAATGCACATATCAAATGGTACTTCTAACAAAGATAAATAATATATATATATATATATGTAAACATTCTTATTCAACAAAATTCAACGAAGATTCAATGAGACAAATACCAATCCAAGCATGTGATAAGTTGACATATGGGAATAGTAGATTAACACTAACATGTATGCGTACAATCTAATAAAATTGTAAATTATGTTACCAAGCACAAGTCAGTACCATAGGAATGAAGTATTTCCATAATTTTGATCAGTTTTTTAACTAAGTATTTTTGTTTAATTAAAAACTTACAAAATGCACGAGTGTTAGTATTTGGTATGGGAATGTGATAATCTTGCGTAATAGGACACTGAGTCACATAATGTTCAGGATTTCCAAGTTCACCACATACACACATATCAGTATTTGAAATCCCATGTCGATAATAGTAAACTGGATAGGGTCCATGCCCTGTAATATAACGTACCAAATGATGATTGGTAACCTGTCTATGTATATCAACATATGAAATATGAAAATAAGTACGACGACCTGTGTCGGAGTCATCCCAGTTTGTTTGCCACGCAGAAATAGTCTTGAGTAAAATTTCCTTTTTAAAATACGAAATTGGCCGTTTTACCATTAAGTTTTCAATTTCACCAATATGATCAATACTTTTTTGGGCAGCTATTTTTGCAAAGAAGTCTGCTTGGATATTCCCAATGTTATCTGCATGACCTTTTGTCCAGGCCATCAGTATTTTAGAATTTCCGGACATATGCAATTCCTGATGAATGGCAGCGAAAGCGTAAATAAACCTTAACAAATTCTTTCGTGCGACTGTTACAATCTGAAGCCTTCCAGAATTTTTTAGTCCAAAGGGGCTTTGTCCCTGAAGGACTATTGTTTTCGTTTTGCGATTTTGCGTCGGACTCATAAACGTCGGTTCACTTTTCAAACTGTTGCCACAAAATGTTATATATTTTGTAAAACTTTAACGAATTTTTGATTTACAAACTCAATGCTTTAAAAGCGAGAAATGGCAACGTTATATATAAAAAAAAATACTTATATCTCCAGCTCGCGAGACTGTGTATATCGGAAATTCTAAAGATATGCTTAATTTAATATTATTTTGCGATATTGCTCTTGAACTGAATTTTATGGTTTAAGTGCAAAGAACATGATATTTAATAAATAAAGGTAACACTCAAAACGTTAAAAAAACGCCCCTTTGGACGTAATTTAAAATCTGAAACATTTCAGATTTTTTTTTTTTTTTTTTTTTTTAATTAGGAGATTTAATGTCCTGCTATAATATTTTCAACTAACTTTGATACTTTAAGTAAATGCTAGAGAAGAAAATATGATACCAATAAACAGCCAAAATGCAAACGACCAACTCTTCTGTATTAAGTTGCACTTTAGAAACATCCATACTTCTAGTGTCATACAAGAGCCAAATTCTAATCCAAGAATTGGATTGAGGAGACAAGAATTGGATTGAGGAGATTTTATTGAGGAGACACCTAATAGGAGGTCGCCGTTCCCTCCTACGGAGGGACGAAGAATTAAAACCATTCCTTCTCCGGGATTCGAACCTAGGCCCTTCGGTACCGCAGTTGGTTCCCCTTACTGCTTACCATCTGGAAGGCTAAGAAGAAAGTGATTGGCTTAAGCAAATAAACAGAAGCAATTCTAAATAAATCAATGATTTGGAAGGCTGGTGCAACGATATTGCTTACATGCTATCAAGCACAAGAAAGTATGTAAAGAATTATTGCATTTACCTGTTTACTGTCGTGTTGTAAGTTGTAAGTGTAACTCCTCCAGCCAGCAAATGAAAAATCTGACGTAGGAAGTCTCGAGAGGGCACAACTGAATTTTCATATTTCTTGGTCCGAAATGTCTATTCGTCTCTAAAAACTAAAAATGTGGCGGACAATAATTCTCCTACATTTGGTTGACTTGCACTCTTGTTTCTTCCTAGTCGTCTTTTAAGTGAATAAGAATGTAAGAAATTATCGCATATCGGTGTGCTTGCTTACGTGCTTGCTTTCGTGATGCAAACAATTAGCATGTCTAACTGGTAAAAGGAAGATTCGGGGTTTAAATCCCCGGTGGACAGCGCAGCTTATCTTTCATGTTTCTTACTCCAAAAGGTTTGGTAGTCTGTATGAGCACACATCAAAATGTTTCACTGGCGCACTCTGTAACTTGAAATTAAACCCAAGTGATAATAAATTTACATCAAATAATTACATTATTAATTAGGATACTCCTATTTAAAAGTGATAATAAATTAACACGGAACTCACACGCAAACAAAGATAAAGAAATGACTAGCAAATTGCTATATACTTATATTAAATATCTGGCATGTGGTAAATTAGGCTGCGTCTTAACTTTACTGAACATTACTTTTGGAATTTTAATTTTACCTGTCGCTATTTATTGTTGTCAGACTCTAAAAACAGCCTTTCTGAAAGAATTTAATAAATTTGAGCATGCGCAAAACTGCCCATTAAACCTCTCTGCCCGGCCAGGCTGGAAATTTACGTCCTATAATATGTTTTATGGCTTTTAAGTATATATATATATATACTAAAGAAATATTGATTATATTATCTCCTAAGATTAATTTTAGTAGAATTATCTAAAAAGAGTGAATCCATAGTTAGTAAGTTTAATTCCGAAAATTGTTTTAAAGTAACATGAATGTAAATTGTTAAAAATGTTTAACAGGGACTTGAATTAAATCATGAATAACTAAATTTCAATTGTAAAAAGAAATTAAATTAAAAGCAAGTAATCATTGCCATTGATCGGAAATTAGTTGACTTTTCAAGGGGAACAAATCAACTCCCGTTCAATGAACAATAATTAAGAAATAAATACGTAGGTGTTTAGGTGTTTCGTCCTTTACTCAAGTAATAATGCGATGCCAATGAAATTTGGAATTTCGGAGGCAAAGGTGTAACCGTTTCGAAGGTTAGGATTAATGATTATTAAATGCTATGATTTAGTTAACAGAAAAATAGTAAGTCGAAATGCTCACTTTTCAAGTAAAGGACGTGCTTTTTATTTAAGAAAACTCCCTGGAATCCCATTCATGAAAGCGGAATACAGTTATGGAAATCGGCTATTCAACATTAAAATAGACACTTTCAGAACTTTGCCCTGGAATAAATGGATGCCTTCTTACCTTAGGCAGATTAGTTTATTAACTTTTAAAAAGCCAACTTCTTTAAGATATCGGCATCTCCGGCAATATCCATGCCTTCTCCAGAATTCTAACTCGTGTCCATCGGTACGGTAGTCAACATCGGGTACTTCCGCTAGTATAACTGGCATCGGGAAGTACCCGATGCCAGTTAGATTAGATTGAGAGTAATGCATCTAACAACAAAGAGAACAACACTGCGGTAATCCTTCTCTAATAACGATGTAAAAAATACGATTTATAGTCATACATTTTTTTCATTCTGATGCGATATGGAACCCACCTAAAAAAATTTCGATAGAAAAATAGGCTATTTCTTTCTCTTTATATCAGCAAAGCAACAATGGCATTCAGATTTTAATGATTTTCGTCTTTCTCATCAAATGGTCGTAAAAGCTCAAGTTCCATCCAATATTTCACCTATATTCAATTTTAGTTGATTAAATGTGGCAAAAAAATTATCATAATTGATCAGAAATCAATAACGCGAACAAACAAACAGACAGACACACAAACAGACATTCTTCTTTATATATATATATATATATATATATTTGTATGATCTTAAATCGATTTAGACGAAACACTTTCGTATTTACGTATTTTTATGAATTATTTATTGTTCATTGAACGGGAGTTGGTTTGTTCCCCTTGAAAAGTCAACTAATTTCCGATCAATGACAATGATTACATGTTTTTAATTTTTCCTTTTACAATTGAAATTTTATTCTTCATGATGATTTAACTCCAGTCCCCGTTAGAACATTATTAACATTTTGCTTTCAAATTGCTTCAAAACATCTTTCAAAATATAACTTACCAGTATGGATTCACTCTTTTAAGATAATTCTACTTTAATTAAACTTAGGAGATAATATAATCAATTAATCAATATTGTTTAGGAAATAAATTATATATATATATATATGTAATAATAAAATTCCATAATAAAAAATACTCTTAAAATTCTAACTGTATGTTCTTTTCATTTTTGTAATGGCGATGGTCTCTTATTTGAAAGTACGTGGAATTAAATGCACAGCCCGGTAGTCAAGTTGTTTTTCCCGCCTTTTCTACACGTACAGTTATAGAATGTTCTAAAAATATTTAAAGCGAACTGGATTGGCTGATGAACCTGAGGTCATTTCTTGGAAGCTCCGCCTTTCCAGAGGCTATAAAAGGACTCGCAAAGGAATATCCTGGTCTTTTCTTTAATGTAACGATGCAGTAAACTTCATACAAAAAAGTTATTAGTAATTCTTTTTATTTACTCCGGAGATCTTAATTTTTGTAACTGCTATTTTCTCCTGAAATATAATAAATGGATCCTGTTTTTTAAACTTATCGTCTGATAATTTAAGCTACGACTACATCTATGATTCTTCACCAATCTGTTTATTCCGAACAAAAGCTGGTACATCACATATATATATATTGCAAACTTACAAATTTTTGATTAGCAAGCTCTACAATTTGAAAGCGAGCAGTGGCAATACTTTTCGAAATAAAGCATTTTTATCTCCAGTGCGCGAGACTGCTGCCACTCGGAGAAATGAATGCGGAAATTAGAGCTTTCAGAGTTTTTAATTAATATTTCGGTTGATTAAAGTCGTACGAAGAGGGAAATAGCCGAAATGGGTTCCCACGAATTTTTGAAATCGGGAATAATGTATTTAATGTTTGGCAGTGCTCTTTTTATTTCATCCTAAAATTAGAATTTTTTTATTAACAAACTCTAAAATTTGAAAGCGAGCAGTAGCAACAACTTTCGAAATAAAGCAGATTTCATCTCTAGCTTGCGAGACTGTTGCCACTCGGAAAATTGAAGGCGAAAATTATCGTTTTTCCCAGTTTTTAATTAAATCTCTGATTTTAGCTACTTTTTTTTTTTTTTTGGAAAAAGTAGCCGTCGACCTTTTCCAGGACCCAGAAAAGAACTGTAGAAAGTTTGGTAACGATAGCAATAGTACTGACTGAGTTATTAGAAGACAACCAAAACACACAGACTTTCTTCTTCATATGTATAGATTAAAAGACAAGGAGAGACAACATTTTACAGTTTAAAATAGTTTGGTAGAAAAAATAGTGACAAACAGAACTTCGCAGTCTCAAAACCGTTACAGTTATATCCCGATTTACTGATGTAATGTTGGCGACAACTTCTAGCGGCTAATTGAAAATCACAATAAATCTGACGGCAGTTAAAAAAAAAAAAAAAAAAAAAAAAAGAATAATACATATTATAATTAACAGAAAAAAAAACTGTTAACAACTTACCTGTATTTTAATGCTGCTTAATCTGAAGAAGAAATAAGTTTATAGAGACATTAGGGTATTTTGTAAGCAGGAGAGATGGACAAATGAGCAATCCCCTTCGCCGGGAATCGAACCATGGACCTCTGGAACACCAGCCCAGCGTGCAGAACCACTACACCACGAAGGCACGCTAGGAAAGCATGAGAATAACCTTATAAGTTAATTTAAGTTCATAAGTTAAATCAATATTTAAAAAATCATAAATAATTAGAAGAGTAAACATAATCAATTCCCGATTAATCCTTTCCCCGTTATCTAAAACCTCACATAAAAAACAAGTTAAGTTTGTTTATTGCACAACGATGGAAAAATTACTATTGCAAACAACCAAAATAAAGCAAAATTTCTGCCAAAGATATAAAAAATTGAAGAAAATTTGTCGGATAACAGCAGTGACTTCAGAAAATATCACAGAATTTTAGGAAAGTGTTTATATCCGAAACTGTAGGTAATTTAATTGTACATATCCTGGAATATATCAACATTGCTGAATTATCCTTTAAAAGTAAATTGCTGGCTCATAAAAATAAAGTTACAGCTGTTAAATTTCTATCTCTCATTGACTTGTCTCGAAATGAAAGTGTAATATGAATAATAATATTGTAATATGAATAAAACAAATAAAAACATTGTTTGGAATGCTAATTTAGTATTTAGTTTACGTACATAACCAAATAAACATTTTCTTCAAAATAAAGTACTTAAAAATCCATATAAATTATTAACTGTATTTTTCTGTTTATTGAAATGTGGGTTATTCGATTTCTCTCCCCCCTTAATAAATTTTATGGTTACCAGTATTTAAAAGGAACTCAAATCAACAAGTCAAGAATAATCTTAAGATTAATCTTCCAAAGCCAAATGCTTAAAAATAAAGCAAATGAGCACAATTACAGTTCAATTCCCAATTAATCGGGAGTGGATTAACCAGGTCGCGGATTAGCCGAAACTAGGTTAATTTTGTTTACTTTGGAAGGACGGAAAAAGTATTCCCACAAACCACCAAAATAAAGCATTTCTATGAGAAATAACAAAAATAAGAAGAAAATGAATCGTATAATAGCAGTGATGGCAAGAAAAAAAAAAAAAAAAAAAAGAGGGCAGTATTAGAAGTTGTTTTTAATCCGCTGCAGTTCATAATTTAATTGCACCTAATCTAGAATATAGCAGCATTGTTAAATAGCCTGTTAAAAATAAATTGTTCAGCTGTAAATATAAACTAAGGGTACAACCAACTAAATCTTTTCTTTTCTCATTGACTTCTATAAAATACAAGAGTAATATAATAAAAGATTTTTTTTTTAGCCCAAAGGGCGTTGGCCCATAATGGCTATTAATTTTGTTTTGGCATTTTTCGTTGAAAACTTTAAATTCCCGTTTCACTTTTAAAATTGCTGCCACAAAATATTATCGCTCTATGTTATATTTAAAGAAATTAAATAATGAAGAATCTGAGTAAATGTATGTACTCATATGTTTCTAGTATCGTAATAAAAGATCGGTACCTAGAGCCATCCAATTTTGAATAACGCACGCACGTCTCCACCCGAATATGGGCATGTGCTACCCCCCCCAAAAAAAAAAACTTTTTATTTCCAGCGCGCGAGATAATGTATCGGAAGTTCTAAAGATTTGCTCTTTTAAAGTATTTTGCGATATTGCTGTTGAACTGAATTTCATGGTTTAAGTGCGAAGAACATGATATTTAATAAATAAAGGTAACGCACAAAACGTTAAAAAAAAGCCCCTTTGGATGTAATGTAAAATCTGAAAGCTTTCAGATTTAAAAAAAAAAAAAAATTTTTTTTAATTTTATGATTATCAACAAATCAAGAATAATCTGAAGGTTAATCTTCTAAAGATTTAAAGTAAAGAAAATGAGAACAATTACAGTCAATTCCCAATTAACCGGGAGAGGATTAACCGAACGTTGTTTGAAAAAATAATTTAAGTTTGTTTACTTTGGTAGGATAGAAAAATTACTCCCGCAAACCATCAAAGTAAAGCAAAATTTCTATGAGAAATAAGAAAAACAAGAAGAAAATGCATGGGATAATAGCAGTGATGGCAAAAAAAGACACAGTATTAGGAATTATTTTCATCCGCTGCAGTGCATAATTTAATTGTATCTAATCTAGGATATACCAACATTATTAAATTGTCAGTTAAAAATAAATTATTTAGTCGTAAAAGTAAATTAAGTGTACCATCATTAATCTTTTCTTTTCCCGTTGACTTCTAACGGAATACCAGAGTAATATAAATAAATAAAAAGTTCTTTTGAATATTGATTTAATTTAAGTAATTAAATAAATTAATTCTATAAATTCAACTATTTAAAAATACGAGTAAATTGTGAACAGTAATTTTTTGTTAATTAAAATGTAAGTAAGTTATTCGTCTTTAAGGGGGGAGGGCACCTGTCGTCTGATTAACCACGATTTTTGAATTAACTGTGAGCGTGATTCCCCTTATTACCCAATTAATTAGAAACTAATTATTTACTGTAATTAGAAATGAAAGAACTAAGTTATTAATATTTTACTTTTGTTTACACCATCCTTGTATTTCAACCGAAGGCAATGGGAAATGGAAGATTAATGGCTGTACTCTTGGTTTATCTTTATAATAGAGTCACTGACATTTAGCGAATGAGTTAATGATGTTTATATATTACGGATAAAATAAAATATCTTATAAATACTACGATATCATCAGTTATCACTGTTGTTAGGCTATACATCTCTCTCTCTCTCTTTTTTTAGCTCAAAGTACATTAGCCATAATTTCGTTTTGGCATTTTGCGTTGAAATGTTCGTTTCACTTTTCAAATTGTTGCCACCAAATATTATCGCCTTGTGTTATATTTAAAGAAATTAAATAATGAAGAATCTGCATAAATGTATGTATGTTTCTCGCATTGTGATAAAATACCTAGAGCCATCCAATTTTGAATAACGTATGTCTCCATTCGTATATGGGCATCTGGAAGCCCGAATTTGGAATTTGCTTTATTATCTCTTTCATATTTTTGTAAAGCATTATTGAGTTTTTGATTAAGAAACTCAACGAATTCCAAGCGAGCAATGGCGACACTATACCCTTCCCCCCCAAAAAAAAATCATGTTCAGCGAGCGAGAGTGTGTATCGGAAATTCTAAAGCCTCGTTGACGCACCGTCATAAATCGATCGGAAGTTGGCTATTTTTTTAAATATAATGCTAAATAAACAAACAAAAAATTTTATAATTAAAAAGAGCGTTTTTATAAAAAAGACATTTGTTTCAAACTCATAAAATAATTAATAAATTAAAACGAAAAGAAAATTATTTATGATGTATTCTAAAGAAACAAGACATTAAATAACTCATCTACAACGGATTAAATAATCCGTTGTAGAAATTTGCTTCCTCCAAACGATCTTAAAAATACGGAATTGAATTTTTATACGATTCCCTTAGAATAAACAAATCAGCTAGAAAGTATCTATTATGCTAATGAATTAAAAATTAAAATGTACAGTGGCTAATAAAAAAATTGGGAAAATCTAAAACAAATCTACTGTTATTGAATGAATGGTAACACGGATATCCGCCGAAAACATCGCGACAAAAACGTCACGGAGAAAATAACGCAAGGCAAAAACGTCGTGGCTGAAAACATCATGGGAGAAAATAAAGCAAAGAGAAAACATCACGGTACAAAATATTGTCGTCGGAAATAAAGCGGTTCAAAAACTTCGCAGTTTAAAAACATCGTCGTCGAAAATATCCTGGTAAAAAATAAAGTACCTACAAATCGTTGCATGACGATAACATCGCAGCCATGCGCTTTTCAGGATTTAATAATTGTAAATGGATATTCGCATAATGATTTGTGAGCGCAAGATGGAAAGAAGCATAATTTTTACTTTCATATTTTTTATTTACTAATAATTATTTGCTGAAAATGTACAATGGAAACTTAAGCATAGAAAATTAATGCAACTTATAGCACTTGGCAGAATTTTAAACTGGCACAGTTAACTAACAAAGGTCATTAATAAATAATTTTTTTATAAAGCTTTACTGGTAATTTTTCGTGAAAAGTATAATCTAAGAAAGATTAGAAAAAGGAAGATAAGGGACTGCATGCCGTTATCTATAAACAAATTCCTAAGTTAATTATGAGATTATTTTCTTCATTTTTATTAATCTGATATTCTTGTAATGAAAATAGATTACTGTCACAGTAGATCTGTGTCAGCTGCCGTATTCTAAGACAGGGCATTGTCGTGGAGAATGGTGGGATTCGTCGCCAACAAATCTCGTCATTTTGTTCTGGGTGCTTGTCACAGATTATTTCTCACATGTCAAATTCCAGTATCCTGCATGGCAACGTCCAGGATCATAATGCGAGCCCTGTCACGGATTCCCTGCAATGGTGGCAATGGGAAGTATCGGAATCGCATCAACTTTCACCGCTTTCTTTTGAGTACTGATTGCAAATCAAGGCCAGATTAAGACTTTCAGAGGCTTTGAGCCCAAAGATTTTGGCCGCATAAATTTATGCCTGATTTTTCAATTCATTCGCTCTCGGTCTTATTTACCTGCACCATATATTCCATGGTAAAATCGGCAATGGTAAAATTTTGTGATGCCCTACTTCCTTTGTTCCTAAAGACATTTGTATGGTGCACTTTTACTCTATGCCTTAAGGACGTGCTTATTTTGATTAATAGCTAATTCATCTGTGATGCAGATGATGTTTTAGGTTATGAATTCCATTCTGCTCCATGAAAATGTTAAGTGTCATTAATGCGAGAACTCTGATGAATCTCCTGAGACGATGGCAGGATAGGATAGGTGAGACTCTCGAACTTCAAATGGTCTTAGAGGTATAGTCCCACACAAGTATGATGGACCTGTATTACAGGTTCATGTCAATTTTGGTGGAGTACACCTCGACGGACGGATCTGGAGGCTTCCCACTCCTCTTCCCCTGCCGCTAAACCACACGAAAGCACGTCTGGCTCGCCAATATTTTGAGCAATCTCATGCCGCACAGACCCTATACAGTTACAGACATTTCTGCCTTTTCCAAGATTCAGCAAAGGGCCAAACGATATGGCAGCCAGAACCCCTAACTACTATGCTATCTAAGGCTGAAGTTGCAAATAAATTTATACTGAAAATTTCGATTCCAAATTTCGAGATTTACATTGGTACTTTGGTGCAGAGATTATACCAGAAAGCAGTAACAACGAAAATAATTCGTACATAATAACCTTTGCATTATATATTTTTTATTGAAATTTACATTTATAAATCAATCAAATTTGGAAAATTCATTCAAAACCGTTATTTTATAAAAGAAACACACTTAAAAAAAAGGATAGCTTAGCATAGAAATGGCTTGTTGGCACTAACGAGCAACGGAAGACGACTTTGTGTAACTTCGGAAAACGACTTTATTTCAGGTTTTCTTGTAGAAGAAGAATCAATTAGCAAAACTTAAGCTAAAGTTCTTAAGTCCAGTAAAAGTTAGTTATAATTTATCCAAACTTGAGTTCAGCAAGACTTATGTTTACTGAGTCTCCTACTTTGGATTTTTGGAATGGGATTATTTACAATCTATTTTTGTGCAAACTACAGAGATAAGCAGTATGAATATTATTTAAATGTGGTCAAAGCCCGCTATAAAAAAAAACCTTGGCTGTAACGAACGAAAATTTTTTTTTTTAGTAATTGCACTTAATGTTATTTTATATGGCTGTAGCAAACCTCAAAATGTGTGAGATTCGGATGAAAACAAACTTTATGAAAAAATCTTCGAATGATTTTTTTTTTAAATTTTTATTTTTCTTAATTTTTTTCAGAATTTCTGTACTAAATACTAACCCTAAAAATCATCCCCGTTAAGCTATTTGGATTAGCGAAAAATATCTTTATGTAACTGGTCTTTTATCTTTTCCTCCACCTTTCCTTGTTAAACAAAGGCTATGCAAGTTAACACCCAGTTCTTGTATAAACATAATAAATCTATCTTAACACTCCATAGGATGTCTGTAACCATTGAGCCAAGGAACGTGAATGATTTTTCTTTTCCATTCAAGTTTTTTGATTGAGCTATGAGACCGAACTCTGTTCTAGACTGATTGCTATGATGGAAATTTTAAAATATTCGTTATTCAAGGAAAGAGGAAGTAGTGAAACGAGCTTTGGGATATACAGGTCATTCATTGATAGAAAACTGGGCCTTGACTTAAGTAAAACAAGTTTCTTTACTTTAATTTTCAACAAAAGATCCTATAGAAGCTTTCAATTATTTTAAAGCCTCACAAAAATAACTTTTAGGATTACAAAAAGGAATCAAATTTTTTATTTTTGAATAGAATTTTTTAACATTGTATAAATTTTGAAATTCTGAATGAATTTTCTTTTTCTTTGTTTTCGTGCGGGGAGGATAAAAACTTTCAAAAACTTTTAATATATCTTTGCTTTCAAAAAATATTTTAGATGAAAATTAATTTATTTTAAATAATAATTAAGTTTAATACAATTTAAGAAACCATTTCTCTCATTAGGGATATATTAATTATAAACATTAATTTAAGTATAAATTTAATCTTAAATTAATTTTATGATTTAAATTGATTTCACAGTTTTACAAGATTTAAATTTTGCGTTATAATATTTAATATTATAATGCAAAGTTATTATAACGTTTAATTATTATTATATTTTAATTTTGCATTATAATAGGGGTCTTCAACCAGTGACCCGCTGAAGGCATTTTAGTGACCCCACATTTAAATTTGAAGAAAAATTGAAGAATTTAAAATATTTTTGATTTCAAGAAAAAATGCCTTATCAGCTTTTGGTCGTAAAAAAAATTTCATTTTTTCTTATTCTTGATATTTAAAACATTTTATTGACATGCATGATATTATTTGAGATAAAATTTTCTAAAAATGATGAGTTTTTAAAAAATTTCACTTTATCTTATGTAATTTTAAAAATTAAAAATTTGACTATACATAAAATCTCAATTCCATAGAAAGGGTAGATTCTTATCCTTGTTGTAAAAGTGGTTAATTTCATTCTATCTAAAGGACTTAAACACAGGCAATTTCGATAGTTCTCGAGTGATTTAGAAGCTGAATATGGTGACGTTATGTATAAGTTGGAAGTACGTTGGTTGAGCCGAGGAAAGATGCTTCAGCGCTTGTTTTCTTTGAAGAGCGAAGTTCAATAGTTTATGGAATCTAAAGAGAAATCTATTCATGAGTTCAGTGATGAAAAATGGTTTAGAGACTTTGCATTTTTTGTCGATATTACATGTCATCTGAACTATCGCTTACTAGGAAAAGATCTACTTGTTCATAATCTTTATTACTTTGTGAAAGCTTTTGAGACGAAATTAATCCTTTGGGAAAGTCAGTTGCTAAATAAGAATTCCACTCACTTTCCAAAATTGATGGCAGAACTCTACAATACGGAATTCAAATAATTATGTACAATGCATTTCAAAGTTGAAAGAGGAATTCAAAAGCAGATTTTCCGATTTTCGTGAAAATGAAATGTTCATGAGAATGTTGCCATTTTCAGTAGACGTTGGACGTGTTCCTCCCGAACTTCAATAAGAATTTATAGATTTACAGTGTGACTCTGCAGTAATATGCAAGTTTCTTGAAAATCTGACATTAATTGATTTTTATTCGAAGTACGATGACCGAAGAAAAGTATCCAGAAATTCGATAACATGCACTCTTTATGTTCATGCAGTACCTATATATATCAAAAACTTTTTAGTAAAATTAAAAACCTAAAATTAAAAACAAGAACACGGCTGACAGACAGACATTTGGAGGAAACTTTACCAATTCCAATAACATAGATTAAACCTGATATTGAAGCTTTAATCAAGCAAATCAAGCAATCATTTTTTATTGTAAATGCATTTTGTAACCATGTTCTGTACAATCGTCTTTATACTTTTTTTTTTCATAGTTAAAAATGTTGCAAAAGATTTTATTTCGATTTCCATTTGACTTTTGGGATATTCTATATATATATGTGTGTGTGTGTGTGTGTGGGATGTACCAGCTTTGGCCCGGAATAAATAGATTTGGTGAAGAAATATTGATGTAGTCGTAGCTTAAATTATCAGACGGATAAGTTTAAAAAACAGGATCCATTTATTATTGGTCATGAGAAGTAATTAAAAAAAAAAAAAAAAGACATAACTTGCACTTAAAAAGTTCTTTCACTTCCATTGGAATTACTTTCCTCTTTTGGGTACACGTATTCTGCCGACTTCTTGTGATGTACCAGATTTTGCCCTGAATAAATAGATAGGTGAAGAAATATAGATGTAGTCGTAGCTTAAATTGTCAGACGATAAGTTTAAAAAACAGGATCCATTTATTATATTTCAGGAGAAATAGCAGTTACAAAATCAGATATCCGGAGTAAATAAAAAGAATTACTAATAACTTTTTGTATGAAGTTTACTGCATCGTTACATTTAAGAAAAAGCCCCGATATTCCTTTGCGAGGCCTTTTATAGCCTCTGGAAGGGCGGAGCTTCCAAGAAATGACGTCAGCCTCGTCAGCCAATCCAGTTCGCTTTAAATATCTCCAGAACATTCTATAACTGTACGTGTAGAAAAAGGCGGGAAAAACAACTTGACTACGGGGCTGTGGATTTAATTCCACGTACTTTCAAATAAGAGAACGTCGCCATACATACAAATTTGTAACACTATCTCTTTGCTTAGAATCAATTGTAGTCTTGCAAAACAAAACTCCCTTTTTCATACAAATTTTCTGACTACACTACTTTTTGACAGACATGCGGCCCGCGGATCTTTGTGAATTTATTGATGTGGCTCTAGAACGAGAAAGGTTGAAGACCCCTACATTAGAATATTTAATAATACTTTTGCAGTAAGGTGTAAAACACTATTGTATAAATTTAGAAGGTAAAAAAATGTTAAACTAGGGGTTAAAAAGCAAAACTTTTCCTTCAAAAATAATTCAACACTCATGAATAATAAGTATTTATTTTTGCTCTTCTGTATTCGATATTAACATCAGAAATTGAAAATTTGTTTTTTTAATGTATTTTGAAGGTTTTGCAGTTTTCTGTAGAAAACCATTCTGTAACGATTTTAGAAATTTTCTACATAATTTTTCAAAATAACATTTCTATATAATTCTGTTCTGTGCTTGTAAAAACTTCATAAAATTTCTATAAAGTTGTATACAGAAGCATTTCTACATATATATATATACATGTAAAGTTCTAAAAAATTCTGTAGATTTCTCTAAGCTTCTAAAAAATTGTCCTAAGGGTACTATAGGCGTATTTTAAAAATCTTAAATTAATTTAAATTTGTTCTGCATTAAATGCAGGTTTCCCTTTTTGCTATTGTCTACAAGTGGCGGAGCTGTAAAGTCGCTGAACGCTGGTAGTTCGACCTGGGTTTGAATTCCGGCAAATAACACGGATTGCATGGGCGTTTTCATGGTTTTCTCCATGTGATAATTTGCCTTAGAAAATCCTCCATGAAGGCATCACTTATCTTAAGCAGATGCCCTCCTCTAATTTATTAGAATCAAATAAACCAAGCAAACTCAAATTTTGTTTTAATTAAAAGTTTTTAATATTACGTAATTTTTTTTTAAATCTTTTTATTTTAATCTGAAACGTTCTAGAATCTTTTAGGATTTGGATTCGAGAAAATTTAAGACTCATTCTAGCTCTAATATTTTACATTAGCAAAATTCTTAACAATCAAAGATTTAAAATTGTGTACAAATTTATTCTTTTTAAAGTCGCTATCAAGTTGTATCTAAAATCTATTATTACTGTTAACATAATTCTTAAGGCAAAAAGAAATGCTAATTCATGTTCTTCTTTTCTTTCAAAGGTTTTGTTATGGCTTCAACGTTTAAAAAGCAGAGTAAAAAAGCTATTTTTAACTCAACTTCTAAACGCTGAAGATGTTTCAAATTGTTCCTAATCCTTAAGGCCTTTCAACTCTTCCTGAATCAACTCTGACAGTTTCATGCCACCGTCCTTATCAGCCGTAACCATCTTCTTGTCGTAACCATCTTCAAGTTCTTCCTTAAAAGAAAAGACAGAGGGAGGGAAAAAAAAAAGAATTGTGATTCAATCTTCTCCTTGAGATTGCATTTGATTTTGACACGGCTGTTCTTGAAATTCTTTTTTTTTCCCTTGAGACTCTTCGTATTTCCTCTTTTGTAAAAATCAATATTGGTTTTATTCGCTTGGTTTGTTTTCTTCTTGCACTTGTTGTTTCTTTATGTTTATTTGTGGCAAGAGATGCTTATGGTGGGGCAATTACGTTTTAATTACTTGCAGCATTTGAAAATTAATGTTTGTGTTAAATGAAAATAAAATTCAGGTATACGGGAAAAGCGGCATCGGGATGGAGGGAGAGAGGAGTTTTAGAACATTCCTTACGAAGAATTTTTACAAAATTAATATATATATATATATATAATCACACGTTAAATTTCTTTCGAATCCTGTAGAATTATGGCCCAATTTCCTATTATTATCTCTTTCAGAGATATTGTATAAAATTTTATATCTAGCTTCTTCACAGAAAAAGTACTTGAGATCCATGTAAATATATTATGGAGATTTATGTAAGGATTCTATAAAAACTTGTTCAAAGTTTCTAGAGGTTCCATATGCACTATCTAATACTGTAAGTTTTTTCTCCCTCCTTATTGCCTGCCTTCGAGGTCTAAACCGCCCTTTAAGTAAGTTTTTTTTTTTCATTCCTTACCGAGTGCATTCGTGGTCTAAACTGGCATTTAAGTAAGGTTTTTCTCATCCTTACCGAATACATTCGTGGTTTAAATCGCCCTTTAAGTAAGGTTTTTCTCATTCCTTACCGAGTGCATTCGTGGTCTAAGCTTTTAAGTAAGTTTGTAGAGGCATTAGGTATTTTTGGAAGCAGGAGAAGGGAAAAATGAGCAATGACTTCGCCAGGAATCGAACCACGGACCTCTGGAATACGCGCCCAGTGTGGAGAATCATCATCCACCACCTTTTAGTTCGGTCGCCACTATAGAGATATTAGGTATTTTTGGAAGCAGGATACATTCGTGATCTAAACCTGCCTTTAAGTAAGGTTTTTCTCATTCCTTACCGAGTACATTCGTTGTTTTATTGGAATACGTGTCCTGTTGGGCAATCGGGAGGTACATTTTTCAAATCTCGGCCGGGCAGTGAGCATTCTCCTGGTTCTCGTTTAAACAACAGCTAATATCTGTACAATACAATGTGCATAGAACCAACTACTAGATATCCTTTGAAAGTAGTGGGTCTATTTTGCAGAAAATTGAATCATAATTCTAAAAAATTCAAAACAACTTTCCTTGCTTTAATTTCCCGCTTAGGATCTTCCCTATAAAAGCTTTTTTGAGTACTTGAAAGCATTATGAAATCAACAAAATTTTATTTCAAGATTAAAAGGAATAAATGAAATTTTCATTTTTGAATAGCATTTTTAATTTTGTATAAATTTTGAAATGATTTATTTCATGACGGAGGCGAGGAATAAAAAGTTTCGGAACAGGCGGTGATATTTTTTTCCCCGTAATAAAAATTTTTAACGTTTAATTTTAATTTTGTTTTGATTTCAGAAATATTTAAATAAAAATAAATGCATTTCATATTAAAGTTTAATTAAAATTAAGAAAATTTTTCTCTGTCACAGGTACATACATATATGATAATTAAAATTGTTAATTTCAGGAATCAAAACTTTAATTTGTAGAGTCATTAGGTTAATTGGAAACAGAAAAGATGAAAAATATGCAACCGCCTTCGCCGGGAATCGAACCACGGACCTCTGGAATACCGGTCCAGCGTGCTACCGTTACACCACGAAGGCACGCTAGGGAAGTGGGAGAAATACCTTATAAATTAACAGCATAAATTTAAATTTTAATTAATTTTATGATTTAAATTGATTTTACGCTTTTACAAAATTTAATTTCTATGGTATATAGCAGTTTTTATAAATTTTTAGCTTACGTAACATT
Organism: Stegodyphus dumicola; assembly: GCF_044657685.1. Lineage (NCBI taxonomy): Eukaryota > Metazoa > Arthropoda > Arachnida > Araneae > Eresidae > Stegodyphus > Stegodyphus dumicola. The sequence continues at coordinate 155,082,272 of NC_140774.1, read as the reverse complement.
ATTAATGTAACTTTTATGCTACCCAACTGCGACGCTGACTGTCGTAAAGAAGAGCCTGGGTTCGAATGCCGGAGAAGACATGGATGTTCGTAAACGTATAGTGCCTGTGTGCCATGGGGCACTCTAAATATGCGGCTAGCCGAAAGTCTTCTTAGGACGTTGGTGGAAAGAAAAGAGGGGTGGGAGACCCTCGGACCAGTCCTCCACCCCCTGGGTGCTCGCTATCAAAATTGGGACGGGAACTGAACAAAGTTGTACTGCCACTTGTATATTGCTCAAGGCGACAGGCGCAGTCTTGCACTTCTTGTTATGATGAATTTTGTGGGCTTGTTCTGATGCTACTGTCAGACAAGTAAGATAAATTACAACAGCAACATTTATGTTAAATATAAGCATTTAGATAAATTTAAAGTTAAAAACGTTAATCTAGGGGGGGGCGGGAGAAAGCAAAAACTTCCATTGAAAAATTATTCAACACTTATGAATAAAAGCTGTTTATATTTGCTCTTCTGTATTCTAGTATACTACATTAGAAACTGAAAATTTGCTTTGATTACATTTTGAAAACTTTGCAGATTTCTATAGAATATTATTAAATAAAGCTTTGTAACATTTCTATGTGATTTTGCAAAGCAGCTTTTCTGTAGAATTCCGTTGTGTGAAAGCTTAAAGAATATTTCTTTAGAATTTTACATAGAAACATTTCAATAGAGGTTCAAGTTTCGTAAGAATTTCTAGAGAGCATTATCAGCCCCTTTAAACATTTTCACAACGGATTACAGCAACAAAAAAAAATTAAGTATACAGATACGTATACAGAATATTTTCAGACATTCCATGATGCCTATATAATTGTCAGAAGGTCCTTTATGTTAAAATTCAGTAAAGAAAAATGATGTAGATATAAGAAAAGTATAACATTTTGAGCTTTAACTTAAGGTTATAAATTAATCTAAGATTTTTTTTAACCTATGATTATAAACATTTTAAAGAAAATGCTGTATAGCTTTTAGATTATTTAACATAAGTATTGCTTCTCAAAATAATAAATGCTAAAACTACTCAAAAAGTTTGGGACTAAGTCTACTGACCTTTAATCCAAAAATTCGTAGTTTGGGTTGAATGTCAATAGCATTATATTATGTCAACAAAAGGTAAGTAACCTTTAATATTTCACATGCAAAAGATAGGTTCTCCATATATAATTATTTCGAATATATAATACACGCAAAATATTCATTACATTTTCAAATATGCAAAATTATCCATAATTTGTTCCGTCATTGGCACTACAGGTTACATTTGCAAGTTTATCACTTATGCATTTCTCAAATGACAAATATGTTCTGTATGCATAATTACTTGGAAGGACCTTAAATAACTTAACCCAATTATCTATAACTTTTACACTACCTGTTACTTTTCATACAAAATACATGTTCTGCTTACATAATTACTTGCAATAACAAGCAGAATATCTGTACATTTTTGGTAATCTCCACATGAAAATTAGGTTCTGTTTACACGTTTATTTCCTGAAACATTACAGTCAAACATCTGTAACCTTTACAGACATATACTTTGGTAATTCACATATGAAAACTATATTCTGCTTATGCAGATATTTCTCATAACATTACAGGAAAGTATCTGTTATGAAGCATTTCTCCTGCCTTCTTAACATGCCTTCGTGGTGTAGCTGTCAGCACACTCGGCACGTATTTGAGAGTTCCGGTCCGAGTCCCGGCGAGGGCATTGCACATTTCTTCAATTTCCTGCTTTCAAAAAATGTCTAATGTCTCTACACTGTAACCTTCACAGATATGCCGTTTTGTAACCCACATGCGAAATTCTGTCCTACTTACACAGTTATTTTCTGCAACATTAGAGGTTAAACATTTGTTAAGTTTACAATTATAATCTCTCTAAAACTACTAAGACTAATCTACTAATCTCTCTAAAACAGCTTGTTATGATTACTCAAATAGTCCACTGCATACCAATATTTCTATGAGGCCTTTATTTATTTATTTATTTATTTTTAGTATCCTTAACGAATTTTTAGTGTAGTTTGCTGAATGATAAAAATGGGTTATTGATTAATCGTAACTTTTTGTCGGTCACAAGCATATAACTTTAAAAGAAAGTGCCCCTTCTCAGTTTTGTAATATAGCGTGTTACGATAATGAGAGGTGGTTATTTCTTAATTATGCACGCCTAGACGTAGAAGGATATCAGTTACTATTAAGTGGTTAGTCAGTAATTGTTCGTGTTATCAGAATCATTTGCTCACCTTATATTTACGAACCAGTCTTCATTTATGCTTGAAAAGCTTAAAAAGTCCATTTAATTTCTCACTAAATAGCTACTAATTAGTTTTTTCTCACCAATTAACACATGTTAATGTTTTCCGTGATAGCTTAATTATACTAATCTTTCAACGCAATTAATTTCAATTTTGAAACGTATCATCAAACAATGAATCTGCTATTCGTTATATAATGAAACACTGTTTTATATGTTTCTAAACATCTCGTTTAATGCAGCGAATCAGCTATATAAAAGAAGAAAGTCTGTGTGCTTGTGTGTGTTTGTTCGCTAATAACTCAGTCTCTATTATAGTTATCGTAATCGAACTTTCTACAATTCTTTTCTGGGTCCTGGAAAAGGTCGACGTCCACTTTTTTTCCAAAAAAGTAGCTAAAATCAAAGATGTTAATTAAAAACTCGGAAAAATGATCATTTTCGCCCTCAATTTTCCTAGTGGCAACAGTCTCGCAAGCTGGAGATGAAATCTGCTTTATTTCGAAAGTTGTTGCCACTGCTCGCTTTCAAATCCTAGAATTTGTTAATAAAAAATTTCTAATTTTAGGATGAAATAAAAAACAGCATTGCCAAACATTAAATACATTATTCCCGTTTCCAAAAATTCGTGGGAACCCATTTCGGCTACTTCCATCTTCGTACGACTTTAATCAACCGAAATATTAATTAAAAACTTTAAAAGCTCTAATTTTCGGATTCATTTCTCCGAGTGGCAGCAGTCTCGCGCTTTGGAGATAAAAAGGCTTTATTTCGAAAAGTGTTGCTACCGCTCGCTTTCAAATCGTAGAGCTTGTTAATTAAAAATTTGTAAGTTTTACAAAGTCTCTGTATATAAAGAAGAATGTATGTTTGTGCGTTTGTTTGTTTGTTCGCGTTATTGATTTCTGATCAATTATGATATATTTTTGGCTCCATTTAATCGACTAAAACTAAATATAGGTGAAATATTGGATGGAAATTGAGCTTTTACGACCATTTGATTAGAAAGACGAAAATAATTAAAAACTGCCTGCCACTGTTGCTGATATAATGAGAGAGAATTAGCTTATTTTTCTATCGAAATTTTTTATGTGGGTTTCATATTGCATCAGACCTGAAAATATCTGACTATGAATCTTATTTTTTGCATTAGAGAAGGATTACAGCGGTATCGTTCTCTCTGTTGTTAGATGCAGCACTCTCAACCTAACCTAACTGGCATCGCGTACTTTCGTTAGTTCAATATAATTGAATACCTCACAGACTGCAGTGAGACACCATTTATATGTTCGTAACACACAGAAACAGTGTTTTAACGTTAGTAATACAGTGAAACACCAGTTATATGTTCGTAATATACAGAAACACTGTTTAAACGTTCATAGTGTAGTGAAACACCGTTTATACGTCTATGCTTTTTTTTTTCGCCATTTATATGTCGTTCTCATTTATACATCCTTTTTGAGAAATTTTTTGAAAGATATATAAATGTTGTTTTGTTGTACTTATGAAAATCGACCTTCCTCAACTGCTAAGCTTTTCGTGAATTGCTGTGATGAAGATAAGTTAATTCTCGCACCTTTTGCAACGCGTAGGAATTTCAGGAAACTGACAGATGGCAGATATTGAGAATAAGACGGAGAATAAAATGTGCTAACTTTAGAGGCTTAGAGGTGATCTTGGTTGAGAGTCTTATGAACTAAATATCTATCTTATAAAGAAATGCATGGACTTTGGATGATATTGAGCAGAAAATTGTTGAATAGCTCACTTTTCTTCAGAAAAGCAATTGATAGAATAGTTAAATTATTTCTGTGGCATGTGTAGTTAAAGTTTCACATATAAAATATATTATTATTTTTAAAATAAAGTTCAGAGTGACATAAATATTAGCTTAAAGCGAGGGTAAAGAGAAAAATTCTCGCCAAGAAATAATTTCGGTTTGTTTTTAAAATTAACATGATTATTCAAGGTGCTTTTTTCGTTATGATATGCACAAGAATTGAATTGCGAATTACTTATTTAAGAAAAGACTGCAGAGAAATTTGAAAAAGAAAATTTTTTCATGTCTGAAACAGATTTAAAGTTCATCTGAAAATTTACTGTGTAATCACTAGCGTATAGATATGCAGATTTATTTCGCATGAATGCTAAATATGTGTATGGACTCACACTCGTATGAGCGCATGTACAGTACTGGGGAGTATTCAAAGGCAATGCATCTTCCATCAGTTTATTAGATATGTTATATACATTAATTTATTAGGTCAGTTTATTACAGCTATTCTGCGCGCAGACGGGAAAGTGGTTAATGACTCTGACTAAGGTACCGAAGGGCCCGGGTTCCCATTCCGGAGAAAGGTGGTGGATGATGATTCTTCACCGCTAGATTTGGCGCTTGGTCCCATAATCCCCAGTCGTCCTTTAAAAGGAGGAGTGTCTAAGGTATTTCCCCCGCGTTCTTAGCACGTCTTCATAGTGTAATGGTCAGCACACTCGGCTCGTATTCGAGAGGTCCGAGGTTCGAGTCCCGGTGAGGTTATTTTTCATATCTTCTGCTTCGAAATAATCTAATGGCTCTACAGAATAAGTAAAATAATCGTGTGAATGAAATTCCTTCTATTAAATGGAAGTTTCGTATGCCTGCAAGTTCCAAATTTAACTAAAGAGGTAGATCATCAGCTTACTTTAATCAACCCTCAGGGGTCATTAATGAATTCCTTAAGAACACAATCCAAAACTATAAGATTTTTTGAAAACTGCTGCTCGATACCAGAAAAACATCTGTGCCTTTTAGTCCTTTATATAGAAACTTAATAGTCGTCCAAGTCAAGAAAAGGGACAAATCAGTTATCCCCTCTGCGGGCTTCAAATCCGCGAGCTTCCGTTTTCCAAATGGAAAATCCGATGACTTTCACCACAACAGCCAGCACAGGGAATCCGATAGTTCAATACATTGTTAATCATTTAAAAGGCTCTTGGGCATAGGCACGAGATCCGATCAAACAAATCCAAGTTGTGGCAAGTTACAGTGTCCATCACTATAGCCAATGCTGTAAAAACTATTAGGCTTTTTGAAGCCAAAAATCACGAAGAATCAGCTATGCCTTCTATGGGATTCGAACTAAGGGAATTTCACTTGCTAACTGGACATGCTGATCACTTACTCCCCAATAGCAATGAACACAATAAACATCTCGAAGAATTTATCCCCCCTTTTCCCCCTGCTTGACGTCTGTACTTTCGGACAGAATAAAGATGTTTTTTTTTTTTTTTTTTCCAAAAACGGATTGTAATATGGTTTTAAAATGGATTCAAGAGGGACTTTTTTACGTGACGTTTGTACGAGCGTATATATGCATCTCAACGTCCGTCCATATGTAACTCATAGTCTTAGAACTTTGTGTGAACATTTGTGAATGGGATTGCTAATAACGTCTAGTTGTGCACCTCACTTTCTTGTTGCAGTCGGCAGTATCAAACGTATATATGTATATATCTGCCAGCTTACATGACTTAGAAATCCCTACCCGGCCTTTATTTTCGCAATGGTCGTTGTCATATACTTTCATTTATAGAAATGCTTTAAATGACGAAGTTGAGCGCAATATTTAATTTTAAAATTTGCAATTTTTGATGTCATTTTCAACTTGCATTGCAATCGCTTAATTAATTTCGAATAATCCGAGGAAGTTTAAATGAAGTGCAGTAAAAATGCAGAAGTGTTTTAGGTGACGAAAATATTCACGTTTTGGCAATGTCAAATTAAAAAAAAAAAAAAAAAAAAAATGTACAAATAACAAAAATCGAACCTTTAATGACTTTTTCTGCTTCTTATATTTGGGTTAAAAAAAAACATTAATTTTGTATAAATAACAAAAATCGAACCTTTAATGACTTTTTCTGTTTCTTATATTTGGGTGAGTTTTATACTCATTATATAAAAATAAAAATACAAGACGTTTGATTCCCGCACGACAAAAATTTATCTGTGTATTTAATTTCAAAATTTGCAATTTTTGCTGTCATTTTCAATTTGTTTTGCTAATTGGTTTATTAGACTAATTGAGGAAATAAGTTTAAATGAAGTGCAGCAAAAATGTATATAATTTCATAGGCATTACAAGGAAGTTATATGGTGTTCACATCAGGTGTTTTATTATTAATTGAAGTAATATTGCAAATATTCACAAAAATTATCATTTGGATATGATTACAAATTAATTGCATTTTAAATTATGTCGGTTATCTATATTAATAAAAAATTAAATATAGCTTTTAACTATTAAGAAATGCATTTATTTCTTTTTGATCATAGCATTAAATAATTACAGGCCAATTAAATACGAAACATATGCCGAAAATCTTAACATTTCAATACGTTTCATAATTATGTTAATTATATTTCGCATAGTAACAAGTCCATGATAATGTAACGTAATGACCCATAAATTTTGTAAAGCACAGCTAAATTCCTTCTAACGCCAAAATAATTCTATGATTTGACTACATAATTTTTCTCTTAAAATGTTTTGTATTGCCAGTATCAACTTATTCACGCGTACAGTAAAGTCTTAATCCTTAAAATATTTCTCTTAATTTTTTTTTTCTTCCTCAAGCCGCACTTTCATTTTCGTGAAACGAATTTTTTTTTTCTTTTCGAAAGTAATAAAAATAAAGAAATCATCTTAAGCGATTACATGGTCTGTCCACATTTCAGTCTTGTAATAAAAAGGTTTTCTCCGAAGAAGGGTTTAGAATTCTTTTTTGTCACCATGACGACATGACAGATTTGCCTCGCCTAATTGACTACACGTACACGTTCTCCATTGTCATTAAAGGTGACGGATATGACAGAAGCTATTTTTTGAGATCTCCTACTTTTATAGAGCACCATCACGAAAGTGGAGGGATAGCGTGCCTACTTAAAAATACTTTTTGTAGGTCGCAATCCAATTTAATCTTTCCCCATGGAAAGTTCCTTGTTCGTGACGGGGAGTATTTAACTATTGCAGTATATATATTCATTTTGCCACTATTGCCATTTATGTATAAAATTCTGTATAAGTGTTAGATAATTTGTTATATTAAATCATTTCTTCTCTAATTTCGCATAGAAACTGCAACTGTGCCTCAAAATTTTTTCAGAAGTAATGCTATTTTGAAATCTAAACTACAACTTTGAATTAACCTAAATTTTGCTGGACTTTTGGAATATGAGAAAATGAAATTTCCGACTAAGTTTTACCGAAAGTTCTTTTGTTCAAAAGTCCTGCTTAATGAAGAAAATCTGTTTACTTTCAATATGATACAGGGAAACACTATACAGGGTGGTCAGAAATTCGAGCACATCAAACTTTCAAAAACTGTACAAATTCTAAAATGGATAGTAATGGTTAATTGCTCCAATGGATACCATCGTGATATTTTTAAACTAATATATCACTTGAAATTTCAGTTGAATTTTCACTTTAAACAATTGCTATGCTTTCGTTAGTTCCGAGCCATGGAACTTTTACTTGCTAGCTGACCATACTAACCACTTACATCACAGCAGTATGTATGAAACAACGCGATACTTCCTTACATATTGGCTTGATTTTGATCATGGCAATCTACGAGAGGGATGTCTACCTAAGGGGAAAGATGCCTTCATGTAAGAGTTTCTAAGAGAAACTGAGTATTATTCGATTATATGAATGTAAGCCTTGATAAAGACATGGCACTCACACTGAAGGACGTGGTAAATAAATAGTTACGGTTAACTAAATGAATATATTTAAATATCTGAGAGATTGCAACTAACACATGATGGCAAATAAATAAGTAAAGATAATATATAACTTATCCTTCAAAGAAAAGAACTACTTTACGCAAATTAATCAGATCTAAAAATGAATCGGCTACAAACGATTTTGAATTCTCAATAATACGCTAGCACGCGAAAGCGTTCATACTTTATTGAATTATTGTCACTTTTACAAGATCAAATTAGGATTGCAATTATTGGCATCATCGGGCGATCCAATTATTGCTGTCGTAGCCGGTGAGTAATGAGTCGAAGGCAACTCTGATGTACGTCCTTCTTCGAAACCTCAAATGAAAATGTTCAACGTGATAATAATCATCCTGCAATTGCCAACCATTTTCCACGTAATCAATCATTACTCGTCACGGTATTGATTATAGCTTACTCGAGAGATGTATGCTGTTCTGCGAAGAATGAAATATTAGTTGTTTCTTCGTCAGGTTTATATGTATTTCAGAGCGAGAAATATTAGGACCTGAAGCAGCATTTTTCAAGTTGTCCTGTAGAATCCCTGGATATATTTTTCAGATCTCATGGAAGCCTCGTTTAAAGTTAATACTTGCAACTATGTCAGTTTAATTATTAAATTATCTATAGGATAACTCAATTATTCTTTTGCAATGCAAGATGTTTTCTATGACTATTCTTTAGTTACAGTATTAATTTGCATTTTATGCATGTTCTATCTTTTACAAAAGATGATCATGTCATTCAGTAGTTTATTATGCGTTAGCTCGCCACCAGGATTTGGCGATTGTATCCCTTAATCCCCAGTCGCTCTTTAAAAGGGGATATTTTTTCCTTCCTATCTTCATGCCTCTGTGGTGTAATTGGAAGAATACTCGAGGCGTATTCGAGAGGTCTAAGTTCGAGTTCCGGTGAGGGCATTGTTCATTTTTCACGTCTTCTGATTTAAAAAAAAAAAAAAAAATGTTGACTCTATTGTTTAAATTCCTACTATTAGCTCCCAATCTCCCCATATCTTGTTCAAATTTTCGATCGTTAATAAAATACTTTTTATTCAACCACTCAAGTTCAAATACATTTTTCTTAACTTGCAGTGGATGACACTTGGTGTTAATATAGTTTTTTCACATAAGTCAATTCCTACTTATTTATTCCTTTTCATCGGAACTAAAGCTATACTGTTTTTTGCTTCTTTGTACGAAGTAAAAAGGAAGTATTTTAATCGCAAAAAGTTTCAGGCAGCATATTTCAACGAAAATATCCATTTTGACCGCTATCGAATGCAATTTAACGATGTTTTTGCGTGATATCTATACGTAAGGACAGAATAAAATACTCTTTTCCTTCAAAAAAATTATAAAATTGCTTTAAAATTAATTCTGAAGAGAATTTTTCGTGGCGTCTGTACGAACGTATGTACGTATGTGCGTACGTACGTATCTCGCATAACTCAAAAACGAGTAGCCTCAGAACGTTGAAATTATGTATATAGGACTGCTATAACATGTAGATGTGCACCTCGTATTTTGGTTGCAATCGGCCTCACCAAACGTATATAAATATATTTATATATATATCCACTCTGTTACCTGGTTCAGTGATCTCAGTTTCTTTACTCTTATATGTTTGTAAATTGTACATTTTTTGCTTTAAAAATGATTGAATTATGTTGTTTTTATCTTCCGGTTAAGGATTTTATGCCTTTAGTAAATCTGTGTGCAATATTTTTAGAATTATCAGCAATTTTAAAGTTGTTTAATTGCCGCTAAGCCTGTTTTTAATGGCGGCCATTGATGTTTACTTTTGAAACAGGAGACTAGTGGATTTGTTGCCAATCTAGAGAAACTTAGCTTCGCAACAACAAAGATAACGCATCCATTTATTATTGCCAATTAAATCATGCTTAATTCTTTCTGGAATTTTTTCGAGGAAATAAGTGTTTGAGATTTACTTCGTAATTTTTAATACAGATATTTTCAGTTTTATGTATTTTTGCCTTCTCGCGAAGTGAGAACCGAATTAATTAAATGAGAAATACTCAATCGTATGTGAAAAACTGTTTCTTTTTTGTTAATTTCTTTTATACATCATTCTAGCTTTATTATAGTATTTGAATGGAACATGTGGCAACGATTAGATAATTCTATTCTTTAAATGATATAAATTTTGTGCATTATGAGTTATAATATAAACGAAATATATACGTTAACTGTTATATAATTATTGGATTATATAACAGTTAACTTAGTTTGCGTTATATAATTTTTATAAGTTAACTGTTATATAATTATTAATACTGTTAAGTGAATCTAGCGCCAGAGTGTCGCTATGGTAAACAAATACTAGAGTGAATTTTAAAGAATGCATTTATTCTATTGTGGTTTATGCGCTGTCGGCGAAGTAGATTTAATTCAATCCGATAAGTTTAAATGAAATGCAAGAAAAATGCGTATAATTTAATATTCCAATTTAATATTCCAATACAAGGAAGTCATGCGGTGTACACATTAGATTTTTAAATATATTATAAGTATATATGGCCGTTTATTAGGAATTCGCACGCGCTGTACAAATTAATTTTATAACAAATTACTTGTATAAATAATAGTACATGACTGTGATAAATGGAATTGTAATATTTAACAAAAATAAATGGCAACAGTAAGACAGAGTTCTAAATATTTTTAAAGTGTATGGAATTAATTAAAGAATTGTAGTTTTATAGAGTTGGATGTAGCGGATGTTATGTTCTATTATGTAGCGAAAATTCTCCCCGTGTTTCTATGCTAACGTGATAATAATATACGTTTGAAATATATTATTATTCAGTAATATATCTAGGACGAAAACTCTTCGCAGCAGGTGAAGCATATGTCGCCTTGAGTCGTGTGAAATCATTAGATGGAATATTAACTGAAGAACTGGATTACTCGAAACTCACTGGAAAGATTCCTTGCAATAATGAAGTATTACAAGAGTTGGATAAAAAAAAAATTATAGACCACCATCCGCTTCAGAAAACAGAAATGAAAAAATGTTAATAATTTTAATAAAAAGTAACTAAAAAAAATTTTTTCTTTGTTGACCTAAGTAGAAATTGACTTAATTTTTTTTTTATATTACTTGTTAGTGATGAATATATCTTCTCTGCTAATGAAGGGATAAATTGTATCATTCATCTGTTATTTTAGGTGTGTTTTATTAGTGAGGTCATTTTCTCTAATAATGAAGAAACACAGCGATTTGCTCCTAGTCACCAAAAGATTTCTTTAGTCGGTAATATTCAACAGACTATAAAACATCCAATGCTAGTAATAGTGTAGAGTACGGGACTCCTAACTACGGCCCGCGAGCACTATCAATCCGACCCGATAAAGGTGTTTTTATAAATAATTTTTAGTTCAAAGGAGCTTTGTTCCTGAAGGACTATTGTTTTCGTTTTGCAGTTTTGCGTCGAATCACTATAAATGTTCGTTTCACTTTTCAAACTGTTGCCACCGAATGCTAGAGACCTGCATTATATTTGAAGAAATTAAATAATGAAAAATTTGCATAAATGTATGTATATTTCTCGGATTGTGATAAAACAACGGTTCATAGAGCCATCGAATTTTGAATGACGTAATCCTACTGCGACTATGGACATGTGGAAGCCCAAATTTGAAATTTGGAATTTGTTTTATGATCGATTTCATATTTTGTAAAACTTTAACGAATTTCTGAGTAACAAACTTAACGATTTGAAAGCAAGCAAATGGCAACAATTTTCGGGGGTGGGGGACTTTCTATCTGCAGCGCGCGAAGCTGTGTATCGGAAATTCTAAAGATAGGCTCATTTTAAATTATTTTGCGACATTGCTATCGAACTGAAATTCATGGTTTAAGTGCGAAGAACATGATATCTAATAAATAAAGGTAACACACAAAACGTTAAAAGAAAACGCCCCGTCTGGACGTAATTTAAAATCTGAAACCTTTCAGATTTTTTTTTTTTTAAATAAAATTTAAGCCCACCAGCGGCCGAGCGGTAAAATCGCTGAACACTGGTAGTTCGGTCCGAGGTTCAAATCCCGCGAACGGGCTGGCTGCATGGGCGTTTTCGTGGTTTTCCCCATGTGTAACGTGTATACGAGCCAGTTTCCCTTAGAAAGTCCTCCACGAAGGCATCCCTCCTCTTAGGCAGATAGCCCTCGAGGCTTTGCCATAATCACACACACACACACACACACACATAAATAAAATTTAAATTAATCAAGATCACAAACACATTAACTATTGTATATAACAACCAATCTATGAATACACTGCCTGTCATGCACGTTCTTTGTAAAGCATATTACATACATTATACAATCGTTTCTAAATTTACAATGAGTGAAATAGCGTAGCACTCTATTAAATAATTTGTCATTGTGCTCTTTTTTCAAGAAAAAAGGTTTCATGTGTTATCTTTAGCTACTTTCATTGTATTATTCTAGGGTTTTTTTCGTAGAAATGTTTAGCAGTGGTTTTGTTTAAATCTTAGTTTTAGTTCTATATATGTTGTAATTTATTTTAATTTTGGAGATTGCATAAAACTTGCCCAAAATATGAAATGTCTGTTAGGGAAAATTTGCTTCTGATCAAAATGTAAACAAAATGCGCTGATAAACTGTTACAACGAGAAGGTAAATCTACTTCAAAATAAAGTTACATTGTAAGCCGAAGGAATTTCTGATATTCTGGGACAAGGATATTTTTGCAGATGTTTAAACAATTTTAAGAAATTTGTGTTAGGTGAAACGGCATAAAAGCCTAAAAAGCAAATCTCTTCGTGTTACCATAGCGGTGTAGAACCCAACCTAAAAAATATCGCTGTCTTGTTTAAAAATAGACGTATGCTATTCATCATAATTACGTCGACATGTTATGATGAACTAACTAGGTTGTAGTCTTCGAAGCTTCGTGAAAGAGCCAGGATGGCCTGCTATTCTAGAGCAGCGGTTCCTAACCTGTGGCGTGCTTATTCCTTGGGCGTAAGTAACGACTTAATTAAGAGAACATGAAAAAAGTTATCATCAATGGAGGAAAACAACAAAGAATTATTATAAATATTGCTAGATAAAAAAAATATTTAGAAATTTTAAATGCGTCGTTGAATTTAAATTTTTCATTAAACTGTCATTGAACTGAAGTGAGAATTATTTTCCCTTTTATTCTCAAAAAAATTTTCTAGAGATTTATCCTTGAAGGTCGTCTTCAAGAAGGGACATATTATTTCTTTTGGAATTTCAGCAAGAGAAGAACATGGAGATATAACTGACAAAGCATTAAAATGGTTTTTTCCCCCCCATTAACAAACACTGAATTTGCGAAAAGGACATTCTCAGTTTACATGTATACTTAAACTCCCGGTTACGTAATAAAAAGAATTATATTCGTGATTTAAGAGGTCCACCAGCGGCCGACCGGTAAAGTCGCTGAGCATTGGTAGTTCGGTTCGGTTTTCCAACCTCGATGGAGCAGCCTGACTGCATGGGTGTTTTCGTAGTGTTCTGTATGTGTAACATGTATACGAGCTAGTTTCCTCCAGAAAGTCTTCTACGAAGGCATCCTTCTCCTTAGGTAGATAGCCCTCGAGTGCTTTGCCATAATTAAATAAACCCAGTCACGACTTAAGTGGTTATCTCTTCAAATTTGACTGTGACTTCAAAACACTGTGATTAGCAAAGTAAGGTTAAGGATCACATCTTCAACGGTTCAACAATTTAAGCCTGCCTTACTAAGGTTATTTGTATTAATTTGTCATTAATTTTTAGAGATATACAATATAATGTATTATTATTCATTTAGACTAGGTTTAGATTTCATTAAGAGTCGATGAATTCATCAAGTCACTCGTTTTCTCTTTATCTCTCTCTCTCTCTCTCTTTTTTTTTTTTTCCTAGCAAAAGCTGATACTGAAAAGAATTATAGTACATTAAAAATACTATGTTTTAATTTAGAAAAATGTGTTTTTATTATGTTTATTTTGAAATAAATAATATAATGATCTGTTTTAACTTGATTATATTTCTACTAACTTAATTCATAACAATATAATTCATTCTAATATAATTCTCATAATTTCTAACTTAATTCATTACTTATTCATTAAGTCAATAAATTTTTTGGTATTAAAAAATACAGAGAGAATTTAAAATATATTGTAGGAATTCTGGAGGTATGGGAAGTCATACGTTCTAAAGAAAGAATTAAAAGTATTCTTTAATTTCTAAGTCTTCTTAAGAGGTACAATAAAACAAAAAGTTTGGGAACCGCTGGTCTAATATAATTATGAGTATAATTTCAAAATCTTTTCTATTGCAAAGCCCCCTTTTTTTAGATTAGCTCCGTTAAAGGCTTTTACATTTGCAACGATAAATGTCCCGCGAGTTTTATCTGTATGCAACGATTGAATGAAAAATTGCAATTTTTAGATATTTATTACATTTATATTGCAATGAATTATAACTAATTATTAACTCAGCGCGTACTACAAAAACAGAATAATTCTATTTAATGATTTCTTAAAGTTTCTTCGTTATGAATGAGTCTGACAAAGTATGCAAAACATTTTGCCACGGCATGTACAGTAGTGTATATTGAAAACCATACCACTTGCGCCATTTAGGAGTTACTGCAAATATATAATTTACTATCATTATTCATACAGAAAACGGGCATTCGAATTGCCGAATCCCACGAATTTTAACCCAGTGTTCAAACTTAGAAAAGTCTAATTTTCGCATATTTTTATCATCCGAATCATTTGAATCATAACTTGAAAGCCTATTAAAAGCTTTGAAACTTTGAAAAGATTAATTTAAAGGAAAAAAAATTGCAATTTCTGTGGATCTGAATCACCAATATTACTTTATGGAGGTACAAGTGAAACATGCTTAAGTTTCTAGATAGAATTTGGAGTTCTATTTTTAACATTTATTTGCAATAATTTCTTGAAGTTATTTGCAATTTATACTTCTTTTTATTTTAAAATATTCTAAAAATATAAAAAAACTTGAGTTGTTACTCAAATATATTTCATTAAATTTCATTGAAAAAAAAACGGATTTCAAATTTTGCTTTAATTAAAATTTTTAATTTTAAGTTTTTTTTTGTTTTTGTTTTGTTTTTGTTTATGAGAATATATTAAATCTGTGACTGCTGGATATAATGGACCTTTTTTTTTTTTTTTTCTTTAGAATACTAAAGGTCGTTATAACAAGCATGAGCTGCAGAATTTTAGACTAATACTTTGCAACTTCACTTAAAATTTCGAACTCGGAACAACATATATGTGAATGACCCCCTTACAGCCAGCCCTCTTGATCGGTTTGGCTGTTAGTGACGCTGGCTGACGAACCATTTCTCCCGAGTTCGAATCCCGGAGAAGGCATAGATGTTTATAAGTGTATAGTGCCTGTGCTACATGGGTGCACACTTAAAATACTGGCCAGCAGAAAGTACTGTCGAGTGATTTGGTGGCAAGGGAAAAGGTGCAGAAGACTTTCTTCCCCGGAGGTGTTTTCTATCAAAATTAGGGCGGAGTTGCACAATTGCGGTGGGGCTCTACCTGTGCAACCAGTGGTGAAATTCCGATATCATGCCTACTTATATCTCAGCGGGACAGATTTAATATAATCCTTATAAAAATGCTTGAAAAAGTTTATATTAAAATGTTTATATAACCAATATTCAGAGCTTAATACCCATTTGCTTGATACTGCTAGGAACAGATAATGACGTCTTAAATTTAATTACCCACTGTAAAAGGAATTATGATAGAATTATAACAGCAACAATAAATCAATGTTTCTAAAAAATTATTTTTGCCTCAAATACGAGACTGCTTTTTGAAGGAGAGGCCTTCGAAAACCATAATATGTTCACTATATCACAAAGTGAATAATATTATTGATTATTTAGCTAAATATAATGTAAGAATGTTGCAGCCTCTAGAAACGAGTTCATGTATAAATCCAATCTAAAATTTGGTTCACTGTAAAAAGAAAATTAAAGCAAAAGACAGTAAATAGCAATTTAGAGTCCACGTAAAACCACGTAAAACAGCATCATGAGATGAATATTTTTAAAAAATTCAAATCCCTACTTGAATGGATACTTATTAAAATGCTCCTAAAAATAGGACGCTCCTGTACGAATAAGTACTGTATGTAATATTAAATTGTTTCCAATCTAATTGAAATTTTCTTATTAAGCTAAATCTAATGACTATTAAAATATTCTCGTTCAGCCAAATTCTTTTGTATATTTGTCTTGTGTTGTTTTAAAATCAGTAAAATTGTTTTCGAATAGAAAACTAAGTTTGTAATAAATAACAAGGATTTCGAATATTCTAAATAATGTGGTTATTTATTAACGTAAATATATTATCCTTATTAATTTTTCTCTGTGTCATTAAACTGTATTCTTACGATATATAAATTCCAAACGTTTGAAAAATGTTATTAACATTAGCTCTTCAGATGAGAATATGAATTTTCAGACTAAGTGCTCTCTTTTTGGTTTCCAGTTTCCCCCCTTTCCCCTCATTATAATTGTATATTGATTTAAATAAGATTGAACTGAAATCGGAAAAAGACCTAGTGATTATTACAATAACATAAGAATGCTTTTCATTCGAGTATGGAAAAGTACAGTAATTTGATAACAGAAGTAGCGATTTTTCTTTCTTTTTTTTTTAAGGCATACGCACCTTCTGGAAAGTTCAACACACGTAAAGTGACACGACACACGCTAGGAAAAAAGTGCAGTTCTGAATGTGAAAATTATTTAAAAATAAGTTGTCAGCTTATCAGTGGTTTAGTATGCAAATATCCCGGTACCAGTCTGAAAGGACATCAGGGTTTAATTAACACTTAAGCCCACATCCACCATGGATGTAAGGCTTCCGATTCAGGGCACCAGAATTGCAATATAATTCAGCGTAAATCCTGTTTCCCCTCATATAAGAACAAGGAATAGAGGCAAACGAAACCTATTCAGGGGCCCCTAGACTGGTTCATTCAGGCCCATTAAACATCAAGGAAAACAAAGCAAAATATACTCCAAATAATTATTTTCGTAATACAAAGTGATTTTATCGACGGAGATATATCTGTCCAGGAAATGTTACGCTATAAATTTTTTCCTTATCTAAGTCTATTATTTTCGGAAGACGTAACTCGGTTTTATATATCTTTTACACATTAGAAGAAGAACCATAGTCCACAAAATTACTTTTATCGCCAGCGTTTTTAATGTTAGCGATTAAACATTCGCAAACATTTATTCAAGCATTTTCTAGGATGAAAAACATTGCCATCAACCGGTTCAGCTGGGAACTGTGAATGACAATCCTTTACGGAGATTGGCACATATTTTCTCTGGAATTAAACAATGTCCATCAAGGGTCAAGGGTCATTTCTTGATGACCCTTTCGCCCACAAATCAAAGAACTAGTTTCGTCTACTGTTCCTTGGCCCCATTTTCTACAAAGCCGTAACAAATGTTGAAAAAGCAAAGAGAGAGAGTGAATGAAAAAAAGAAGAGGAAATACAGATAAGCGATTTTCTCGAGCCAAACTTCCTCGTCTTTTTCGCAGAAAAACAAAATAAATTAAAATTAACAGCTTGTCGACGGAGGGCGGCTTTGTATCCCATCTCTTCACTAGAAGATGGCGTTATTTATCTATCGAATACGCAATAGGGCAATTTTTAGTTTTTTTCCCCCTCTGTAGAGAAACGAGTTGCGGATTTATTTTTAGTTTGCATACGCGTCGCATATTTTTTAATGCGTTGCACGATTCAAGTCATGCATCTTCACGCATGGAAACTTTTTTTTTTTTTTTTTTTTTTCTTGCCTGCTTCTCATTTACTGCGGGTTACTTTTCGAAAAATCCATTTTCGCTTTTTGAAATGGAAATTTTTTTGCTTCTACATATCAAGCGTGTAAATGAGCCACTTAACATTTTAATTTCAAAGCTGCCTCTAATTTTTCTGTTCGACAATTGTTATAATTCAGGTTTCAAAGTTGAATTTTCGAATACTTTGAAAGTTAAATATCAAGCAATGTTTCGTGCTTTTCTAGATAACGAAAACTAAAAACAAAATTTTAAGTTCCTTTATTCTGTTATTCGAACTACTCCGAATAAGAATACAATATAAATTACACTAAAACTTTCTAAAGACGACATCCAAGCTTCCAGATAATTTTAGTCTTCTTGGAGAAAATGCCTATCGATGACGCTTAATACTGCTATCATTTTTTCAAAAATGGTTGTCTTAGGGAGGTTGACGCCGTGAGAAATTGCACTGTAATTATATATCCTATTAATTTCCATGTTAAAATGAGTGCATCAAACTGACGGAATCTTTGTCTTTCAGGAAATCAAACAGAAAGAAATACTCTTGAACCACCTGATGCAGATTTCAGCTTTCACTTAATTTTAATTTCAAATTAGAAGATTCGGGGCATTTCTAGAGATGACGAACAAAATAAGAATTCTCTTCACAAGTAAGTTTCGAGTAGCATAATTTGCCGTTGAAAAGAAGGAAAAATGTTTCAACTGTCTTTCAAAGCGCATGCATTTGCATTTGGAAGTAACTAGCGATTAGATTTTGATAATAAATTGCCTCTAAATCTATAAGAGTTATAATCCCATATACAGGTTATATTTGCTTATATTTCCCATACCTATATATTCCATAAGGAATACCGTTTAGATATCTATGCATTTCACAAGACATATTATATACATATCTAAAGCTTCATCAGTGGCTAAGTAATTAAGACCACTAAATACAAGGAGTTCGAGTCAGGTGTAAGGATTATGTTAATTTTATTAACAGTTAAATTTTAAGTTCCTTTCCTGCCAAATTCTTAACTTCAACTTACGACTTCCGGCTAGAACGTAGTTTTAGAATCACGTCTGAATACTTAATGAGGAGGAGCGGTATTTAAACCGCGAAGTTCTACTTGCTGTGTAGAGAGAATCAGAGTTTCTGATTTGCACGCGTCTGCCTTTATGATACTCTCTCTCAAAGCTGTTATACGCTCGGCCGTACTCAGGCCCTCGATAAGCTTCGTAGTCAAATAAAGTTAAGGGGCCAACTCGATTAGAATCCTGGTACATCTCTTTAGTTAATCTTAGTTTTAGTTTATTTCTTAGTCTCTTAAGTTCAAGCCCAAGTGTCGGCTTTGATTGTACACTCCAAGAGGGAGTTTTGTTAAATCTTATTGGAATAATAAAGGGTTAATTACCCTTCCATCTTGTTGTTTCTTGTCACACGAACTTAAGCGATTATTCGCTAACTAGTTCTTAAGGTTACTCACTTTTGACTGCAAATACACAGTTGTAAACCTCACACAGGTTCGATCTAATGCAAACGGGTTCATTGTAAATTGATTTTCTTGGCTTTCCTTATGGGAATACGAACTAGTTTCCTTTAGAAAGTCCTCTGTGAAGGCTTTCCCTCTATTTAGATAGATAACCTTCGTATGTTTTACCATATTCAGTAACTTAACTAACTTCCATGGCTAACGGGAACATTTCATAAGGAATATTATATTACATATCCATAATTTCCATAAGGAATACTGTTTACAAATACATACATACCTACATATATATATATATATATATAAATTTCATAAGGAATATTATACAGTCGCATCTCTCTTATCCGCGGATTCAGTATCCGTGGTTTCAAGTATATATAGTCCGCAAATCAAGTCCTTTGGAGTTGCAAAATGCACGCCAAGTAATAAACGGCCTATGACCAAATACCAAACACAGTCACTGCATAAGCTAAGCACTATAATCCCACAGTAATCACGACTGCACTCTCGGGCGTGCACTTTACTAAGGAATGCAACTAAATGGGAGGGGGGATGATAACTGTCATCTTCGAAGCCTGATGTATGCTCTCAAGTTACGATTCCTTCTTCAGAACTGCATTTTTCGTAATCATTCCTCCTTGGTCAGCTATAAGAATGTCAGAAAGGGATCCACAGCTATCCTTGGTCAAAGCATTTGACTCCTATCTCCCTCTCCACTCCCGAACACACCTGCCAGCGGCCGAACAGTAAAGTCGCTAAACGTTGGTACTTCCGACCCGGGCCCATTCCCTGGTGAATGGGCTAGCCATATGGGCGTTTTCGTTGTTTTTCCCATGTGCAACGTGTATACGAGCCAGTTTTCCTTAGAAAGTCCTCCACGAAGGCATCCATTTCCTTAGGTTGATGGCCTTGTGTGCTTTGCCATAATTAAATAAACCAAACTACTCCCAAACACAGATTTTCCTATTAAATTTCTGTCAGGTGTGCTTTTAGCAACCTTCTTATTCTTATCGTACCGTATTCAGAATTTATTTTTATTTATTTCCATTATAGTTACGACTAAGGATAAGAGTGGTGCTGCTACCAGTGCTTCTAATTTAAGAGAAGTTGTTATGTCTTATCCTTTAAACTTTTCGAGATTAAATTATGAGTTATTGTACTAACAATACGGTTTATGAAGTTATAATAACGTATACAGTACATTTCATTATCATTTGATTACATTGATAAGGTGTTACTGTGCCAAATTTATTAATTAAAAGTATAGTTGTGTTACTGTGCCAAATTTATTAATTAAAGGTAGAGTGTGTTACTGTGCCACATTTATTAATTTAAGGTATAATGTGCGCAGTCCAGACGTATTGTAATTAGGTTAATCAACTGTGAACCAAAGGGCCCGTGTTCGAATCCTGGAGAAGGCATGGTTGTAACTATCCGTCCCTTCATAGGAGGCAAATGTGGCCCACTTATACTGTGCCCCATGATAAAGTGACCACCACTTCTAGCCTTAGTAGTGGCCAAGTCGAAGTAGGCTGAGGGCCCGCCATTGGGGGTAGGGGGGAGATAGTGTGTTACTGTGCCAAATTTATAAATTAAGCATCACTGAATTTATGCATGTTACATGAAGATCCTGTTCTACACAGCCTTAAGTGTTATCTCGCTATATCCTGAAATGAATTAATCTCGGATAAGGGAGTACATACTTCATAGAAGTCGCCAATTAAGCGCGATTTCCTGTTTTACCAGGACACAAATTTTTACCTTCCGCTTTCTTAAGATAACAATACTTAATTTAAGAGGTTAATGAGCAAAACGTATTTCTCAGTAAAATCAAAACTAAAGTTTATGACTCACTCAGCTATGCACTTCGTTCTTGACTTGTGTGCATAAGCTTGAAATACATTTAAATATTTTTTATATTACCTATCGTCATCCATATTATCTTCGGATTATAGTCTTCAAACTGCATTTCGCAAAAAGTTGCAGTTTTCATGGATGGCATGCTGCACGCAGATCATCCAAAGATTCCGAGGTTCAAAATCAAAGTTCAAAAACATTTTTTGAATATCATGTGAATCACAAAAATGAAAATGGGAGAAAAACTGTTTTTAAAGAAAAGAGGTTTTAATTAATTAAAATGAAAAGGCAACACTTTTACATGCATCTTATATAGAGTACTTACAAGTGCTGAAAGTCATTGTCTGCTGAACATCTCGGTCAGAGTAAGCTGTTTGACTGCCTTCATCCGTTTTCGGATCTCCAAGTCGCTCATCCGCTCGACAGTGAGAAGTTGCATGTGGTCACACTCGGGCTGATGCTTCAGCCACTTCAACGCAGTTTCAAAGGCCTAGAAACCTTCACTAGCTGTTGGTCCCGTGTCTGCTTCAACTATCTTCTTCCTCGACACTTTCTTCTCTCACACTTTCATAAGTTAATCATCATTTAGAATTTGAAACCCAGGGTCTGACGAATCACACACCATCCATTCTACAGTATTCTTAGCACTAACTTATGATCATCCAGGAATTTTCAAAAGAATGTTTCTTAATTTCTCAAGTGACACGTCATCCTCATATTTTCCTGTCTCTTCCCTTTCCTTGTCTAGAGCTTTTTTTTTCCTTTTTCTCCTTTTATTTCACTTGTTCAGTTGATTCTAAAACATTCTGAAAGCGATTCAGATAATCAGCAATTCGGATAATCGGAGTTCGGATAACTGGAGTTGTACTGTAATTACCCCCCCCGTACACCTAATTCTGGTCTTACACGAATTCGATTTAACACGGATTCAAAATAAATTTCTCTTTTTGCATATGTCATTTTTATTTAACCCGAGCGAGGCAAGCAAATTTCTAAGAATTCCACCCCTTAATTCAGTATTCTAGCATTAAACAATGGTACACATAATTCAAAGAGAAGGATTCTATAATCTCTCGTTTGGAAATATTGAAGATTTGCTAGTCGACAGAGCCCTAAGCGAAGGTGAAATGTTAGTCATTATTGTCAGTTGTCCTTCAGATTCTCAATTCCACAGAACGTAGTGATAATAAAGAACATTATTCAGATCTAAATGCACGTTTAATATAAGAAGTGTCAGAAAATTGAATAATCATTTTGTCAAGCAATGACCCTACGGAGAATTCACAGCCTCTTACAGAGAACATAGCGGTCTCATCAAGATTCACTGAGCTTAGTAACTGACATCAGCACTCGAGAAGACTTCTGATTTTGCTCAAAAGATCACAGAAAGAATTTCGTTAACTGGGGAAGAAGAGCATGGCTACAACATTTCTAATGATAGCAGTGATATTCCAGTCGCACGCAAACGTGTGCACAGTTTATTGTCAGAAAGGGACATTGAATAAAATTTTGTTATGTGTAAAATACTATTTGGGGGGGAAGGGAGGGGAAACCGAGGTTCATGAAGAATTTTTTTCACTTCAAATGTAAATTTACTTCAATAAATTTCCATTATTGTATTTTGTTAGAATAAAATAATAAGTTTAAAAAATATTTTCAGATTTTTTTTTTAATTATTATTTTTTTTTAATATTTTCAGAATTTTTTAAAAATTATTATTAGTGAAAAAGGGAAATTTGCCCAGAAGGACTATTAATTTCATTTTGGCATTTCGCGTCGATTCACGATAGGCGTTGTTTCACTTTTCAGATTGTAGCCACCAAATATTATCACCCTGTATTATATTTAAAGAAACTCAATAATGAAGAATCTGCATGAATGTATGTATATGTTTCTCGGATTGTGATAAAACAACGGTACCTAGAGCCATCCAATTTTGAATACCAACCGGGTAATTTGGGCATCTGGAAGCCCAAATTTGGAATTTTTTTATTACCTGTTTCATATTTTATAAAACTTTTAAAATTTATTTTATATTTTATAAACTTTAACGAATAGTTTATTAACAAACTCAATGATTTGAAAGCGAGCAATGAAAACACTGTACGGGGGGGGGGGAATTATCTCCAGTGCGCCAAACTGTGTATCGGAAATTCTAAAGATATGCTCCTTTTAAAATTATTTTGCGATATTGCTATTGAACTGAATTTTATGGTTTGAGTACGTAGACCGTGATATTTAATAAAACACACAAAACGTTAAAAAAACGCCCATTTGGACGTAGTTTAAAATCTGAAATCTTTCAGATTTTTAAAAAAAAAAATTTTAGATCCATAATCAGTCTTTTTTTCTTTCACATATACAATCCTTTTTTACACGAATGTTTTTATACGCATTCGTCAGGTATGTATTTATCATGTAAAAATAGAATTAGGTGTATTACGTATCTAGTACAAAATCTTTTCCTCTCTTTTTAATCTAAATTTTTCTCTTATTCTAGGCGATAAAAGTTAATATATCAGTCTATTGTACATTGAAAAGTGAAGATAAATTTTAAGACTACTTATTTTTTGTCTTCTTTTTAAGTAAAGTAATAATATATAACCTATAGACAGAAAGATATATTACATGGAATCCATTTTCGGAAGCCGGTAAATGATTCATGGCTAAACGTGAAGGGAACGGCGAAAAACCTAAACCGGCTTCCATCGGCTGCGTCTCAGCCCCCGTAGGGAAGGAGAGTGACGGGAGACCTGCAACCTGTTGCTGCCGCCGAAGTGCGAAGACCTCGCCGCAAGCTGAGTCTGGTGCTACCGTCGAATTTCCGGTTTCCGGCGCGGAATTTGAAACGCTTTGTTCGGAAGCCTTCCCGTCTGACCTTTCGGAGTTTCGAGGAAATCTCGGATTTTAAATGGCGGATGAAACTCGCTTTTTTTCCCCTGAGATCTGAATGGAATAATCGATTAAAATGTTACCCGAATATCGATTATTTTGTGATATGAATTGTTGTATTTTGTCAGATATCAAATACAAATGACAATAGGCAAACTGCTTACTTTTATATGATCGATACTGCGTAGGATCGATAAGGTAAATAATCGACATCGACTAAAGACAGACATCAGTAATGCTAGCCACATTAGTTTATGGCATACGATCTACACGATAGAGTATAAATTTTTATAATGATTTAGCAATGAACCCAATAAACCAGATGATTAATGCACACTATTTTCCTGTACAGAGTGGTCAGATGCACATGATCGAATCTACATAGAGTCGACATCAGTATACCATGGATTTGGCATGCGATTGGCACAGACATAGGAATGACACTACGGAGAATCGACACCATTATAAGATCGACCCAACGTAGATTCGACAAAGGCAGGGAAAAGTGGATGGAGCACCAGAACTTTGCATATGCTCACGCAGGTATTGCTCCGTCACACTACTGTACAACGTAGATTCGACACCAGCACAAGATCAATAGGGCATAGGATCGACACCATCATAAGATCGACACGACGCACAGGATCAATACGGCGAAGGATCGACCATACCATCCACACAGTATGTGATCAACACCAGTATACGACGGACACGATAGAAAAGAAATTTTTATAGCGATGCAATAATGAAAAAGCTGATTAAAGCATATTTGTCACCTGTACTATGTAGTGATATGTAGTGATAGGCATAAAACTGACACTGTATAAAGTCGACATGGCATGCAACTGACACCATCATAAGATCAGCATGATGTAATTCGGACCCAGCATAGGATAAGGACTATGTAGAATCGACATCGGCATACAGTCAACATCCGTACACCGTCGTGACATCATGGGATCAACACAGGCATAAGACCGACACAATATAGAGCAAACGCTATTATGAAATCGGCATGATATAGTTTCGACATCAGCATAAGATCAAAACAGTGTAGGATCAGTGCTGCAATAGTATCGATATCGGCATATCATAGATAAGACTTATAACAAGCAGCGGCGCTTAATGAAGAGGGAAATAATTTGATTAAATAATTACTTTTAGAGTGCCTGCGTAACACTGACACCTCAGACCCATCAATGATTCGCAATTGCTCATTGAATTGTTAAAATCAGTAACTGATGAAACCCCCATAGCGGCTATGCATACTTCTAAAGCTTGAACTAATGAATGATAAACATTCCGAATCTCATTTTGCGATACATTCTTCCAGGTATTCCTCAATTTTTGCTCCAGACCTGCGATATTTAGGGCGGCCGAATCTGACGGCCTACCGTATCAAATGCATGCTCGATTGTCAAAAGATCTAGTGACCTTGCGAGCCAAAGAAGAGCATCAACAGCTCAGACAGACAGTCCAGATATATGCGAGCCGTATGGCGCCTATCCTCATCCTGTTGGAAAATGGCTTCAGGATGGCGTGACATGAAAGCAAACGCAAACGGCGACAGGATCTCATCGACATGTCATTGAGCTGTTAAAGCTGTATGTAGAATGACTGCAGCTGACCTGCTGTCGTAAAAGATAGCACCTCGCACCAACACAACAAAGGTAATGGCTGTGCGCCTTTGTAAAACAAAGCCTGATAGGGACCATTGGCCCTGGCCCCTCCACACATGGAACTAATGGTCATCTCTTCCAAGGACTGAAACAAGATTTATCATTGAACACTCTACGATGCTAATAGGCTGACAGCTATAATGATGATCTGCTACGATACCTTTTCAGACGACTCTATCGATGTTATGGGGCTAAAGGTAGACGTCTTAAAGGCCGCTGTCAGCGCAGCCTCGCCTTAGCCAATGCCGTGAGATAGTGAAAGGTGTCAAAGGGGATATGGAAGAGGCTGTAGCACGTTGGATAGTGAGCAATGTTGCCGTTGGAACAATTCAGACCTGTCGCACAATCAACGAGCCTTGCCTCGCATTAATGCACTTTTGTCTTCCAGAGTCTTGATTCCGAGAATGAGTACATTTTAGCAGCCATTGTTGCACAGCCGTGTCAGTACGGCGAAATTAGTGGCTTATTAGTACGGCAGTATGACAAGCCCGCTTCCTGCTAGTTTTGCGATCACGTTCGAAGACATCTATTTGTCTATTATGTCTTCGATAATGCCGTAATGGCATTATTGGTTACGTGTCCAGGAAACTGTAGTGCCAGCAAGGAGAAAAGATAAACCTGCCGGAACTGTTGCCTGTTTTATACGATAACAGTTGCCCAGTAAAAACGGGCGCTATGATAGAAGTTAACACTTATTGAAAATTGAAAATTTATAAAAATTTGCATACAAAATTTCGAGATAATCGGATTTTTTTTTTTTTTTTTTTTTTTTTTTTTTTTTTAGGGAGCTTTTCCCCCGTTACCCAAAAAGAGTGTATATATCTACTGTAGAATAAAATTCAAACTTGGCTCAAAACGAATTTTAATAGCTATAGCCTTTATTTCTGTATCTCGGGTTTTTTTAATCATATGTGGTATAATATGTAAAACATCAAAATATTAAAATACCAGAACTTGAAAAATATTTGAGAATCATAATTTCCAATCTTCGCACTTTTTAATATTTCCTTCAATTGAAATAGAATCTGGCAATCTGTGTAAAATTTGAGCTGTTACTCAATATTTTTTTTTAATTATACTGAAAAAATTAACATTAAGATTCACTTCATACTCATTTTTATTCGAGTTACAGTTATGTACTACATCATTTCCTGAAAGTCATAATAACTAATGACTTCTTAACAAATATAATCGTATTTTTAAAAACAGTATTCTTAAATTTAATTTTCATTAAACGCAGTTATGAAACTATACATTTTTAACTAAAATTGTATAATATTAAGTAAAATTCCCCCCCCCCCCTGTTTCTTCTACTTATTTTTTATGACAATGCATTTGAGATTCGAAACATTCGAGAAAGTTTAAGATTCGTTCCTTGCCTACATTTAATTTTAATTCGACATTATGTATATAAGAAATTTAGCTGCAAATTTTGCAGTCGAAGGCTGTTAAAAGTCTATTTTATGTGCGATCTTCGTGGTATAAAATAGTTACTGCTGCAAAATGTTGTTAAAAAGTCCAAATAAAAAAATTAAATTGTTATTTTAAATCTATGTGCTCAATAACTCACTTTTATAATTTGGAAAATAAAAGAAAGCTCTTATTTATTGGTTACTGGCAACAAGGTTTACATCTGACGCGATATCAGGCAGACTAAACATGAAAGATTTAAAAAACAAAATGGAATCTGTTCATCATTTCGTTCACCCACACTGCACTTGCTGTGGTATTTTATTCTATCACAAACTACGTCACATGGAGATAGTGCATGTGTTTAATATTGTATAAAGTTTTTTTTTTTTTTTTTTTTTTATCCATCGGACTTTGATGGTTTTATACTGTATGAGGTATTTTCTTCCTCCTTCCAGCATGCCTTCGTGGTGTAACTGTAGCACACTCCTCGGCGCGTATTCCAGAGGTCCAGGTCGACTCCGGGGAGGGCATCGCATATTCTTCATGTCTTCTACTTCAAAATAACCTAATGACTCTATAGTGGCACCCGAACTAAAAGGTGGTGGGCAATAATTCGTCACCACCAGGATTTGGCGACTGGGTACCCTCATCCCCTTGTCGTCCATATTTTCCTCTCTTTTCCGTATGTCTCCGTGGTATAACTGTAGCACAATCAGCGCTTATTCGAGAAGTCCAAGTTCGAATCCTGGCGAAAGCGTTGCTCATTTTTCACATCTCCTGCCTTAAAATAAAAATAAATACCTAATAACTCTACAACTGAAAAAAACTTAATTACCGATGAAGTAATTGTATTTTCACTGGATCGCTCGCGCAAAAGGTTTGTGACAAATACGTCTCTCATGAAGCAATAGTCAGGCAATCACCGTGAGGATTTGTAAAACGGATCTTGCTATCTTGTCATTCTAATGGCGTACACCTTGAGAATCCACGCGAGATAAATGAAAATTCCTTACAGTGTTCCCCCATTTAAAGGGCGATTGGGAAGGGGCACGAGATCCAGTTGACCAACTCTAGTAGCTGATGAATTATGATGCATTTCATTTTAATTCGGGAGTCACTGCGGAGCCATTAGAGTTTCCCGAGTCGGGAAATATGAAAATAAACACGAAAATGAAAACTGTGTCCTCGCCATGCAGGTTTTGAACCACAGATCTTCACTGGTTTGCAGGATGTGTTAACCATTTGTATTACGACAGTATGCACGTGGAGATCCACACTATCGTATTTTCCTCTTTAAAGCGTTATCATGCATTTCTCGATTTCAAACAACCAACCTGTATCGAAAAAATTTTTAGTAGATTTATCCCCGGGGAGGGGGAAATCACAAGTGATTTATTTTCTCTTTTTTTTTGCATACAAATTTTACATTGTTTGTATTTCAACCAATCTGCTTTTTCAATCGAAGCTCTATGTCCGCGGTTAATATGGGAGTACCTGTTTTCCTTTATATGATAACCAACGGATCCGCAATGACAGGCTGTTTTTTTTTATCGTGTGACAAAACGCAAAATTAGCATTACCAGCTTAAAATGGCGCTTGTTGAGATGCAAGAGACTTACTTGGTCGATCTGGTCCAGGTGATGACGACATATCACCGTCGCGTTTTTGGGAGATTTACCAATGCTCATTAGGTTTTCAGACTAAACAAGAAAATGAAAGTCAACTACATTCTTCTCCAGAATGGCGCCACCGAAAAAGAGGGCAGAATTTAGCGGAAGCAAAAGTTTCTTAATTTAAGGGCCGTTCCCACTGGGGTATATCTGAGCTAAGGGAGTCAGTTCCATGTGTCGACTAGTTCCGCTATGCCTGCAGTTCAGATTTTTCAGCTAAAACTTGGAGTTGCGTCGGCTACGTCAGTTGTCTCCGTTAGCTCAGATAAACCCCAGTGAGAATGGCCCTTTTTAATATAAAAACACTCCATAAGAACCTTAAAAAGGTAAATTTGAACTAATTTTGAAGCTTCATTATTTATGTGACGTTTGAAATTGTTTCATCGTGTTCAGCATTTTAAAAATCTGAATTGAATATTTCTCTAGCGTACCACTAGTGGTACGTGTACCACCGGTTGAGAATCGCTGACTTATAGTGTTTGCACTGGCCGTTCCAAGGATTAGAACCAGGAACCACTTCCATTTGCCAGCTGGATGTGGTGACCATTTAAATCATGGCATCACTATATACGGAAAATAAAAAAAAAATAAAAAATAAAAAATAAATAAATAAATAAATAAATAAAAAAAATCTTTACAATCTAAAGGGAGTTGGTGGGAAGGGATGGAGAAGAGAAAGAACAACGATTTTTTCAGAAAGATTTTATGATATATTTAGAGCAAATATATTCAGAGGCAGACATACGTTAAAAAGAGATAAAAACATTTATGAACATCTTGACAGCAAAATCATCATTTCGAGTAGTACATAGAATGCGGACGAGGAAGGAATTATTGGTACTTTATGCAGTGCGTAACCTGAATGTCTTCATTCGAGCTAACTGGGGAAAAAAAATGTTCTTCAATTGCTACCTCTTTCAAATACTTCCGCTATGATAAAGAAAATTACTATACAGACAGCGGGTCAACAGGCATAAATGCTAGGGTCAAACTTTTTAATGGAAGCTGCATCAGATAGCAAATCATTAAGTCCTCAATGTTTCCTTTTTTTAACCCTTGTAGCTGCTTACTTGCAATGCTTAAGCATTCTTAAATCCTTTCCTACGCGAAATAACGACTTTTGTAAATGTTCCGTCTTAAGCTGCTAGTACATTGCGGTAAAACTTTTAAAATAATGTGGTGGTTAAAAATGTGCGGTAAATTAAATAAGGTTTTTACGCTTTGATAGAACGCTACGTTTACCTCCTTATTTATTTATTTATTTATTTCTCCGATTCAGTAATTTGAAAATTTGAAATGTATGACAAGTTTTTCCTTCTTAAGAAAACCTAAAGAATTCTGTGTAAAACGGGGAAATTGCTGTCTGAAAATATGTTTCAGTTCAATATCTTAAAGAAGTGTTTAATCATAAAAAAGTTTTTAAAGAAAACCTTTAAAAATTTAAAATATCATAAAAGTTACCAAAATAATCCTATATCACTTAAGTAACTTGCGGCATTAAAAACATCTTTCAGTAATTAAAATACACGTGCAAATGTTCATAAAAATTACCAGTCACAAATATTCATAAAAAATATCCGTTGCAAATCTTTATAAAAACTGTATTCTGCAAAATGCACATTGTATTTTGTGAATTTTCATAAAAATTATGTCTGTTATAAATTAAATACGTTTTAATTTACATTGATTAGTTACATTATTGGAAAGCAAGCAATAAAAAAATTTCATTTATTAAGAACTGCTTATTGTCCTTAAGCTCAATTTAATAATCAGTAAGATAGGGATTAAATTCGGCAGCTAAATTAAAGATTTATGCGTTCACGAATGGCAAGAATTTGAGAATCAGCCACATGCGTGGAAGCGTGAAAGATGAAGTAAAAGTCTTTTATTTCGTGCATGGCCTGACTTCGGAGTAAAGTCTGCAGGCTTTTAGAACCTTCCATCCTACATCTATAGATCTAAAGAAACAGTTATTATAATATTCGTTTCTTTCTTTCTCAAAACAAGGAAAATAAACCCTGTGGGAGAAAGTTTAAAATATCATAGTACCAGGATACTTAGAGTTATAATCGGGCGCTGATTCCGAAAACACTAACAAAGCTTGTTACGGGATGCTTCTTGGTTTGTTTCCATTCTACATTCAGCTCTCATTTTCCGGCCCCGATGGTGTCTATTGATTTAATTTTCACAGGTCTTGATAACAGCTGGAAATAGTTTTTCAGGTGCATTGTTTTAATAGTAACAAAGTAACCGAAAAAAATGCGCTTTTTCAAAATGTATTGTTTAAATAGGAACGTAGTAACGGAAAACAATACATATTTTTTCAAGGTGCACTATTTTAACCGTATTACAGTAACCGAAAATAATATGTTTCGTGAGCTGTATTGTAGCACAGTAAAGGAAAAGCAATACAGCTTTTCGAAATATATCATTTAATAATAACGTAGTAATCGAAAACAATGTGCCTTTTCGATTTATTAATTTTAGTTTAATTGATTACATTATGGCAAAATAGGCGAAGACTATTTTCTTTCCCTCCTTTTTTTTTTTTAATGGAGCCGTAACTATAAACTGCAGAATGTTGTACATTATGTTGTAATTTCAAATTTTAAATGTATTTATATATTTTTAAATGTATAATTATTTTAGGATATTGTTAGATAGGATTGGAGTGGATTATTCAATTATGGCGAAGCACACGAGGGCTATCTGCCTAAAGGGAGGAATGCCTTCGTGGAGGACTTTCTAAGGGAAACTGGCTTGTATACACGTTACACATAGGGAAAACCACGAAAACGCCCATGCAGCCAGCCCGTTCGCGGGATTCGAACCTCAGACCGAACTACCGGTGTTCAGCGTCTTTACCGCTCGGCCGCTGGTGTGCCTTATTGTTAGATAGAACGTAAAGTTAGGTGAGAGGTAGGTGTGTAGTTAAATCCGAATTTCTATCGATGTCTTTCACGTTCGAGAAGGGCGAGCAAAAAAGGAGGTCTCTTCTTATCCTTTTCACGGATGAGAAGAGACCATCACTTACTAAAATGAAAAGTCGCTCCATTGAAGTTGGAGCCATTTTGTCCCTAGAGAAAGGTCGGATGTCACTCCTTAGGAGTCAAATACTACTCTTTCGAATTTAGAGAGTAACAGTTATTGAATCTTTGTGTTGCAACCATACATATATCAGAGAAAATGATTGCATTGTGATTGGCCATTGGCCTAGGTGTCGAAATTATCTGTTTCCTCTTTTTAAAAAAGCGAAACTCCCACATATTTTGACCAAATTCTCTGCACTCTCTTTCTGTGTCAGCAATCTATCCACATACCTAGCTGTAAACGTAAAGTTTCTATATTGAAGATAAGGTCAACCTTATTCGAAAAGCACAAAATGGATGCGCAGAAATCGATATCAACCAGAAATACAATTTATCCAAATTTACGTAGTTGGAGATTACCTCACTCTCTTTCTGTGACAAATATCCATCCACATTGCTAACTGTAAACGTAAAGTTTCTGCATTGAAGAGAAGGTCAACCTTATTTAAAAAGCACAAAATCGATACACCCAAGTCGATATTTACCAGAAATACAATTTATCCAAATCTGCATTATTATTTTAACCTAAACTACATCGTTGGTACCATATGAAAAACTCAAAACTCTATAATTTCAGTTCATGTAAAAAATTTGGACATGAAAAAACGCTGAGAGCGTTAGAGCATGGGGATGCTGGGAAAAAAAAAAAAAAAAAAAAAAAAGATGGCTAAAATGATTCGTCATTCAAAGGAACTGCAATCTGCCACCAACTAGACAAAGGCGGTGTAATAATAATAATTGTAACTAAATTTTATATAATTTTTTTTAATTAAGTTTATTGTTCGCTTCTTTTTGATAAATGTGACAATGTTAAACAGTTTTCCCCTTTATTCATCCTTCAGTTTTTACGCATTTTTGCAAAGTAATTCGTTCTTCATATCGAATCGGATATAGCGAACTAAACTTCCCATATAAAAACTTTCGGTATATCTTAAAGTAGTTATAGCTGAGTGCAATTGTATATAATGTACTTTCATATATTGTGCAACAAAGGCATATCGTATACCTTTTCATATTTTACAATAAAGATATTGTAAGGATATGTTAATCTTATTAACAGTTAAATTTTGAGTTAAACTTCCTTTCCTATCGATTCTTAATACCACTTCCGGCCACTTAACTTACCACTTCCGGGCAGAACGTAGTTTTAGAATCACGTCTAAATGCTAATGTGGAAGAGCGGTTTTTAACCGCAAAGTTCTACTGTCTTAGTGAGAGAGATACCAGATATTCTGGCTGCACGCGTCCGCCTCTTTAGGTTACTCTCTCGTAAGCTATTATTACTCTCGGCCGTATTTTAGGTCCTTGATAGCTTCGCAATCAATTAACGTTAAGGGGCCAACTCTGTTAGAATTTTGATAGCTTCGGCTATACCTCTTTAGTTTAGATCAGTTTAGTTTAATTCTTATTTCTTAAGTTCAAGCTCAAGTGTCGGCTTTATTGTACAACTCCAAGACGGAGTTCTGTTAAATCTTATTTTGAATAATAAAGGGTCTTTTAACCCTTTTTAAGTTTACTTATTGTCTCATGAATTTAAGAGATTATTCGCTTACTAGTTCTTCAGATTTTTCACTTTTAACTGTAACTTAGAATTACACAGTACATCATATATTTTTATATACTTTACTATAAAGGTATTCTATCATATATTGTTATAAACTTTCGAATAATGATATTTTATGTAATAGGGGGACCGGAAAGTAATATCGTTTCTGCGCATGTCGACAACAGCATGCTAAGGGCAGAAGTGGAAGCAAATCCATGTCAAACACTCTTAACCAATCTTAGTCGACCATTCAAGAACATTTAAAGCACAATGGAAAAATAAGTAAAGCAGGTGTTTGAGTCCCCCATAATCTGTCCGAAAAGAACAAAGCCAACCTATTCATCTCTTGCAACGTATTGCCTCAACGGCACCATATAGAACCGTTTTTGATCGTTTGATTAGTGGAGACATAAAAATAAGTAATATGATAATCCAAAACTCAAAAGGCAGTTTCAGTAGGGTGTTAC
This sequence comes from Stegodyphus dumicola, assembly GCF_044657685.1. NCBI lineage: Eukaryota > Metazoa > Arthropoda > Arachnida > Araneae > Eresidae > Stegodyphus > Stegodyphus dumicola. Next base: position 155,048,218 of record NC_140774.1, on the reverse strand, counting down.
AAGGGGTTTTCATCTCGAAAAGGCGCTTCTGGGTGATTGATGAAGTATTCGCGGAATGGTTCATTTTGAATTGCTGAAACCTGAAAAAACTGTTAATGCAGACCTTTATTGTGAACAATTGGATCGAGTGAACCAATCTTTAATCGAAAAATATTAATTGTCAACAGAAAAGGCGTCATTTTTGGAACACGACAACGCAAGACCGCACTTTGCAAGACGAACACTGGGAAAAATTAATGAATTGGGGTGGGATGTACTGCCATACTCACCCACCATACTCGGCCGATATCGCAGCATTGGATTTCCATTTATTCAGATGCCTACAACATAATCTTACAACACAATCTACAACATAATCTACAACATAATCCGAGTGGCAAAAAATTTGAAAATTTGGATGATGTCCAAAATGTCCTCTCGAGATATTTTACTCAAAAACCAATTGATTTTTATCGGTCCGTGATTGAAAATCTGCATATTAGATGACAGAAGGTTGTTGATAACAAGGGTGATTATATTATTGATTAAAATTAAAAACTTGTTAAAAATGTATTCGTTTGAATTTAATGTAAGAAAGCGACATTATTTTCTGGTCCCCTCTCTAATACTTTATCAAATAAGTTATTAGATGATATTAAATAATTGATTTTCAATTATAAAAATGAGAAACACAACAGTGGAAGGCCACATTCCCCCTAAAAATTCTTAATCAACAAATTCCCTCCTCTGAAATGGATGTAATAATAAAATAATAAAGGGTGCTTCAGATGTAATAATGTAATGTTTCTCAATCTTTTTCGCCCCGTGCATCCCCTTTACCATTATTAGACGATTCCCAAACCCTCTTTTCAAAATTCGAAAAATACGAATATTCATAAATTAATTAAAGAAAAGTATAGAAGATGTTAATAAATAGTAAAATTTGAATAAAAAAGTGTCTGTAATGATAAACTAAAATTAAATAATTAACAGTAAATAAAAGGCTGACCGCATTCCCCCTAAAACTATGAAATTTCGCCGCGGGGGCGGGGAATCCCTTCTCTCGCTGAGAACTCCTGCTAATGCTTCTATTTTTCTACAGGACTGTGATTTGCCAAAAGACGTATATTTCTTTCCCCGACGAAAGCAGATACAATAACATCATCCCCGAACCCATTTTTCCATTCCCTAGAGCCGTATTAACACCACCGCCCCCTCACAATTTTCTATAAAAAATGAAATCGACTTCGGCACGCTTTCTCCATATTAGGCAATCTAAATAAAAAATCTTTCACAGTCAACAACACTTCGGAACGAGGACAAACTAGCGCTGAAAGGTGAATTTAGTTGTTTTTTCCCTGCTTTCGCAAGTCAGTTTTTGTGCCGAGTTGATAAGGTATGGTTGAGGAAGAAGAAAAAGGTGGAGGGGGAGGGTGGAAAATACTCTCGAAACCCCTTGCAAACCTGTTGTTCTCGCCCTAGGAGCATTATTTATGACATTCTATGTCCAATAAAACACCTCATTTTATGACCTCAATTATTTGGGTTTCGGTCTCTTCCCCTCCCCTCGCTTTGCGCCTTCCTCCCTCCAAACTCGGTTTGTGTGCGCGGATTAACGCGTGACCTATTTAACACCACTTTAAAGGGTCATTTAAAAATCTGAGCAATGATGCCAGCGGCGACTGAGAAATAAAGGCTTAAGAAAAAATGATAATAATAATAATAATGAACGGGTTTTAAGTTTGGGGTATGCAAATTCGTAATCGGTATTTATATCAATAATTTAAACACTCTAATCTGCTATAAAATATTTTAAAATTTAGGCAAAATTTAGATTTCCCATTGCCGCACTTTTTTCCATGGAATTAAGTTCATTAGATTATGTGAAGGGTCTGATATTTCAGAATTACTTATTTTGGAATGTCCAGAAGTTATGAAACTATGTTGTAAAATACACTTTTCAGAGGTACAAATTGCTCTTTGCGGTAAATCACATCGACAATAAATTAACGTTGTTGCCAAACGACAATGTATAAAAAAATTTATTTATCGTCGGTATTCATAAAGAGCGTCTCGGAAAAGTCTGAGACAAATTTGACATTTTTAAAAATGAATATTATAATGTATATAAAATTAAAAGAGATTAGATATATAAAGAATTAGGTTTTTCTCGATATGCACATTAAAATTGCTAAAGAAATCCTTCGGGGTCTATCTTATGGAGATACGCTATGGCACTTATGCGTGGATGGAAATTAGCTTGGATAGTCAAAAATAAATTCTTATAAAGTGATTCAAGTGTTTAGAGTGACTCAAATTTTTCCATTGGGTGACTTGCTTTTAATACTTTTCCAAAATCTTTGGATATCTCCAATGGTAAAATGGTATGAAAATTTTCACAAAGGGCTGACACTAAATAAAAATAAAGCATCATATTACAGTTATATGATCCAAATTTTAGTGAAATCTTCCCCCTCGGAAAAAAATGCAAATAATTTTCAAATTTCTTGACAAGATCCAAATTATATAAAAACTTCAGTGACATTTCTAATTATTAAATGGCAGTCGCTAATCGCCAAATCATGCTGCTTGTTACTGAGATTAGAAACATTGTCTGCTTTTAAGCTTTCAACACAATTTAAAGCAATTTTTTGAAAAGAAATCTGAAGATAAAACATTAAACAAGTTCTTTTAAATCACGCCTAATAAATTCAACAAGCAATATAGTATGATATGCCAAGGAAACATGTGCAGAATGGTCTCTGATTCTCTAAAGAATTGAATAATGATTAAACTTAAAATGACCAACCAACGTACTTATGTCTTGTCCAATGTTCACTCTTTTCTTTTCAATCCCCAAGGCTCTGTCTCTAATATTTGTTGTTGTGTTACGGTTGATAATAACTCGTTGAAGGCACGGAGAGAAATAAAATATTTAGACTGCTCAATGATCTTTCTCAGACTGTTTCTGATTGTTCCCATTTTCAAAAACATTACTTATTTGTTTTCGAAAATGAAACCAGCAACTTGTAACCATTGATCAACTGAGTGCATCCACACCATACACACTTCCCCCCTCTTCTCCCTTCTTTTTTCTCCGCCAATTTTTTTTTTTTTTTTTTTTTCTTTTTCCCCTCTTCAGTTTTGTGAATCACATTAACAAAGATGCTGATGTCGCTATTAAAGCCGGGGGAAAAAATAACTAAAGTAACATTTCTTATGTTTCTGTTCAGCTTTTAGTTAATAACATTAGTTAATCTGCATGCAATAGTTGTAGCATTTTGAGCAACTTAAAAGTTGTTTAAGTAGTTCTAAGCGTACAGAAGCCGCCGTTTATTTATATTCGAAACTCAGTAGAATAGTAAATTCAATCAGTTTCTGTACTAACTTCAGTGTCTTTTTTACCGAGTGGAACCAAAAATAAACTTTCAATTTTGTTAACCAAAAAAATCTGTTTTCCTGCCCCTGGCCGTATTGCTTGTTTTGGGGTAGGAACTCTAATTTTAATTGTAAAAATCGTTTTCTTTACTGTTTTTAAGTGTATTTTGTGTTTTATGTTTCTCTGTATTTTACAATTTTTAATGAAAATTATTTGAATTTTTATGTATTTTTGCTTTGCGGCGAAGTGAGAGCTGAATTAATTGAATGAAAAATATATCTTTACTTAAATTCAAGGAAATGAGTTTAAATGAAATTCTGTAAAAAATATGTATAATGTAATAGGCCGTACAAGAAAGTCATGTTGTGTACACATCAGATGTTTTTAGCTAGGATTAAAAACAGATAAAACTATTTGACCTTTTTTGTACGCTTCCCGACACTGATTGTTAATTTTGTCATCAATGATAAACACATTTATCTACAAATAAATTAACCACCTAAATGTAAATGTATATAACTGTCTTAAACCAGATAATGACTCTTGCCGACAACGGGCGTAATCTTACCTCACTATCACGATGAATTTCATTGGCTTGTTCTGATTTCAGAAAAATCAGATATGTCACAACAACAAAATATTTTGTTTTCTTATTCATTTTAATGATATAAACTACTTAATGTTCCTAGTGAATGGAAGATTTGAAAACAAAATAAAATATTATACAAAAATAACTAATTACTGTCTTTTAAACGCAACTGTTCCATCAATGCATCTGAAACAATCCACTACTCAGAGGATAAACATTATACACTAATAAAAAATTCTTGTTCCCTTGTTTTTAGTGAAGATATTATTCTCAAAAGCTTTCTGTAGCACGTTTCGTAGCTGTTTGGTAGAAGTGAAAACTGAACGCGTGCTTTGTACGCTGAGTTACATTTGCAATTCTGGTAAGCTGCCAAAGGAAAAATTCTTTATTCTTTAAAAGCGAACTGGTTTGCAAATAGCAGAAGGAAATGATATACAGTGTTGCCAAGTTTGTAACAATAGTTGAAAAAAAAAAAAAAAATCTCGTAAACACTTCCTTCTACGCACGTATTTTAGATGAATCGTTTTTCAATATTTTTTGATTGTAGCAGTATGCATCTCTGTTTTGGCATAGCGTAAAAAGCGGAAAAAACAGTTCAGAAAATGCATTTAGATAGACGGGGAGGTGGGTAGTTACAGATTCGTATTTTTGGCCCGGTGACGATGAGTTGATTTATTTTTGAAAAGAATTCTTTTGTATTAGCAAATTCACTGGTTTCTGTTTGTTTTTAAGATATCACGAGCAAAATTTTAAAATATAATAACGATGAGAAACTTGTTCTGCCTAACTGCGCCATTGTTGAGGGTAAAAAACATTTTGTTCCTCTAATTCAGTGGGCTGATAAAATTTATTCTGTGTAATCTTTTGATGATCCTTGACGAAAATTTACGACAAAATTTCATATTAACAACTCTTTTTTGTCAAAATGAAAGCAACAGTTAATGTTAATTTAGCATCATTTAATTTACGCTAAGATAATTATGATAATATTATTAAGCTTTGTTTTCCTTGTCTACATTACTATGGGTAATTTGGAAGTATTTAAACATTCTCCTCTTCGTAAATATGCAGAATTCTAAAAATATTTAAAAGTTTTGCTATCGATATGGGTAAATTTTAAAAATATTAACAAAATTTCTCTGTCTATAGCGATATATATATATATATAAAAATATTTAAAAATTTTGCTATCGATATTTAATATCTAAATTTTAAAAATGTTAACAAAATTTTGCTATCTACAGCGATAGTCTAAAATATTTAAAAGTTTTACTATCGATATGGGTAAATTTTAAAATATTAACAAAATTTCGCTATCGATATCAATAGTTTAAAAATTTATAAAAATTTTGCTATCGATATGGGTAAATTTTAAAAATATAAACAAAATTTCGCTATCGATAGTCATAGTCTAAAATATTTTAAAGTTTTACTATCGATATGGGTAAATTTTAAAAATATTAATAAAACTTCGCTATCGATAGCGATAATCTAAAAGTATTTAAAATTTTGCTGTCGGTAAGAATGGATTGTTCTAGAAATATTAAAAAATTCATTATAAGTATGGATTGTTCTAGGAATATTAAAATATTTCGCTATTGCTATGTTTAAAAATTTTATTGTCGGCAACTATAGATACCCTAGAGATACTTAAATATTTCGTTTTTGTTCATTATGCGTAGTATAAAAAAATATTTAAAAAAAAAAAAAAAAAAAAGCAAACTCTGAAAGGGTTCAGATTTTAACGGTCGCTCAAAAGGGATTGCTAAGGTTTTTTTTTACCCTGTCACTGAGCTCGCAGTCTACCAGTCTGCTGTTTCACTTACTCCTGCTAACCCAGTTCTTTTTATCTTCTTAGATTTATTAGTAGGCATAATTTTCCTCGCTTTGTGCCAAAAACAATTCAACAACATAACTGCAAAAATTTTAAAAGCAGCATAGCAGCATATGTTCAAAATTATCGATGCACTATTAAAGTGCTGGCATACATTTTTATATATGTTTCAGTTTTTTCTCAGTTTATTATATCAGCATTCAGTTTTCCTATTAAAAGATGGCTTGCAAAACACTTTTTTTTTGTCTTTTTATTATTTACGTTTTGTGTGTTAAATTTATTAATTAAATATCGTGTTCTTCGCTCTTACCTCGCATACAATTCAATTCAACAACAAAATCACAAAATATTTCAAAACAGCATATCTTTATAATTTCCGACAGAGAGCCTTGACCTCTGAACATATCACCCCCGTACAGTGCTGCCACTGTTCGCTTTCAAATTGTTGAGTCAAAAATTCAGTAAAGTTTTACGAAATATGAAACATAAAATTTTAAATTCAAGCTTCCAGGTGCACAAGTTCGGGTGAATTCAAAATTTAATGGCTTTAGGTACCATCACTTTTCATACATGCATTCATGCAGATTCTTTATGACTTAATTTCTTTAAATATAATACAGGGCGATAATATTTGTTGGCAACAATTTGAAAAGTGATTTATCATTTATAGTGGATGACACAAAATACCGTTTCGAGACTAATACTTCAGCCGGGTTAACTCCCTTTTGGGCTAAAACCGTCGCTTTCAGTAAAAGTAGATAGTTCTAAAAATATTTTAAAAATTCGATACCGTTAATTATGGATAGCCTAAAAAGGTGTAAAAATTTTGTCGGCGATAATTATGGATTGTCTAGAAATATTTAAATATTTCATTGGCGTTAATGATGGATAGTCTAGGCATATTTAGATATTTCGATGGCGATAATTATGGAATTAGTCTAGAAATATTTAAAAATTTTGCTATCTTTAACTATGTATAATATAGAAATAATTAAAAATTTTACCTTTGGTAGCAACGGATAGTTTAGAAATATTTATTTAAATACTTTAAAATTTCGCTATTAAATTAGTCATAGAATAGTTTTGATGAGCAATTCATTCCGGAATAGACAGTTAATAAAGGAGAAGACGTCCACTGTTTACTCAACCACGGTTAATAGATGCGTAATTAAAATTGCACAGGAAAGAGAAATAATCCATATTATAATTAATAGAAAAATATTATTAATAATTTACTTGTAATTTCAAGCAGTAGTTTAATCTGAAAAATAAGTTCATTGGGCTATTACATAAATTAAAACAACACTAGACGTAAAAGAGAGTACATTGTCAATTACGGAAGAACAAACATCATTAGAAATAAAGATGAGTTAAAGAATATTTGATAGTAGTCAATGGGGGGGGGCAAATTAGCGGCTGTGCAAATGATTCGATTTTATGATTGAGAAATTTATTTTTAACGTATCATTTAATAAAGAGGCTGTTCACACATTTTTAAGACGATGTATATTGTATTCACAAAACTAAATTACATAGAATTCTTGTGTTTTAAATGTTCTATTTGACATTCCTTGTTCTGAACTATCTTTCGACACCGCAATTTCCAGGATAATAATGCCTTTTGAAGTGGCAGAAGAGGTATTCTATCCCATTCCTCCCGAACAACTTCCCAGAGTCCTGTTTGGGGACAACGTTTGGATAACGCAGTTTTTAAAAGTCCGAAATATATCACAAAAAAATCCATAGGTGACACATCGGGAGATTTAGTAGGGATATCAGTGAAGGGTATGGCCTTGATACTAGTTTTTTGTTCCATTTCTTTTAGGAAATTTACAGTGGATTTTGATGTGTGACTGCTAGCTTTGTTCTGATGGAGTCTCACAGATTGATGGCACTGTGGGTAAAGCGATGGTATTTCATTCAGAGAAATTGGTGATAAAATATGTTCCTGATAGTATTTGGAGTTAATCTTGACATTTTTTGCACTCTCTTTATTTTTAACTTGCCATTATAAGAAAAACCAGCAACAATTATGAATCCCTTAGAAAAACTTTCGATTCTTTGAACCATGTACTTAAATTTTTTCTCCCCTTTTATAATAATAAATGCTCTTTTTTTTTTTTTTTTTTTTTTTTTTTTTTTTTTTTTTTTTTTTACGATCATTTAAATACACCCATGCTTCATCTATTGTGACAATTGTTTTCCATTTTTCTTTGGATAAGTGTTTCTCATATAGAATTCTGCAGCGTGTCCTGCGTTGAGCGATATGCTTTGGAGGAAGACGATGCACATTGCGTTTTTTCGCTTTCTTAAGATTTAAATCAACGTTTATCATTTTGTTTACAGTGGACACCGAGCATTTTAATGATTTTGCAACTGTCCTTTGACTAGGGGGATTTTCTTTTAACATTAAACAACGTACCTTTGCAATAGTCGAAGATGTCCGTTTTTTTCTTGGATACTTGTTTGGAATTTTTGTCTCATTTGAGGCTCCAATCTGACGTTTTTTTCCTTTCTTGTTGATGATATTACCTATCGACGCTTTAGATATCACAAAAATATGATTCTCACATCGTTTTTGGATAACGGAGTATTCATATTTCTCTTCGGAAGCCTTCGAACCACTGCTTTGTTAAATTCGCCATTTTGAATAAAAACAAAACTTTCAAGCCACAGACGATAATTTTGACTTTTAAAAACATAGTACAATTGCAATTACTTCTTTTGCAGCAAGCGATTTGTTATTACCGCTTACCAAAATCGTCTAAAAAGTCTGCGAACAGCCTCTGTAATAATCATACATTCTGTATTACACACATTTAAGTTACTTATGGTTGAGAATAAAAGTTTCTTACAGATATTATAGCGTCATCTACTTCTCTGATAATTTGCGGACTAATATTTCCATCGTTTTGCAATAAATAATCTCAATTTCTTTTAAACAGGGGACGCTTAAACGGCAACCCGTTTAATTCGCTTCTGGCTAATCGGTAACTGACTATATCTGAATAAGCTTTAGACTTTATTATAAAAGTACCCAAAGCTCATACTACACTGCTGGCCATTAAAATTGCAGCACCATAAAGGAACGCAAATACAAAAGACATATTTATTGTACGTAAACAGTATGGCATGAAGATTTCATGCCATATTGTTTACGTACATTTGTAACGTACGATAATCATTTGTAAGCAATTTGGAGGTTTACAGGAGTGTGAAATTAGTAGAAACAGCTGCCATTCCTGGCAGCAAAAACTGTCCTTACCCGGTTAGGCATGGAGATTTGGATAGCAGAAATGGGCAATTCATTCCATTCTGTTTCAAATCTATGCCACACTTCATCAATCGTATTAGCTAGTAAGGAGTAGCTCGCCACTCTCTCAGCAACCCGTGACCAGATATTTCCAATGGGTGACAGATCTGGAGACCGTGCAGGCCAGGGCAACAATCGAATACCCGTGTACCCGTATATCCGTACACTGAAACGGTTCGAACTGCAAGAGAATGATAAATGTGGAGTTTGTAATGTTATAAGAGAGGCTAATCATTTTTTTTTTTTTTTTTTAAAGAATGTATACTTACTGGGGGGGTGCAAGGGAGGTTTATAAGAAGAAATATAGAGAAGAATTTCAAAAGAACTGTAAAAATATTATAGAATATACTAGGACTATTATGAAGATTTTAAATGGCAATAAGCAGGCTGTAGGAATATTTTAATTTTTAATAATTGATTGAGAGTTTGATGTATGAATGTTATTTTGTGTTTTATGTGACGTTTTTGATTTTTAGTTAATAACCCAATTATTTGTTATTTTATTATGTTCGTTTTGGCTTGGATGTATAAGGTCCAGTGATAATATGAATCTCACTAGTCGTATTTATTATTTTGTTTAGTTATTTTTTACTAACCTTTTTAGTTACTCGGTTCCCGGAGCTTGGTTTTCCTGGAGCTTTAAATTTTTAACTATTAAATCTGTCAAACCTATTGGGTTTTTATCTTCATTTAGTTTACTTGTTTTGAGCACGGCTGGGCCGCTGGTTGCCATCGTTATTGGGTCCGTGGGCCTCCATTAAAAGTCATACGACTGAGATATTCTCAGTCAGGTGGACCGGGGCTGCACCCGTGATAAACAATTAATTATACGACTGCAACATGTGTTCTTGCAATATCTTGTTAGAACATGGCGTTTGGGAACCTCGGAGATAGGGCACAACCACTGGATGTCAGATGTCTGCGTTCAAATTACCACCCATCCGAACTAGAGATGTGCGTGTCGTGTACCCAATGGCTGCCCAAATCATCACACCAGTTTCAGGGCCCCTATGCGGATACCGAATGCAAACAGGTGACTTGCGGTCTCCTCGAAGCCTCCAAATATAGGTATACGGCCATCAGAATGCAGCACGTAGAACCGGGATTCGTCTCAAAAGACGATATTATGCCACTCCTTGTATCCAGCTTTGTCGTTCAGCGCACCAGATTAGCCGTCTCTCTCTATACCGCATTGTCAAGAAATGCCGAAGCAATGGTCGTCGTGCTGATAGTTCCCGCTGCTGCAAAAGTCGACGCATCGTACCGAGAGGATACTGGGCATGCTGTAAACATGTCGATTTCCTGATTAATGGTCCGTGATGTGGCTGTACGGTTTTGCACGGCTGATTTCACAATATGTCTGTCCTCTCGGGCGTTAGTCATGGGAGGCGCTGAGATCCTGCATGCCATTCAGTATGACCCTCAGCAACCCATTGGTTCCATATTCACCTGCCAGTAGTTGGATGTCGACCAGTGCGACGGGTGATATCAAGGAACGATAATGCACACTAATGCGAGAAACGTACACACATTCGTGCAGATTCTTCATTGCTTAATTTCTTTAAATAAAATAGAGAGCAAAAATATTTGGTGGCAACAGTTTGAAAAGTGATTCATAGCTTTTTGTAACTGGGCGCCAAACGCCGTTTTGGACATTAATAGCCATTTTGGTTAAAGGCCCTTTAAACTGAAAACTAGTAACCGAGTTAGTAAAGGAATACGCCTCCAAACAGAAGTAAAAGTGTAAACCAAAATTCACATAAACCGCAAAATGTGTAAACTTTGCAAATGCGGAACAGTCAGGTAGTTGTTTGTGAAGTGCTTTAAGTGTATCTGTAGTTGCTCGTATGTGTATATATGGATATTTAAGCAAATATTACATGTTTCACATGCTGACACCGGTAACAGTTATCATAAATTAAAAAGAAAGAGGGAAAAAGTCTCATTCATCCTGACCCTTTTTTATGCTTCTAAATGGAGACAGATCTTTCTCACTGAACTAAACGAGGAACTTTGGTCTATGCATTCAAAACAGAAAAAACAGAAACGCATTCAAACAGAATTAAAACTGGAATAAAATAATTCTATCCGCTTAAACAAGTCTACTCAGTAGCTACAAAAAATATGCATTTGCGGTTGAAATGAGAAACCAGTTATCCGGACTCGAATTACTTCCAGTTATTCGGATTTCAACTATCGAATGGTGGAATTATCCGATCGTTTATCATAGTTTCGACCTGAATTTAAATTAAGATTTTTGCTAATTAATTAAAAATTTTAAAAATATTTTTTGCTGATTTAAATGATACAAAAAGATAAAACACTTCATTTGAACTTTTTAATAATGCGAATTACGAATGTGTATGACATACTTCTTGGTTATAACAAAAAAAAAAAAAAAAATAACGTATTCAGGATAATTAGCATGTCACACATATTTATCATCAATGTCTGCATGCTAGGAGAGAAACGTGGAGTGAAATATATGAATATCTGTTAATAAGTGAAAGCCAAATCTAAATACTAGATTATTTCTTACATTTTATGTTCATAATTTTATCAGCTAAGCTGTCGCATTTAAGGTTTACTAACAAAATGTTATTTAATTTGAATCTTTCCTATCTGCCTCGTTTCGTCACGAGGTTCGCTCATGGCAGAACTTACAGATAGTAATCACGTCAACGAATATTCCAACATTCTGTAGATTATGGATATTAATCATATTGACCGCTGGTATTAACCACCTTATGTAGATTTAAGAGGCAAGCAGTTTCAGTATTAAGTTAGAAGAAATTGCACATAACTTTATGTGAGAGTTTTGGCTTTCTCTAGCCGCAGCTGCTTTCCCGTTCAAAGTTTCATTTCCTTATGGCGGCTTCAGGGCTGGTCTGAAATGAATATCATAGAGTAAGTGACAAGTGACGGGGGACGTGGGCATTGTTCCTCTACCTTAGTAGTTAATCAGTACAGCACCACGTCCACCATGATCTAGAGCACCCCTGGATGGTAAATGGGAGGCCACACGGGCTCCTCGCGCCGGACGCCCAAATCAAGCGCCTAAGGCATCCCAAGGGCAGTCCGCAACACCAAACTGCAGCCTGGGAATTTAATAATAATAAAATAAGTAAAGGAATGAGATATGTGGCAGTATTATACAACTTGTTGACAGTATACTATTCTGAAATTTATAGCTAATATATACAGCATATATATGTATAAGTATTGGTCACTAATTGCATTGACTTCTACAACATGATTGAGTTACATTAAATAATACGGCATATGGACATATAAATGCTGCAAATCGATAAAGAGCGAATTATATTTGTGTGACCAAGAATTAGATTTTCTGCCAAATTACTAAATGCATCACATCTAGTATATATAACAAATAGGATTACAACGCTACTAACAACACATGCAAATATATGCAGAACACGACAACTAATCACTACATATGATGTAAGGTTTAGACGATATATAATAATAATAATAATAATAATAATAATAATAATAATAATAATAGGAAGAAATATTCAATTTCAATTTTATATATATATATGTGTGTGTGTGTGTGTGTGTGTGTAAAATATAATAAAATATGATAGCTGTTTCAAAAAAAATAATTGGCGACCTCAAAATTAACATTCTAAATTTGGTGATCTGCCCCTAAATTCATCTCTTCTCACAGGTTCCAGACTTTTCTATCTTACGTAACGTTTTAGTGCAGATGCCTCTTGTCCACTCTGATCACTACATAAGATACAGAAAGGACAGTTATCATGTAAGCACTTATAGCAATAACATAGATTATTAACTGATTTATAGAATTCTAGCAAATATAATACTAAGTTATGTTACTATAACATAACTAAGTAACATTAGGTAACATTACTACATGTGAACATATAAATGCTACAAATTGACAAAAGATGAATTAAAATTTGAGTGATTGTGAGTGTTATTAGCATATTCAACGAAATTACTGGTTGCAGTACATCTAGCATACACTACATGTAAGATTATAACACGATAAACAATATATGCAAATATATTCCGAAGATGATAAGTGATCACTATGTATGATGCAAACATATATCAAACGATATAATATCTTTGCCGTTGTTTAGTTGAATACATACTTTAATGATGTAAATCTGACTACAGTCGAAACATATCTCGTTTAATGTTTGAGAGTACTAACAAGTATGCATAGTAATTGCATTGATTGACAACCGATTAATATAAATCAAAATAAATTGATGCATGCAATAATAAAATAACAATGAACTAGTGAATTTATATACTTATGTGTGTAGATTTCTTACAGACACATAAAATTAAAAATAATAAACAAATAAATGTGGTATGGGATAGATGAATATCTTAGAATGAGGATAGATACGGGCTTGATAAGTTGTATAAGGTATTTCTGCCGCCTTCTTAGCATGTCTTCGTAGAGGTCAGCACGCTCGGCGCGTATTCGAGAGGCCCATGGCTCGAGTCCCGGGGAAGACGTTGCTCATTTTTCATCTCTCCTGCTTCCCCCCCTCAAATCCTTATGTCTTTACAGTCGCACCCGAGCTAAAAAAGGTGGTGAATGATGATTCGCCACCGCCAAGATTTGGCGATTGGGTCACCTAATCCCCAGTCGCCCTTTAAAAGGAGAAGCATGTAAGGTATTTCTCTCGCCTTCGTAGTGTAGTGGTCAGCACGCTTGGCACGTATTCGAGAGGCCCGTGGTTCGAGTCCCGGCGAGGCGTTGCTCATTTTTCATCTTTTCTGCTTCCAAAAAAATCCTGATGTCTCTACAGTTGAACCATTTGAATTTCTATATTGGTCCAGGGTAGCTCATAACCTCTGGTAGAAATAAATCAAATTGTTCGAATTTGTAACAGTTTTGAAGAAAGCTTGTATTTAAATCAAGTCTAGGTAACTTGTAATTTTACGTTATATATTTTAATTGAACCCTCATGGGTAGAGAGGCATAATAATTTTAAAGTTTCTATATTTCTGTGTGTGTTCGTTTTACAGTTTGAAATTCGAAGTAAAAACTCATAGAATACTTTTGATGCCTCTTTGCTGGTGGTAATTGAGGTAGTGAAGTTGAGTAGTTGAATCCAAGGTCAGTTGTTACGAAGTTTAGTTTTAGACCACGTTTGTTATTTTTGTTGTAAGGGAGAATTCTTTTATTTCAAGGCTATTTCTTATTTTCTCATTTAGAAATCGTAAATCTGTGACGTTAAATTTGCCCCTCCTGCTCCTTTATTTATTTATTTATTTTTGTATGGTAACGCTCAAGCAAAGATTTTCGAATTCGACAAAAGAAGTGAATGCCCTGTTACGAACATTCTGACAAAGCTCCAGTACATACAGAAAAGCAGTTTCAAAAGTATTCCTTCTATCCACTTATAAATCAAGCACTCTGTTCATCGAAGCAACGATATGAATGACTGAATATGATGACGGTTCACAGATCATTTCTTTCAAAAACATCATAGATCACTTCTTTTCTTCACAGATCATTTCTTTTCTTGATCTTCAAAAACATGGATAGAAATTAACTAACCAAAAATAACGAATAGGGTATTTCATATCTCAGAGGTAAAAGCGTCTAAAAGAGTTACTTTCCTCATTCACAACTATTCTTTGAAAGATGTGTTTCGTGAAGTATAGATCGCTCTAAAATATACAATTTTATTGATAATTACATCAGCAGCTGCAGCTTAAGGTGCTTTTCTAAGCTGAAATTGATAAAAGTTTATTTGATGTCAGGTTCAACTCGAGAAAATTTAAGTTTCCTTGCATTCCTGTAAAGCAAATGAATAGATTCTATCGAGAGATGCTAAAGACATTACAGCACGATGGCACCCTCCACGACCTCGCCTTTCAAACCTTTCATTACACTATAGGAAGTAAACACCACAAAGCCTTTATTACAAAAGGCTACAAAAAAAGTATTAAGAGTAATTTTTGGGGGTCACCCGAAAAGGTCTGCGCGGTTCCTTAATGGTAAGATAAATACAAAAGAAGCAGTACAGAAGTTCTTGGGCTAGTTCTTGGGCTGTATAATTTAGATTATCAGGGATGGCCTCTTTTGGCAGGTCTTTGTTTCCAGAGGAGGTTCGTCCAAAAAAGGCTCATCATCAAGGCTGAAATTTCCACGCTTAATTTCTTTCAGTTCATTTCATTCATTCTTCATTCATTTACAATTCTTCCATTTTCAAACCTTCATGAGAAACAGCACTTTTTTTTTATATATAGCACAAATCTGACGAGCAGTTTAACTAGCATTTTTTTTTTTTTTTTTTTTTTCCTTTTTCAAAATAAAAGAGTATGACAAAAGTGAACTTTTGGGTTCTCTATTCTTAACTCTGCACTGGAATAAAAATTATCCCATAACACGTATTAGAATTACACAATATGAGCAGAGCAGACCAATTAAACATATACTTCAATCAAGATCACTCTGAATTCAGGAACAAAATAGAAATTACAGTGGAACCTTGAGATACGAGCACCTCTATATACGAGAAAAGTATGAGCCAAAATTTCGTCTCTAAATACGAGCTTTGACTTGCGTAACGACCAACTGAGCCAAGCTGTTGGTATGCGTGGCGCTATTTCCCGATCTGGCTCGACTCGAGGAATCCCCTCGTCAGATCACTCGATGTTATTTGATCTACGTGTTTGTGCGCTTGTGAGTTCATTGTATTTTACATTTAACGTGAAAATAATTATTTCACTTTACCTGCCAACAAGATTGTTGCCTCAAATAGTGCTGCAAATAAAAAGAAGGAAGCCATGGCCGTTGAAATTTTAAAAAAAATCATAAATCAACATATGTGTGGTGTAAGACTGACGGAATTGGCGAGGACTTATGGCCGTTCTACATCGACGATGTGCACTATTCTGAAGAAGAAGGAAGAAACTAAGAAACTTGATGTGGCCAAAGGAGTTACCGTTATTTCCAAGCATCGTCCAAAACGGCTAGAAATGTTGGGAAGCTGTTGTTGGTGTGGATCAGTAGCAGTTAAAAGGCGATTCGGTGCCGGAAGCTATCATAAGGGCTATACGGTTATATTATTTACCAGTGTTATTTATTAGCAAAATTGATTTTTATGTTGATATTTATGGGGGTGCAGAACGGATTAATTGGATTCCCATTATTTTTAGTGGGGAAGTTTGTTTCTAGATGCGAGAAATTCGCTATACGAGTTCAATGCTGGAACGAATTAAACTCGTACCTCGAGGCTCCACTGTAGAAGAAAAAACCCCTTCAATTCGAAAAACCGCAGATCGTATGGGATGATCCAATATATTTACTCAAGTAAAAGTATATTTTACTTAATTCATGCTGTGTGCTAACAGGCCGTTTAACTTATTCCAGCCCCAGGGGTTAAAAATTCTTAGAATCGAATCTGATTTATATTATAAGATTATTTGAAGCTACGTTGATTGTGAATACAATGCATCCAGAAGCGCTTCGCGAGGCTTTCTGTATTTATTACTTTTATCGCGTAAATTTTTATCTGATATTACACCACTGTTTGATCGCATCGCTTTTTAGATAGCAGAAAGTAAGTTCTTAGACTACAGTCTGTTATCAGATAGCATATGTTCATTTTAATCATTACGCTGTTAAACGTGAAAACTTTCATTCCTTGCTTCGATAAGCCGAAATTGTAATTCAGACCGCGAAACTCTTTTTCCTGGAAGGAAGTATTTATGTAAAATATATAACCAAAAGAAATCCGTTATCTTTTCTCGTCAATCTCTGCTTGACATTTAAACCGGTAAACGTAATCTTCCATTCTGTAGCGCCCTCTGCTGGGAAGCTGCTCGGAATGTTTTTAAAAACTGGGTAAGCTGCAACCAGCGGTAATTAGTATTAATATAGTTTATTTATTTGTATCCTCGAATTCCTAAAGTTTCCAGATTATTAAAAAATATTCAAGATTCGAAAAGTCAAATCTTCGCGCTTTTTCTTCATTAATCTTTTGAATCCTAATATAAACATTACACGTTTTAATCAAAATTTTGGACAGATTGGTTTTACTGACGTCCAGTAGAAGTACTCATCATAAAAGAAAGGTGATTTTTAAACTTTCAGAGGATTACGATCATTAATATCAGCGGCCGTATGAGTCAAGCAGAGTATATTCCGTATACTGGGAAGAAAGAAAAAATTTCAAATCACATTTGATCGATTATCTCCAAAATTGATTTACAGATTTCAATGAAATTTGATATGGACATACGCTGATGTAACGCAAAAAAGAATTGTTACGAAATTTGTATATATGTAAATAATTTTAGTGAAATTATATGTGAAATTGTAATATTTTTTGTGTAATGTAACATGAAGTGCTTGAATGAGACACTACTTTGTTGGAAAAAATAGAAATATAAGAGCAAGTCTGTTTAACTTTGAGTGAATAGCTATCTTGCTAAATTGGCGAGAAACCGCCAAGCTAGTGATGGTTTTGGCGACTAAATTTTATAGCCAAATTTGGCTAGAAATTGCCGAAAGTCACCAAACTTGGTAACCATTTGACTACGTTTTGGCCCAGTCCCTATATCACTATAATTAGTATTGTAATTGAATAACTGTAATTTTTCCCTATATGCAACTGTAACAGTGTCCGGCACTTACATGCCTTCTAGTACTTTAGAGAAGTGGAAGGTACTAAGAATAAAAGACATGTCTCGGCGGCTGGGGGAATAGTATGTAAAACCGGAGAGTGCATCTCTCAGTTTCTCAATTCTGAGTTGACTACGGAATATTGAGATATCTATCTGTGAGCTTTAAATGCGCTGAGTTTAACATTCGTTGTGTTAACATTCTTAGTAGTTTGAAGTGCAACTACTGATTGTGCTCTGTGATATTGAGAAGAGATGTACGAGTGTTTTTGTGGGAAGTTCCAGAACTGTAAAGTGTTTCTTTTGGAAAAATAAATTTTATCGTGCTGTCATCGATTCTGTATGCGTTCAATACATTATGAATCCATACGCGCGCAACAATATCATGCAATAGTCATGGTATACACGCATGATTGTGCAAAAGGCTCATCCGCGCAAGAAGGTCTAACACAGAGTTTGCAAGATAGAACAAAAAACGAAACTAAGAGGGATATGGTCTCCTTTAACGCTCATTAAACACTCACAAAGTGATTCCATGCTAGATGTGGTGGTTTATTTAATTATGGCAAAGCACACTAGGGATATCTGTCTAAGGGGAGGGATGCCTTCGTGGAGGACTTTCTAAGGAAACTGACTCGTATACACGTTACACATGGGGAAAACCACGAAAACGCCCATGCAGCCAGCCCGTTCGCGGGATTCGAACCTCGGACCGAACTACCAGTGTTCAGCGACTTTACCGCTCGGCCGCTGGTGGGCCGATTCCGTGCTAGAAATGAGGAAGTTAGTAAGTTGTTGTGATGGTAGTTGGTTACAGTCTTGCTGCAACGCCTTTTTTTAGGTCCTTGAGGGTTGTGGAAGGAGGAAGGCGAGTTGTATTTCCCTCACAAGAGAGTCTCAAGACTTGTTCTGTAGAGTTTAGATCTGGAAATCTGTCTGGACAATTCACCAGGTTAACTTCTTCACCTTCCAAAAATCATCCACTAGATTATATCTATGTATACGAGATTTGTCATCCATAAAAATGAATTGGCCAACTGCTCATAATAAATGAACGTAAGTTTTTAATATACACTGGTGTGCAAAAATTAAGGACGGGACGGTTTTTTCAATATAACTTTGTACAAAAGCTTTCCAAATCAACACATTTAATACCGTAAGATCCCCAATACGTAAGGACATGAGTAATGTAAGCAACACTTACTAAAAGAGAAATCAGAGGGATAAAAAGAAGCTTTATTGAAAAAGTAGCATGGAGGCAATGCGACTGAAGGCCGAAACATCCCTGTGATGGGTGTCCAGCAAGAAACATCCGGTCTTTAATAGGGGATATGATTTCCCCTGACTGCTAGACAGGTTTCACAGCGTCTGCCCATGCTGAGAATGAGGGTGTCAATGAGTTGTTGAGGCATTGCTGCCCATTCGTCTTGCAGCGCCAATCGAAGCTCCGGAATCGTTACTGGTGGTAAGATACGAGCTGCCAAGCGTCTGCGTAGAAAATCCCATGCATGCTCGATGGGATTGAGATCCGGAGATCGTGCCGGCCAATCCATACGTTCAATATTCTCACTCTCTAAGAGCTTTTCGGCAGCTACTGTGCGATGACATGGTGCATTGTCGTCCATGAAAAGGAACTGCGGACCCATAGCGCCTCTAAAAAGACGCACATATGGAAGAAGAATCTCGTTACAATAACGGGTCCCGTTGACTGAACCTGCGTCGAAGATGTGAAGGTCTGTACGACTACCAAGCATGATGCCCCCCCCCAAACGAGAACACCGCCACCTCCATACCTGTCCCTTTCAATGATGTTCGAGGGATGATTGCGGCTTCCCCGCTCTCTCCAGATGAGTATGCGACGAGAATCGCTACTCAGACTGAATCTGCTCTCATCTGTAAAGAGTACTCGTCAACATTCATTGTCTCTCCAATTCCGGTGTTCCCGGCACCACAGAGAACGCCTTCTCCGATGTTCAGGCGTTAGAGGTACACACCGTACAGGGCGTCGTGCAAACAGACCACCACCGTGCAGTCTTCTGGCCACGGTAAAACGCGATATCGATCGTCCAGTCGCCTGTGTCGTGTGTCTAGCGATTTCTCCCGCTGCCTGCCGCCTGTTTCTTGTGGCCTGTAAGGCAATATACCGGTCATCTGCGGGTGTGGTTCCTCGTGGACGACCACTACTAAACCCCCGGATAGCTGTTCCTGTAGTTTGAAATTGTCTCCAAAGTCATGAAACGATGCTGTGAGCAATTCCGAACTCTGCAGCCACACTTGTCACACTGCGGCCTTTCTCCAACTCCCCAATGATTCGACCTCGGGTAAAAGCATCCAGATGTCGTCTAACAGATTGATTATTCGCCATTTCTCGCTGAGGCAGCAACTCGGTGTGATTTTAACTGCTATACGGCGTGCAATCTCTTTGCCAGAAATACTGATCTTACACCGACAACATGCTTTATACTACTCAGACACTCCCCCATTACGTCTACCTGCATATCTGCGCATGTGCTACCGTACACCACCGTACTTAATCTCCTGATTGGTCTTTCTGTTCGCTCTGCCTCTTCGTTCAGCTGATATGCTAATTTTTCGACTTCGTCCTTAATTTTTTTGCACACCAGTGTATGTTCTCTATACCTCGCAGCAACCACAGAACCTCTGTTAAGGCCATGAAGATCTGTGTTACCATCCAGTGAATTGCCCATCCAGGCCATCAAGCATTCGCTGCCATATTGGTTCCTTTATCGGAATGTTATTTCAATCCTGGTTATATGTAAATGCTAGTAGACTAGGCTACATCCCAGTAATGATTCCATACAGTATCCATAATGTTTCAAAACAACATACTGAGCTGAACCCGAGAACTTTATTTATGATCTTTGGACTGAAAGATCTGACCTCACTACAGTCCTACCTGTAAAAATATCCTCACATAACAAGAACCAAACATTCCAGTATAATAGCAAAATCAAATTTCAAAAAATAGTTGTGCGTTTTAAAAAAAACTTTATTTTTATCTTTATTTTTAAAAATTAAATGCAGATTTGAGATTTCACTCCAGTTAAAAATTTAAGTATTAAATTGTATTTTTTACTTCCTACTTTTATTCTCGTATGAGGAATTCTAGAGTCTTTCAATGATTTGGACTGAAGGAATTTAAAAATCCTAAATGTATTTATGAAATACTTCAAAAATTCGTTTTAATTTCCGCATAGAAAGTTTTCTATTTACCTTGGCAAATTAATATGCTTGATTAGTGAATTTAATTTTTTGGTGTAAGAAAAGAATTGGTTGAAATGAGTGAATGAAAAGTTTTAGTTCTTTAAAAATAATTTTGTTTTGCTGAGAATTTTAGTTAAATTTTGAAACTTTCATCAGACAGTATATTTGCAATCTCAGTCGCATTGAATTTGAAACATTTCCTTTCATAAATTGAATTTCATAGTTAATTTAATGTTTCTGCTTAAAAGTTAAAGAAAATAGATTGATTAAAAAAGAAAAATAATCCGAAAGAACAAATGAAATAAATAACATAAAGCAAGAACATCTTTTTAATTATGTTCGTACTGAACATTTTCAAATATAGAACTCTACGGTTCAAATATGGAACTTATTAAGTACTGATCTACTTCTTTTACATGTAGGACGACTCAGAGGTATGTAAAAGAAATTACTACTAGTATACTGAAATTAAACAATGCAAAATAAACAGATGAGGATAAGAAATTACATAAATTTCTCGTTACAACACATCCTTAGTATTATATGTTTTTGATCAAAGAAATTATATGGATTTTATAAATTTCTGCAGTACTTTACGAAACACTAAAATGACCAATGGATAGTTTACTGAAAGATAATAAACAGAGTGGCCAATATAGCACTTCTCAAATTGGATTTTATTTAATGCTACAGATTTCATTCTTTCTGATCCATTCTTAATGAAAATGCATTAGGAATAACTTTTCTCAAATCAATTTTGTTTTTTCTCAAATCAATATCAAATAAAATGCAGTTCAGAGTTTAATTCTTCTTAAAAAGAATCGGATGTGAACACCACGTGAGTTCCTTGTACGGCCTATTAAATTATACATATTTTTTGCTGCACTTCATTTAAATTTATTTCCTCGAGTTTAATTGGAGATATATTTCTAATTCAATTAATTCAGTTCTCACTTCTCGCCAAGGCAAAAATACATAAAAACTCAAAACATCTTCATTAAAAACTGTAAAATGCAGAAAAATATAAAACACCAAATACAATTAAAGCAGTTATTAAAAGAGTGAATCCATAGTAAGTCTTCCAAAAATTGTTTTAAATTTAACTTGAATGTAAATTGCTAAAAATATTTAACGGGGACTTGAATTAAATCATGAATAACAAAATTTCAATTGCAAAAAGAAATAAAGCAAGCTACTAAAATTAATCTTAGGAGATAATATAATCAATATTTTTTAGTAAATAAATTATATATATAAATTTAATAATAATTTATTTACTAAAAAAATATTGATTATATTATCTTCTAAGATTAATTTTAGTAGAAAATTATCTAAAAATAGTGAATACATAGTAAGTTTAATTCCAAAAATTGTTTTAAGGTATATATATATATATATTTACGTATATATATACACGTATATATATATATATATATATGCGTGTATATATTTCAACGTTCTACGAAAAGTTCAACATTCTAAAAAAGAGTTTTTTTATTCTGTCCGTACGTACAGATAGCGAGCAAAACCATCGTTCAAATGGGTTCGAGAGCGATGAAAATTGATATTTTCGTCAATTATTTGAAAATTTTCGTCATTACAGAGCTTCCTTGACTTCGTACATGGAAGTAAAAATGATAAGGAAATGTACAAAATTTATAAATTTTTTATTAAAGATGCAATGAAATTCACTGCAAACTCCAACACGGAGAAAACGCAATATATAGAATTATTTACTAAATGCGGAAAAAAATATAATGAGGGGAATTTAATTCTGCTCTATTCAATGCGCAAAAAGATGCATAAAATTTAACTTCTTTATAACCAACGCTCAGCGAATATGAATATATAGATACAAAATTTAATTATTCTTTTATGCATATGGAATTAAAATGTAGCGTTGCATATATTTTTTTTAAATCTATCTGTTAGAAATTTCGTTAATGCTAATTAGTTTTATATCCTCAATTTTTTAAACTTATTTCAGCGATGAATACATTTATTTACAATATTCAAGAAATTCTGCTCTAAAACTCCTGATAACTTAAATATCATTGATGAGTAATTTAGTATAAAAATACATAAAAATGGGATTTAAGCACGTATGCGAGCAATGGCTTGATTTGTTCTCATTTATTTGATTACGGCAAAGCACGCCATGTCTGCCTGAAGGAAGGGATGCTTCGTGGAAGACTTTTTAAGAGAAATTGTCTCGTTTCCACCATACATACAAGAAATGAGTAATATTATCTTAATATATTTCATGAAATACTAGGCTGCTCATGGAAAACAAGTATGCCGCATAAAAAAAATCATTGTCTTTCAAATAAATAGAACAGTAATTTTACCTGAGGGAAAAAAATGGCAAAAGTCACTGGGCAGTCGCGCAGTTGATACCATGGAATTCACGAAATTTTCGCAGATTAGGATTTGTACTAAGAATTGCAAAATTCGCTGCCAGTCGCGCAGTTGGAATTCAAGGAATTTTCACAGATTAGGATTTGTACTAAAATTTTTACGGTTGAAGATTTACATTTTCCGGGATAGGGCATGTATAGCAAAAATTAGCAATGATACAAATAGCTAGTAGGTAACTAATAAAAACTATATTTACACAGTTTGAATTAAAATCTGAATTTTTTTAAGTAATTGTTTTTGTCATCACTTGTTATCTCACTTGTCTGACAGTGACGTCATCAGAACAAACCCACGAAATTCATCGTGGCAGGGAGTGCAAGATTGCCCTTGTCGTTGGCAACAGCCTGAAGCACCACACAGGTGACAGTACGACTTTGCTCAGCTCCGCCCCCAATTTTGATGGAGAGTTCCGAGGGTCTCCCATCCCTCTTCCCCTACCACCAAACTTTCGAGAGGACTTTCCTCTCGCCGTATATTTAGAGTACCCCCATGCCACATAGATACTATAAATTTACAAACATCCATGCCTTCTCCGGGATTCGAACTCGGGCCCTTTGGTACGGCAGTTCAGCGTCGCTAAACACTATCCCCGTTGGGCGGCCTTTTTCAGTAATAGAATTTTCGAAACCGTTATTTTAGATTGAGATTATGATAGAACTGGACAATATTTTTGTACATTGTCTTGTACAAAGCCAGATTTTCTTCATTATTTATCACGTTCTTAAGGAATCCGACATCTTTAAAGAACCCCTAAAAATATATATATTTTTATATAAAAATCTGATTTCCGCCATCCATTTTAAAGCAAACGCTATGAAAAATTCGCTTTGGAACGGTAAAAAATAGTTCAAAACTTTTGTCATTTAAGTACCAGCTGGTTTGTCTGCAGTTTTATTTGAAAAATTTCTTCGTATTAAATCCTTGAAGTACACGTAAAACGCTTCTGTGTACAATTGTATAAAAGCTGACAACTGTAGACGTGTGATAGAAAAGTTACGTTTTTAGCATAACTATCTATAAATTTATTAATTTTTAATAAGTAATGTGTGAGTACTGAAATCTACTTACACATTACTTATTAATTTTTAATAAGTAATGTGTAAGCAGATTTCAGTGTAATTTCTTTTTTCAGTTTTCATGAAATTTTTTTTAGTCCAAAGGGATTTGAATCCCGAAGGACTATTAGTTTCGTTTTGGCATTTTGCGTCGGACTCATAAATGTCGGTTCACTTTTCAAACTGTTGCCACAAAATGTTAGAGTCCTGCATTATATTTGAAGAAATTAAATAATGAAAAATCTGCATAAATGTATGTATATTTCTCGTATTGTGATAAAACAACGGTACATAGAGTCATCGAATTTTGAATAACGTAATCCTCCAACGAATATGAGCATGTGGAAGACCAAATTTGAAATTTGAAATTTGTTTTATGATCGATTTCCTATTTTTTAAAACTTTGACGAATTTTTGATTAACAAACTCAAGGATTTCAAAGCGAGCAATGGCAAAGTTGTGCAGAAAAAACATTTCTATCTCTAGCGCGTGAGTCTCTGTATCGGAAATTCTAAAGATATGCTCGTTTTAAAACTATTTTGCGATATTGCTGTTGCACTGGATCTTATGGTTTAAGTGCGAGGAACATGATATTTAATAAAGGTAACACACAAAATGTTAAAAAACGCCCCTTTGGACGTAATTTAAAATCTGAAACATTTCAGATTTTTTTTTTTTTTTTTTAGTCCAAAGGGATTTGAGTCCCGATGGACTATTACTTTCGTTTTGGCATTTTGTGACGGACTCCTATAAATGTCGGTTCACTTTTCAAACTGTTGCCACAAAATGTCAGAGTCTTGCATTATATTTAAAAAAATTAAATAATGAAAAATCTGCATAAATATATGTATATTTCTCGCATTGTGATAAAATAACGCTACATAGAGCCATTGAATTTTGAATGACGTAATCCTCCAACGAATATTAGCATGTGGAAGACAAAATTTGAAATTTGGAATTTGTTTTATTATCGATTTCCTATTTTGTAAAACTTTAACGAATTTTTGATTAACAAACTCAAGGGTTTCAAAGCGAGCAATGGCAACGGTTGTGCAGAAAAAAACATTTCTTATCTGCAGCGCGTGAGTCTCTGTATGGGAAATTCTAAAGATATGCTCATTTTAAAACTATTTTGAGATATTGCTGTTGAACTGGATCTTATGGTTTAAGTGCGAAGAATATGATATTTAATAAAGAAAGGTAACACACAAAATGTTAAAAAACGCCCCTTTGGACATAATTTAAAATCTGAAACATTTCAGATTTTTTTTTCCATTCTTTTTTTTTTTTTTTTTTTCGTCTGAATTGACTGATTAGAATTTCAAGAAATTTTAAGTAATAGTGTAAAAACTGTATCTGTAGAAAATGGTTAATTACTGTGCTCCTAATATGAAGAATTTGAAGGCTCCTGACATGAGGTATTGCTCGAAATAAACAGAAAATGAATTTGAATCTGTGTAGACAAAACTTGAATTTTTTTTCTTAAACTCTTCTATAAGCGTATACTATAAATTAAAAAATATCTGATGTGATGTAACATATGACTTCCTTGCATAGCCTATTAAATTACATTAAATTTTTGCTGCACTGCAGTTAAACCTATTTCCTCGAATTTCATTAGAGATATATTTCTTATTCAATCAATTCATTTCTCACTTCGCGGCAAGACGAAAATACATAAAAACTCAAGCATCTTCATTAAAAATTATGAAATTTAGAAAAACCTAGGCACCAAATGCGAAGTTGAAAAAAAATGGGGGGGGGGGGGGTTAAAATGGCAGTTTTTCTCCAAAACCAGCAATTCGGCTAGCGGACAGGAAGACAAAATTTCCGGTGCACAAGATTGAAGGTAAACTTTTTTTTTTTTTTTTAAATTGGTGCACCATCTGACTTAGTTTACTGTTCTACTAAGAATTAGAAAAGTATGTAAATTTCGAGTTACATGAAACCTAGCGCCACTTTTAAATTGTTGATAATTCTACAAATATTGCATGCAGATTAACTAAAGGCATAAAAATCTGAACCGGAATGCAAGAACAACCTAATTCAATCACTTTTAAAGCAAAAAATACACAATTTACCAACATATAGGAATAAAAAAAATTGATCCCACCGAGCCGAGTAACAGAGGGGAAATATTTATATCTACATGCTTGCTGCTGTCGATTGCAGCGAAAAAAAGAGATGCGCAATTAGATGTTATAGCAGTCCTGTATACAAGGTTTCGCCGTTCTACGGCTATTCTTTTTTGAGTTATGCGAAATACATACATGCCTACGTACGTACAGGAAAAAAATCTCATCCTGAATCCATTTGAAATCCGTTTTGGAAAAAAAGAATTATTTATTCTGTCCCTACGTACAGATGTCACATAAATAACGCGTACAAATGTCACATAATAAAGTAATAGTTTAAATGGATGTTCCCGAGAGCGATCAAAATGGGTATTTTCGTTCAAATATGATACCCGATATTTTTCGCGATTGCAATACTTCCTTTTCGGAGAAATCCAAAAACACGCGGATTTATTCGACTCAAAAAAAAAAAAAAAAAAAAAAAAAAAAACTAATATTTGTGAAATATAAATATTATGAGATTTTTCAAAACTTCCAGAAATTCGCCCCATGATAAAGTCATTGTTGACCTACTCACAAAAATTTATTAAATTTATATTTACTATTGCTTTCAGATTCTGACACAAAAATATTGATAGACTGGTATTTCTGCATAAAAATGAGCTTCTCAGAAGGATGAAAAGCATATAATTTTAACACCTAAAAGTGAACTATAGTGTTAGCATTCAGTTAAGAGGATTACTTTGCAACTTAACTTTGTTGCTTTTTGACACAAAAGGAAACGTATAGCTCAGCACGGTCCACGTGCATAGAATGAATGATACATGATTAATCGGCTTACCATTTGAAGGCACGGAACTAATCTCTTTCTTCGTTTTTTTTATCACTAAGAGCTCAGGGCGATTACTTCATCATTGAGCGCAGTACGTTCTATAGAAATACAACAATTATGCTTTGAGTTAGAAATGCTTCACTTGTTCCATTTCCATTTTAAAAAAATAAATAAATAAATAAAATTTAAAAAGTTTTAAATTTAAAAAAGAAAATCTGAAAGGATTCAGGTTTTAAATTCGAACCAGAGGGTTTATTAAGGTTTTTTATGCCCTCGGTGAGCAAGCATCGCTGGTTACCAAACTGCTCTTGCACTCGTTGCTGCTAATACAATTAGCTTGCTAATAATTTCATCCCTTAGTTATCTTTATTGATAAGCACCACTTTCTTCGCGCTTACACCCCATAAAATTCAACAGCAAAATCACAAAATATTTTAAAACAGCATATCTTTGGAATTCCCGATATAGAGTGTTAGGGGTCGCCAAAACACGTGTTTTTAATTGTCACTGTATTATTTCTTGAAAATTAAGCTGTACGCGCTACCAGCGGCCTAAAATAGTTATAACAATTCTGAATTGTATGTACACTCGTTCACCGACAAATTTTCCTTTGTTGTCCCAGTTTCTTCAGTACAGAACATTATTTGGAAACTCAAAATTCGTACATCTTGTGGGCAGGATAAAAGAAAAAAAAACTACCTTTAAAAAACTTTCAGCTAAAAGGTATCACCGGCATTACAAAAATTATTAACCCTTTTTCAAACTCTCTTACTTTCCTAGTTGTTGGAAACATGCAATTATAATTACTTTTCTTAAACCTATGAAAATAGCACTCTCCTTCCAAATTATCGACCCATTAGCTTACTTAGCTTGCTTTCTAAAACTGAAGAAAAAAGGCACAATCAACTACATTCAAACCCCTACACCACCTTCTTCCTTTCTTCTACACAAGCAATTTGTATTGTCAAAACATAACACTATACAACAACTCCTTTGCATGTCAACACAATTACTGAAGGTTTCAATAACAAACTGCCCATAGGCGCGGTCTGTCTTGATGTCGCAAAGGCATTTCACTGAGTCTGGCACTATAGTCTGGCACTATTTATAATTTAATCAAACTGAAATTTGCAGATAGTCTAATTCCAATTATTCTTGCTTTTTCGTTCAGCGTCCGCACTGGAAATCTATACTTGTCCCAGATATCGATTGAAGCAGGTGTGCCCCAATGTTCAGTTCTGAGGCCTTTATTGAATTATTATACTGGTGACATACCATATCATTCTATTATTCAATTAGCGCTCTTTGCCGAAGATGCAGCTATTCTGACCCAGAACAAACATTTCAAAGTACTTACTTACCCAATATCTTATTTTGCTAGAAGCATGGCAAAACAAGCAATTCGGCCAACGGGCAAGAAGACTAAATTTCAGTGCGCAAAACTGAAAGTTAACTTTCGGTCCCACTGGGCAAAAAGACACTGAAACTAGTGCACTATCTGGCTGAATTCGCTATTCTAGTAAGAGTTTCAAATGTAAACAAATGGCAGCCTCATTAAACCTAGCGCCCCTTTTAAATAGTTGGAAATTCAACAGCTATTGCGTGCAGATTACTAAAGGCATAATCCTTAACTGAAGAATATCAGACTGAAGAAAATCAATTAATGTTAACAAATCAAATTCGATTCTATTTCTGTAAAATCAGTCGCTGGTTTTACTATCTACTCCCACTTTAGTTGAAAACGAAATACACTGGAGCACTGGAAGTAAGAAGTCACATACCTTGGCATCGTACTTGATCAAAAACTCACTTTTAGGGCTCATTTTGCCAAGCTCAAAAGTAAATTTAATATTCTCATTTTAAAATCCCTTCTCGGAAAAGCCTTCTCAGTCTTTCTCTTCATAATAAAATTATATTATATAAAGCAATAATCCATCCGGACTTACTTTATGTCTCCCCCATAAGGGTACATGTTGCAAAAACAAGTCTTTACGAAATTTAAATTCTGAAAACACAGCATAAACACGAGTACCCGGTATCTTCTGCAATAATTAGGCACATTTTAAAGCGACATTTTGCAGCATTTCCTACAAAGAAAAATTTTATTGTTCTTTAAACATTCCTCTGCTTATTTATTATATCTGACTGTTGTTACCTCAGAGCAGGAGACTATTTCCCAGAAATTCAAAGTAGTATATGTTCTTATATAAAACAGTTATCATAAAGAAGAAAAAGCATAAAATGATTTTAACGAGTCCAGTTAGTGTAATTTCATAAAAATATTTAATATTTCCTATTAGGTATCTCACGATTTTAATGCATTTTTATTTGAATAAATCACATTAAAAAGTAGAAAAATTATTAATAACTATCTTTATTGCTTTTAAGTCGCTTAGCTTGTTACTCAACAACCGAAAGTTAAATATCTTAGATTTTACTGAATGGCCACATGCTGGAGAGTGGAAAATAAGAGTAATAAGAGTGAAGGCAGGTGGCAACACATTGCTTTCAAACAGCCGAATTATTTGATCCAACTTGAAAGAGAAGTATTTTTATGCCTTCCCAGTATGGGAACTGTTATATATGCTATATACTGAATGGCAATAGTCTGGGATGCTAAAAATAAAAATGTTTTATTTCCAACGGTGTTGTCATTTGTCCCTTTCTATTAATTCCATTAAAATTGCAAAATAACAAATAAATTCAAAATTCGGGTTTCGTTTTGAGGTGCACATGTTCGGATGGAGTGTATTTGTCGTTTTCCCACAATACGAAGATACACGAAGATTATTCATTATTAGCCCAAAGGGACAATTTTGCCCAAAAGGGCTATTAATTTCGTTTTGGCATTTTGGATAGAAAACTTAAGGGGACTCATACACCTTAAAACCCATAAGATGTTCGAATAGTTGACTGTTGCAAGAATTGGGATAACTTATTTATTTTAAAAGCAATTACTACCAACTTTTTACAGCTGACTGCATAAGCTGCTTTCTGAAATAGTCATCAGAAAGTTTGTGTTGCCACAAATATTTTTATAATTTAATCCACTTTGTGAAAACATTTTTCGTCATGTTTCCAACTTGCGCGCACAGTTTAAAACATTCTGTTTCATAATTTAATTCCATATTTAATATATAGTTTTTTACTGTGAACCTAAAATTCTAAAAATTTCATGTTCAATTTTTATTTTATTTTGAGTTGAGTTTATAAAGTGTATTTTATTAACAAAATTTGTAATGTTTTCGTCCATAAAATTTTTCAATATTAAAATATTTATCAGATTGTTGGTTCAGTTCAAAATAATGCCCATATAAAGAATTCTATCAAATTTCAAGTATGTACCATTAGCCATTTTTAAAATATCATGCGGGCAAGGTGGAAACACGGCGAAATATTTTGTCACAAAGAGGATTAAATTACAAAAATAGTTGTGGCAACGCAAACTTTCTGGTTACTAGTTTCGAAAACAGCTATATTATAGTCAGTTGTAAAAAGTTGGAAGTAATTGCTTTTCAAATAAATAAAATATCCCAATTCTTGCAACAGTCACATATTCGAAGATCATGAGGGGTTTAAGGTGTATGAGTCCCCTTAAATGCCTTGAATAACTTTTCAAATTGTTGTCATCAAATATTATCTCTCTGTATTATATTGTTGCGCGCGTACGGGTTCGTAATAGACTGAATGCGTAATTCCAATGCTAGGTTAATAAACTTATTCTTATCAAAAGAAACATATTAGAACTTTCGAATTTTCCTCAGAGATATTCGTATAATTGTTCACAATATTCCGCAGTATAATCAGTAGTTATACTTCAAACTACTAAAAACGTTAAAACACAGAATATATCTCTTTAGATACGCAATGCAAAGCGTATCTAAAGAGAAATGCAATTCGAATATCTCAGTTCAGGCGGAACTAAACAACTTATAACAACAATAACTCTAAGCAACTGAACTCAGACTCCAACTACCGTTGATATGCCGCGATTGTTGTGCAAGCAATGCAAGATGTGTTCCGACTGTCTTGAAGTGATGTTCCACTGTGGGCCTGGAGGTAGACTGATGCCTAAGCTAAGTGCAAGACGAACTGTCGAACGTGTAAGAAGGGGAAGTGACCATGGTCACGTGAGCAAGTGGTGATATCGGATTGGCTGGGTCCTTATCTATTAAAGTTAAATGAAAGACACAAAATTTCATTAATATTACATAAAATGATTAATATTGAGTGGAGGTAATCTTCATCTGTCATGTCATGCAACTACAGAGCTGAGTTAATAGTCCAGACAAAGTTAGGAAATTCATAGTAGTAGAGGCTGTGAAGTTTGCTGCTTAACTTTGCGAGTTTAAAATAAACACAAAAACTACGTAGGAAAATCCCAACTGTCTGTTAGGAGGAATGCAGTATTAGGTCGCAGATTACGAGCTTCTTTTAAAATAATAAGTTGAAATGCATCATGTGGCAGCAATCCAGTGCATTTTGGGAAGAATATCTCGTTGGTCTTGTGCATATACAGTAGAACTTCGAGATACGAGTTTAATTCGTCCCAGCATTGACCTCATATAGCGAATTTTTTGTATCTAGAAACAAACATCCCCATTGAAAGTAATGGAAACCCAGTTAATCCGTTCCCCAACCCAAAAATATCAACATAAAAATCAATATTTCTAATAAATAACACTGGCAAGAAATATAATCGTAGTTTATGATTGCTTCCGACACCGAATCGCCTTTTAACTTAACCTTAATGCTTCTCGTTAAATCCACACCGAGAACAGCTTCTAAACATCTCCTAGCAGTTTTAGGCGATGCTTGGCAATAAGGGTAACTCCTTTGGCCACATCAAATTTCTTAATTTCTTCCTTACTCTTCAGAATCGTGCCGATCGTCGATGTCGAACAGTCGTTAAGTCTTCGCGAATTCCGTAACTCTTTACACCTACTCTCCTTTCTATTACTCTCTTATGTTTATCTATGATTTCTTTCTTAATTTCAATGGCCATGGCTTCCTTCTTTTTCTTTGCAGCACTATCTGAGGCAACAATCTTCTTGGGAGGCATCGTGAAACAATTATTTTCACGTTAAATGTAAAAGACAATTATTTTACAAAAGCACAAACATATAGATCAAAGAACAACACTGAGTTACCTGACGAAGGGATTGCCCTAGTCGAGCAGGATCGGGAAATGGCGCCACGCATACCCACAGCCTGGCTCATTGCTGGTTACTCGAGTCAATTCTCATATTTTAGAGACGAATTTTGCGCTCATACTTTCCTCGTATCTCGAATTTCTCGTATCTCGAGGTGCTCGTATCTCGAGGTTCTACTGTACTTGCTGAACTCTAGATGCTCTCTCTCCGGGCCTTTATAGTTTTCAACCGATCGCGAGAAATTTCTAGTACTTTCTGCTTCTCGAGATTTATGGAAAACAATAAGAGGATGGAATAACAGTTACACCTACTATAGTGGCCAATTACATTTATTCAGTTTCAATACAAATTACCGAGATAACAATTTACTCAATGTTAAATGCACGCGCTCCTGTATTCTTACTTTTCCGACATAGCTTTCGCTTGAAATTTGTCTCGCGCTGCATTGCATGGGGAAATACAACAATTTTAATTATATTTCTACTAAAATTATCTATGTAAATACAAAATTCATAACAATATTTAAAGAAATTAAATAATGAAGAATCTGCATGCATGTATGTATGTTTCTCGCATTCGGATGAAACATCGGTATCTAGAGCCATCAAATTTTGAATAACGTAATCCTCCACCCGAATATGGGAATTGGAAGCCCAAACTTGGAATTTGGAATTAGTTTTATTACTTATTTCATATTTTGTAAAACTTTTATGAATTTTTTAATTAATGGACTTTATTATTATTATTTTTTTTATAATTCGCATCATTCTGTTTGTTAAATTTAGTCCTAAATTTAACCAAACTAATGCAAAAATTCATGTCGGAAAACTTATCTATCTAAAAAGTTATCTGCTAAAAGGACTTATTTATAAAAAGATCTAGTCGAAAACGTACGTTTTTATAGTTCTACAAATTTTGCTCCAAATAGAAACTTAAGTAGCTTCAGGTGTTCAGACATCAGCTGCCATAAAGCAAATACTGCATGATTCATTCGTAAGATCCGTTTCCGTTTTAAGAAAAATAAAAATTTTGCCGTGGTAGTTTTGTTCTTGTAATAAAACTCGGATTATTTCATCCTCCTGTGAAGAGATGCAATTGAAATTAAGCAGACTTACTTAATTTTTTGAAGCTGTTTTGAAAGCAACTTACTAATACTTGTACGGATATAAAAGAGTTTTGTTATTGAGATGTATGTTTTATTAATAAATCGTTATTTGAACTAATTTTCTTAGTACTGGAAACGTTTCCTCATTATTTCATTAATACTAGGTCAAAAAATACCGGTCTCGGACAGACGAAATGTTTAAGAGCGGCGCATATGCCCTATTTGTAAGCGACGCTGATCGTCTGCGAAAAATTCTTTTTTTATTTGTTTAATTTCGGTTATGCATCGTTTTAGTTTTTATTACAGTATTTGTATCGAACATCTGGCAACAATTTGATAATTCATCAGTGATAGATAATATTGTACATTCTTTTCTGAAAATTTGAGATGTAACGTTCTGAGAGAAGCGGCTGGGTGTCGCTATGTTAAATAAACATGGTAAATTTCAAAGAGTGATTTCATTTATTCTATAATGTGTTTATGTGCGTATCTATCTATCGACGGAGTCAATTCAATTCAATTCATTACCTATTTTATAACCCCTGAGTATTCTGTCACTAAAACTGTATTTATTCCGCTTTAAGTTGGCAAGAAAACTTTCACATTTTAACTTTTTAAAGTGGTGTTATTGTTTTCATTTACTATCAGAAATTCTTTACATTACACTGAAGATCATAAATACAAGACCACATTGTTGCGAATTAAAGATGTACTACAATACCTTTCAATATCTCAAAAAAATTGGTATTTTTTTCCTCTTAAAGATAAAATTGCTTTTCTATTGAAAATAAGACTAGAGTGAATAGGCAATACCTATTTAAACAGAAGCACAGCCACGCACAGCCACCAGATCATGACGTCCCAGACTAGCGGCTAACAATCATTGTTGGTCACCCACTTTCTCCAATAAAAGTATATGTGTTTTTAATGTTTTACTAACATGATAGTTTCTTCTAGTGATATATGTATATAAAGACAGATATATGCTCATATATACGGATATGACAATATATATTTTCAGTTTATTCGCGTATATAATACCGAAAGCATATTCTTCCTATATAAATAAAAATACATTGTAAATTATTAATTTTTGTATGCTCTTATATCAGCAGCATGACTAAATAACGCTTTAAAGTGACAGTTCACTTAAAATATGTAAAACTAATGCAAAGCTGGAATCCCCCCCCCATATTTATAATATTCGCAACAATTAACTGTAAATAAATATACAGAAAGGATATATGGAAGTATTTTTTAAGGAAGCTAGAAGCTTTTAAATTTCAACAGGATAAATTTATAAGCTCGAAAGTTTTTGTTAAACTAATTTTATATACGCATGCATTGTCCTAAATTATTTGATTAAGCCAATTTTAGAGAACACATATGAAGTACATGAACACTGTCAGTTAGGATCAGTCTGATGTTGGTATACAATACTAATTAGGCAAAGGATTGGCAAAATATGAAAATTTGCAACACGTAGCAATACTTATTGGTCGAAAATCTAATCTTTCTAAACCTTTTCTGATTTTCTTTATGCATGCAAATACTGTGGTGATAGTGCTTTTACTGGGACAGTATTTGTAACATCTTTATATGAAGATATAATAGTCTGCAGCATAAAAACAAAAACAGAATTAGCAGCTTTTTCACAATTGTATGCCAGTAATATTCGGTATATCTTTGGAATCTAAAAAAAGTCTTAAAATAAATTTCATCAACTATTAAAGTGATATATTTATCATTTTCGTCTAAAAAGCGGATTTTTTACTTAGTATAATTCAAGAAATTTTCAGCTGTTTGCTCCACTTTAGGATCAACATTATACTCAGACCACAAGCTTTTCAATATATATAGATTTCAGTATAGAATTTGAATACAGAAAGATTTCAATAGAGAAGGATGGCAAAATTACATATGCACTATTTCGTAAAAATTTATAGCAATGTGGAGAAACTGAAAACATTGAACTTGATAATATTAACAGGTCAGATCTATGTTTATTATTATTTTTACGCAAAAGGGGTAATGATAACTGCTCAAATAAAAACTGAATTACTTTCTTTTTGTGTTCAGGTTTTCTCATTTATAGAGATTCGAATAATAAATTTTTAAAGCTCTTTTCATTGTAATCACCCTTAATTTCTGCAACTTCTTTAAATGAACAGAAACTATGCACATTAATAATATTTAATTTAAAGGAAATTCATAGTTACTAATTTTTGTTAATGGAATATCTTTAAAATATGCTTTTACTTCCAGATGCTTGTGAATAACAACTGATACATCAGAAATAAGAGGAACAGATTCTGTGCTTATCTGGAGGAAAAATACATTATTTTTCTTTAATTACAACTGTTAAATCTCCAGGTTCCTTAACATTTTATCGTCGTGGCAAAAGCTCACTCAAACTGCTGTTTTTAACTGTATTTCTATTAATATTCTTGCTGTTCTGCAATGCTTCCAAATATTGCTGCTTCAATTTGCGCATTTTCCCTTCTCTCCCTTCCCCCCCCCAGCTTTTCTTCACGAAATAATTTTGTTCAAGACAAATATTTAGGACAAGAACTGTAATTTAGAGAAAAACATTTTTTTTTCAATCTCACTTGTTTTAATGGAACTTCTGTTTTCTTTAAGCGATTTTTTTTTTCATCGTAATATTCAGAAACATACTGGGAAAATTTCTCATGGAAAAGTAATTCACAGATTTAAATACCGTAACTATAAACATGGATCTAATTACTTATTTTAAAGCAATAAAAGTAGGATTTCTAGTAACGCAATTTATTTCTGAAAAGAACAGGCAGTAGCAAACATGTGCATATTTTGCTCCCACATGAGGAGGGAAGGTCGCTTACTGATAAAAGTTTTACTAATATTTGAATTTTCATGCATTAGGAATTTAATTTCTTTCTTGTTTTATGCAAAACAGTGCACTTTATCTTGCATTAGCTTGTTTATAGAAACTTTTAGTATAAAAATGAAAATATATTAAACATTAAATTAAGTACTTCCATTTTCTGCTATATATGTATGAATTTTAAAGTTTCAAACTATAAAATTAATAAAAAAATCAAAAATTAGAGATTTCAAAGCATAAGTGAATATTTAGCAATTATATAATAATTATACGAACTGTTACATGATTACTCTTTAGAGTATTATACATAATATATACTCTAGCCAGGAAACTCCGTAATATTAATATATCCAGCCTTTTAAATATGGAAGCAATTTATTATTTTGTAAAGTATTTATGAGATTTTGATAAAGAAACTCAACGATTTCAAAGCGAGCAATGGCAACTCTGTACGGAAAAAAAATCTCCAGCCTGCGAGACTGGTTCGCGGTTCGATTCCTGGCGAAGGACTTGTTAATTTTCATCTTTCCTGCTTCCAAAAAATACCTAATATCTCTACATTGGCTCCCGAACTAAAAGGGTGGTAAATCGTGATTTCTCCCCATCCAGGATTTGGCGATTGGGTGCCCTAAAAACCCCAGACGCCCTTTAAAAGGGGTAGTATGCAAGGTATTTCTCCCACCAGCTTGGCGTGACTTCGTGGTGTGGTGGGATGTACACTGGGCTGGTATTCCAGAGGTCCGCGGTTTGATTTCCCGCGAAGGCGTTTGTTAATTTTTCAACTTTCCTGCTTTCAAAAAATACCTGTCTCTACAATGTATTCTGAAATTCTAAAGATATGCTCCTTTTAAATTATTTTGTGATATTGCCGTTGAATTGAATTTTATGGTTTAAGTGCGAAGAACATGATATTTAATAAATAAAGGTAACACACAAAACGTTAAAAAAAAAACCTCCTTTGAGCGTAATATAAAATCTGAAAACTTTCAGATGTTTTTTAGCCCAGAAGGTTTATTAATTTCGTTTTGGCATTTTCGTTAACTTTGCGTTGAAAACTTTAAATGTCCGTTCACTTTTTAAATTAATGCCACCAAATATTTCAGCTCTGTCTTATATTTAAAGAAATTAAATAATGAAGAATCTGCATAAAGGCATGTATGTTTCTCGCATTGTAGGAAAACGGCGGTACCTAGAGTCCTCAAATTTTGAATAACGAGCGTTTTCACCGGAATATGGGCATCTGGAAGCCAAAATTTGAAATTTGTTTTATTATCTGTTTCATATTTTGTAACACTTTAAAGAATTTTTGATTAATAAATTCAAAGATTTCTAAGCGAGCAATGCCAATACTGTACTGGGGGGGGGGGAAACATTTTTATCTCCAGCGCGCGTGGCTGTGTATCGGAAATTCTGAAGATATGCTTACTTTAAAATTATTTTGCAATATTGCTGTTGAACTGAATTTTAGGTTTAAGTGCGAAAAACATGATATTTAATAAATAAAGGTAACTCACAAAACGTTAAGAAAACGCCCCTTTGGGCGCGATGTAAAATCTGAAAGCTTTCGGATTTTTTTTTTTTTTTTTTTTTCCGGTTGTTAATTGTTAATTTTGGTAGCAAAATTAGCCTTTTTGGCATTATAATTTTATTAAGTGAAATAGCCTGTATAGCTTTTAATTAAACTTTATAGTTTTTTTAACAATAGGTAGTATTTTTGATCTAAAACATGCCAAGGACATGAATTAATCTTTTAACACTCGTTGTATTTTCAGTAACTTTGACAACTATTTGGAAAGAAATAATTTTTAATAATTAAAATTATTTCAAATACTATTGGAAATTGGCATCTGTAATTATTAACAGACATTAGCATTTAAATAAAATTAATGGGCTGTGCATCTCTTTTGCTGCTTTCTTACGTATTATCTGGTACCACTGACTTTTATAGAGACTATAATTTCGCTCTTTCTCCTGTTTGCAATTGAAAGTTTTTGTTCATAAAACATATTAAATTTTAAATTATTATTTCTATTAATTTAAAAGAGCCCTCTTGGACAGCCATTAAAATCTGAATCCTTTTAGAATTTTTTATTTTTAGTTCGAAAATGCTATCATTCTCGAAACACATTTTGCGTTGATTCACTTTAAATGTCGTTCGCTATAAATGTATTTTTTTTTTTTTTTAAGTGCTACTGAAACCAAGTGATTTTATGTTTTTTAATACATATTTTTTTTTTTTTACTTAGTTTCACTTTCACAAAAGGGCGAAACGAGACTACAAATGAAACTGCAACCACGAAATGTTTTGTATCACTAGCATTTATTTCGAAATAATTGCTGCCTTCCGTTATCAACGATTTTTTGGTTATTCGGGATGGTATCGATCCGCGTTATCTTGGGCAGTCAAGATTCTTCGGCGTTAACTGTACGGAAAACTTAGTTTTAATTTTTTATAATAAACTTATTACAAACATGATTCCTTCGTTTCCATCATTGACAGCTGCAAACATTGTGATCTTTAAATAAGCAAATATAAATCAAGCGCTGTGGATACTACACTTTCCCCTTCTAAGATTACTATTAAATAATTCTATACTTTTTTTTTTATTCTTTATTTATCAAAATTATTCTCTAGAAATTTTGCAATTACTACAATAAACTAGTAAACAATAATCAAATTAGAACATCGAAATAACGAAGTATAACGTATTTTATACCCTGATAACAATGATTGTTTCAATAAGTTTCCATTTTAATGATCGGGAAAAACAAAATGGCAACATTGAATGCGCAGTTTTGTTTAGAACATTCAACATTTAGGCAGAAACAAAAGCAAAATGGTAGTCCTTTCTTTCGGCTAGGATTATGGGATTGCTTTTCTCCCGAGCGGCGTCCATTTCCATCGCAGCTTTAGGGTTAATTTATCGATCGTCTTTGTGGAAGATGCGGTCAACTCACTGCCTAGAACACTTTCGTGAGAGGATATCTTGCCTCAACTCTTTAAGAGAAATAGCGGCTTATCTTCAAGTTGTGTAATATTTCAATACTGTATTATCTGCAATTTAATTCTTCTAATGAATTAAGACACACGAAACTTATCAAGAGCCTGTCTAAATGTTCCCTATTTGTTTTGATTTTTTTTTTTTTTTGTCCAAATGGGCTTTCTTCCTGAAAAACTATTGTTTCCGTTTTGCGATTTTGCGTTGAAGATTTTAAAAGGCTATATCACTTTTCAAATCGTTGCCACCAAATACTATCCCCTTTATTATATTTGAAGAAATTAAATAATGAAGAATCTGCATAAATGTATGTATGTTTCTGGCATTGTGATAAAACAAGTGTACCTAGAGCCATCCAATTTTGAATGACGTAATCCTACTGCGAATATGGGCATCTGAAAGTTCAAATTTGAAATTTGTGTCATTATCGATTTCATATTTTGTAAAACTTTAATGGATTTTTCATTATTTTCATTCAAGGATTTCCAAGCGAGCGATGGCAACGTTGTACAGAAAAACATTTTTATCTCCAGCGCGTTGAAAATTCTAATGATATGTTCAATTTAAAATTATTTTGCGATATTGCTCTTGAACTTAAATTTATGGTTTAAGTGCAAATAACATGATATTTATTAAATACGTCCACAAAACGGGTAAACAAAACGAATAAAAGGTAACACACAAAACGTTAAAAAAACGCCCCTTTGGACGTAATTTAAAATCTCAAACCTTTCAGATTCCTTCCCCTGGTTTGAGGGATACTTACAGCTTATTACCTGCATTTACATAGATTGCATCTAAGTTCGTATAAAATCGGAAGCTAAAGTACATAATATTCTTACTTCTTAGCTTTCAGTACTTCCAACGAACTTTATAGGTAATCATCTGTAGAAACGCTTCTTTATAAAATTCTAAAGAAATTTTAAAAGGCCTTCACAGATCACAATTCTATAGAACTTTTGCTTCTCAAAAACCATATACAAACTTTATATAGTCTTTGTAGAATGGTATTCTATAGGAATCTGCACTGCTGTCAAAGCAAATTTAAAATTTCTGATGTTGCTATAAGGGACAGAGAAAAGTAAAAATAAGCACTTTTTTAAAAAAATAAGAATTATATCATTTTTAATCAAAACTTTTATCTTTATTTCCCAACTGAACGTTTTTTACCTTCTACATTTATGTAATATATGTCGCAATTTTTTTGTACATTATTGCTTGATAATACAATTAAAAAAAATCTGAAAGCTTTCATATTTTACATTACGCTCAAAGATTTTCTTTTCTTTTCTTTTTTTTTTTTTTTTTAATGTTTTGTGTGTTACCTTTATTTTTTTAAATATTATGTCCTTCGCACTTAAACCATAAAATTCAATTCAACAGCAATATACCAAAATAATTTTAAAATGAGCATAAGTTTAGAATTTCCGATACACAGACTCACGCGCTGGAGATAATTTCCCCCACC
The DNA here is from genome assembly GCF_044657685.1 of Stegodyphus dumicola. Taxonomy (NCBI): domain Eukaryota; kingdom Metazoa; phylum Arthropoda; class Arachnida; order Araneae; family Eresidae; genus Stegodyphus; species Stegodyphus dumicola. The sequence continues at coordinate 155,007,288 of NC_140774.1, read as the reverse complement.
CCGTACAGTGTTGCCACTGCTCATTTTGAAATCGTTGAGTTTTTTAATTAAAAATTCGTTGAAGTGTTAAAAATATGAAATCGATAACAAAACAAATTCCAAATTCTAAATTAGGGCTTCCAGACGCCCATATTCGGTGGAGGATTATGTTATTCAAAATTGGATGGTTCTAATTACCGTTGTTTTATCACAGTGAGAGAAACATATATACATTTATGCAAATTCTTCATTATTTAATTTCTTTAAATATCACACAGAGCGATAATATTAGGTGGCAAAAATTTGAAAAATATATTGAACTGTATTGAAATTTTTTACCGGGGGGGGGAACTGTTATCTATTCCAAAAGTTTTTATTCTCTATGCAAATTCTTTAGTAATTTTTGATTCCCAAAGGAAATTTCTAGATTATTTTAACACTTTTATATATTCAAAAGCCTCCATAGGCTCTTTTATAAGAAATTAAAGCAAGTTTGCTGGATTTAGAATTCTTTTGAATTATGGACACCAGTTTTCTATAAACTATTGGATCTGGTATTTTCAGCAGAATTCTTACACATCTTTAATTGCACACACATATAGAGACATTAGGTTAATTGGAAAATCCGGAGAGATGAAAAATTAGCAACCGCCTTCGCCAGGAATCGAACCACGGACATCTGGAATACCGGGCCAGCGTGCAGAATCACTACACCACGAAGACACGCCAAGAAGGTGGGAGAAATACCTTATACATATTATATAAGATTTTTTATTTGGGGCCCATAAAAACCACTTTACATAATCCTTGTTCAGATCTCTATAGAATATCTGCACATATCTCTATGGAATTTCCAGCTATTTCTAAAATTTTATAGAATTCTATCGAAGATCTCTGACTTTGTTTATGGAAAATAAGGGCATAAGAAGTTTAACACAGGATTTTTTTGATAGAATTCCATAAGCCATGTCGTAACCTAATTTTTTAGAAGTCTATAATGTACTTGACATGTTCATTCAATTGTTTGCTTCTTTCGTAGAACTCTTCTCTCAGAATATTCTACTTAAGTATTCTGAATTTCTTTAGTGTTATTAAACTAATGATTCTTAGTTATTTCTTAAGTGTTCTTAAACTCCAACAATCAAGAAAGTCTTTAGGGACGACAAAGCGATTTGTGCCGCATCTGGTGGTTGAGAATTGTGAACTTATCTGAACAGAACTGTGTGATGCAAGACTGACATGCAGCAGGTAACCAGTCATTCCATTGAGCATTTTCTAGCCTAACACCCTGAACTCTCTTCAGAAGTCTGTCAATTACATTTTTATCATATACGAAATTGCCTTCTCCTCAGGAGCAAAGTCTTTATGAATTAGGCTTTTCCATTCTAAATGATCACCTACAAAAGGAGATGGGGCCAACCGTGATTCTGATACTCTCTTTGACACCGGCTCACTTCGTTACCTGACATGGTTTAAAAGCGGCTGGGATATTAATCATAATTGTATACCACTTAAGCAACATATAAAATAATACAGCCAGAAGAAACTAATTTAATGACACTCAAAAAAAGTCTGAAAGGTTTCAGATTTTAAATTACGTCCAAAGGGGCTTTTTTTAACGATTTGTGTAATACCTTTATTTATTAAATATCATGTTTTACGTATTCAAACTATAAAATTCAGTTCAACAGTAATATCGCAAATTAATGCTAAAATGAGCATATCCTTAGAATTTCCGATACAGAGTCTCGCGCGCTGGAGATAATTTTTTTTTTCGTACAGTGTTGCCATTGCTCGCTTTGAAATCGCTTAGTTTTTTTAATCAAAAATTCGTTGAAGTGTTAGAGAATCCGAAATCGATAATAAAACAAATTTTTAATTCAAATTAGGGCTTCCACATGTCCATATTCAATGGAAGATTACATTATTTAAATTTTGATGGCTCTAGGTATCGTTATTTAATCATAATGCGAGAAACATACATACATTTACGCAGATTATTTATTATTTAATTTCTTTAACTATAAGACAGGGCGATAATATATGGTGGCGACGATTTGAAAAGTGATACAGCCTCTTAAAGTTTTCAACGCAAAATGACAAAACAAAAACAATAGTCCCTCAGGGACAAAGCCCCTTTGGACTAAAAAAAAAAAAAAAAAATGAAAGAAAGAGAAAAAAAAAAAAAAGGTCTGAAAGATTTCGGATTTTAATCGTTGCTTAAAAGGGTGTGTTAACATTTTTTACTTTTTTGCTGGACTCGCAGTCTCCCAATTGCATTCACTCCTGCTAACCTTTTCTCTCCCCCCCCTTTTTTTTTTCTTTTTTTTTTTTTTAGCTTTATTATTAAGCACCGTTTTTTTTCGCACTTGCGCCATATACAGTTCAACATCAAGATCACAAAGTTTTAAAAGAAGAATATCTGCATATGTTTAGAATACCTGATGCAGTATTAAATGTCGGCATAACACTTTTCTATTTTTTTTCCTTTTCTTAGTTCATTATATCAATGTTCAGTTTTAGTAAGATGACTTACGAAACTTTTTTTTGTCTTTTTATTACTAATGTTTTGTGTGTTAGCTTTATTTATTAATTATCACCTTCTTCGCACTTACACTACATAAAATTAAATTCAACAGCAAAATCACAAAATATTTAAAAACAGCATAGCTTTAGAATTTCTGACAGGCAGTCTCGCACGCTGGTGATAAAAATGTTTTATTCTGTGCAGTGTTGCCATTGCTCGCTTTCAAATCGTTGAGTTTCTTGATCAAAAATTCCTTAAAAGTTTACAAAATAGGAAGTCAATTATAAAAGAATATATAATGTTATCCTGCGAAAATACTGAATATTTTTAATTGGATCGATCATGAATTAAATGTTTTATTATTTAATTAAATCCGATTCAAAAGTAAGAAACGAATATTCTTAAGAACAGTATCTATTTCTTTTAAGTAATTTAGCTTGTTATTCCACGATAAAGCGGTTCAATTTGAGAGATAAATAGCTTAAATTTTGCTTAACAACAACTCGAATGAAAAGTGAAATGACGTATTTTGTAGCCATTTTGGGTTAAAAATCAAATATTTCAAATTCAACGTTTTAACCCCATTTTGGTAGCCATTTTGGGTTAAAAATCAAATGTTTCAAATTCAACGTTTTAACCCCATCGTTGTTGGTTCGTCTCAGACTCATAACTGTTGAAGCTAATTCTTTACGCGATAGCATAAAAGAGGAGCAATTTCATAATGATGTAGAGGCATTAAGTATTTTTTTGAAAGCAGGAGTCATAAAAAATGAGCAACGCCTTCGCCGAGAATCGAACCACAGACCTCTGGAATACGCGCCTAACATGCAGACCACTACACCACGAAGGCACGCTAAGAAAGCGGAAGAAATATAATGATACTAGCACCTTTCGGGAGTCGAGGGCTGTTCACTAAAATAAAGAGGGCAACTTGGGATTCCGGCAATTTGATGAAGGCTGTTGTCTTCCCATTTCAAATTGAACTTCATAAGGGTGCCAGCACCTTTGTGTCTTTATGCCGGAGCACCCCAGTGTCTTGGCGAACTTGTAAAAATATGCCTGTAACTTTATGTAAATTGCCACGCTAGCGAAAGAAATCCCATCCAAACCTGATCACTAACATGTGTTTACCTGAGATTTCTGAAATTGAAGTTTCTCTACCCGTGATGAACCTTTTCCAACTCATGCAGATGGCTGCGTTTTATCGCAGGATCAGAAGCAAAGCACCAAGTTTAAATTTCGACTTCAATCACAATTTGTTTGAAAAATGTGGATAAATGTCAGCCAATTTGCATCAAATCATTTGCTCAGCTTTCTAATCCACATCAGCAGATGTTCTCTGAATCAAAGCAGACGATTAATTGCAGAAAATTTTGTTCGTAAGCAGAATATATTTTAGGAAAAGCAAACTGATATATGTTTATAACAAATGCTGCCGATGACCATTTGGTAGGTTTCCTGGAATTTGTTAAAGAAACATTAATCCCAAAACTGTGTGCACGCGTTCGGTATGTCTCTCAAGGAGCCGCTCGTAAAAGAGATATAAGTCAGAAGGATATATAATCGAAATTTCAGTTTAAAAATACGATAGCCATGAAATTTCAGTGCTATGTTATTATGCAAATTAATTCTATCATTCTGATTTTAATTTATTTAAAATATTACCAGTATTATAAAAATTTTAAATATTTCATTTCTAAAATCATAAAAATTAAAACTGGCTAAAACTTAATATGAAAAGGATATAGACCACATCTTTATTTCAATTTATCAATACTCTGTGTCAGATTTTATCATAGATGCAAATTTTGATTTTTTTTTAATAAAAAAGTCTGATATGGACAACACATGATTTCCTTGACGGCCTATTAAATAATACAAATTTTTTTGCTACATTTCATTTAAACTTATTTCCTCAAATTAATTGGAGTTATATTTCTCATTCAGTGAATTCAGTTTTCACTTCGCGGCAAAGCAAAAATACATAAAAACTCAAATTATCGTCATAAAAATTGAAAGATTTGAAAAAACGTAAAGCACCATTACAAATACAGTTAAAACAATTAAAAACAATGTTTGCAATTAAAATGAAAGCTTCTAAGCAATTCGGTCAAACTGATATATGTTAGAAGTAGATTTGTTTCGGTGCACAAAACTGAAAGTTTACTTTTGGTTCCACTCGGTAAAAAGATACTGAAAGTGCAGAAACTGACACCTGCTAAGTTTCAAATGTAAACAAATATGGCTGCTATGGTAATAAAATTAGGCTTAGCCTCACTTATAAACAGCTTTTAAATTGTTGATAATTCTACAACTATTGCATGCAGGTTAACTAAAGGCATAAAAATCTTAACCGGAAGAAAACAACAACATAATTCAATCACTTTTAAAGCAAAAAATGCATAATTTACCAAAAAAAAAAAAAAAAAAAAAAAACTGAGCTCGCACAGCCGAGTAGCAAAGGTTATATATATATGAAACACTCTCTTAATTTAGTTGTTGTTAATTAAAGGTAGATTGGTTAATCCCATTGATAAGTCGATTAATCTGCGATCAACGACAATAGCTGCTTATTCAATATTTAAAATTTACTTTTGGTCTTGCATTTTTGCGATTAAAGACTTTTCTTAGCCGATTTATAAACAAGAGTTGAAATTACTTTTAAAATGCTTTTACATTCTAATTTTTTTTTCTTTTATGGTTTTAAATTTAATTTGTGTTTCTTGGATATATGGATATATGGAAAGATTTCGTATTATAAATTATTATGAATTCTTGATTTATTACTTTGCAGCTTTAGCGCGAGTTTTAGGCTTTTGAATTTACTTTTAATTATTTTATTTTTGAATATATATATACTTTTATATACGATTGCAACCTAAAAGGGAAATGCACAACTACATGTTATAGTAGTCTTATATACAAAATTTCAATGTTCTGAAGCTACTCGTTTTTGAGTTATGCTAGATACATACATACGTACGTACATACTTACGTACATGTGTCACGAAACACTCTCTCCTCAATCCATTTTACAATCCGTTTTGAGGAAAAGAATCCTTTATTCCATCCTTACGTGCAGATGTCACTCAAAAACATCGTTCAATTGCATTTAAAAGCAGTCAAAATGAATATATTCTTTGAAAATGATACCCGAAATTTTTCGCGATTGCAATACTTCTTTTACTTCGTACAAGGAAGTAAAAGGTATCTTCATGTGTCTCCTGATTTTGAAACTTAAGCATTAAAAACGCAAAGGGCAAATAATAGTTCAGTGAAAATATCCTTACCAAACATCGCAGTAGTGAAGCGTCTCCAATCTGGAAACATGTCTGAATAAGAGACTTCATTGCCCATTCTACTATGTCTTCAATCAAGCTGCATTCCATTCGCTAGCTAGATTTGAGCGCGGATCAAATCTGAGATATCCCAAATCCCTTTCCTAGCCCAATGTATAACTTCCATATGTTATCGAAAGAAAGAAATGACTTTAGCAATCAGATTTAAGCTTCGAAAAAACTTCGATATGGTAAATTAAGGAAAAAAACTTATAACCGGATTTATATGTCATGTAAATGAAATATTTTGCTATTAACATAAATAGGAATAAATCGAAACTTTATTCTACTGATGAATTCCTAAAGGTATTTATTAATAAAACGATGTATAAACTGCACTTTACTACGCAAACAATGAGTCTGAGTTCATAGTTTACCGTGATGCCACACGGTAAGTAACATACTTATTAGCATGGCAGTTCAATCGCAATAATTTTGCTGAATTCCATTTTATAATTTCAGAAATTTCCATTTTATAATATTTTGACCCTAAAATAAAATTTTGAATGCGGTTGTGTCTGTGGTTTCAGCAGGATCCATTTTTAAAACTACAAGTCTAACTTCCGTTTAATACTAAGAATTTCCTTGATCATATTTTTATGTATTTAATTATTTTTTCTGGAGCTGTAATTTTTGAATTGCGTTTTTAAAAAGATTTTATGCAATAACTGCATCAAGATCCGAAACTGTGGCACATATCGAGAAGCCTTATAACATGAAATGCTAAGTAACAGATCAGCCATTAAAGTAGCACCTCGGTTGCATGCTGAAAGCAAGATCAAAAATGCTTAACAATTCATTAAAAAATAATCCGAATATCAATTTGTATAAATTACTATTACCGTCCTTAATGAATTCAATAAATATAGCATTTAATTAATTATTAATAGCTAAATAAATCAAACGTTTTTTTATAATAACTCTTACAACAAAATTTTTAAATGACCGTCAGGTATAAGTTTCAGACATCACATACCAAAAGCCTACATCTTTACAAAGAGTTTTAAAGTTAAAACTCGAGGTGCGGATAATAGTTCCGTAATGCCGTCTATCGAACAAATTAAAAATCAAAGATATCAAAAAGAATAAAAGTGATTGAGATATTAAAATTTGTAGTAGTTGTTAGTATAAATATAAAAAGAGATCAAATGCAGTTTTTAGGTCTGCTAATGGCGCATGCAGCAGCGACCCAGCGGAATACCGCTGAACGCTGGTAGTTTGATCCGGGTCCTCGACAAACAAGCTAAATGTTTGGACGTTTTCGTTCCAGCGGTGGCCAGTTGGATGTGACTGCTGAACATTGGTAATTCAATCTGGGCTCAAATCATGGCGAACGCGCTAGTGGCATGGCTGTTTCCTTGTTTTTCTACTTACGTAACATCATACAAGCAAGTCACCAGCCCATCAGCGGCCGAGCGGTAAAAGTCGATGGACACTAGTTCGTTCCGGCGTTGGAACCCCAGCTAACAGGTTGGTTGCATGGCCGTTTTCGTGTTTTTTCCCATGTGTAACGTGTATACGAACTCGTTTTTCTTATAAAGTTCCTCCACGAAGACATCCTCACTCTTAGACAGATAAGCCTAGTGTACTTTGCCGTAATCTAATAAACAAAGCACTCCTAGCACTTTATTACCTTTAGGCAGATAGCTCTCCTTCGTGTGTTTTGTTGGTGGTAGTGTTGTGATTTATCTCACTTGTCTGATAGCAACATCAGAGCAAGTCCACGGAATTCATCGTGGGAAGGAGAGCAGGAATGCGCCTGTCGTTGGCAAGAGCCTTGAGCATACAGGTGACAGTGCGACTTCGCTCAGTTCCGCCCCCCCCCCCCATTTTGATGGAGAGCACTCCGGAGGGACGGTTCCGAGGGTCTCCCACCCCTTCTCCGCTATCACTAACCTCTCGAGAGGATGTTCGCGGCTGTCCATATATTTAGAGTGCCCCCATGCCGCAAAGATGCTCTGCATTTGCAACAAACATCCATGCCTTCTCCAGGATTCGAACCCGGGTCATTCGGTTTCGCCAGTAGGCTTCAATAACCACTATACCGTCTGTGCGGCTTCCTGTGTGTTTCCTTAATCAATGCAACTGGACATTTTTGCGTAATTTTTCCAATGTGTAACTGAATACGGGCGAGTTTTCCTAAACTAGTCCTTTACAAAGGCATGCGTTTGCGCCTTTTTATTACTTAACGTAACGTAACAGCTGAATCAGTTTGGCACGTCAAATAGATTTTGAGTAACATATTTTAAATTCCACGCATTTTGTTTTCGTCGACTAGAGCAGAAATAAAAACTATAGTAAAATAACTTCTGCAAAGAAATATAATAATTTATATGATAAATAAGCACCAATCGGAGCAATTGTTACCCAAATTTTGTTATTTCAAACAATTTGTAGCGTTCAAGGAAAAGTTTTAACAAACCTTTTTCTTTTTGCGTTCAGTCAGCGGAAAATAAATCGCACGTGTCTCGCGTGTGCGCAGTGCGATAAAAAGCACCAACAAAAGCAGAAGGGGGAAGAAACAGCATAAAGAAATCAAGAATGGGAGGAGGAAAAAATCCGCCAAGGTTGGCGATCATTTCTTCTTTAGCTACTCAAGGCTGAGATATTTTTAAAGAGAATTGCCAAATATTTGTTTCTCACGGTCAAACATTCTCAACGAGCTTTACACTCTTCTGTTTCCTTCTTTTTATCTTCTTTTAGGAGTTTTTTTTTTTTTTTTTCCTTACATAGCTGGAAACGCAATAAAACAGCGTTATAAAAGTCGTTTTATGTTTAAGTAAAAAAAAAGCGCTGATAAAAATTGCGTGTCCCGAGTACGTAATGCTTTGCGTAATGAAAAAATTTTTAGTAAACAGATAATTTTAGGCTGCCGTGATTTTTTTTTTTTTTTTTTTTTTTTTTTTTTTTTTTTACGGATATATTGGATTTCGGAAATTAATGCCAAAAGTTTTACATATATTAAACTGAAATCATAAATCACAAATCTGCTTCAAAGATTGCAATATAATTTTTTATCTTTGATTATAATACTATAATATTGTTGCGTGCGTATGGATTCGTGATAGATTGAATGCTCAAGTCCGATAATAGGTAAATAAAATTTATTCTTATCAAAAGAAATATATCAGAACTCTGGAATTTTCCTCAGATATATTCGTGCAAATGTTCACAATATTACACAGTATAATCAGTAGTTATACTTCAAACTACATGCGGAACTAAGCAACTCGCAACAGCAATAACTAAGCGACTGAACTGAGATGCTCTGTCTCTCCGGCCTTTTATAGTTTTCAACAGCTCGCGAGATATTTCTAGTACATTCTGCTTCTCGAAATTACTGGAACGAGGGTGGAATGACGATTAGAATTCTCTACCTAAGTACAAAATTCGTAACAATATAATCTTTGAAGCAGATGTTTACTTAATATGCTTTTTCTATTAAATATTTTTCTCAAATTAAATTATATTATATATATATTTTTTTTAAATCTTAAAATTTTTCTAATACAGCGAAACTTTAGTTCACAAATTTAATTCATTCCTAAGCGCCATTCGTTCTCCTAAATGTTTGTAAACTGAAACTATTTTTCGCAAAGGTATTAATGTAAAGTGTATTTATCCTTTACCAGACGAAAGATAATTGTTTAATTAATCTTCACAAAAATACTTTGTGCGCATGTTCATAACTCAAAATCATAACTGAAATTATTAAATCTAAGAAAGAAATAATAAATACAATATTTAAGAGATTAAAAAAAGACGAAAACTGAATTTTTACCGTGCAAGTACAAAAGAAAGTGGATGAGATAAATGGAATGTTGTATAGGGATGAATTTAGAAAAATAAAAAAAAAAAAAAAAAAAAAAGGAGTTTTTATAAAATAAGTTTTTCTTTAAAACTCATGAAATAAAAGAAGGAAAATAATTTATCGCATAGTTTAATAGGAACAAGAGATTAAATAATTCTCTTTAAAAAATTCATCAAGCATAATAAAAGCGTGAGAAGCCCTAATTAAATTTATAAATATTTTTGTATTTACAAAAGTATATTTTTATAAAAGTCTTGTATTTTTGGCAACGCAATTTGATTAAAAGATTTCGTTATTTGGGCTTTCACGTTTTTATTATTTGTGAAATGAAATTGTGGATGAATTCTGCAAACAGAATTATTTAATCTCTTACTCCCATCAAGATACCTGCTAAGTTTTTTTTTCCCTTTTATTTATTTATTTATTTATTTTTTCTAGTTTTAAATAAAAGTTTCTTTTATAACTATTCTTTTTAGCCCAAAGGCAATTCTCCCAGAAGGGCTATTAATTTCGTTTTGACATTTTGCTCTGGTTCACTATAAACGGCGTTTCACTTTTCAGATTGTTGCCTCCAAATATTAAAGCCCTGCATTATATTTAAAGAAATTAAATAATGAAGAGTCTGCGTGAACGTATGCATTCTCGCATTGTGAAAAAACAACGGTGCAACTTAGAGCCGTCAAATTTTGAATAATGTACGTCTCTATTGCAATATGGGCATCTGGAAGCCAAAATTTGGAATTTGTTTTATTAGCTATTTCATAGTTTGTAACCTTTAACGAATTTCTGATTAACAAAAGCAACGATTTCAAAACGAGCAATGGCAATACTGTACGGGGGGGGGAAGTTTTTATCTCCAGAGCGGAAATACTGTGTATCGGAAATTTTACAGATATGCTCTTTTTAAATTAGTTTGTGATATTGTTGTTGAACTGAATTTTATGGTTTAAGTGCGAAGAACATGATATTTAATACATAAATGTAACACACAAAATGTTTAAAAAACGCACATTTGGTTGTAATACAAAATCTTAAAGCCTTCAGATTTTTTTAATTGTTATTTTATACGTTTACTTTATTTTATTTTATTTCCATCTTTTAATCTCAATGGCACGTTGTCAATCAAATTATTGAAGTGAAAAATCGTTTTTCAGAAATGGATAATCACATTTTTTAATCTCAATGTTAAGTGATATTCGAACATTTGCCAAAAAATTATAAACTCATAAATAATAATAAAAAATTCATGTAAGTTTCATTTAAAACATGTTTTTCGGCTATATCTGATAGTCCAAACAATACAATTAAGAGATTTCAAGTTTTTTCTTTAAACAATGATATGTGCAAAAATAAATAAATAAATAGAATAAAATAAAATTAAAAAAAAATATGAAAGCTTTCAGATTTTTTATTACGCCCAAAGGGGCGATTTTTAATATTTTGCGTGTTACCTTTATTTATTAAATATCATGTTCTTCACACTTAAACCATAAAATTCAATTCAACAGCAATATAGCAAAATAATTTTAAAAATAGCATATCGGTAGAATTTGGGCTTCCAGATGCCCATATTCGAGTGGGGGACTACGTTATTTAAACTTTGATGTCTCTAGTTGCCGTTGTTTTTTTTTACAGTGCGAGAAACATTCATACATTCATATAGATTCTTCATTACTTAATTTCTTTAAATATAATGCAGGGCTCTAATATTTGGTGGCAACAATCTGAAAAGTAAAAAGCTGTTTATAGTGAACCAATGCAAAATGACAAAACGATATTAATAACTCTTTTGGGCAAATTGGCCCTTTGGGCTAAAAAAAAAAAAAAAATTCTTCATCACTTGCATTGTCATTCACAAAAAGTGTGTGTGCAAAATTTGAGCTCAACTGCTTTTCAAAGAAGTAGTTTAAAAAGTCAATGACAAAATTTTGACCGTGGTGACGAACACTGTGAGTGAGCAAAATAACAACTCATAAAAAGGGAACAATTCTTTTCCGACCCACACACGCACACACATTCGAAAGGCAAAGCAATGCAGACATTGTAATTCTGAACACAAATATGAACACTCATCAGCTTTTATTTTCCGTCTCCCTTCGAACAAAAATTTCCATTGATACTTTTCGTATCAATCTCGGGCTGGAAATTGCTATGTTAAATTCGTATATAGTAACTTGTATGTACCATTTAACTTCGATATAACACGTGTAAGTGAAAAATTCCAATTTATGATATTTATTTTCTGTTCTGAAACCTAAAGGTTGGGGCACTTGCAAGAAATTTCTACTGATTTACACTTTATAATTCAAAATTATTGCCAGCTAGATATTAAATTTTCGAGACTGATATTGCAAATAATTCTATTTTGGTGATTTATTCACTAAATACCTTATTCAAACTAAAAATAAGCAAATTACGAAAACGTTTCAAGTGAAACAGAACATGAGAATAAATAATAAAAATTAATTCTGCTTATTTTATTTACCAAATGTTTCTTTTGATACATACGAAAGAATATATATGTACTTGTATGCAAGTAACAATAAACTTTTCTATATCTACATCCAGCTATAAGACTTTATGGCGTTTCGACTTGGATAAATTTTATAACCTTTTAGTAAAATTACTAAGAACTATCTTCATCGCGAATTGGATTCCTTTTTCATTAATTTTCATCTGCCAAAAGAACTGTTCACAAATAAATGCGTTGCCAAACAAAGTTATTGCAAAAGTTCATAACTGAGGTTATTTAACCTTATACAAATGCGAAAAAATTATCAAATCTCATCTTCAAATCTTGAAAAAATATTAAAAAAATTCTGTATTATTTTATTAACCACGCCTCTTGCTTAAAATACTTACTTAGGTGAATGTTTATAGCCCTAAACTAGTGCATAATGTTTAATTTAGAAGTAAAATATTCTTTAAGGTTTTGTTTTATTCATTTTCGAGAAATTTCAGCGCTATTTCAATTTGGCCAATGTACACCAAACAGCACGATACATATCAAACAATGCTAAATTAACACAATAATTAATAGCACATATGAGATCTTTAAGAATCGAAAAATGAATTTTACTGATAGGTTGAAAAAATGGCTTATATATTGAACTTGTGGAGTAGACGAGAAATTTTGTAATTCATAGTTTAAATAATTTTTGGGTACGTGTCAGTTAAACATCACTGTCGGCTTAGTAACCTGTTGACTAAAATGTCTTGACAGGTAAGTGTCCCGTAGCTCTAAATGTCCTGACAGCTAACTCTCTGTGTCAGCCAAATGTCCTGTCGGCTAACTGTCCGTGTCTGCTAAATGTCCTGTCGGCTAAGTGTCATGTATAAATTAATTAGTGCCATTTATCCATATACTTTCTTTGGCATTACTCATGTTTGTTTTTAATGGTAATGGAAATAACGTAAAATGGCTCCAAATCGCTTAAACCTAAACTTTTTCTTCAAATTCTTTTCTTACTAATAGTAACTAATTTAGGCAAAATGTATTCTCGGGCCATTTAAAATTGCTTCGGAGGTCGCATACGTCCCGCGAGACGCTAGTTTGAGACAAAATAGTCAAAGTAATTGCAATTTGATTTTTAAAAACAATTTACCAGAAATATAAATTCAAATGCATATATCTAAGTACAATAAAATTTCTCGTAACCGGGACCAAGTTAACCGGTAATATCAAAATAACGGCATTTTTGAAAGTCTAAAATTAAATCCGAAATTTGAGATAAAAAGTATACGTAATGGGCTAACAATCATGTATGCTATGTTTTTGCCACCCATCATAACAAGCCTTATCCAACAGATAGCTAAAGGAATTATCTAGAATATAAGGATGAATTACCGATCTCTTTTTATGTGTTGATATATGAACTTTGAAAATAATGTCCATGATTTTTAGAAATAATTCACATAGAAAGAGGCTAAATTTCTCTCTTACTTGGAAAGATATAAAAAACATTATTTTACGTCCGTGATCATGTTCGTAGACGAGAAGTCTGAAGACTCTCTTCGCTTTAAAACGTTGGATGTTCAAGGTTAGTGTTACTGAAGAGGGGACACAGGTTTTTGTGGATGTAGACAATTCTGTTTCTATCTCAATCTTTCAAGATAATGACGAAGTAATTGGACATGTACTGGGAAAAGAAAGGAGATGAGGAGAAATTAACGAAAGATTCCAGATTTCCGTAAGATTTGCCGAATAATGTTCATCTGTGTCAGTGTATGATGTTATGAAACTTCATTGTATACGTAACAAATTTTTAAAACTACAGCGATAATCTCGTAAGTACGCAAACATTCGATTATTTTGCAAAGCAATAATATTCAGCTATTTTGCACAGCACAAAGAAATACGTAGCTTTTATGTGACAAAAATATGATAATTTTAAATTGTTACTCATATATTTATTTATTCATTTTATATAAAATGAATTATGCATGCATGTGTTTTAATTTTAAATACGATTTTCGATATTATTTATTTAAATGTAGTCTCCAAATCAAAAAAAAAAAAAAAAAAAAAAAAAAAAAAACCCAAGATCGACGGACTTTGCAGGCTGCTGTTTCAACATATGTGATCCCAAAACGTGAATAAATAAGTTCTAGAAATTTGTACTATTCAATTACCCGGAAGAATCTCTTATCCGGATTCGGTGAAGTCCCGTTACTGCCGGTTGAGAGGGTTTGCACTGTAACTGTAATTTAATTTGCAAAAACGGTTTAGTGAAAATCTATATTCACATGCATTTATCTAAATAGCTACAAATGAATTTGCAAAAATAATTATCGAATTTCCAAATGTATTTATCGAAATAATTATAGTTTACTTTTGAAAAACAGTTTACGGAAAATATATAGCATATGTATCCATTCAAATAATTGCAAATTACTTTTCAAAAACAGTTTCTCAAAAATATGAAATCGTATGCATTTATCCAAATAATTGTAATCAACTTTTCAAAAACAGTTTACCGAAAATATAAATTCGCATGTATTTATCTAAATAGTTATAGCGTAACAGTGCTCATGTGCTGTTCCTTTGTCTCCAAGTGGAAGAAATATCTAAACTCAAAGTCTTCTTAGAAACTGATACTAGCGAAGTAAAGGAAAAAGCCGATAAAGACTGTTATAATAATGACTGTCATGATGACAAATGAAGATGGATGGAAACCAATAACAGCAGTATTCTGTGCTTCAAACTGCAATAAATGCATCTTAATTTTTACTTACGTGTTTATTTATTTATTCTTTATTTTCGAAAAGTTGATGTAAATGATAAGACGTTTCAACAGTTGATGATTTTAAACAAATGAAAAGCATAAAAAAAATTTGAAGAGGAGCTTTGATCTGGAAAAAAGGTTCACGTAAGATTGAATAAAACAGCACATAGATAGATCGAAATTGTAGCATGAAAATTTTATATCTACTATTAAATATACCGTAATTTCCAAAATCACATTAACTGGCGTTACTCAATTAACAAGCTACTATGCGTGTATACTAGCCAGTTTCCCTTAAAAAGGTCTTACACGAAGGCATCCCTTCCCTTATGCAGCTAGCTCTCGAGTGCTTTCCCATAAATATACAAACCAAACCAAGCCAACCAAAAGCTGTTATGGCATCTTTTATACAAAATTAAAGCAAGGGAACTTTTAGAATTCTTTAGAATTAGGACCCAATTTTCTATAAATTTCATCCGAATAGAGTTCTGTTATTTAATTTAATACAGATTCTATAAGACTTTGTATGTGGGACTCAATATAATTTTCATAGAATCTTTGCAAAATCTCTACGCATATCTCTATAGAATTCCTGTACATATTTTTTTATAGAAGCTGCATCTAAAATTTCATAGCTTTCTATAAAAGACCTCTGAAATCGCGTCAGAATCGCTCTGAAATTACAGGAAATCGCGTCAGAATTCTGAAGGATTCTGAAGATGTCTGACATTATATTTTTTTTAATCGAATTCTATAAGACGTTTTCGTAAGGTTTCGCTTGAATTGGAGAACTTTCGTCTTCCGACCTTTTTTCAGAAATTTCAAATGAAGATCATTTACTTAAGTCTTTAAAGGAATGATTCATAAGGAACAGATGGTGAATTCCAAGTTTTCTAAAGACGTAATGGGCAGATTTCTAAAGATAATTCAGTGTAGTAGAATGAAATAATCTGAAACAAATTACTGAACGTCTGGTGTTTCCTTTGCACGCCAATGCGCAATCACAAAATTTCATTTTCGTCAAGCTAAGTGTCCCTCTCAACCATCCTTCCTATTCAGAAGATTCGACACATGCAGACAAATTTTTCGTCTCCCCTTTTTCGTCTTCACAAGTCTCACCTCGAGAGACATTAATGAAATACAACTAAAGAAATTCAGAAATCCGTAACCAGAGACTTAAACAATATTCTAAAAGATGAGTTCAACGAAGTTCTAAAAGCAGCTCAATGAACATGCCAAGTGTTGTATAGACTTACAAAGATCAGAAATCCGTAACCAGAGACTTAAAGAATATTCTAAAAGATTACTTCAATGAAGTTCTAAAAGCAGCTGTATTAACATGCCAAGTGTTGTATAGACTTACAAAATGTTGCGTATTTGAAGGTTAAGAAACAAGAGTGTTATTTTCTTCAATTTTCGATTTTATAAGATTTTATTACTAAAATTTTACAAGCGCACACTGTAAATAAGTTCACTAAAATACAGTTCGCTTTAACTTGAATACAATCCATTTTCTCATTTCAATTTGGAAGCCCTCATTTTGTTTCTCAAAAGTACTTATTTTTCACAATAGAACAGAAGAAACAAAAAACGAACCAACAAATGGTGCGTGATTACTAAAAGAGTGAAGAAAAGTGCAAAGAATTCGTGACATAAACCTGCTTAAAATTAAAATTCCGCTCGGGGCCCTCCGCGTGATTTTCGTCACCTGTTTCCATTACACTTTAACCTCAATATCCACTACTTACTTTAATCTGCTGCATTGTATGATGGTTTTGAATTTCAAACATAGTAAAAATAAATAAATAAATACAAACCAGATAGTAGGAAAATAATTTACATTGAATCATATGGTAAGACCGCATGCTGTGTGCAAACCCACTGCAATTTTTCATTTTTTTTTTTTTTTTTCCAATTTAAAATAAAATTAAACTCTATGAGTTGTGAATGTGTTAACACGTAGGGATTTTTCTGAAGGACATCTTCGCACTCTTTTGTAAATATCTTCCTTCAATTCTATTTTTTAATAAATTTTTGCATTCACGTGTTTATTCATTTATTATTTATTTATATAGTGTACTTTACAGACTAATTTTATGCTTATTTATTAACCCAAAGGACGTTAGCCCAGAAGGGCTATTATTTCGTTTTGGCGTTTTGCGTTCAAAACTTTAAATGTCCGTTCCACTTTTCAAATTGCTGCCACCAAATATTATCGCCCTGTGTTATATTTAAAGAAATTAAATAATGAAGAATCTACATAAATGGTATGTATGTTTCTCGCATTGTGATAAAGCAACGGTACCTACAGCCACCAAATTTTGAATAACGTAATCTTCCACCGAATATGGGCATCTCGAAGCTCAAATTTGGAATTTGTTTTATTATTGATTTCATATTTTGTAACACTTTAACGAACTTTTGATGAACAAACTCAACGATTTCAAAGCGAGCAATGGCAACACTGTATGAAAAAAAAAAAAAAAAAAAATTATCTGCAGCGAGACTGTGTATCGCAAATTCTAAAGATAGACTCATTTTAAAATTATTTTGCGATATTGCTGTTGAATTGAATTTTATGGTTTAATGGAGAAGAACATGATGTTTAATAAATAAAGGTAACACACAAAACGTTAAAAAAACGCCCCTTTGGAAGAAATATAAAATCTGAAAGCTTTTTTTTATTTATTTACTATTTTGGGGATATTATATTCAGTTTTTTATCCTTTTAGTTTTTTGCATAGGTCTATTTCGTAAATTGTATTTCAAATCTTTTAATTATGGTTGGACTATTATATTTGAATTATAAGCTTAGTTCCAAGTCAACCGAAGACATGTCAAAAATCCCTCCTAAGGGCGACATTTGGTGATCTCTCACCAAAATGGAGACACTGTGGAAGTTGTCAGAGAACGCATTTTCGAAGCCCTACAGGTAATTTTCCTAGAAAGTTTCAAGAAATGCTTACCCTCTCGTCTTCCCGTCCCAGCAACCTTATAAGCAAAAGCGACAGTCAATCAGGTTGAGCCATTGATTTTCAAAGGGATTACACACCAGGTCTGTCTTTTTCATGAGTAAAAACACTTTTGTTTTCTGAAGAAAACGGAACTACGCCTGATCTTCCTAGAAATCGTTAGAGTTTTTATCCAAAATCCTAATCCAAAATTCAAAAGCCAAAAACGCGCACTTAACACCAAAAATATGATGAAAATTATGATGAAAAATATGATGAAAATTATGATGAAAAATATGATGAAAAATATGATGAAAAGGTTGCGCGTTAAACGCCGGACAAAAACTGACATGTAAAAAATATGGAAAAAAGCTTAAAAAAGCTATATTTTTGCGTGTATTCAGATGTTTATTTAAAAGAAATGACATACCTTTTTGAATTTTAAGCACTTTTCATTATCGAATAGTATGAAAAGTTCGTCCTGTCCGTCTTCCATTATGTCTTCGGCCACATCATCGATTTCTGTTTCGTCTTCATCATCACTGTTACTCTGATCCATAAATAAATAATAATCATCTGTTCCATTTCTCACCAACACCAAACATCCTCGCTGCAGGACGATTTGCATTTTCTTTCGCAAACTGAATGACTTTGCGTTTAAAACCAGCACTGTGCTGTTTCGTTTGGCAGGAGCCATATTTACTACTAAAAGGAACGCTAGACCAATCGCATTTTAATTAAAATTTTCGATGTTCACTTCAAAATCGCGGCTTCAAATGACCACAGAAAGAGAAAATATCTGAATCATAATTCCGCGAATTCTTTCCGGTTGGAAGAGCATTCTTATTCCAGATTATATTCCCCTTTTCTCGAAATCCTACAACAGTATTCTTGAGACACTTGCACTGAATACAATGCACCCTCTTTGCAGGTATATTGACTCCCTTAAGTATTTAACTCACACACATATTGTTCCCCTTATCGTTTGTCAGTTCCGTACACATTGCTCGTAAGGCTAGGACAAATCTTCCAATAAGTGACGTCAAAAGATAAGTGCATTGCATATGTATCTTTAAGTGTTCTTCGTGAAGAATTGGGTGCCCGTTATACAGAGACTATACCTAAAAATTAAAATGTATAACTTGAAATTATAAATGCCCGTTATACCCCGGAAAATACGGTACTTCTCTTTAATAAGATCCTTAGCAATTTCATTTATTAAAATTCTCGTTTATAAGACCTTATCAAATGTTAAAAGAAAAGCAGTGGGTTTTACTTCTGAATAAATACAGTATGTAGTATTATAGTGTCACTTTCTAAAGTGGGAAGACAGCACCGTACTGACAGCAATAGAGGCAGTGATGACTGTGACTGTAGTCGTGGAAGTAACTTGAGTTCAAGTGGATGAAACTTAAGTTCCTATCGCATATGCTTCCGCTAAGCGGGACTAGACGTCGAAAGGGACATTTGTCAGAACCCGCACATTTCCACGAAACCTACGTATCTAGGTTACCATTTTCACTTACTAGACAGACTTGAACGCCAAGCAGTTATCGATTATCGCTTAGATTAGGATCGTATGATCCTTCAAAAGCAGAACTTTCGTCTGATTGGTTGATCTCTACCCGGGATAGAGCAGCAGACGGAATATTTTCGGCCAAGTTTTAAAATATCCCGCGTAGCCGGGACATCGTTTACAGCAAAGATTTTTTTTTTCTAGGAATCCTCCCGTTTAAACCAATTCTACCAGAATCTCGTTTCTCAACGGTGAACGTCTCTAAATGTGATAACCCCTTTACGTGTTTAAGAGGAAGGAAACTATTGCTTTATTCATTAGATTAGGGGTCTTCAACCTTTCACGCCCGAGAGCCACATCAATAAATTCACAAAGATCCGCGGGCTACATGTCTGTCAAAAAAATAGTGTAGTCAGGAAATTTATATAAAAAAATAAGGTTTGTTTTGCAAAACTATAATTGATTCTGAGCGAAGAGATAAAGTTACACATTTGTACATATATAATATATACATTAATTCCAAAATGTCAATTAATTAAATGAAATGAAATGAAAAGGTTTTGCAAGTATTTTTAATTACGGGGGGGGGGGGGAGTATAAAGATAATTGTACAGAACGATGTTACAAAATGCATTTACGATTAAAAAAAAAAAAAAAAAACTTGCTTTACTGGCTGGGAGATGGTAGTTACTTTAGTTTTAATGTGGAATTTGACGTTCTTTTTGCTTAATTCAAGCTTCAATATCCGGTTCACTCTTTGTTTTTGCAATTCACAAAGTTTCCTCTAAATGTCTTTCTGTCAGCTGTGTTCTTGTTTTTTATTTTAGGATTTTCATTTTACTTTAAAGCTGTTCACATATGTAGGTACTGCCAAGGATAGAAGACATAAAGAGTGCATGTTTACGAATTCGTGGATACTTGTCTTCGGTCACGTACTTCGAATAAAAATCAATTAATGTAGGATTTTCAAGAAACTTGCATTTTACTGCAGAGTCACACTGTAAATCTATAAATTCTAATTAAAGTTCAGGTGAAATACTTACAACGTCTATTGAAAATGGCCAGGAGAACATTCTGATAAAATCTTCATTTTCACGCGAATCGGAAAATCTGCTTCTGAATTCCTTTTTAAAATTTGAAATAATACATAATATACATAATTATTTGAATTCCTCTTCTAGAGTTCTTCACATCAACTTTGAGAAGTGAGTGGAATTCTTCTCTAGCAACTGACTTTCCCACAGGATTAATTTTGTTTCAAAAGCTTTCACAAAGTAATAAAGATTATGAACAAGTAGATCTTTTCCCAGTAAGCGGTAGTTCAAATCATTGAGATGACCTGTAATATTGACAAGAAAAGCAAAGCCTCTCAGCCATTTCTCATCACTGAACTCGCGAATAGATTTCCCTTTAGATTTTCATGAATTGTTGAACTTCTCTCTTCAAAGAAAGCAGGCGCTGAAGCATCTTTCCTAGGCTCAACCAACGTACTTCCGCGTAATACACATTAGCATAATCAGCTTCCAAATCACTCAAGAACTCTTGAAATTGCCTGTGATTAAGCCCTTTAGACCGAATGAAATTAAACACATTTACCACAACATTCATCACATGTTTAAATTTAAGATGGGCTCCTTGCACAAATTTTCTTGGTAGATGATGCAGTGGAAAGTCATCATAGTATTATTTACACTTGCCTTCACATCAGATTTGAGTAATGTTGTTACTCCTGTTTTCTCTCCAGTCATAGATTTAGCACCATCCGTAGTTATAGCAGACATATTATTGAAGTCCAACTCACATACTCACATTTATCCAAATTTTGTGGACTCGAATACTGTTCCTCGTGTTGTACTTTTAAGTGCAACGACACTGGCTAATTCCTGTATAATTTTGAAGTCTCTATCAACGCCACAAATAAAAATGGCTACTTGTGCAGTATCTGTTGCATCTGTTGATTCATCCATCGCTACAGAATAAAACTCAATTTTTTTGGCATTTGGTTTTTAATTTACTGAATATATCTGTTGCGAGATCCTCTATGCGTCTCAGTACTGTCACACCAGACAAGCTGATATTCGATATGCTTTGTGCCTGTGATGGATAAAACACATCAAGTGCACTCTAAAAACATTCTTTTACAAATTCTCTATCAACAAAGAGTTTTCCACGCTTAGCAATTTTTTCTGCTATCATGTAACTAACACAACACTATTTTCAGATTCTTTATTCGCTGTGGTGAAAAAAGACTGCTGAAAGTTTCGTTTTGATTTTAATTAACTCACCTTATCACTTCGAAAATGACCTTCTAGTGTAGAATATTTCTCACTGTGCTTAGTATCATTATGTCTCTTAATATTGTATTTCTTCATCACAGCTACACTGTCGTTGCAAATAAGCCAAACTGCCTTATCCTTATGTACAAGAAAAAAATAAAGATCTGACCACTTTTCTTGAAAAAAATCGCACTTTTCCTTCAACTTTTCTTTTTCTGTTATCACAGCTTGCCATTGTGTACTCATTCAAAGATCATAAACACTTTTGAATTTTAGAATGTGGATGAGCGTGAGTAACCTAGCTTAAATTCAACTGTAGAAAATCTGCTTATCACCAAACCAAATAGGATGCTTAGGATCACAGTTCCCTTTGACAACTGATTGCAGCATTAGCAGAAATAGAATTATGTTAATTTACTCTCCCTCCGCTCTATAGTAGTGGCACGTGGCGAAGTAATTGACCAAAGATTGATATCTGTTGCAAACCTGTTAGACATAAGAATCTCCCCTTTTATGGAAATGAGATTTTATGCCTAGTCAAATTTTGTATTTTTAAAATTATACACGATAAAGTGAAATTTTTGAAAAATTCGTCATTTTCAGAAATTTTTATCTGAAATAGCATCAGGTATGTCAATAAAATGTTTTAAGTATCAAACATAAGAGTTCCCCCCCCCGACAAAAAGCTGACTAGGCATTTCCTGAAATCAAAATTTCTTAAAATTCTTCAATTTTTCATCAAATTTAAATGTGGGGCCACTAAAATGCCTTCAGCAGGCCACTGGTTGAAGACCCCCTGTTATAATGCACAACTAAAATATAATAATAATTAAACGTTATACTAACTTTGCATTATAACATTAAATATTATAACGCAAAATTTAAATATTGTAAAAGTGTGAAATCAATTTAAATCATAAAATTAATTAAATATTAAATTTAGACTGAAATTAATGTTTATAATTATTGCATATATTATTGACCCCTAGTCTATAGCATGCTAATTTAATTACTTACTCTTAAAGAAGCTTTCACACGGTGGTCCAGCCGTCATTATTGTTCTAATCTTAAGGCGCAAAAGTTACTAACCCTGTTCATATCTGTGGAACAGGGTTATGTCGTAGCTAATGAAAGAACGGAAAGCTGCGTATGTATGAATGTGCAATTGATAGAGAGATAGATCATCACCCGGATGTCAGTTCATCTTTACTTCGCTGTGGCTGGTCGTTTCTTGTATCAGGTATAAAGTTGAGAAGTAAGAACATTTAGACAAAATCTTTAAACCAGTTTCTGTGATGCAGCAAGGTCTGGTTGCCTAGCAAACGAAGTTCGAATAATGCCACTTGTACCGCTCAAAGCTCTCGCGTGAACGCTTTATAACTCTATAGGTGTGTCATACGCCCACAAGTGTATTCTGGCTGGGTTGCTAATTCCAATTTGTAGATAGACACCTATCCAACATTTTCTCAAGACCGCGTGTGTCACCCTATCCAACTGTATTTCACCCAAGGAACATTTCTCATAACGAAAAATGTCTTATATAGTGAACTTGGTCCCACATTACAAACCGTAAGCAAATTATCTCTACCAAAGCTGGATTAGGGATGTGTACATGAAATTTTGTATTTAGTTATGTACCAAAAGTGTATATATATGTAAGAAAAATCAAGAATATGTAACAGATTAAATTAGCAACGTAAATTTCTCTTCTCAGTTCTAAAAATAGTAATCTCTCTGTACTGCGTCATTTCGAGATTAATCCATGTCATATGATTCTTACGTAATTCTGATGATGTAAATATAACTAAAACTCAAGCAGCCAATAATAATTTTACAGAAATATTAACTATCCAATCAAAATGCATTCACTTGCTTTTAATGCTTTGGCCTAGTTGTGCTGCTGCCCGTCTGCTCCTTCTATCTTACTGCAAATTTATCTAAAATGTAAGCTTTTTGGAATGGGCACATTTAATGTGCCAACTTGTTTGTGGCCGCAACATGTTTACCGAAGTAAAAATTGAATTAAATCTACCTTGACTGCCAAATTTCTTATTCATTGTGGATCGGAGTTTTAGCATTCTACGACATCAAAATTCTCACTGTTCATTAAGGATTCCACCGCCTGCGTTCTACTATGGAATCTACTATTACATATATATATATATAGATAGATAGATAGATAGATAATATGTGTGTGTATGCACTTTTGCTGCTGTCGATTGCAATAAAAAGAGAAGTGCACAACTAGATGGCATAGCAGTCCCATATACAAAATTTCAACATCCTACGGGTAAGAGGTATTGAGTTATCCGAGATATATATGTACGTACGTACCTACAGATATCCCGAAAAAATCGATTTTGAATCCATTTTACATTCAGTTTTGGAATAAAAAGTTACTTTGTACAAGGAAGTAAAAAAGACACTTTTACTTATTTTCGCATCTTTTTTTCTAAATATGAACCTTGTTTAATAAGTTTATTAATATGCTTAAGTCTCTACAACAAAACAAAAACTTCGACAGTTTTAAAATTTTCTTCTGACATTTGTGACGGGAGCCACTACATTAAGGTATTCTCCAACTTCTGGGCATTTATGGGATGCCAATTTGATGGCTTAAAACCCTCCATAGGGAAACTGCGTTATCGATTCATCTCAACTAAGCGTTCAGGTCTACTTGAACTAAAGAATATCACTATCACTTTACCCAGTTCTCAGCCAATTCATTATTTTACCACGCTGGCGTTGTTTTTAGAAGTTTGAAATCCAAGCATAAAAATTAGCACACAAAAACGGTAAAAAAAATAATAATAATAATAAAATAAAGACTATAGAAAATTTTCGTTTCAGTTCCTTACATTTATTTTGCAAAATAAAGACTCCAATTACCAGATGCTTTAAAAAGCTAACTTTTTATTCAGAGTTAAAAGGGGGAAAGGTTGACAGGCGGTGAGAGAAAAAAAGGGCGGGGCTAAAATTAAAATAAAACTAGTTAATTAACTTAACTCTTGAAACATTACTTAATCATTGCTCTAAGATTATAGTTTTGCAAATCAACTTTCTGTGTTCAGTTGCACATGCATTATCTAACTGGTGCTTCGAATTAGGTCATTTGCACACACCGAACGTCCAGCGAATCTCACGCATATTTCGTTACACAATTTAATATGAAGCTACATTTGTTTTACTTTTTATTTTAACAAATGTATACAAAAAATGCTCTACTTATACATAAAGATAATTATAAGGGAGCTGTCAAGTAGCACTGGCGTAGCCAGAGATTTTGTTGCCTCTATAATACATACCAAAAGATATACAAAATATTAAAACAACTTATAGGGACATAACTAAAATCTCTGTTTATTTTTGAAATAAAAATTTTAATTCCAGTGGTCTAAAGTGCTATTCTATTTGTTTTTCTATTAACAAATCAACGACGCTATTCTAAAAGTTTGCTTTATCACACCAGTTGCTGTTCTGAAATCACCTCATATGCGGTCAGGTCGTAAATTTAGAACCCCTTTTTTCACGGCGGGGGCTGAAAAGGAGGGGATAATCTTGATCGTGGTCTTGAGAAAATGTGGGGGTCGTTTAAACATCTAACTTCTCTACATTCAGTTTTTATACAGAGGAAAATACAAATTGAATTCTTCGAATGAATGCAATTTTGTACAATGAAAATGTATTATTGAACTATAAAGTGTAAGGCAAATAACATCTTTTTTTAAAGTAGGAGTACAGATATTTGTTATACCAATGAATTTGTAGTAAATATTGAATTTTTCATTTTGAATGCTATGTTCCATGTATGCGAAGTAGCTGAGAATCTGAGAAAATAGTCTTAACCCAAATAGCCTCCAACCTTTTCACGTCTAAGGACTGTTTTTCAATTACATTGTAGTCGCTGCTTTTTGGTTAATTTTCTAATGACATATAAACATTAAATTGTTTTTAATTTGAGACTTGTGAATAAAATAATGCAAACAAGACTGCAGAAAACTCTTCAGAATGAAGTTAATACTGAAAAATACATTTATCCTATTATTCAATTTTATCCTACAACAAATCTTTTAAAAAGTGTAGAATTAGCAATGCACTAGGTGGAAAGATTTTAGTAACAGTGATGACGAATTTCTGGGATTCTAAGAAAGGCTGATGTATTTTCTAATTTTTTAATGCAACAGTTCCGCTTTCGTTGTATAAAGTGTTTATCATTAAAATAGGTACTTAATCCTTTTCTGTGTAAGTATTTTTCGCAAGTTTTAACCTGATAAACCACTGCGCGTCTTACAGGCCAGGAAATTGAGGTATAGTATAAATCGTCCTTCATTTCGTATCAGTGCCGACGATTTCGATGAAAAAGGGTACCTTTTTAAAAACGAACTTCTTAACGAAGAAACAGCAGCATAATGTCTAAAAATACCGTCAAATTAAACAATCTTGACTTTAATGCTTTTGTATGCATTTCTTGAATTGATTAATAAATGTAAATTTGTAATTTAAAAAAAAATGTATAATATTTTATTTAGTTACATGCTAGTTATCTGTGTTATTGCTTCGTTTCTGGTATAGACCACCTCCGTTCCCAGAAAAAAGCGTTTTGCTCCTCAATCACAAAATTTTCTCGATTTTCCATTACTTAACTAGTGGAATTTCCTAGTTCCCCCCCCCCAATAAAATTACAGCTCTGAGACAACAACTGAGTGAAGTATTTGCAGCTCTCTACACATAAATTGAATGTTTATTTAAAAATAATATATTTCCAGATTTTTATATCCCTTTTCTAGTTTATATGAAATTTCAAAATTTAACGTTATCAGTTAATGAAATACTTGCAAGTAATATAATGCATCTGCAAAATATATTCTTGATTACAAACCCTTACTGCTAGGCATCAGCTCATCGCTTTTAGTAGAATACATTATTAGTCCAAAGTGACAATTTGCCCAGAAGGGTTATTAATTTCATTTTGGCATTTTCGTTGAAAATATAAACGGCGAATCACTTTTCAAATTGTTGCCACCAAATATTATCGCCCTGCATTATATTTAAAGAAATTAAATAATGAAAAGTCTGCATGAATGTATGTATGTTTCTCGCTTATGATAAAACGACGGTACCTAGAACCATCAAAATTTGAATAACGTAATCTTCCATAGAATATCAGCGTATGAAAGCCCTAATTTGAATTTAAAATTTGTTTTATTATCGAATTCATGTTTTATAACACTTCAACGAATTTTTGATTAACAAACTCAGCGATTTCAAAGCGAGCAATGGCAACACTGTACGAAAAAAAAAAACATTTTTATCTCCAGCGAGCGATATATATTCCTGATATACTGATACTGAATGAGACCTAAAAACACTTTTCTTTTAAAATAGATCTTCCTTTATGATCCCTAACACAGCCGTTTATTTTCCCCTTCCGTAATTAACGTCAGTCTCCTGCTCTTGACCGCATTTGCCAAGCCACCGCTGTTCTAGCACTGCAAGTTTTCTCAAATGCAAGCTACTCATTTTTAGACCTTAGAAGGTTTTTAATCGATTTGTCTCTAACATTCACACAGCAACTGAGAGAAAATTTTTCAAAAGTGTTATAAGTTAATTATATCTAGCAGCGCGTGACGCTAGAGAAAACTTTTCCAATAAAGGAATGTCTTCAACATTGGTTCAAACGGGAGGATTATTTCTTGTCGAAACAGCTCCCTGGAAAGGATATGTATGAGGGATTTTGCGACGCAGACGTAAATGTTTCGCTTGTACTTCTATACGGCGGGAAAACTAATGAGGTTTTCACGAAAAAACTGATTTTCGCATAAATCAACCAATTAGGTGTCCCGAAAGCGAAGATTCCCGGACATTTTTCTTTCAACGCGCAGCCAGTAATAGCTTTCACGATTGATAACGATTTTAGGATATTTGAAACAATGTTCTAGAGTTAGTGTTTTATAATAAACTTCGAAGTTCATAAATTTACTGTCCTTCTTTCTCTCTGATTCGTCTTTTAAAACAGTACCAGAAATAAAACTGATATTTTGTTTTCTCAGTCCTATCATTATCATAATAATGTAACATGTACTCGTATTTTTCATTCAAACGTTTCAGTGGAGTAAGGAGAGCGTAACAAGAACATGATGCTGTTGAAATCGCACTGCGTCTTCAATTCGATTCGTGTGAAAACTCTGCATCTCGTTATTCTTAATCCACCAATGATTGAGTAGACAAGACCACAGAATACTCCTACTACGACCCAAGGTTAGATGCCCAAAACAGGCTGATTACAAGAGCTTTTTACTTCATTTATCCTATTTAATAGAATACGAACTAGTGCCAGTTTCGTAATGTGAATAGAAGCTAGTTCCCAGATTTAATACTCCATACTTCTGAACACTTTACAAAAGATTTTTACAGATGCCGATAGAGCTCTATAGAAATTCCTACAGAACTTTGTAATCAATCCTATTACAGAAATGCTATAAAATTCTACAGAAATTTCATAAAGCTGTCTTAAAACAGAATACTATAGAACTGCTGTTTTTGCAAAATCGTGCACACATTTTCTGAAGCCTTCACAGAATGATGTTCTATACAAAACTGAAGAGTTTTTTAATTGTTATCAAAGCAAATGTTCAATTTCTGGTACATTGTAGGTGACTATAGAGCAAAAATAAAATACTTTTTTTCACAAGTGTTGAATCATTTTTTAATGGAAATTCTTGCTTCCCTCCCTCTAGCTTAAAGTTTTTAGCTTTATGTAAATTTAACACTTTGAGCAAATTTTTATACAGTGTTATTTATATAATGCAAAAATTAAATATTGTAAAAGCATAAAAAGAATTTAAATTATGAAATCAATTTAAAAGGTTAAATTGACGTTGTAATTATAAAATTTTAATTCTTGAAATGAATGCTTTTATATATAGCAAATGTATGCACCTCTGATAAGAGAAGTGTTTTTTAATTTTAATTAAATCTAGCTATTAGCTGAAATGCATTTATTTTCATTTAAATATTTTTGAAATCAAAACATATTGAAATTTTTTATTTGGAAAAAAATTACCATGTGTTCCAAAAGATTTTATTAGCTCACCCTCCATGTCTTAATCATTTCGAAATTTAGATTAAAAATTTCTATTAAAGAATGACAATGTAATTCGTTTTTTTAGAAAATTAAAGCAAAAAAAATCTTGTTCAGAATTCTAAAAAATAATCATCCAATTTTCTACAAAGCGAGTCTGATATTTTCAATAAAAGTATATTATTTAATTCGATGTATTTTATATAAGATTTTATACGTAAAACCTTTACAGATTCTTCTCAAATTACTGCACAAATACTATGGAATACTTACATATGTGTCTCTATAGAAGCTATATCTAAATTTTTGTAATACAAAACTAGGCCGCAATTTAAAAGGATTCTAAAGAAGTTTACCTGCGGGTTTTTTAAAATAGTATTCTTTAAGACAATTTTCTAAAGCTAAACGGATAACTATAATGCGTTTTGACATAATCCAATAAATTCCAATCCTCCTTTGTACTTCTCCTGTAGCTCACTAACCCGAACATAATTATTTTTCACAAGAAAAATCCGCCACCAGATGTGTATCCCAAAAACTGTGCCCCCTCCCGGAAGAACTAGAAGCCCTCCTAAACCAGGAACTTAAGGATTGGGTTAGACTCACATTAAACAGGACTGAAAAACAGTGTCATTGTGTGCATACATAGTTTATGTAAATAATTTTATAATTAGTACATTAGTAAATATCTAGTATAGCGAGACTTAAACACAAGAATAGGAATGGGGCATTATCCTTCGAATCCTAATCTTAGGCATCAATAAATATTTTAATTAAAAATTTTGGAATGTTTCCGTTGCCTCAAATGGCAGTACACTTGCAACTTCATGCATTCTACGGGAATAATCAATATACAATGATCCTTTAGGTATCTCATTAGCAAGCATAGCATATTGCTCAAGGTGCAGTACAGGGGACGACCGATTTTGCACATTCGAGTTTTAACACGAGCTACCGATTTTACGAATTTGCGAGTAAAAATTAATTTAGTGTAAAGATTTTAAACTACATTCCATCCTACTTTTGATAGGGAACATCCCAGAGGGCAGATCCGAGGATCTCTTATCTTTCTTTTCCTGCCATCAAGCGAATTGTGAAGACTTTCTGCTCCTTATAGTTTTAAGTGCTCCAATGGAACACAGACATTATGTACTTACAAACATAAAAGGGCTTTCCAGGATTCAAATTCCTTTCCAACGGTATAGCAGCTAACAGTACTAACTATTATAATAATCAGTCAACCATCAGTTTCATTAAGCAACCATTAATGCCAACCATTAGTTCCATTAAGCATCCACTTCACGGCATCAAACTTTGGAATATTTAGTTTTATTAACGCAACCATTAATTCCATTAAGCGTCCACTAAAATTTCATGTTTGGTGAATTCTTAAAATACCCCATTCTAAACTTTGTGCAGAAAATTCAGTATTCAACTGCAGAGTCTTTTTTTTTTTTTTTTCTTTTTTCTTTTTTGTTAAAGCAGTAGAGAGCAAAATGTGTAGAGCTCTCTCCAGGACTCGAACCCTGGACCTCTCGAATACATGTCGAAAGTGCTTCCAATTACACTACAAACGGATGCGAAAGGAGGGAGAAAATGCCTTATATACTCCCTCTTTTAAAGGGCGATTGCAGATTAAAGGACATAATCGCCAAATCCTGGTGGTGACGAATTACCGTCCATCACCGGTCGCCATTGTACAGACATTATTATTATTATTTTAAAGCAGTAGACGTGAAAAATGCGCAGTGCCTTCGCCAGGATTCGAACCCTGGACCTCTCAAATACGCGTCGAGTAAGCTTCCAATTACATGACGAAGGCATATGGAAAAGGAGGGGGAAAATACCTTATACCAGGTTTATCTGTTAGTCATTCTTAAAATACTTCGCTTCTCTGCATATGCTTTGATTTAATTGATTCTGAAAAAGTGAAAATATTCGAATTAATACTCAGTTTAATTTCTATGTCTGTACTAATGCTTTTCAAATTTTGTAGTTCTTTTTTTTTTCTTTCAGATTTTTGTCAAATTGAAAAAATGAGTTTCAAGATCTGAGAGTTTTAAATATTTACTTCATTTCCCAAATTGTAATTTAACTTTTTAATAAATGGAAGCCTGTTTTTAAAAACTGTATTGCTAAATTTGTTTTCAGTTAAACGCAAATTCTCCTTCAAATTAATAACAAATTAAGAGAGAACATCTCTTAAATTCAGAGTTGTCAAATTAGAGTCTACTTGTTTGTCGGTGTATAAATCAGTAAGAGATATTTGTGATTCGAAAACATCTTAGGATTCGAATTCAAGAAAATTTAGAATTCGTGCCATGGTTAAACAATTCTCAATTATTTACCTAATTTTTACGTTTTAGTGATATTTATAAACAGGAACATTCAACACCCAAACTTAAAACTCCACCGGTATTAAGCAATAATATGCTGAAAATATTGCTGGCCACTATTATTTTAAACTGAAATCCAAAATAAATAAATCATTTAAACATTTAGTTCAGCAGGAAAACGAAATCATTAACTATCGCAAAAAGAAACAGGAAATTTATTCATGAACAAAAATTATTTTTAAATAAATCATTATATGATGACACGTAATTAAAGTAAGGCAACTGACAGAAGCAAATTATGATGTCACGAGAACATCTATTTAAACACCTATTGTTCAACGAGTCACTGCCGCTTTATTCATTGAAATGTTTATTCCTTTTTATGTCACGGTATCAGCAATCACACCCGTGTTATTAAATCATCATTTCCTTTTCATCAAATATGATTGGGGAAATAATGAATTGAGGTTTGTAAAATTCTAAAATATAAGCAGGAAAACTTCATACAATAAATAGCATGAATGGCACAATTATTTAGACGTCTCCGTCACGCAATTCTATAACACTAATCAATAAATGAAAACTTCTTTACTTTTTCCGGCATCAAACTGAAATAAACCAGCTTTTCACATTAACTCACACTTTTTATTTATATTTATTATTACTATTATCAGCTGGAAACTTCACCAGCGACCATCTTCCTGAGACGATCACTTCTGAAAATGCTCAGTATTTCTGACAACATGAGTAAACATCAGTCTTGATAATTACAATAATATTCTCTAAAATGATCACTCTGTAACCCGCTGAGACTATCAGATATGTATTAAAGTGACAACCAAAATGTCAAATTTCGATAAGAATTTGAAGTACCGTATACTTACGGATATAAACCTATTCATTTTTAAGCCGATCAGTCTAAAATCCGAAAGGTACTGAATATTCATGTATAAAACGAGTTTGAAATCTACCTACAAATCCAACCATATACGAGTAGCTCGTGAACAGAGTAGCGCACGAAATAGCCTACCATTCAATCATTCCATGAAATTTCTATTATTATAAAGGGATCGTTTAAAATGCTTTCGTAGAAAATCCGGTCAGTCAGTATCAGACTCAAGAGAACTCAGTATCAGACTCTCAACTTGTTGCAAAACAGTAGTTTGCAAGATGGCGGATTGTGGCCATTTGGTTACTGAAAAGGTGGAGAAAGTTGTAATGATTTTAAGAAATGAAGAGCTTGGTGACTACAAAAAGACGTTTCAGGGCCCACTTTGGTTCACGATGCTCTCTTTGAAACAGATCATTCATAGATTGTGTTAGAAACTAGAAACCACTAGTTCTATGTTGGAGAAGAATAGGCAGTTGCCATAATGTCGGCGGCCCGCACCTGAAAATGGCAGCTGCTCTCCCTTAACACATTCAGTGTTTCATACCAGGCAAAGCGTTTCCACGCATTGCAAATGTTGCTCTTGATTTCTTGTATGAAATATTTAATATGCTTGTAATGTCACATCGGTCTCTTGAACATTACGGAGGTGGAAGACAGTGCCCCCCCCCATATAGCCCATGTAGTCCCCACGTTAATCTACGTCATTCCTTTTTACGGGATTTTTTATTATATACAACATCCTCTTCGGGGTTCGAACTCTCGACCTCCAGAATACGCATGAGAATGTTTCCAGTTATGCTACGAAGGCATGGAAAGGACGGTGAAAACATTTTATTTACACCCCCCCCCCATTTTTTTAAAGGACGAGTGGGGATGCGGATGCTTCGACATCAAATTCTGGTGGTGACGAATTATAGTCCATCGTTTGTTTAGCTTGGGCGTCGTTGTAGAGTCATTAGGTTAGATCGATGCAGAACGTGAAAAGTGTCAGTGCCCTCACCGGAATTCGAATTGCAAGACATCCCGAATAACGTATCAAGTGTGTTTCCACTTACACCACGATTTTGAACTCGTATATAAACAAACTCCCAAACTTCAGCAATGAAACATTTCCTCAAAATTCTCGGTTACATGCGGAAATATACGGTATTTTATATTCTAAACAGAAATCAGAAATTCGAATCCTCGAATTTCACGGATGTTAAAAAAAAATTCGAGATTCGAAAACTTCTCATTCAAATTCTTTGAATCCTAACCAAAAAATCAATTAACTATTTGAACTCAAAACTTTTGAAATACTGGTTTTTGATATGAAACATCATTAAAAATGATGGACTATTGTTGCAAATTCAATAGACCTGATCATCAATCGATCACATTGTGGTCATCCCGAATGTAAGACTCTTAACTTTCTTTAAAAAACTAAAAGTTCTAATGTTTAGTGTTTAGCTGCGTTAATGTAAAAGAAATCTCCTCTACACTCGCGTTGCGCTTTTGATAAATATATGTTCATTTTGAAAAAATTATTTACATTTTGTTCTTAAATTTACTTTATTAAACACAGATGTTAATTTTGTTTTAATTAAAACGATTTTATGTTAAATATATTTTCCCACCTGACTGGAGAAATTTTAAAATGTATTCCATCACTAGGTTCTGAATAAATTAAAGAATTCTCAGTAGCATTTCTTTCTACATTAGCAAATCAATCTCTGCGGAAAAGGGAAGATAATTATTAATCTATTGCAGTGAATTCATCATGCATACCTGATTTGGAATATGAAAGAGCTTTCAATAAATGGTTCACCACATTTCTTATCTTTATAGAATGATTACATTTCTGTCTACGCAGCTGGTAGCATGTAATATGTTAATATTCGCATGGCCTTGGAGCCATTTGAATTAGCTTTTCTGTTCTTGAAGTTATTCCAATATGTCGTATTCACTTCGAATTTTACACTTCAGTATATTATGGATTCATGAAAGGAATTTTTTTTTAAATTTCTTAAATCGTATTCTATTAAACTTAGATTTAGACGTCTGCAAAATATTAAGCATTCAATTTAGAAAGCATGATGGAGAGTTGCTGAAGATGCTACTGATGGTGTGCTTAACAGATCTAGAAGGTTATTTCAATAATTCAGCGAATGCTTTCGAAATTATTAAGAAAACGCTTATTAAAATATATTTTTGTCTCTTTACATGCAAGATCTTTTTTCCACATTTATAAATGCTACGCGTTCTTTTATATTATTTCATAACGAATAAAATATTTTCTCGGGTTTTTATTGTTATTAGATACATATCTTCAAATTCATTAGTAATTTTCTCAATAAAAAGCAGTTACTAAATCAGTGCATCGCAATTCTTCTGTTTCAATGTTTTCTTTGGTAGTGGATCTGCAGAGTTATAATCAAAATTATAATATATATATTAAAATTTATTATAATTACACACACACACATATATATATGTGTAAAATATAAAAAATACGATGGCTCTGCTCTACGCGAACAGGCGACCTCTAAGTAGCTTTCTACAGTTTCAGGATCTTTCCTGTAGACCAGTGCTTTCGAGAACATTCGGGCATGTTACGTAACCGCTGCTATAAATGAAGAGTTCGCTCCACTTTTCATGAGACTGCAACCTGCCATCGCTGCCATAAGACCTTGCCGTCCTCTGTCGCTTCTTCTTCCCTTTGTTAGAATAGTTATGAAGTTGAAAGCTTAAATTTAACCTTATTTTTAATTTAAATCGTTATTGGATATGTAGTTTTGGAGAATTTTAAAGAATAACTATCTGCCATTTGCATTGAATAAAGATATGAAGCTATAAAGTTAAAATTCTTCTGTGTCTTCAATTCTGATATTTTCCACTCCGCCACGACCACACCCGGACTCCGATGTGACCAGATTGCTAAGCTTCTTCATTTCCAATGTCGATCTACTGAAAATATTACATATATATATATATATGTAATAAAAGCAAATTTCAGAGAAGTATTGATGTAGGAACTCTTAGACAGTTCTTGGAATTTAGGTTCCCAGTTAAAGGAGAAATGCGCCTCATCCGTCTATAATACCCGCAACGGTCACTTGCTTCCTTCATCATATCTGATAAGGAACCATGAGGAATGATGATCATTTCTTGTTTGCAAATGTTTGACGCTGGCAGTTTTCATTATGTGCATATCGTTCGAAAGTCATTTCATGATTTTTCAGTGCGCTGATCAATCTGCGGGAAAAAAAAAGAAGGCTATTCGAAATGTTTTCACTGTAGCCGTAAACGTAAGATCTCTATCGGGTTAAACTATCACAATCTCGAGCGCATATATTCAAATAACAATATCTGAAATTTCAATTCGATTGGTTGAGTGAATAGGCCGCTAGGGATTCATATATCGGGAGAATTTTAATATGAAAGCCGGCAGTGCGTTTTCAAGAGATGTGCGTACGCCTAATTTTCCAATCCTTATGCTAACCACGTAATGTATCTAGCCCTTATATTTATAATGAAAAATAAATTAATTAAAAGGAATTTACCATAGTTTACAATAATATAACGGAAAATGATATATTATTGTATAACGCAAGATATAATTTTGTTATCGTAAGCTAAAAGAATGTAAAAGAAAATATTGTGTTATTTTATACCACAACAAACAGTTTTATTACCGTTAGATAAAATAATAATATATTTACATTATTGTAGCCGGTGTTAAATCTGTTTACTTTGCAGCTAGGTTGGAATGGGTAATGGTTTTAGTCATATAGGAATTGAACTACATTAATGAACTATATAAATATTATAGGAATCTGCTTATTTGAATTTAATTTTTGGCAATATTAAATTGTTAATTGCGTAGTTCAGAAACATGCCTATTCGATTGCATTTTCTAGTAACACCAGACACCTGAAAGGATTTTATGAGATACTTAACATCTTTTCTTGAATTATTTTTTATTAATATTGTTACGGATTTGGTATTTAAATAGCTAATGTTAGTTGAATTATAAATTAAATTGTTTATATTCCCCGTGCAGTGCAGCGCGTGACGAATATTAAAGGAAAGCTAAGTCGGAAAATTAAAAATACGAGAGCACGTGCATTTAGCATTTCACAAATAAATGTATCTTTTTGATTTCGAGAAAATTCCAGAAATTTCTTGCGCGCGATTTAAAATCATATAAAAAGAAGGAAAAACCTCTCAATTTGATGATTAGTTACTTTGTTGTTGTTTTAAGAGTTTGTTTAGAAAACTGCTCATGTTGACTGTAGCGAATTCGCAGATTAGCTTTCTCTAGCTGTTTTGAATTAAGTTCTCTTGAACGTTTGAGTAGTTAAAAGATAACTACTGTGAGATATTGTAATACTGCACGAATATTTTAGGAAATTTAAGCATATTTGTTGTGATAATAATAAATTTTTGTTCATTTTTCATCGGACTTGTGCATTCATTTCGTAACGAACCCGTACGCACGCAACAATATTTTCTCTTAAAGCTCTAACTAATTCGTGAAGGACTATAATTCCTTTTTTCAATTGTATTACCTATGGACATGAAAAATTTCTTAATAAACATGCCAGGTTTGTCCTAAGTTTTCAACAGTTATCTTTAGTTAAAGCTACGTTCCTATCCCAACTTATTTCAGCTTACAATTTCCTACCAGAGTGTGTTTTCAGAATCGTGGTTAATGCAAATGAGTAAGAGCGGTATTTAAAATACGAAGTTCTACTGACTTCGTCAGAAAGTCAGAGATTCTGACTAGCACGCGTTTGCCTTGTGACTACACTCTAAGCTGTTACTACGCTCGGCCGTATTTAAAGCCCTTGATAGCTTTTGCCTGTCTAGTTGATATTTAGGGGCCAACTACTCAGAATTTTGATAACTTCGGCTCTATATCTTTTTAGTTAAGCATTAGTTACGTTTTACTTCTTATTACTCTTGAGTTTAAGCTTTGCTGTACGTTTGCTGCTGTTTGTTTGAGAAAGGAGCCGATTTTGAGAAATAAAGGGTAATTAACCCTTCTTGAGTTTTAAGTATCTGTTCCTTAACTAAAGCGAATATTTGCTTACCTGTTCACGAGGTTCCTACACACTTAGCTGTTAGATAAAGGTTGGAACCCCACAAACAGATGAATCACCTAATTCTGCCCTATTTCGTATGTTCATTTTTACATGGTAGATAATATGAATCCTTTCGTATTCTGCTCTACCTAAAATTAACTGAAAAGTGCAATGTTAAAAAAATTTTGCTTCTGAGAGTAGGGAACGAGAGGAGAAAGAAAGAAGGGTATTTAATAAAAAAATTTTTAACAATAAATAATGTAAAATAACAAACTAAAATTACTAAATAAGCATTATACTGTTTATATTAAGAATGAATAAACCCGAACACAGAAAAATGTCCTCAAGCACAACGCTGTAATTTAAATAAAATAAGTAAATACATCACGAAATGCAATAAAAATAATTTGGTTACCTGAGCCGAAATATAATACTTTACGTCAAAACATGACACGACCGAAGAAAACCTAATTGCACCTTTGAAACTGTCAGGCTCAAATTTGCAGAGTTTGGATTCTTTTATTTGTCTGCTGATTTTTGAAGGGTCACCAATGTAATTTTTCAAGTAAAGGATATATTTCAGGTCTTGGTATTTAGGAATTTTTTAACAAAATTTCGTCGCAGTGCAAATCATACTTCACGAATAGAATAATAAAAATTAAAAGCTACCTGAAAGGGTAAAGTTCGCCCTAAGGAAATTTAAATTTTAAAGATCGTTTTTAAAGTTTAATATGATTAAACAGCATAGATTATCGATAGTGATGGCCCTGATGGAACCGCGAAACATTTTATAGGATACGAGATGAATAGGTAGTTAGATTAACATGAGAATGTTTTCTATATACTTGAAAAAGGAAAAATATATAATTTATTTCTATAAAAATATTTAATGTTTTTTATTAACTATATCATAAATTAAATGCATTTTTAGTTAAATCAAACGTATTAGAAATTAAAAATAAATAATATTAAGAACTGCATCTGTTGATTTTAAATAGCTTACTCTGTTCGTCAATAGCAGACAGATTAAACTTGAAAGATAAATATTTTGCATTTTGAAAAATGGCAACACACTTGAATGAAAAGTGAAAAAAACCTGAAAGTTTTCAGATTTCACATTACGCCCGAAGGGCCTTTTTTTAACGTTTTGTGTGTTACTTTTATTTATTAAATATGTTCTTCGCTCTTAAACCATAAAACTCGATTCAACAGCAATATCGCAAAATAATTTTAAAATGAGCATATGTTTAGAATTTCCGATACACAATCTCGCGCCGGAGATAAAAAAAATGTTTTTCGTACAGTGTTGACATTGATCGCTTTGAAATCATTCCGGTTTTTAATCAAAAACTCATAAATGCTTTATAAAGTATGAAATAGATAATAAAACAAATTCCAAATTCCATATTTGGGCTTTCAGATGTCCATATTCGCAGTAGGATTACGTCGTTCAAAGTTCGACGGTTCTAGGTACCGTTTTTTTATCAGAGTGCGAGAAACATACATACATTTATGCAGATTCTTCATTATTTAATTTCTTTAAATATAATACAAGGTTCTAATATTTCGTGACGACAATTTGAAAAGTGAACCAACATTTATAGTGAAACAACGCAAAATGCGAAAACGAAATTAAAATTCCTTCTGGGCAAATTGTCCCTTTGGACTATTAAAGTATACATGCATAGCAAAGTGATAAAATGCCAAATAGCTTTTCGAGACTAACACCCTGTTTGGGCTAGCAGCTTTTTAAATAATCAGTTTTACAACTGTTGGGAAATTTGCATACCCCTTGCAGTGCTGAGAAATCAAGAGAAATGCAGAGCTGTTTAATTGCTTGTAGAAGTCGAAGTTCCGTATCGTCCTGATGTGGCTATCCGTGTGGTTATCATCCTTGTGGCCTATCTCTATGGCTACAGTCCTTGTGGTTTATCCTGGTGTCAGTGAGTTATCGTCGTAGCTGTAGCTGTGGTTCTCTCCCTCGTGGTGCGACGTTGTGATGCATGAAATTCTGATGTGGAATGTAGCTGTTGAAGACAGGAAAGAAAACCTTTAGAATGTAGGATTTCCAGTCTTGGCCACTATGAATGTGATTTTCAAATCTCCGCTACTATGAAGCAATGCATCGATTCGTAGGCAAGTACTCATGGACTTATGATGGACTCATGGACTCATGGACATATGATACCGAAATAGACCGGATTGCCACGCAGCAGTTATCATTCTCAAATTATCACCTGCTATCTCATCTTGCTATAGGTTGACATGCCTAGATCATCTCTTCTCTTAAAGGCTGAGGAAAGTACCAATTAAAAACTTTTATTCCCTTACATCAAGTATTCTCCTTTGCTGTTCAAAATCGTCATACGTAATTATCGCCCCCAAACAACAGTAACATTTTAAATTACATTTTTTCATGTTTATGCCCATAGAATGCATTACTTTACTAATTTTTTTTCCTTACACTGCCTGAAAAATATTTTGCTAATTCTTAGTCCAAAGGGATTTGAATCCCGAAGGACTATTAGTTTCGTTTTGGCATTTTGCGTCGGACTCATAAATGTCGGTTCACTTTTCAAACTGTTGCCACAAAATGTTAGAGTCCTTCATTATATTTGAAGAAATTAAATAATGAAAAATCTGCATAAATGTATGTATATTTCTCGTATTGTGATAAAACAACGGTACATAGAGTCATCGAATTTTGAATAACGTAATCCTCCAACGAATATGAGCATGTGGAAGACCAAATTTGAAATTTGAAATTTGTTTTATGATCGATTTCCTATTTTTTAAAACTTTGACGAATTTTTGATTAACAAACTCAAGGATTTCAAAGCGAGCAATGGCAACGTTGTGCAGAAAAAACATTTTTATCTCCAGCGCGTGAGTCTCTGTATCGGAAATTCTAAAGATATGCTCGTTTTAAAACTATTTTGCGATATTGCTGTTGCACTGGATCTTATGGTTTAAGTGCGAGGAACATGATATTTAATAAAGAAAGGTAACACACAAAATGTTAAAAAAAACGCCCCTTTGGACGTAATTTAAAATCTGAAACATTTCAGATTTTTTTATTTATGTTTTTATTAAGCCTTTTTTTATTTTTTGCCATAAGTAGTTATTCTTCGATATACATATCTTTTCAAGATATTAAATATTTCATTCTGAATATACGCTTATCATTTTTAGCCCAAAGAGGTTTCAGCACTGAAGTCTCGAAGCGGCATTTTTCTTCGAATCACTAAAAGCTTTGAATCACTTGTTGATATTGTTGCCACCAAATAATATCGCCCTGTATTATATCTAAAGAAATTACGTAATGAAGGATCTACATGAATGTATGTATGTTTCTCGCTATGCGAAAAAACAGCGGTATCTAGAGCCATCAAATTTTGAATAACGTATGAGCACCTGGAAGCCAGAACTTTGAAAAACGAACTTGTTTTATTATCTATTTCATATTTTATAAAACTTTAACGAATTTTTGAATACAAAAACTCAACCATTTCAAAGCGAGCAATGGCAACACTGCATGGAAAAAATGACTTTTATCTCCAGCCAGTAAGACTTTCTATTGAAGACACTAATGGACGTTGGCCCAAATGCTCTCTAATCTCGAAACATGTATGTGTGTGTAAATGAAAAAAACGCCCCTTTGGGCGAAATACAAAATCTGAAAACTTTCAGATTTCTTTTGATTTTCCTTTTCTTTTCTTTTTTTTTTAATTATAAAGAGTATTAATCAAATTTTTAACTTTTTTCAATTATTATTTTTTCTTTCTTTTTTTTTTTTTAGCCCAGAAGAGCTATAAATTTTGAAACGGCATTTTGTGTCAAATCCCTAAAAGCGTTGAATCACTTTTCAATTTTTTGTTTTAAGACTTGTTTTTGTCACGGATCTTTAAGCCATATATGAAAAGAAATGTTTTTCTTTTTTATCTTCCAAGAAAGAAATTTCCTAAAAACATTTTTTTTTTTTTTTTTTTTTTTTTTAATTCTGAGTAATGTAGAATTAGGCGAATGAGTAGCGCCGAAGTAATTCAATTCTTTTATTTTTCGAATGCAAGATCCATTTTTCATTCATGCAAAATATTTGGGGAAGCAGACATCAGAGGCACTCATCTATAAAGGACATTATGTAAGAAGCAAGAATGCGTGTAATTTTTGACTCTGTTTCAAAATGCTACAAGAATGAAATTTCCTCATTTAAATCAGTCATTTAGTATCTTAAACAGGCAAAAACACGAGCATGAAAAATTTAGGGAAGCATAACAAAAAATTAATACAAATGCAAAGCACAGTAAGTCTAAAGGAAATCAGTATTTTAATATTTTGTAAATTCCATTGCGATTACAGCGAATTTCTGCAAGAAATTAACTATTCTTTTATTTATAGCCTCATCGCATTAAAAGCTATAGCACTTAAAAGACAATTTTTTAAGAAATTTTCTAAAAAGTAAGTTAATATTAACCTATGCAGATCAAAACCTAATTAATATTTTGTCATGAATATAGTCCGTTCCCTTCACATATGTATTGTAAATTTTTGTAAATATTGAAACACTTTGATTGTATTGTTTTTTGTGTATTGTTGTAAAATTGCAGTTGCTTTATTTATTAATTTGTTGTTATTAATGTAATAGTTTTAGTATTTATTTTGTTTCTAATTACACTTCTGGCCGCGTATTTTGCATCTTGTACAGAATTGTGGATCTTTCAATTCTGAGTCCAACAACATATAAATTGTTAAACGCGACTAGAACGCGAAATATGAGTAAATATGCTTCTGACAGACCTTGACGAAGTTTTTTTTTATGACTTGTCGATTTTCTCAGGAGATTCAGGTAAATGTATTTTCGAAACTGTACTACCGATTTATTGGCGCAAAGTTCGAACCTGCTCTTCATCGGTAACATTCGTATTTTTCACATTATTTGAACATATTTAAAGAAAGAAGGAAAAGCAGGGAATAACAGGATACCAAGACACAGAAGCTGAGAAGAAATGAGCAGATAATAAAGCTGATGTTAGTGTTTTAGTTTCGTTTTATTTCTATTGGTCAAATAAGTTCTCGGTTTGCAAAATTTAACATTATTATTGTCCACATTATGTAAGTTTATGCGTCATGAGCTCGACACTTTCAGAGAGATGTTTTACACGCATGTTACAATTTTTAGGTTAGAAAGTGGAAACAACCAAATTATATAAGATGCTTAGCTATTGCAGATTAAAGTCCGAGTTTTACTTGGCATTTTCTTTACCTCATATATACAGCAGAACTGAAATGGAAACCAGTTGAAAGAAAGCTGTTTGAAGAAAACAGTTTAAAGTATCAAAAATCGTTTGGAAAATGTTCTAACATTAGAAAGAGTACGTCATAAATTAATAATATTCCCAAATTCACTCAATAGTGATTGATTTTTACTTCCTTGTACGAAATAAAAAGGAAGTATTGTAATCGCGAAAAGCTTCAGGCAGCATATTTCAACGAAAATATCCACTTTGACCGCTTTCGAATGCAATTTAACGATGTTTTTGCGTGATATCTGTACGTAAGGACAGAATAAAAGACTCTTTTCCTCCAAAACAACCAAAAAACTGCTTTAAAATGAATTCTGAAGAGAATTTTTCGTGGCGTCTGTACGAACGTATGTACGTACGTGCGTACGAACGTATCACGCATAACTCAAAAATGAGAAGCCTCAGAACATTGAAATTTTCTATATAAGACTGCTATAACATGTAGATGTGCACCTCGTATTTTGGTTGCAATAGGCCGCATCAAACGTATATAAATATATTTATATATGTATCCACTCTATTACCCGGCTCGGTGATCTCAGTTTCTTTACTCTTAGATGTTTGTAAATTGTACATTTTTTGCTTTAAAAATGATTGAATTATGTTGTTTTTATCTTTCGGTTAAGTATTTTATGCCTTTAGTAAATGTGTGTGCAATATTTTTAGAATTATCAGCAATTTTAAAGTTGTTTAATTGCCGCTAAGCCTGTTTTTAATGGCGGCCATTGATGTTTACATTTGAAACAGGAGACCAGTGGATTTGTTGCCAATCTAGAGAAACTTAGCTTCGCAACAACAAAGATAACGCATTCATTTACTATTGCCAATTAAATCATGCTTAATTCTTTCTGGAATTTTTTCGAGGAAATAAGCGTTTAAGATTTACTTCGTAATTTTAATACAGATATTTTGAGTTTTTATGTATTTTTGCCTTGTCGCGATGAGAACCGAATTAATTGAATGAGAAATACTCAATCGTCTGTGAAAAACTGTTTCTTTTTTGTTTTGTTTGCTTAATTTCTTTCGTACATAGTTCTAGCTTTATTATAGTATTTAAATAGAACATGTGGCAACGATTAGATAATTCTTTAAATGATATAAATTTTGTGCATTCATGTTATGATAGTATCATATATTGGTAAAGGCCGTTAATGGTCGATTGCCTCTTATTAAGTGATAAGGCACAGACACATAGACATAGTTATAATATGAACAAAATATAATACTGTTAAGTAAACCTAGCGCCAGAGTGTTGCTATGGTAAACAGTGTGAATTTTAAAGAATGCATTTATTCTATTGTGGTTTATGCGCTGTCGGCGCATAAACCACAATTTGTAGGTTTAATTCAATCTACATACAATTTGTAGGTTTAATT
Organism: Stegodyphus dumicola; assembly: GCF_044657685.1. Taxonomy (NCBI): domain Eukaryota; kingdom Metazoa; phylum Arthropoda; class Arachnida; order Araneae; family Eresidae; genus Stegodyphus; species Stegodyphus dumicola. The sequence goes on along the minus strand of NC_140774.1, from coordinate 154,963,611 downwards.
CAATCTAATAAGTTTAAATGAAATGTAAGAAAAAATGCGTATAATTTAATATTCCGTACAAGGAAGTCATGAGGTGTACACATCAGATTTTTTATATATTAAAGATATTAAGGATGAGGATGAAATAGAAATGGGAAGTAGGAAAAATCAAGCATGCTTTTGCTTTATTTTTATTTTGACAAACTATACAATGAAGCAGGAATGCTTTCGTAGAAGATTTTTTTAAAGGAATCTGCTTTGTATTGACATAATACACGTGGGAGAACATGAAAACTTTACGAAAAAAAGCTTAAACAAATGTACGGCGAAGGGATGCACTGTCTTCATGTAGTCAGCTCATTCGCTACTATTTGAACCAGAATCGAACTACCAGTTTCAGTTCAGTTAACCGTTTTATAGCTCTACTAGTGGACTCTGAAACTACTTTAATTAAAGCTCTTTAAAATTTAGAGCACTATCTTGATGCTTCTTCTACGAATCTTTTGTTGTTAATAACTAGCGTGATCGAGTGGTCATTGCGCGCAAAAAAGCAACAGAACTGAAAAAAACGAAAACTGATATCTCGTAAGAATGCATGTAAGAAATCTGGAATGTATATATATATATAAAATCAGAAAGCTTTCAGATTTTATATTACGCCCAAACGGGCGTTTTTTTTTAATTTAATTAATTTTTTTAATTTACAGACACATACACGTTTCAAGAGCATTTGGGTTAACGCTCCTTTGGGTTTAAAAATATTTAAAAATAGCACATCTTAGAATTTCCGATAGACAGTTTCATGCGCTGGAAATAAAAATGTTTTATTCCGTACATTGCTGCCACTGCTCGCTTTGAAATACTAGTGGAGTATTTTAACTACAAATTCGTTAAAGTTTTACAAAATAGGAAATAGATAATAAAACAAATTCGAAATTCAAAATTCAAACTTCCAGGTGCCCATTTGGGTGAAGAACTACGTTATTCAACATTCCGTGGCTCTAGGTACCGTTGCTTTTTCACAGTGCGAGAAACATACATACATTCAGGCAAGTTCTTCATTACTTAGTTTCTTTAAATAAATACAGGGAGGTGACATTTATTGGGAACAATTTGAAAAGTGATACATGAAGATAAAATTTCAGTGTTTTCTAAGGTTAAATTTTTACTAATGATGTTTTTTAGTTGCATATGTAGTGTGACAGTGTAAATTAAAGAAATAAGGATGTAAATAAGAATATTATTGAACTTCTGACTTACAGAATATTACTTTCACTTTCAGAATCAAGCGGCCAAGTAATAATAAAAACTAAGTGATTCGCATTCTAAATAGAATAAAAACAAATTTTCGCCAGAATTCTAAAGAAAAAGGATAGAATTTTAATAAAAGGAAACTGGAGAAACCTGATTATTAGATCTCTGAAGAAAAAGGATACAAAAAGTTTCTAAAAGAGCACTGGAATAGGGTTGCATATTTCAAGTTGTATCTTTTCGTAAAAAATGACAGCATGCAATTAGTTTGATTTTTTTAAAAATCATATGAGGAAATTTATTAAAAACGCAAATTAAGTTTTCTCTTAACTAAATGTATTGATGTTATTAGTCCAAAGGAGCTTTGTCCCTGAAGGACTATTGTTTTGCGATTTTGCGTCGAATCACAATAAACGGCAAATCACTTTTCAAATCGTTGCCACAAAATACTATCGCCCTGTATTATACTTGAAGAAATTAAATAATGAAGAATCGGCATAAGTGTATGTATGTTTCTCGCATTGTAATAAAATAACGCTACCTGGAGCCATCCAATTTTGTATGACGTGATCCTATTGCGAATATGGGCATCTGAAAGCGAAAATTTGAAATTTGGAATTTATTCTATTATCGATTTCATATTTTGAAAAACTTCAACGAATTTTTGATTAACAAACTCAACGATTTAAAAGCCAGCAATAGCAACACTGTACGGGTTGAAAAAAATTACCTCCAGCGCGCGGAACTGTATATCGGAAATTCTAAAGATATATGTTTTAAAATTATTTTGCGACATTGCTGTTGAATTGAATTTTATGTTTTACGTGCAAAGAACATAATATTAATAAATAAAGGTAACACACAAAACTTTAAAAATACGTCCCTTTGGACGTAATTTCAAATCTGAAGATTCCGTTGTATCCTTCAGATTTTTAGAATTAAATTCAGAACTTTAAGGAGGATTTTAAAAGACTTCCTGAGTCATCCCAAAGAGTTTGCTTCCTTTTGTATAAACACATTTATTAATTTTTGTAATTTAAGGAGTTCATTTTGCATTATTTTAAAATATGTCCGAATGTAAATTCGCTCCCCAGCGACCGAGCGGTAAAATCGCTGAACACTGGTAGTTTCGACCTGGGTTCGATTCCAGGCGAATGGGCTGGCTGCATGGGCGTTTACATGGTTTTCAGTATGTGTGACGTGTATGGAAACCAGTTTCCTTTAGAAAGTTCTCGACGAACGTATCCCTACCCTTAGGCACATAGCCCCAGTGTGTCTTGCCACAACCAAGTAAACCAATTCAAAACCGAATGTACATTCTGTAGCTTTTTGTTTAATATCCCAAATAAACTTTTTGTTTAAAACGCATAATTAGGATACTTGATGAAACTCTTCTAGGCATACACGATCCTAGAAATCCAGTAATATTATGAGTAAATCCTATACAATGGAAATACATGAGAAATGAGTCACTGTGTATGATCATGTAATGAAAATACGCAAGAAAATGAAACTTATACAGTAATACAGATTCCATTCCGCAGAAGTTTTGTATAAACACATTTGTTTTTAATCTAATTATTTGGCTTATTTTGGATATGGCAAAGAAATCGAGAGCTCTCTACCTGAAGGGAAGGATGACTTCGTGAAGGACTTTTCTAAGAGAAACTGGCTCGTATACATTTTACACATGAAAAAAAACCATGAAAATATGCATGCAACCAGCCTGTTACAAGTTTTTACCGCTCGACCGCTGGTGAGCGCAATCTGATGGAATTTACACATAAAACTACTGAGATATTTTTATGGAACTGTGCAAAAATTCAAATTATAATAACATTATTATCCAAGAAAATCAGTCACTTTGTATAATTATGTAATGAAAATACACCAGAAAAGGAAACTGATATAGTAATACAGATTCCATTCCACGGCAGATTTGTACAAAATACAACTGTTCTTAATTTCATGAAATTTACGCATCAAAAATTAACGTGATATTTTTGTGGAACTGCCGTAGAAAATATATAAATTATTATAGCACTATTAACCCAAATAACCAATCACTTTGTATGGTTATGTAACCACAAATACACGAGAAAATGAAGCTGATGTAGTAATTCAGATTTCGTTCCACAGCAGTTTTACACAAAATCTTCTTCTTTTTTCATTTTTTTTTTTTTTTTTTTTTTTTTTTTTTAATTTGATGAAATTTACACATTAAACTTCTGTGATATTTTTAGAAACTGTGGTACAAAACATGCAAATTGTTATAACATTACTACCCGAGAAAAATCAATCACTCTGTATGAAAACTAGACAACGGTTTGTGTGTGTAAAATAAATGTCTGAGAAATTCAAAAGCCAAAAACATAAAACCACGAGATAATTAGAGTAAGGTTGCTATCGATGGGACGCTCCTTCGTTGAGTCATCTCCTTCATATTCTAGTTATTGTCACTAGGCGCTAGCTGTTGGACTGTTTAGGACTACGTGAAGTTTGGAAATCGTCATCTTGACATGGAGTAGATCCACGCTCAATCAAGGTTGCTTTACGAGAAAGTAAGATTTTTGTACTTTTCTTCTAATTACTTCCTTGTACGAAGTAAAGAAAAAGTATTGTAATCGCGAAAAATTTCGGGTATCATATTTCGACGAAAATATCCATTTTGACCGCTATCGAACGCAATTTAACGATGTTTTTGCGTGACATCTGTATGTAAGGACAGAATAAAGGACTCTTGGAAACCACATCGAGGCTAAAATTTTGAGTTGAAGCATAACATGTATATCAGTTACATCAATAAAACGTTATTACATCAATGAAATGGAGAAATTTCTAAGACAGAGACGAAGAGAAGAGAAATTAGAAGTTGTCACGCAATTCCATATAGCAAGGTTGTTTGGGAAAGCATATATGAACCAGCAGCAGCAGTAGGAACGGCAATGATTGTTTTGCTGAAACGGGAGTTTGGCAGTCTTTGCAACTTCAAAGATTTTTTTTAATATATCGTAAAATACTTTTTAAAACACAGAATTATGTACTTTAATACTATTATTCATAATTTTAGTGCTCTATAAATTTTGTTTTTCAAGACAGTCTTCCCTCCCCCTCAATTCTACGATAATAACGAATCGAACAGAAGAACTTGAGATTGCGTGCCATATATTGGGTACCCAAACAGAGAAAGAAATAAAATTCATCCTCCTGATTATAATATTGTTAAGAACTAATGAATATAAATGACTTAAAAATGAAAGCAACTGCATTTTTCTAAATAACAGCGCAAATAAATTTACCAGTGAGAGAACAAACAAGGCATTCTTATGTAATCAGAATCTGAAATAAGTACACCACCCAGAACAGAAAACTCACTGAAAAGCATTCCTCAATTAAAATGTTCACAATTAAGGAAAAAAAATTGATGTTAAAAAACTTAACTGCCAACTCAAAAAATTTAAAACGAAAGCGTTAGTAGCAATTTGAACGTGAGGAATATCTTACAAATTAATTTAAAAACAGAAATCTAAATTAAATGAGAATTAATTACAAAAGAAATGCACATTTAAGCAATTGAAAATAAGAAATGAAGTTTTAAAATTTTCGTTAAAGCTAATATACGTAATTAAAACGACTAAGGATCGAAGTAACTATGACGTCACAAAAATCACGGGATCTCTGACGTCATTTGCGACTTTTTGCGAATTTTTGAGTCTATTTTTGCTACTTTAGTTGAAAACTTTCTGGCAACACTTGTCACCACCGAAATAATACGTGAAGTCAACTAGGTAAAGGGGAAAACGCGCTTGCAGTTTCTTCCCAGAGCGAATTTTCTTCAAAAATTCGAAATTTAATTTTTTATTCCCAAAAATAATGTAAGTGATGTATGTATACATTAAAAAAAAAATAAACTGCGGTGAATTTCCGCTTTTGGCATGAACATTTCAAGGGCATTCAAAGGACCGGCACATTGTGGTTTCCACACCCTTTTTCACCATGTCAGCCAACAAATTCATTTTGTTTTTTACTGTAAGATACAGCAAAATGTATATTATTTTTTGTCTTCAATTATAAGAACTTCTGCTTTCAACTTTGCTTACATTAGCTCCGTAACGAAGTTCGTTGGGTTTATGTTTAAAATCCGCGATATCTAAATCAAAACATATGCATCCTGTGAGTTGTAAATGAAACAAACCTACGTCTGTCGACATAATCATAATTAGAAAAAACTGCAAGCGATATATTACCCAAAGCAAGTGTTACATTATGGTGGTGATGACATGGAAAGCATAGATATTTAATTACTTATATTTTGACTTACAAATTCGAAATTACAAATTCACGTATTTTTTATGTGAAATGTTATACAGAATAACAGAAATATGTTTTACTGATTTCATTATAACATTTTCCTTAACTATTAAAATATATTGAAAATGATGACGTAATCAAAATTAGAAGCTGTATAAAATTTAATAAATATCAGTTTTGATATATATTTATTTACCTTACTTAATATTTTATTTACATTGCTATATAGAATAACTAAAGTAACAAATTTTTAGGCAATAACACGTGAAATTTAAGTAAAAATAGGTTAGCAGTATAATAATAAGGGATGTATTGTGAATAATTTTTGTGTACAGCATTTGATAATTCGGTAAAAGCTAATAAATGAAGTAGTGGTATACTGACAAGAGATTAGCAACATTTGAAATATAATATAAGGTGATGCACCGTGTGTTATGCGTGTTTACATAGCATATACAATAAATTATATTGAATTCAGAAGGAACTAATAAATAGAATAATAACGTGAAAACATTTATAAGTTATTGTCTAGAATAAGAAATGTAAGTAAGGTTAGGTTAGCAGTATATGAAATGTAATGGTAAGTGACATTCCTGCTTTACATTTGTCTACAGAATATGACACAGGATGTAAAATTTATTCTGTTGAAACCAGAGCAATGATAGAGAACTGAGGAAAAGCTAGTGAATAATGAAATGATATATATTACAATGCAAAAGCATTTATAAGTCAGTTTTCAAGTATGTAACTAAAAGAAATTTTGTACATTCAGTTTTCATGCGTTTATGATCTTTGAAATTTTGGGTATTTAAAATGTCCCTTGCATTTTTAGTAATTAGAGGTATTGATATCTGCTTTGCTTATGTGCGTGCTCATCATTGTTTCTACGGAAATGAAAGAGCTGATTTCTTAGCTAAAGATGCCTTAAATTTACCCATTGATATCAACATTAGCATTCCAAAGAGTTATTGGAAGTCCTTTCATTATAAAAAGCTTTTAGCTATGTGGAATGAGGAATACATTTCATCTTGTAATGCGGAAGTCACCAAAAAGTTCCTTCCTTCTATTTGCCATAGACTGAATTCCGAGTCTTTCCTCTCGTTAAATTTTAAAGTGTCTCAGTTTTTATCTGGTCACGGTAAATTTGCAAGTTATCTGTTTCGTTTTAATCTACGATCAAACAATTTATGTGAATGTTCAAAAAGAGTTCCTCAGGATGTGGAACATTTGATTTTCTCGTGCCCTACATTTGATGGCCCTAGATTATGCTTACAGAACGATTTGAAAATGTTCGGAGTGACTTGGCCAGTGAACTTATCTGTTTTCGTGAAGTCCAGACTGCTGTTCTCTGCTTTTGTTCGCTTTATTTAATGTTCTAATTAACTTACTTCTGTAAGCCCCGTGTTGTACATATGTGGTGCACGGGGAGTCTGTATGTTCTCAAAGGAAAAAAAAAAAAAAAAAAAAAGGCCAAATTTGCCCTGAAGGACTATTTTCATTTTGGAATTTTGCGTTAAAACTATAAACGGCGAATAACTTTTGAAATTGTTGCCACCAAATATTAGATCCCTGTATTATATTTAAAGAAATTAAATAATGAAGAATCTGCATGAATGTATGCATGCTTCTCGCATTGGGATAAAACAACGGTACCTAGAGCCATCCAATTTTGAATGACGTAATCCTACTGCGGATATGGGCAACTGGAAGCCCAAATTTGGAATTTGTTTAATTATCGATTTCATATTTTGTAGCACTTCAACGAATTTTTGATTAACAAACTAAACGATTTCAAAGCGAACAATGGCAACTCTGTACAAAAAAAAAAAAAAAAAAAAAAAGATTTATCTCCAGAGCACGAGACTCTGTGTCGGAAATTCTAAAGATATGCTCAATTTAAAATTATTTTGCGATATTGCTCTTGAACTGAATTTATTGTTTAAGTACCTAGAGCATGGTATTTAATAAATAAAGGTACACACAAATCGTTAAAAAACGTACCTTTGGGACGTAATTTAAAATCTGAAACCTTTCAGATTTTATTTTGTTAATTTTTATTAAATTGTTTCCACATTAAATTTATAAGCTTCATAACAGAATGGTGAATGCATTTTGGTACTGATAAACGTTTACAGAAAGCTTTATTAGGCTGCTCATAAAATAATTTAAAATGGCAATTTTGTTTATTTTTCTTGTCTACAGAACATGACATATAAAACTGATCCTATTAAAAGCAGTAAAATTGATTGTTTTGAAACCAGTTGAATAGAAATTGCATTGAGAAAAAGCTAACAAATGCATTCATGATATATTTCAATGCAAAAGTATTTATAAGCTATTTTTAAGTATGGTAACTAAAATTATGCATTTAAGATTTTTGAAAATTCTAGGTATTTAAAATGTCCTTTACATTTCAATTTTCATCACATTGTTTTCACACTAAATTTATTTGATTCTGATACTATTTCAGGCATTTATTGAAGTTTCTTTCCAATGAATTACTATAAATTAACTTTTATATTTTAAGTTGCTTTTAAATAATTCACAGTATTTTTTGCAATACATGGCTTTGATAAGCAAACTATAGCATAGAAAATATTCCATGATTCAGTAAAAAAAAAAAAAAGTTTATTTTCATAGCTTGATCCTCATATATGTTTCCGTTCAAGCATTATTTAGTCAAAACGTTGCAGGTTTTCAGCATAATAATTAGTAACTAGACATAAGTATAATTTAATTAATCCAGTTTGGAAGTTTGAATATTAGACTCATGATCAGTTCATAATTAAACAAAAACAAATTCTAATCGTACACTATGAAAAGTTACTACAAAACTACTTTAAAAATTTTTAAGTGTTTAAGAATCATAGAAAATGTCTTAATCTACATAGATAATAAAAAAATACTATTTTCTTTAATAATAATTTATTTAATGCACTGCACAGCACAATGAATAATAATTAGATTATATATATATATATATGTAATATAGATCATACAGTTTTCACAATCATTATTCCTCACACTTTACATGCAAAAAATAATGGCATAAAAATGTGTTTCATTTATAAAATGCATAATCTGCATAGCTTGATATTTAAGTGTTTTAAAAACAATGCATACAATTTCCTTTAATCAGTAGTTATACAAAATGATATAAATTTTCAGCAAATATAACAGCAATTTATATATGGGATGAAATATATAAAATTTTGGGTTTGGTTTATGGTTTGGTTTATTAGATTAAGGCAAAGCACTCGAGGGCTATCTGCCTTAAGGGAGGGATGCCTTCGTCGAGGACTTTTTAAGGGAAACTGGCTCATATACACGTTACACATAGGGAAAACCATATAACATTTTGAGATTCTGCAATAATAATACTCTTATTTCTCATCAAACAAGAAACATATATATTAATACACAGATAATGAATTCATAACTGATATTAGCATTAGTATATGTTCATTTTAAAAACAGCCATTATCATAGAAAATGGGTATGTATGCAAATTTTAATTATTATTAAAACGCACAGTTTGCAGTTTTCGCTTTTTTGTTACAGGCATTTGATCATTTTTTTAGTACAATATTTTTTTTAATTTGTAGATGTTTTCAAAATTATATTTAATAAAGTCTTATTAGAATGACCATTATCGCAAGCTTCGTCGACTAAGAAAAAATTGTATTCATCAGTAAGAGTAGACGTTAATTCTATAACGATATTTCTTTGATTATTTTACCTCAAAAACACTTTTTTATTTTCTTCGCCCAATAATTTTTGTATTTCGATATAATTACAAATTACTGCAGTCTGGTGATGGGAAGAGTAATTTATTTCTGTCTAAATTTCTTATAAAATTATAATTTGCACTTAATTTTAGATTTCTGTCAAGGACAATTAATTTACAGAAGGAATTACATTTGATTGTTTATATATGACTTTAAAGTCATATATAAACAATAACCAGATATATAAGTTAAGACTGGTAACACATTCTGAATATTTTAAAAATCACTTTCAGAAATATTAATATTAAACTCTGAGCATAAGTCTAAAGCTTTTGGGATATTATCTGTAACACAGTCTGCTCCAATACAATCGATTAAAATGTCACCATGTGCTATTGATCTCAAAAACAAAGACTGGAAATTTTGCATTCTTAATTTTGATTCACTTTCAAAAATTTGTCGTATTGATATTAGGTATTAAGAACCAGAAAGCATCCGATATTTACTAAATCCCCGTTCTAATGCATCTGTTTGTATCTTTTCCGGAAGGAAGTATTTAACTTAGAAAAACAATATTTAGATATTCTCATAACCCATGTGTGGTGTGAGAAACAGCTAAATGTGTTTTTTTTTTTTTTTTTTTTTTTTTTTTTAGTAAAAGTCCCGATTGTGAAAGCTTTCCAAATATCTAACCATTAAGAGAAATCTTTCTAGAAACTTTTCATTCAAAGAATTATCAGGCATTGCAATTATTGGCATTTGCAGTGGATCATTTAACCTTTCAAAGTTGTTTTAACATTGACAATATTCTATCAGTTATAAATCAGTTTTATGAAACTGGCAGTGCTGGCATAATTTAAAATATGATTCTCCTTACCAATAGTAGAAAAGACAACAATAATATAATTGTTAAAAATACTGTTAACAAGTTTGACATTTTGTTTCTTCAAATTTGATGGGTTGAGTAATTTTAAGGGCAACAATAATTGGTTTACGTAGTTTAGGATTTAAATTAGTGTGTGTAATCAGTGATAATAATGCTACAAACAGAAAGGAATATTTTACTAAAGAATTTGATTCAATTTCATAAAACTGTTTTAGTGATTTGAATGAGACAAATGAGGCAAAAATGATTTAGTGATTTAAAATAAAAATCATGAAAATGAGGATTATAAAATGCTTGTTCACAATTTTCTGATTCAAACAGTTATTTTTTATACTTTAAAGATATGAACCGAATTGATGATAAAAAAAGGATCACTTTTATTGCATAAGTGTTGATAAACAATACTTAACTGGTGTGGAGAAGAATAAAAAGACATTCTGTTTGTAGCATTATTATTACTGACTACACACACTACTTTAAATCCTAAACTGCGTAAACCAATTATTGTTTTTTTCCTTAAAGCTGAAAAAAAAAATCTTCAGTTTGGATTCTTTTAATGAGCAGTATGTACAACTTCTTTATGTGATGATAATAAACTTTGCATCGTGAATACATATGATGTATTTGCAACACTATCACTGTTATATGCCATACCAACAACATTTCCTCCCTTATAATCTATGTATGGTTTTATGTGTATTTCATCCAATATTAATGTAATTATAAGGTCTTCTGAATTCAATCCATTTGCTTTTTGTTTTCTGAAAGACAAGAAATTTTCATCACACTGCTCTTTAATGGAATTAGTATTAAATCCAGAACATATTCTGTAAATTGTTCTTGAATGTGGCAGAATGATACTGCATGAACTTCAAAAAAATTTATATGCATGGGTAGAAATAGAGTATAAAATAACAAAGAAAAAATACATACGTGATGAATAACGCATGCGTCTTACAAATAAGATTCGACAGTTGTTCTGCATTGTTACAGTTTGCTGTTTATCACCATCATCATTATTAACAGTTTTCAATAGAGAAATAGCTGTTTTTATAACATTGGAAACTAATTTTCATTTTGTGGTTTAGAAATATTCAATACAAAATTTTAACTTAAAAAAAAGACCTATTTGTATTATTTATTACTTTAGGAAACATTTCCTTATCTATTATTTTTAATTCTGATTTATCAATAAAAATATGACACATTAAATTTTCTGCCACCACTACTGAAGCTTCAATAGTTGGTACAGACTCAGTATCAATAATAAGAAAAAGAACTTTATCTTCTTTGAAAATAACTGTTCAAGAATCAGGAACATACTCAGATTTTATGTACGATAAAAATTTAGAAAACGAGTAAAAGTACTTTTTTTCGGGGGGGGGGAGTTATAAATTTCCTTATTGGTTAGGCTTGCAGCAAATGCGAGCTGTACATTGTTTCTATCGATTCGAACTCTTCTATCATCAGCAATCTCTCTTGAAGTTGAAGATTTACCTGATAAATATTTCCGGAAACCAGGCAGTTTTGAAGGTACAGCATCCTTTCGAAGCCTTGGACGAATAAAACATATTCATATTGAAGTTCCTTTTTTCTTATCGAAATTGTCGACTTCTATTTCAATGCCTGATTCGACAAAATGTTTTTCACAAACCTAAAAAGTATGAAAAATTCAATGTCGACTACCACTGTAGATTCATAAGAAAATCTTACCAAAAATTTTAATGTAAAATGAAAATGCAGGTTTCCTTGCATTATGTTAGATTTCCATTCAGAGATACATTTAGGAACCTGGAAAATGCTAGCTAGAATTCGGCTACCTAGTACTCCAATACATATCCCAGTATATACACATCATTCCAATACATATACTGAAATTCAGCTGATATTGTAGAAAGGTTTAGGAAGTTCTTACTTATTAATTTAAATGTTATACTTTAATTTATATCTCACTACATTTCATTGCAGATTTAAATGCTTTAGAATTAATCACATTGATTAGAACAGAATTAATACACATCACTATGTATCAGCGCAATTAATTTCACATTTTATAGAATTCAAAGTAAGTTTAATCAATAACAGATATAGAAGTTTAATCACTAACAGATATAGAAGTTTAATCACTATTAAACATACAACAATAAGGCCTAATTATATAAATTGATTGTACATACCTTAGAATGTTTTCATGAGGTGAAATTCTGCCGGTGAATAGAATGTAACCATTTTCTGCACAACGGATCCGATTTGGGAAACGAAAACAACTGGACTTTTTCAGTAACTGGGTAATTTCCTCTGCAGTTAGGAATACAACAAGTATAAACCATTCTTCAACAGATTATTAGCAAATAAAATATTTTAAAATTTTTTATAAATTTTCATGCAATATACAAATCTCCCGCTGAAACTTCAAGCATGCTTGCTCTTTACTACCAGAACAGCCGTGACGGTTTGTTATGACTACTGGTTCCCCTTTTAGGATGTCACTCGAAGCAGAAGGGAGGCCTTGTTATTCCAGTGGTGACGGTTTGCCCAGTTGGCAGAGATGTATTTCAAGATTCGCATTTTGTTGCAGCAATCCAGTTTGGAACAAATAAGGCTCCTGTTGTAGAAGATCCTGACACAAGCCTAAATGCTTTTACAAGTTGAATATCACATGACATGCAAACTCCAGAGAGAAAAATTCTGTAACAACCACCAGTGGAATAGAATCAGAAACGCTTCCAGTTGATGTATCAACATTGTTGTCAAAAGTTAAAGTTTCTTTGAGTGAAATCTCTCCGATTCCAACTAAATTCTCAATTGGAAAAGGATCACTCAAAGCACAAAAATCAATCCCGATAAGAAGTAGCTTATACAAGCAGTTCCTGGAAGAACCTGGAAAAAAAAAGGGGGGGGGAAATGAGGCACTTATATGAAAAGACGACCCCAAACTTCTGGACCGAAGAAGATACTAAAGGCTAAATTTTATTTCCTTCAGTAAACAGGTGTATAAATTCTAACGAGGATTCATGGTTCTATGCTATCCGTTGTGATGACTTCAAGGAAGACATGATTCAATGCTTGTGTTAAGTGTGGGTTCGTGAGAAGTGTGCTGGTGGTCAAAAAGGGGATCAAAATGTATTATTGCGAAAAATGCAACTGAACTCATCAAGAACGAATAATCGATGCAGTAATTTGTGTCAGATTTATAGCCTAATATTAATAGTAAGCTTAACAATTATTTTATGCAATTTGAAAGCTCTCAGATTATGGTTATTATTCTTATACTAACTTAACTATAAATTACTCTCAAATTTTCATTTTCACTAAATTGTTTCTAATAAGCGAAATTCAATTTTATTTCGTCGATTCTCACATTAAGCCTATTTTATGATTATACAGATTCGTTTTCCCTGAAAGAAGTTGATAAAAGTGCACCTTATGAGAAAGACTGAATTCGCCCAAGCCCTATCATGTTAAGAGGAACGTGTAAAAAATCCTAAACTCTAAAGCTGTCCCATTTGAGTTCTCAGTGTTTGAAAGTGTATGTTAATTTTTAATATCCCATTTTCTCAAATTTCACTCAATGATTGCACTCTCTCAGCATTTTGCAAACAAAATATTAAATTTTTTACCAATTTTAATTACAGTTGTATTAATTAATTTCTTTGCATGATTTCTACGTAGATTTACAAGGTCAAATTTAAACAAAATGTATGTTTATAAGCCACTTCTGATAGCAATTAGGAAGAAAAATCAAATGGCTGAATTATTTAAAATACTAATTATGAATTATAAAAATACATAATGAAATTTATAAATGAAAGGATCAAGTATTTCTTAACAAGGTGATATATAATTAGCTAGTGCAATGGTCCAAAATTCAGATTGAATGCGGGCTGAATGCATGATCTAAAAAGTGCTGACGTGCCAGATCTTTTTTTAGTCCAAGGAGGCGTTAGCCCAGAAGTCTCGAAACAGCATTTTACGTTGAACTATAAACGGCTGCATCATTTTTCAAATTATTCCCGCCAAATATTATAGCCCTGTATTATATTTAAAGAAATTAAATAATGAAGAATCTGCATGAATGTTCTCGCATTGTGATAAAAAAGCGATACTTAGAGCCATGAAATTCTTAATAACGTAGTCTTCCACCCGAATATGGACACCTGGAAGCTCGAACCTTGAATTTCGAATTTGTTTTATTGTCTATTTCCTCTTTTGTAAAACTTTAACGAATTTTTGATTAAGAAACTCAACGATTTCAAAGCGAGTAGTGGCAACACTGAATAAAGCATTTTTACGTCCAGCGCGAGAGACTGTCTGTCGAAAATTTTAAAGGTATGCAGTTTTCAAATATTTTTAGGCCAAATCCTCTCGAAACGTGTATGTGTCTGTAAATGAAAAACACTCCCGTTTGCGTTTAATATAAAATCTGAAAGCTTTCAGGTTTTATTATTTATTTATTCCTCAAAGGGAATTTTTTTATCAACAAAATAAAAAAAAATATTTAAACTAAATTTTACATTTGACAAAGCATAGATAAATAATACAAATATCCTATTTACTCACGTAATAGTCTCTCTCTCTCTTTTTCTTTATTTATTTATTATTAAGTCTAGGTGCTACTATTATGCGGGGGAAATCCACTACTAAGTAATGTACACTTTTGAGGATTTTTTTTCTGTTTCAAAATGGGGATGGAACTATTACGTGAGGGCGACTATTATGCGAGTAAACACGGTAATACAGCAAAGAAAAAAAAATTCAAATTTATATTTATTTTCTATCTAAAATCTAATGTTTGGTGAACATTCTTGTTGCTTGTCCAATATATTGACAGATAAATATCAAATTTTCATACTTACATTTCCTTTAAATAATTTTAGCGTGGTTAACTAATCATCAAATAACTTACTTTAAATTTAAAAATGAATAAATTATGGAAATTTGCTGTTTGCGGAAAAAACTTTACAAGAGGAACAAAAGTTATAATAAATAATAACAATTAAAGTATCTTTCTTTTATTTATTAAATTTTTCTTCGATACATAAATTAAAATGCGTATGCCTGTAGGTAAGTAATTATAAGTTTTGTATATAAATTATTCTACACGCACTGGAGAAAAATTACTAGAAAATATCTTCACCACAGATTGTAGATGCTCATTGGAAAGTCAGATTCTTTTCTTATTAATTTCAGCTGTGAAAAAAAGTGCTGTTCACATCCAATTATATTCCCAAACACAAAGATTATTCTTAATGCAAAAAAAGAAGGGCCCACCAGCGGCCGAGCGGTAAGGTCGCTGAACACTGGTAGTTCGGTCCGAGGTTCGAATCCTGCGAACGGGCTGGCTGCATGGGCGTTTTCGTGGTTTTCCCCATGTGTAACGTGTATACGAACCAGTTTCCCTTAGAAAGTCCTCCACGAAGGCATCCCTCCCCTTAGGCAGGTAGCCCTCGTGTGCTTTGCCATAATTAAATACACACACACAACTTAATGCAAAAAATTCGCAAACTTACTTTTTTGACAAGTACGAATAAAAATGAATCGGTCCTGTAACTTCTGATCTTTGAATAAGATTTTTATCACAGTGTAAATTAATTAACACAATTTATAGACTTTCGAGTGCGTTATTAGTCCAAAGGGATTTGAATCCCGAAGGACTATTAGTTTCGTTTTGGCATTTTGCGTCGGACTCATAAATGTCGGTTCACTTTTCAAACTGTTGCCACAAAATGTTAGAGTCCTGCATTATATTTGAAGAAATTAAATAATGAAAAATCTGCATAAATGTATGTATATTTCTCGTATTGTGATAAAACAACGGTACATAGAGTCATCGAATTTTGAATAACGTAATCCTCCAACGAATATGAGCATGTGGAAGACCAAATTTGAAATTTGAAATTTGTTTTATGATCGATTTCCTATTTTTTAAAACTTTGACGAATTTTTGATTAACAAACTCAAGGATTTCAAAGCGAGCAATGGCAACGTTGTGCAGAAAAAACATTTTTATCTTCAGCGCGTGAGTCTCTGTATCGGAAATTCTAAAGATATGCTCGTTTTAAAACTATTTTGCGATATTGCTGTTGCACTGGATCTTATGGTTTAAGTGCAAAGAACATGATATTTAATAAATAAAGGTAATGCACAAAACGCCCCTTTAGACGTAATTTAAAATCTTAACATTTCAGATTTTTAGTCCAAAGGGACTTTGTCTCTGAAGGACTATTGCTTTAGGTTTACGATTTTGCGTTGGTTCACTATAAATGTCCGTTTCACTTTTCAAACTGTTGCCACCAAATGTTAGAGTCCTGCATTATATTTGAAGAAATTAAATAATGAAAAATGTATGTAATGAAAAAGCTGTGTATCGGAAATTCTAAAGATAAGCTCATTTTAAAATTATTTTGCGGCATTGCTATTGAACTGAAATTTATGGTTTAAGTGTGAAGAACATGATATTTAATAAAGAAAGGTAACACACAAAATGTTAAAAAACGCCCCTTTGGACGTAATTTAAAATCTGAAATATTTCAGATTTTTTTTTTTTTTTTTTTTTTTTTTAATGTTAGTTTTTAATGGTAAGGAAAATAATGTAAACTCGGACTTCAAATAAATAAAATCTTGAAATTTTTGCAACACTGTAATGGCAACAAATATAATTGAAATATACTCGCGGATCGCATAAAGTTGCGTCCGGGGCCGCCAGTCTGAGATAATTGATTTGATTTAGTTGTCAGTTGACGATGAAAGATAATAAGAGATTTTGTTTTTTACTAGTCCAAACGGGCAAATTGCCGAGAAGGGCTATTAATTTCATTTTGGCATTTTGCGTTGATTCACTATAAAAGTCTGAATCACTTTTCAAATTGTTGCCACCAAATATAAGAGGCCTGCATTATATTTAAAGAAATTTAATAATGAAGAATCTGCATGAATGTATGTATGTTTCTCATATTGTGAAAAAAAAACGGCACCTAGAGACATCAAATTTTGAATGACGTAGTCCTCCACTTGAATATTGGCATCTGGAAACCCAAATTTGGAATTTGTATTTTTTTTTATTATTATTTTTTTCATATTTTGTAAAACTTTAACGAATTCTTTTGTAACAAACTCAACGATTTCAGAGCGAGCAATGGCAAAAGTATGCGAAAAAAAAAAAAATCACTTTTGTCTCCAGCGCCCGAGACTGTGCATCCGAAATTCTACAGATATGCTCCTTTTAAATATTTTGTGATATTGCTGTTGAATTGAATTTTATGGTTTAAATGCGAAGAACATGTTATTTAATAAATAAAGGTAACACAAAAAACGTTAAAAAAACGCTCCTTTGGGCGTAATATAACATCTAAAAGCTTTCAGATTTATTTAATTTTTTAAAATTTATTTTATTAAATATGATTATTCCAACATTCATCAACTAAAATCATCATTCAACTAGCTCATTTGCTTACATTACAAATTAATTAAATCTACGTTCAGCTTTTATGCAAACTTTATGCTTACAAGAGGTAAAATCAATATCTGTACAAACCGAATATTGCATTAGTTATTTTTGGACTTTTTCACTGATAATAATAAAATATTTCATGAAATCAATTCAGAAAATAATGGGATAATTTATCAGAAAATGTTTACTAAAATAGGAAATTTCTAATTGTAATTTTATTCGGATAATAAGCGGTTAATCTTAGAGATAAACTTATATTTTCTAAGAAAAAAAATGTATTTTTCCAGTTATTCACGAGTATTATTTTTAAAATGCTATAATCCGCACAGTGACATATTTGTCAGCTTCATTACGCTGCAGTATTATCAAAGGACATTCAAACACGCGTGACCCTGACTAACGGATACGTTTAAATGTCGCAACGGCCTTCAGTGCGCATTGGAGAATTTCCCCACATGTACATATGACGTAACAAGTCTAAATCTCGGAATCTATTGGCTACGTGTCAACTTTAAGGCTGTTTACCCAAACGAACTGCCAGCGGCTTCCTCAAGGTCATACGCAGTGTGGATTCATTTTCTTTTCTACTGTAAATTGTAAAAAATTGATTACAGTTTGATGGCTTACAACCGGGATGGCTAACCTACGTCACGTGACAGGTATTTCGGTGACACGCCACAGGCACATAAGAATTTTGTTTTATTCACTTGCATTCATTGGAAATAACATTTAATAATAATAATAATAAAATCTTTAAATATAAAGAAAAATATAAAGAAATTTTGTATTACGCCTAAACGGCTGTTTTTACTTCCTTGTACCAAGTAAAAAGCGTAATCGCGAAAAGTTTCAAGCAGCATATTTCAACGAAAATATCCATTTTAACCGCTATCGAATGCTATTTAACGATGTTTTTGCGTAATATCTGTACGTAAGGACAGAATAAAATACTCTTTTCCTTCAAAAAAATTATAAAACTGCTTTAAAATGAATTCTGAAGATAATTTTTCGTGGCGTCTGTACGAACGTTCGTGCGTACGTACGTATCTCGCATAACTCAAAAACGAGTAGCCTCAGAACGTTGAAATTTTGTATATAGGACTGCTATAACATATAGATGTGCACCTCGTATTTTGGTTGCAATCGGCAGCACCAAACCCGGCTCAGTGATCTCAGTTTCTTTACTCTTATATGTTTGTAAATTGTACATTTTTTGCTTTAAAAATGATTGAATTATGGTGTTCTTAGCTACCGGTTAAGGATTTTATGCGTTTAATAAATCCGTGTGCAATATTTTTAGAATTATCAGCAATTTTAAAGTTGTTTAATTGCCGCTAAGCCTGTTTTTAATGGCGGCCATTGATGTTTACATTTGAAACAGGAGACTAGTGGATTTGTTGCCAATCTAGAGAAACTTAGCTTCGCAACAACAAAGATAACGCATTCATTTATTATTGCCAATTAAATCATGCTTAATTCTTTCTGGAATTTTTTCGAGGAAATAAGCGTTTGAGATTTACTTCGTAATTTTTAATATAGATATTTTGAGTTTTTATGTATTTTTGCCTTCCCGCGAAGTGAGAACTGAATTAATTGAATGAGAAATACTCAATCGTCTGTGAAAAACTGTTTCTGTTTTGTTTTATTTGCTTAATTTCTTTTATACATAGTTCTAGCTTTATTATAGTATTTGAATAGAACATGTGGCAACGATTAGATAATTCTTTAAATGATATAAATTTTGTGCATTCATGTTATGATAGTATCATATATTGGTAAAGGCCGTTAATGGTCGATTGCCTCTTATTAAGTGATAAGACATAGACACATAGACATAGTTATAATATGAACGAAATATAATACTGTTAAGTAAACCTAGCGCCGGAGTGTTGCTATGGTAAACAGTGTGAATTTTAAAAAATGCATTTATTCTATTGTGGTTTATGCGCTGTCGGTGAAGTAGGTTTAATTCAATCTAATAAGTTTAAATGAAATGTAAGAAAAAATGCGTATAATTTAATATTCCGTACAAGGAAGTCATGTGGTGTACACATCAGATTTTTTATATATTAAAGATATTAAGGATGACGATGAAATAGAAATGGGAAGTAGGAAAAATCAAGCTTGCTTTTGCTTTATTTTTATTTTGGCAAACTATACAAGGAAGCAGGAATGCTTTCGTAGAAGATTTTTTTAAAGGAATCTGCTTTGTATTGACATAATACACGTGGGAGAACACGAAAACCTTAGAAAAAAAGATTAAACAAATGTACGGCGAAGGGATGCGCTGTCTTCATGTAGTCAGCTCATTCGCCACTATTTGAACCAGAATCGAAATACCAGTTTCAGTTCAGTTAACCGTTTTACAGCTCTACTAGTGGACTCTGAAACTACTTAAATTAAAGCTCTTTAAAATTTAGAGCATTATCTTGATGCTTCTTCTAAGGAGTCCCCTACGGAGTCTGCAAGTCAAAATCAAAATTCGGAAGAATTTTCTAATATTATATACATATTCTAAAATTAAATACCTCAAGTAATTTATTTAAATAACATCTTTAATTTCTGCCATTAATGTCATTTGAAATAATATGAAACTGATGCATTTAAAGTGTAAAATTACTACGAATTAATTTTTGATGGAATGATTCCTGAATTTTTCCTAATCTAAATCCCAAAAGGATATCAAATAGAAGGAGAAAAAATATTTATTTAACAGTTTATTAAATCTTTTAACTGAAGCAAAATTGAGAATCTACGCTAAATAAAAAGCAAATTGAAAATATAGTTTTTTTTTTTTTTTTTTTTTTTTTTAAATACACCTATTTATTGAGAAGATTTTGAAATTTAGTGAAAATTAAAACACTGAAACCTTGCGGATAATTTTCTTAATATAATTTGACAAAAGTATTTCACTGAAATTTTAAGATTTGTACGTTTCCTAGGATCTTTTTATATCAAAGCCAATATAAAGAAAGCGGTAAGTTTATATTTAACAGTTTATTAAAATCCTTTAATTGAAGTAAAATTAAGAATTTGCGCTAAATAAAAAGTAATTTGAAATCATAGTTTTTTATAAAAATGCACGTATTTATTGAGAAGATTTTAAAATTTAGTAAAAACGGAACCTAATTAAAACCCTGAAACCTTAATATAATGCGACAAAACCATTTCACTAAAAGTTCAAGTTTTGTACATTTTCTAGAATCTTTTTATATCAAAGCAAATATAAAGAAAGCGGAAAGTTTATTTCTTTAGATTAACATACATTATAGATGACCATTAAACATAAAACTCTACATTATTTCCAGAAAATAAGAATATGGCATAATGGCTGCCGCGAGCTGCTAATGGGTATCCAAGTTTACTGAAATTGCCATATTTTTGTCCTTTTATTAATAAAGAATTTCATTGGATGTTAAGAAAACTAATCTCGGCAACCTCTCGAGTAAAAACTTTTAATATTTTTTTTTTTTTTTTTTTTTTTTAGATTAGGCTACGGAAGGTTCGAATAACGAAAAAGGCGCGTGGATTCCTGTTTACGGATTTCAAATCTTTTCCGAGATTCGTAGGATTCGAAGTTTCTTCATCTCTAGAAATAAAGACTTACTTATTTATTTAGTTTCAATTTCCATGGAAAATAGTTCAACGTTGATATATTTCCAGTCCTTTTTAAAAACCGACTTAGCTGACAAAAGCAGGGGCTCCGCAAGAGGAAAGCAAATATGGTTCCTTGAGTTGGCAAAGTTTGAATGTCAGTGCTTTAAATACTTCATTGATAAGATGCTTTATAGCTTAAAGATTCCGTGTTCTAATTTTTACAAGTCAGCTAATATAGTCTTACCCCTGTATCCGCTGATTCGGTATAAAGGAGGCTACATTTATCTGCGATTCAGTGAAGCAGAGTCGAAATGTAAGCGAAGTGGCAACATTTTGTAAATATATCAACTGCGGAGAGTGTTTCCACATTTTTAGAAGGATTTCCATGAAAAATTTAAAAATGCAGATGCTTTAGAATAAAAATTTCTGGCAACAACTTGTTATCCTCTATTTTTAAATCTGTTTTTATTTCAAAATTTCGTATGTAAACAAGCTGTATTATTGAAAGATACATTTTTTTAGCTTTCCGAAGAGAAAGATTCCTATGCCATGATTCAAAAACGTTGTGAAATGTATACTATTAAAATGTCTTAAAATAAGCAACATTATTTATCAGAAAGGGGCCGCCCAGACGATATGGTGGTTAGGGGAGCTTGACTGCGATACATAATGTCCCGGGCTCGAATCCCGGAGAAGGCATGGATGTAAAATTGTCTGTCCCTTCATAGGAAGTAACACTGGGCCGCCTATTAGGTGCCTCCATAATAAAATAGCCACCACTTCTGGCTTTAGGAGTGGCCAATGCCGTTATAGGCGAGTGCCCGCCATTGGGGAGGATATCAGAAAGGGAAAAAGCATCGTTATTTCTACATGGAAAGAAGACTCATCATAGCTGTTAGATATAATTTATTATGCAAACGAGGGAGCATAGACGAACTACAATTAGCAATTTTTCAGTCAGTCTATTTTAAAATATTAGAGAACTATTTTATTGTGATATTGGTGATGTAATGTAACATTTGTTGCTAAATTCTTTCACGAAGTCAGGGTAAAAGGACATTTTAAATGATTACTTAGCGAGTATTGAGCAACGCATTTTCATAATAGCGAAGATAAATATAAGATCTTATTCTTCTTCGAGTGAAAGCATTATCTATAGAAGGTGATTAAACATTTTCAGAACGATTGTGATAAAGAATTTTTAAAAAGCAAATGTTTTGGAATAAAAATTTTTGGCATGCGAAATATCGTGTACTACTTTTAAATTTATTATTATTATTATTATTATTATTATTATTATTATTCAAAATGTCGTGTGGAAAGTCATTACTTCTGACACCAAGCGAATGCCCTAAGAAGGTATGAATTGTTTCTAAAGTTAAATCGTTGGTAACAAGAGAAAACTCGCCGACGCAGAAATCAGTACCAAAGTCTTTAAAGACATCTATAACAACAATAAATAAAATAATAAAACAAAATTTAGAACTTAGAAAAGGCTACAAAAACACTATGTTCATCAGCTTTTGCCCACGCATTAGACTCAACGCAGAACAATTTGTAGAATCCCGTATGAAAACTACTTAGCAGGTGATAAATGGAAATAGATACTGACTCTTGAAGCATAGATTTACGTAAATGAGCGAGAGAAAAAAAATCTCTTTATTACCGAAAACGAAGGGGAAAATACAAACAAGTCCATTACTGATTCCGTTAATTCAAAGAAAGTTTCAGCAAGGAGTTTATGATTGTCGCAGAATTCTTTTACAGTGAGAAATTAAAAATAAGAAGAGAGTGGTAGTCAACTCAACGTACTATGAAAAGAACATTTTACGTCGGATATATACAGAAGAAATTACATTTCTCTATCCCAGTAACTTTAAAAAAGTGAAACTTCATCAAGACAAGGCAATGACATATTTCGAAAAGTACCACTGCATTCCTCGAAAAAAGGAAGACTGCTACAGGTACTGCATACATATCTTTTCAGTGTATTCGTGCGAAGTACCCTGAAGTTTCACCTAAAAAAAAGAAAGTTCTATCATGGAAATCACGATGCAGATTTATAGTCCCCTCCATCCCGGGAAAAAAAAAAAAGAAAAAGAAGAGACACAGGGAAAAAAAAAAAAAAAAAAGGTATCAGATCGAACATTTAAAAAAGTATTCTGTACGTTTTAAGTATTAATTAAACGGCTCCGAAACCGTTCTAAAATTGTGTAAACACTCTCTGTACAACACTTCCCAGATTCCCTATCTAACGCTACTGGGGGCCGTTTTTACTCGATATAACTAAATACGAGAAATGAACGTGGTCTTGCGGTTAGAATAATTAATGGTTAGAATAATTCTTTCAACCTCTGAGCTCACATTCCAGTTTAACCGTCATAAATCTGAAGTGTTTTCCTGTTTCCGCGGTTGTCAAAAACATTCCTGTTTCCACGATATCATCAGTCTTCATTACCCCCTTCCCAAAGGGGTTACATAGTGGGGGGGGGGGAACTGACTGGACATTGGCCTCTCCCGAAATTCAGGGAAGCAAAAAAAATTTAGATTAAAAAAAATCTATATCTCGGATATTTGCTTGATGAAGCTAATACTCTATTTAAAAGGAAAGAGAGAGATGTTCAAACTCTGCGATTATTTTGGCAATGAGCTAAAAGATCGTTTCCTAAAGTAAAAAATATTATTCTTCCGAAATTCTGCATATAGGTGAGTTATAATAAAATCTTTCAGAATAAATATTCTTACTAAAAAAAAGTTCTAAAATGACGTTCTTTCTTCTAAAACGACTTCTGCTTAATTGTCCTGGTCTTAATTGTCCCTTTTCAGTTTTAATTCTTTTATTTATGTAAATCCAATAAACTACATTTTCCTTATTTCTATTCCGAGTTCGATATTGATAACCGTTATAAAGGGCTAAAGATCTTTTTTCCTTTTAGTTTCAGTAATGTCTAAAACATCCAAATTGATGAACATAAAATGCAAAAATAACAGCTAATATTGTAGCAGAATTACAAATAGAATGGAACCAAAGATTTCGAGATGAGCCTAAACTAAGACACATCTTCAACCTGAAGAAGAATAACTTATTCACAAAGAAACTGCCCAGTTCTTAATGACTCATCGTGACATTTCCTGAGGAGCTGTGGGAGGAGGTCTGTACTGTCCGATTTCGCGGAAATAGGAAGAATTTTGAAAAACGCGGAAAGAAGAATCGCGGAAACAGAACTAATTCAAATATACTGGCGAAAATTTCGGGTAAATTAGAATCTCTTACGCGGCAACAAACTGACCTAGCTAATTCCGATAAGAGATTTTTCAGTAACTGAATATATATGATTTTAGAAATTACCTGTTCATGTTTTATTATGCCCAAAAACTGCAGTATGCGAAGTCCGTTCTGGTTTATCAGCCACACAAATAAATAATACAGAAAATCGTGCTTATTCTTCTGTTATCGGGGTCTGATTCAAAAGTTTATATATGTATGAACGTATGTATGTATATGAGTAAATGTATATGTGTCTACACATATACATTCGTACATATAAATAGATTAGGAATCGTACAGATTCCTTAAAATTAAAACACATATGCATAATTTTATATTTCTGGAAAACAAAAACTAAAGAAAATTACAAAATCTGAAGGGTTTCAGATTTTAAATAACCTCCAAAGGGGCTTTTTTTTTAACATTTTGTGTGTTACCTTTATTTATTAAATATCATGTTCTACGTATTCAAACCATAAAATTCATTTCAACAGCAATATCCCAAAATAATTTTAAACTGAGCATATCTTTAGAATTTCCTATACAGTCTCGCGGGCTGGAGATAATTCCCCCCCCCCGTACAGTGTTGCCATTGCTCGCTTTGGAATCGTTGAGTTTGTTAATCAAAAATTCGTTGAAGTGTTATAAAACATGAAATCGATAATAAAACAAATTTGAAATTAGGGCTTCCGCATGTCCGTATTCTATGGAAGATTACATTATTCACATTTTGATGGCTGTAGGTACTGTTGTTTCATCACAGTGCGAGAAACATACATTCCTGCAGATTCTTCATTATTTAATTTCTTTAACTATAATACAGAGCTCTAATATTTGGTGGCAACAATTTGAAAAGGGAAACAATGCTTATCGTGAATCGACGCAAAATGCCAAAACGAAATTAATAGTCCTTCAGGGCAAATTGCCCTTTGCACTAACAACATTTTAAAATTACCATGCATATCATAACATGAGGTTTAGGAATATCTTCGTGCAGTGCCATATAACATCGAGTATCTGCATGGATACAAGACTGTTCCCGTAGTTTTAAAATTTCATTGTATATTGAATGAAGCTTCATAGTATCATGTATGTGTGCATGTATATTTGTTTGTTTCTTAGAATGTTAAAAAACGGTAGCAATAGAAACACCAGATTTTGAACACAAATTGTTTTTAAACGCACGAAATTTGAAACAGAAACATACTCCCCGGGTATGTCCATCTCGAAGCCCGAATTTTGAGTTTGGATTAGCTATTTTAATTCACATTTTGTACGAATATAATGAAATTTTATTAACATAATCGGCGATTAAGAAAAAGTATTCTTCAGAGCTACATCTTTTTTGAAATAGTTTTGTTTGTTCATTAATCACAGACATATTAAATATGAAAGTATAATATCTTGCGTAATAATTAAGCATTTTATACCCATTAAATTTATACCATTGGTCAAAATTTCTTGAACTTGACAAAAACGGTTTTAGAGAAATTATGCGAGCAAGCAGGAAAACTATAGTTTTGAGAAATCTTAATTCTCTTAAGATATATTACCTTTAGACCTCGCAAACGTATTTTTTTCCTTAATAAAGAAATACAAAGACATATTTATAATTTCAAGATCTATGTGTGTATAATTACACATTTGAAGAGCACTTACTGTATAAATAATCATCATAAATGTAATTGAAACAATGAAAAGTGAAGAGTCGAAACTTTCACGTGATTTTCAATCTAATTACAATTCAAAAAGTTCTTATACCAGAAACCCAATAATTGATCATTTTATACAGATACTAATGATTAAGCTAATTGAAAATGTCTTGAAATTATAATCATCCAGGTCAGAAAAAATCATCTACGCAAGCGGGAAGATCACATTTTTATCAAATCCTTATTTAAAAATTAAGTTATTTCGAAATCTTGTCAGCACTTTACTTTCTCAAAATTAAAAAATATATATAGATAGATAATTATTCTAATAAGTTAACTTTTTATCACACGTGACTATGTATTTGTAAAAATCTGTGTATAGAAGCATTTTATGTATAGTTTAGGAGATTTAACATGAGGAATTTCTTGAAATGCAAATGTAATGAAACCAGGTTTGAAAATAATTTGTACCATAACTTTGGTCCTAGAGTTAACTTCTGCATAGGGTTTGTTTAAAAATGTTTGTAAAAACTCGAATTTCAAAGTAAAAACAGAAACAACCCCCTTAAACGCATTTTCTAACTTACTTTCGAATGTTTGACACAGTGTCAAAAAAACAGAGATGCATTTACAAGATGCATAGACAAGGCGAAACAAATTTATTATGCAGCATAATTCAGTTTTCTTTGGGTCTAATCACCTATCATTTTTGGGGTCTAATCATGTTAATAAAAGTATCAAATAATTTTTAAACTCAGTTTTTTCGAAATTCTGAATATCAAGGTTCATGCCGACGGCATAAAATATTCTTTTTAGATAACTATCGTAAGTAGCCAGCAAAAGCAAAATAACTCGAGATTTTGTTATTTCTAGTTTGTAGGGTAAAAATAAAAACACAGTTAAATCCCCCCTTTCCTGTTTCGTGAAAATTATTGTCAGAAACTTTTCAAATTATTTTTTAATTATTCGAAATGCGCTCTTTATGTTGTAAATATTTCGGTTAACTCAAATTTATATGGCCTATATTTCAGAATAATTGAAATTACTGGGAAAAAAGACAAAGTTCGTGCGATGCTTCAGGAGTAAACAGAGAAATTTCGCGTAACTTTAGGCCTTAAAACTGTGCAAATATTTTCGCGAAAGAATTCGCAGCCGAGAATTTAGGTTAACTCTTAGGGGAATAATGGTTACCAGAAATTGATACATAATTATGGCTACATAATAATAAATTAGTAGTACCTAACCGAATAAGCGTTATAATATACACTTTTTAAGTTGAAATTTGCATTTGCAAACCGACCAAATTCTGGAAAAGTACTCAAAACCGTGTTCTATGCTAAGATGACCGTTTAAATGGACAGTGTTTTGATAGTTATATTGTGTATGCACAGATTTTTGGAATGAAATAGCGAGCTTTCAAAAAAAGATCGTTCGGCTGTTTATCGAGATTGACAAGCATCGGAGATCGTCTTTGTATAATTCCGAAAACGACTTTTTTTTGTGTGTGTGTGTGTGTGTATTCCAGATGTTCAAGAAAACTTAGGATAATACAAATAATCCAAAGTTTAGGATTGGATTTTGGAATAGGATTACTTTGCAGTGTAGTTTTGCAGAAATTATGCGAAAAAATATTGCAAAAGTAATTAAATTATAAAATTGGTAAAACAATTCTAATAATAAAAGATGCGATAAAAATCTGATATTTCTGGATTTATTCGAAGTTTACAGAAAAATCTAGCATTCACCAAATCTTACATGTAGTAAAATGTATGGAAATTCGATAAATGTATGGCCTTAATTATTACCAAACACTATAACTCTCGCCTCCCTCCAAAAGGAATAATTTAACCCTAAGTTGCGTACATGAAAGAATAAATTTTTAAAAAAGTGGGCATAATTTTTGAATATTTTAAATACCCCATAGTATAATAAGAATGTCTTGTATGCTTCGAAATGCTTTCGCCATTGATAGTAACATATTAAGTGTTTGTAACATGTTAGGAACTAAAAAAAAGCCTCTGATGACTAATAATTTCATTTATTTATCAACAGTCATTATTTAATTCCTAGATCAGTATTTATAGCAAGAAAGTTGTAATATGAATAACGGATCAATAGACATTGTTAGAAATAAAAGAAACTAAGTTATAAATGGCGTTAAAGAAGAATATTTGCAAGAGAATTTGAATGATACCATTAAGTTATAAAGCACGTAAAAAAAAGCGATTAAAACTTTTTTTTATTGCAGAATCTTTAAATATTTAGGATTATATACAATTAAATTATGTTTTGTTAAGAATAACCAGTATGTACTATAACAAGAGAAACAATTTACAAATTAATTATCTTTATTCTCCTAGTAATTTAAATTAAAATAAATTTTATGTTTCTTATGAAGATACTAATTTTTTTCTTTGACATGTTCTTTTATGAAATTAGTACAAAATGTTTCTTAAAGTCTGTGGTAATACAAGTCAGTGATCGTGATAACTTATCGAAAAGATTCAAAGTCCGTACGAAGTGAGTTAAAATTTCTGTTTCCTACATACGAATACATCAGTGTCAGAGAAATTTAC
Organism: Stegodyphus dumicola; assembly: GCF_044657685.1. Lineage (NCBI taxonomy): Eukaryota > Metazoa > Arthropoda > Arachnida > Araneae > Eresidae > Stegodyphus > Stegodyphus dumicola. The sequence continues at coordinate 154,934,913 of NC_140774.1, read as the reverse complement.
AGTATACAAAGTATACGAAGATAAATTCCATTAAAGATGATATACGAAGATAAGTACGAAATATACTTCGTATTTACTAAGATAAATTCCATTATCTTCATAACGAAGATAAATTACACGAAGTATATATAGGAAGATATGTACGAAGATAAATTCCATTAAAGATGAATCTTTCAAACTCATAAAAATGATTAAATTAACAAATGTAACAATTTTATCAAATTTGTTTCCAATTTAATGAAAATTCTTAGAAAGCAATATTAGAAAGATAAGAAGGTACAAGATAATAGCCAAAGATATGATAATTAGCAGCGATAGAATGTAAAAAGTGAAAACGCGGTAACATATTCTAAGTGTTCAAAAGGTTATCGATAAGAAAATTCCTAACAAATATCTTTTTTGAAAACAGAATGATATTGCAGTTATTTGGAAATAAATTCTTTAGAAACTGAAAATTTTAAGATTTATGCTAAAAATTTAGTTGGGATGTATGAAAAGGGACATTAAGGGATTGAAAAATGAACGTACTCAAGTGAACTTTCCAAAATGAAACGTACAGAATTTTCCGGAAATATTCACTTACTTTCTAACTCGTTTGTAATTTGTTAAATCATTGTAAGGAGCATATATAAGACACAAAAATGTATTTGGAAGCAAAATTAGCAAAAGTGTTGACTATTTGGGAAAGTATCAAATTACACTAGCAAATAAAGTGGTTTGAAAATCGTCAAAAAGTAGAAAAAATATCCATAGTGTTTCAAACAAAAACTCAAAATTAGTAAAAATACATTGAATTCGGTCAGCTTTCATTGAAAAAGCAATAAAAAGTTTTGCTTACTGGTAAAATATTGTTGCGTGCGTATGGGTTCGTAATAGATTGAATGCCCAAGTCCGATAAAAAGTTAATAAAATTTGTTCTTATCACAAGATATATAACAAAAAGCTGGATTTTTCCTCAAAGATACAACAATCGCAATATAATCAGTAGCTATATTTTAAACTACTAAAACATTGAATAGAATGCAATCCAAAGCGCAGAGAAAGCTAATCCGACTTCACCGCGAATGCGCTGCAATAAACAACAACAGTTATCTAAACAACTGAACTGAGATGTTTTTCTCCGACTTTTATAAGCTTTTTAATCAGTCACGAGAAGTTTCTCTTAATTTCTCGAGGTTGCTGGAAAGCAAAAGAGTAGAATTACAGTTACATCTAACACACAATTGCATTAATTCAATTTAAACATAAATTACGAGATATCTATTTATTAAATGCACGTGCTCCTGTACTTTTACTTTTTCAGCGTAGCTTTCTCTTAAAATTTATCACACACTGCATTGCACGGGCAAATAAAACCATTTTAATTATAATTCTACTAAAAATAGTTAACTAAATAAAAATCCGTAACAATATTTTAATTCTCTAGTTGAAAGACTTCCTTCAAGCACTTCCATTGTATGTAATAAAAATTAAGAGCAAAACCAACGTCTGTTCAATCAACATAAGGTAATTATATTTTTAGCCGGTTACTTCAAAGATACCGAAGAAAATATATTCATTTAAAAAAAAGTCTCACTTGTTTTGCTAACTTAACTAAGTCAAGACTCTGAAGCGAGTTATTACTATGTCTAAGTAAGCGAACGGATATATACTAAGGGTGTAAAAGACCCTTTTATTAAGAACTTAAATAAGTTGAGCAGACGACACTCCTGGTGCTTACAAACTCAGCCAACATTTATGGCTAGAAATCGAAAGTAATGAATTCAAATTTAAACTAAGTAAAAATTAGTCAAAGGTTATGCAGAAATAGTTAATGCACGAGTTAGCTGTAACCTACACCATCGTGACCACACTATTCGCCCAATTAAAACAACGCCGTAGGCAGGAATGCTATCGCAGAATATCAGCTAGTAACGTGGCCTTCAGCAGGGGGAACATGCTCTGACTGAAGCATTCTCAAACTCTCGCTTAAATACATGTGAGCTAAAATTCGCATTCTGGCAGGAAAATGGAAAGAGAGAAGTAACAGTAAATTTGTGTAGTTAACATATATACCTTACATTGTCTCTCTTATCCTCTTTCAGTATGGTAAATGAAAACTATGTTAAAGTTAAGTAAATGCGTGGGTAACTCTATGAGAAACGGTAAATTAACATGAAATGTTTTGTTAAAGTCTGTGTAATGGAAAACAGTGATTGCAATAAACTTTAAAAATGTTCGTATATGAAGTGCGTTATAACTTTGCTACCTATGAGAGAATTCCTAAAATGCAACGAAAAAATAATTTATCGCGTTCGCATGGTGACGGGTGTCTCAAAAAAAAAAAAAAAATTGTCTTTTGAGTAGCATATTTCTCTACCTGCATCTTCAGAAAACGGAATCAACTTTGATATATTAGCTATGCCTAAGTGTTAGAATACAGTACTGAAAACTGGAAGATTTTAGAATAAACAAAAATAAGATTAAAAATACTTCATTATTTTTCATGCACAGTTCATAAAACTGATTCAAGACTTGTCTAATTCGGAGAATATGCAGATATATTAATAAAAATATTCGTTTCTTGTTCATGTTTGCGTATTCAGATGCTTAGACTTTGTTGGAATTCTGGCGGTTTTTTTTATATATATATGTATATATATATATATATATATATATATATGTATTGCATACTTCTCCTACACGGGTATGAGACTGTTCTAAAAATTTACATTACAAACTAGTGCGAATGAAATCCCAAGTTATACAGGAATTAAACTGAACGTCTGCTTAATCTGTAACGAAAGATGCAGCTCATGCGAAGAATAAAGCAATTTTGTCTTAGAATGTCCTCCACGAATGCATCTTTTCTTAGATCTTTATACTTACTTTACCTCATTTACCAATTAAATTTTTTGCATTCCTATCCTTTCTGGAATTTGTGAAGTATTCTTGTTTGAATACCTGTATTTGAATTGATTCAGCTAATTTTAAAGCGCATGTGTATTTTGATTAATGTGTGGAAAATGAGAAACACTGATACCGAATGATCCCAAGAACTAATTCTCTTCTTCATTCCTTTTCCTTAAGAAATAAGAATACAGACAAATAAAACAGAAAAATGTGTTCATACATTGTAAAATGTATTTTATTTATTTATTATACATGGTGGTCATAAGAAGTTAAATGTTTTATATGTTCGAAGAAATGTGTAGCTCTAGTGTTTAATTACAATAATATTTTTTTTTTCAAAAGTGTGGTCCTTCTTTAAAATAAGCCAAATTTAAAAAAAAAATAGTTAATTTTTTCTTTAACTAATATATTGGATCATTACATGGAATTCATGTCAATATTATCTGTTATGTTTTGTGTTCATTAGCTATTATTCTCGAAACAGGATATTGCGTCGAATCGCTATAAACGGCTGTATCACTTTTCAGATTGTTACCACGGAATATTGTCGCCCTAAATTATATTTAAAGAAATTAAATAATGAAGAAGCTGCATGAACGTATGCATGTTTCTCGCACTGTGAAAAAACAACACTACCTAGAGCCATCAAATTTTGAATAACATAGTCCTCCGGGCACACGAAAGTCCTAATCGTGAATTTATTATCTGTTTGCCACTATGCGGCCAGCCTTCGTCTGGCTTTTAAATGTGTCGGAAAAATGCCAGTCCAGCATTCAAAGCAATGAATGAAAACTGTTGCCCAAAACCAGATTTCTAAAGGAATGAAACTATCATCAGAAAGCAATAACCAATCAAAATTGTGCTATGTGGATAACATAATTCAAAATATACAAACCTCTTCGCCTTTAGCTAATACAGAAAGAGCTTAAAAAAAGGAAATCCTTTCTGTTGTGCCTCGCGATACACATGCGCGTCAGTATAAGAAGATTGCGATGTAGGTGCTGCGTGTTCAAAAATCAAAAGAAAATAAGCAAATCCCTTAATACAAATATTAATATCCTAATAAATAAATTAACCAACTTCCCGTTGCCAAAAAGAAATCATGCTAAACTTTTCAGTATCTTAAAAACAGTGAAATAAGCAATAAATATTTTATCTCATATTTTCAACAGTCAGCAGGGCAGTATACAAAGCATTGAATGAAAAAAACCCTGATTCAAATTTTGAAAAAAATTCTGTTCGAGGTGCACTAGCTCTTGTCTAGATGCAGCTATATACCAAAATTCGTAGCTCTGGGTCCATTAGCTTACGCGCAACAGGAACGAAGGACACACAAAGACATACTCTTTCTTTTATTATATGTGGAGATTTCATATTTTTTAAACTTCAACGAATTTTTGATTAAAAAACTCAACAATTTTAAAGCGAACAATGGCAACACTGTACGGGGAATAAAAAAAAAAGCATTTTTATTTCCAGCGCGCGAGACTGTGTAGCGGAAATTCTAAAGATATGCTCATTTTAAAATTATTTTGCGGTATTTGTTGAATTTTATGGTTCAAGTGCGAAGAACATGGTATTTAATAAATAAAAGTAAAACACAAAACGTCCCTTTGGGCGTAAAGCTTTCATATAAAATATGAATGCTTTCAGATTTTTCATTTTTTATTTATTTGTTTGTTTATTGTTTCTTATTTGTTTATTTATTTATTAATTTCATTGTTAACACATTTATTTTCCTTTACTTATTCATTTTGCATTTGAGCATTATTGTGTTGTTGTTACCAGACTCACTTGTCTGATGAAGGTCAACACAAGTCATTCAAGCAAGAAGTTATACATGTCTGTCGCTGGCAAGAGTCACCATATAGGTGACAACCAGACTTTTACTCAGTTCCGCCCCCAATTTTGAAAGAAACCACATCGCGGGAACCGTTCCGACGGTCTCCTAACCTCTCTTTCCCTACCATAACCCTCTCAAGAGGACTTTCGTCTCGCCTCATATTTAGAGTGGCCGCATTCCGCACAGACATTATACATTTACAAACATCCATGCCTTTTCTGGGATTCGAACCCGGGCTCTTTAGTGCAGCAGTCAGAGTCACTAACCACTGTACCTGTTGCGCAGTAAGCATTATTGTATTACTATGTAAATAAATAAAAAGCAAGTAACCTAACATTGTATGGCTACATTCGAAAGAAAAACTAGCTCATGTGTGAAGGCATATGAAAAAGGCTAGAAAGCTGATTTCTAATTAAAGAAATTTTTCTTAAAAAAAACGTGTTTCATGTTACACGAATTCTCCTAAAGGCCTTTCACATATTCTTTTACACAAGAGTCTCAGAATGCTATTGTGTTAAATGCCAAATCAGATAAGACAAGTTTTGAAAAAACAAACGTTGGCGAAAAAAATCTCTCTTGTAAAAACCTTTGTCTTTATGTGTAAATCGTAGACAATGCATCGGAGTCAAGCATTTTTCTTCCTGTGATAAAAACCTTTGAAAAATTGCCCCAAATAATGTAACTATTACAAATGAAAATAAGTTTTTTTTTCCCTAAAATAAATAAATAATTATTTTTATTTTTGTAAAATATATTTTCCCCCTTCTTTTTCCGTGAGCGAAATAACAAAAAATTCCAGCAGTTATTCATTGCAACATTGTTTCTCAGATTTTCTAGTAAAGATAGGGCACTGATGCCCTCAGATCCCTCGAATTTTGAAAAATCAGATCTTAACGTTTTTTTCGTCATTCGAACCTTTTGAAATCAGTGGCAGAAGGAGAGCTTTTGCCACTCAGGGGCAAACTGTTAGCCATATTTTCAATGCATACAAAAAATCTCTAAAATGTCAAACGTAGTCAAATAATAGTCAAATATGTTAAATAACAGACATTTGGGAAACTAAATGAAAGCTGTTCATTCTGAAATAAAACTTTAACTTCGATATTCTAAGGTGCTGTTATGTTGGTCTTAAATAAAAGCTGTATGTTTATTTTATAATAAAACTCTAAATCCGATATTCTAAGGTTCTATTATGTTCATTTTAAATAAAAGTTCTATATTTATTTTGAAATAAAACTTTTATTCCGACATTCGAAGGTCATATTTTGTTGGTCTTAACTAAAAGCACTATATTTATTTTTAAATAAAATGTTAACTTTTCCTTATTCATAACTAGCAGCTACGCGGCCAGCCTTGGTCTGCCTTTTAAATGTACCAGAAAATGCCTGAAGGAAACACAAACGTTAAAGAAAAAAAAAAAAAAAAAAAAAAAACTAACAAAAAGTATTACATATAACAAAATTACAATAAAATAAGCAATATCCCTTAATACAAATATTAATTATTCTAATAAATAAATTAACCAACTTTCCCGTTGCCTTCTCTCAACAAACGTCCAGTATCCAAGAGAAACATTAAATTTAAAAACTGCACAGAATTATCGCCCTCATTTTTCCAAGTGGCAACAGTGCTGATTTTCAACAGTCAGCAGTCCAGTATGTAATTGAATGAAAAACTGTTGCCAAAACCACATTTTTAAAACAATGAAACTATTCAAAATGATGCGATTTCATCAAAAAAAGATAAAATAATAAAAAAAAAAAATCTGATTCGAATTTTGAAAACATCGCTTCGAGGTGCACTGGCTCTTGTCTAGATGCACCTATGTACCAAATTTCGTAACCCTAGGTAGTAATAGTAACTTACGCACAGCACAAACGAAAGACACACTCTTTCTTTTAGATTTATAATTTAATTGGGATTTATATTTTTCATTTTTCAAGCTGGAATAAAATACGAAAAACATGATGTCCTTAAAATAACTTTCTAATTTTTTTTAATGCGCTGTCCACTATAAAATAAATTTTGCTCTCAATTCAGTTTCGTGTAACAATTTAGCATCTCGTGATTCTTTACTTCACTACTGGTCGAGAGGATAAAAGAGCTTAATACTGTCACTTGCAGCTAAAGTCAAATACACGAGCTCGTTATATATGCGTTTTTTTTTTTTTTTTTTTCGTGATTTATCTTTTTGTAGCATATGATAAATAACGTTGTATTCACCATGTAATGGTGTTAATACGAGCCAAGCCAATGTCAAAAAGTCATTATGAGCCAGTTCCCAGTTTTTAAACCTTTCATGGAGTGTTAATCTTCCACGAAGACATCGCTTTCTTTACACAAATAACAATGAGCTGCACTATGATCCAATGAATCCCAGTCCTTCTTTCTGTCCCGAAGATATGTATGATAAGCTCTTATTTATATCTGTATGTTTTATATGTAAAATGCCAACCCAAAAAGGTGCCGCCCGGGACTTATCGCCCCTTCTAGCTACGTTACCATTCATATCCTTACTAAGAAAAAACAGTTAATTATTAAAGTGTAAAACTTTGGAAAGATTAGTTTTTTGGCGTCCAGTAAAAGGCGGCGATGATTTCATACCTGGGTGTCACGCGACTGTAATACTGTGGTGGCAAACTCCACGCCCCTTTTCTAGCACGTCACTTCCGCCATCCGATTAGGCCACTTACTACTAGCTCGGTGCTCCATGGTTCTCAACCTTTTTTGAAACAACAATTCCCCCTCCTTTCCTAAACTGAAAAACACATATCCATTTGTTTTGATTTAAATTATTGTTTAACATGTTTTTGTAAATTAAACAACATAAAGGTATAAAAAATGTTGATAAATACCAAAACTTGAATAAAAGTAGCTTTTTATATTCATAACTTAAAATTAAATACTTAACAGTCGCCCAGACGGTTAAGACCCCCCCCCCGCGGTGCTCTCCCTCAAAATTGGGGGTGGAAAATAGAAGTTTAACCTGTCTTCGGAGTAGCCTCAGGCAACCATTGTTCCATGTAATATGGACAGGACAACAACAAATATGTAACAGCTAAATAAAATGGCTTAACACTTGTTCCTTCCATGAAAGTATGAAATTCCCCTGTAGGGGGATTCTTCCCTGATTGAGAACTCTAGTACTAGTGTTTAATTATATAATTGAGTAATAGTGTTGAATTGAAAAAGAATGCGATTATTGCAATTTCAGGGGTTAATTGGATTTCAGGAGATTGTCCAATATCACTTCTAAGCGTCCCTGAATACCACAGTGTAAATACGCTTTTTTAATTCTTGAGACAAGTTTAGTGCTACAATACTTACTTCGTGCAAGAAAGTTAAAAGCAATTTAACTACAGAAATAATATGTATGATGAATTGCTGGAGACGACCATTGTGTCTACCATCATCAGATTCTTCTTATATAAACAGAGAAGCAAAATAAAATGAAATCTTTGATATTTGAAATAATATGAGTACTGATAATATATATAATGAAAAGTACAATAGTACCTCAAAAACGATACAAATATAATTAAGAAGATCTGAAGGAAAGAAATAATTTGATTCACATTTCGTACTCTGTGTTCTATTGTTGAACAATAAGATGCTTTTGTACACCGAAAAATAAAAAGCTTAAACCATTTATCTTCATTCTAGGTCATTTCGTAGGTCAATTAAATTCAATTGTCACATTAAAAAAGGGCTCAATGAACTGCAGTATTCACTAAAAGTCATAATATTGCTATTATAATAATTGCTATTGCTTCTAAAGTCTAAAATCATTGAGATGTAACAAGTCATTCCATTAGTGTAATCAAAAAGACATATTTTAGGTTTATTATTAAAATCATTAACGTATATGTTATTTCTCCCACTTTCCTAGCGTGCCTTCGTGGTGTAGTGGTTCTGCACGCTGGGTCGGTATTCCAGAGGTACGTGGTTCGATTCCCGACGAAGGCGGATGCTAATTTTTCCTCTTGACTGCTTCCAAAACATACCTAATGTCTCTAAAAAGTATTTTTTTATGAAATTATACCAGCTAGACCCAATGAAGGTACGTGAGTTCATTAAAAATCATTATACAGTGGATTATGTTTGTTTTCGGGTACTTGTATTTTTTAGTTTTATTTGCAAATTTCAGTAATTAAATATTAGAAAAATTACTTTTCTTTCACAAATACATCTATTTTAAAACTTGTTTGTTTAGAAGATGATTATTCAAAATGCCTCTGGTAAAATAATAATAATTATAAAAAAATCTGAAATGTTTAAATCAAGTCTAAAGAGGCTTTTTTTTTTTTTTTTTTTTTTTTTTTTTTTTTTTTACATTTTGTGTGTTACCTTTATTTATTAAATATCATGTTCTTCGCATTTAAACCATAAAATTCAGTTTAAGAGTAATACCGCAAGATAATTTTAAATTGAGCATATCTTTAGAATTTCCGATACATAGTCTCCCGCGTTGGAGCTAAGAATGTTTTTTCTGTACAGCGTTGCCATTGCTCGCTTTGAAATCCTTAAGTGTGTTAATCAAAAATTCCTTAAAGTTTTACAAAATATGGAATCGATAATAAAACAAATTCCAGATTTCAAATTTGTGTTTCCACATGCCCATACTTGCAGTAGCATTACGTCATTCGAAATTCGATGTTTTATCGTAATGCGAGAAACATACATACATTTATGCAGATTCTTAATTATTTAATTTCTTCAAATACAATACAGGGCGATAATATTTGATGGCAACAGTGTGAAATGTGAAACGCACATCTAGGGTGATTCGACGCAAAATTGCAAAACGAAAACAATAGTTCCTCAGGGACAAAGCCCCTTTGGACAAATAATAATTTATTCAAAAAATTCTGAAAATGAACTCACATACGAATTCGGACACTTTGAATAAACAGTTTATATTTAATTAAAACATGAAAATAAAGGGATATTCAATACATCGTTGGACAATGTTTAGCTAAAATCACACTTTTCAAGTGTTTTGATACGGATTCAACTAATCTTTTCGTGTAAGAATGTCCCATTTTTTTCCCCTTCCTAAGAATTACTTTTAGTAGAACCTTCGAAGAAGTATAGTATTTATATCCTTATTCCTTTCTCCAACTTAACTCCATATATGTTACAGGGGGTTTAAGTCCGGAGATTATGGAGAAGTTTGGGTATCTTCAGAACAAACAGTTGTATAATAAATAACCAGAAACGAACATTTAAAGACTCTATTTTTAGAGCCGTTATCCTGAAGAAATTTGAGTCCATTTTGCATTCCAAATTTTCCTACAAATACATTCGAGTTTTCATAAAGAATATTTACATATTTCTACTAATTCATATTACTTCCAATAAATTTCTTATTCCGTTGGAATAAGAAATTTGGTGTTAACCTCCCCAAACCACTATACCTCTACATCCGTGCATAAAATTAAGAATGAGCTTTACGAACGCAGTTCTTAATTTGGATTTTGCCACATGTTAATTCGTCTGTTGGACCCTATTATATTAAATCTTAATCTTTCTGAAAATATAACATTGTTTTAATATGATAACACTTTGCTTACTATGGATTTTGAGAACTCGTTGACGAATGATTTATTTCTAGCTGATCTTCCGTTGTATCCATGTGTCCTAAATTACTAAAAAGTCCCGTGGTTAACCTTTATTGCAAAATGTTCTTCTAAATCTGCTGAACATTTTACAGTACTAATTTTTCGGTCTTGTTCAATTTCTTTTAGAATAAATCATTCTTTGATGTTAGCTTGAAATGTGGTCCAATCTTCAGAGCATTATCAACGCAATTTTCAAAATTTTTGTTTAATTACATCAAAGATAGATGATGGCTTTACATTAAAGATTTTTAGATATTTCGAATACTTTTTACCCTTTTTTAAAAGAGGAATTATTAAATTTATAACAGAATCGATGGTTAATTTGCAGTGTCTTGCCATGTTAACTTCAGAACTGTTAATATATTTTGCTAACAAAAGTGAAAATTTCCAAATGCAGATAATTCTTGTGATGTATTATTTACAGCAGAAAACATTGTCTACTAAAATATTTCAACAAAAATTTGGAGTGTCCGAATTATGTGATTTACTGCTTAACACTTTTTGAAAAAAAATTATTACAAAGATACTTATTTTACGACAAGCAAAGCTTAAAATAGAGAAAAAATAATATATTGGAAAAAAATTTGAAATTTATGTTTCAGTATTTAGTACAATATCTGTGCAGATAAATTTCAAAAATACAAGTGTTCAAAACAAATGTAAGCCCTGTATATTTTTTCTTTTTTATAGAATATATTTTTGGTTGTTAGCTGCAAAATCATCCGTTAAAATTCAAAAATTTCTGTCTTCTTTATTTTCTGCAGACGAGATTTATTGAAAAATGTTTTTGAAAATTATTGTTTTCCTTTGCATTATAAAAAGATGGGATTTATTGAGAAATGCTGTCGAAAATTATTGTTTTGCTTTGCATTATAAACAGACGGGATTTATTGAAAAATGCTTTTGAAAATTATTGTTTTGCTTTGCATTATAAACAGACGGGATTTGTTGAGAAATGTTGTTGAAAATTCTTGTTTTGTTTTTCATTATAAACAGACGGGTTTTATTGAGAAATGTTGTTGAAAATTATTGTTTTGTTTTGCATTATAAACAGACGGGTTTTATTGAGAAATGTTGTTGAAAATTATTGTTTTGTTTTGCATTGCAAACGCGAAATCAATGTCTCATTATCTTAGTCGATTACAGAAATGAATTTTTATTTTTTATAACAACTACAGTTAAGTGAATATTTAGCGGAGTAAAATCAGGATGACCAGGACGGTTAATTCAATTCACGATTAATCAAAGGGCAGTTAAAAATTTGCGATAAACAGATTAAAATTACCTGTATTTTCAAGCAGTTTAATGTAAAAAATAAGTTCATTTGGTTACCTTGGTTTGCGATAATAATTTTTCCGTCGTTCCGCAATAAAGTAACTTACATTCTCCCTCCCTTAAGACTGGATAAGATAAATCTGAAATCGACTTAATCGTTAATCTGCAATTAATTTTCTGTTATTATGAGAATCTAATACGAATATAATCTTTATAAAATAAAGGCCAAAATGCTGTGGAAAAAGAAAACAGCCTGGAGAATATTACGTTGCATTTGCGACGTCGGCACCATTATAAAGGGCGTTGTTATGCTCGAAAGATTTCTTTCAGTTCTTTTCGCACGTCCTAATGCACATTTGACTGATCAGTAAGCTTCAGGGCACTTTGCTAGAAAGAAATGAAAACAGAGGGAAGGGGGACACCACTTTTATTGTTTGCGGATTTTGGTAGGACAAGAGTTTCTGCCATTATTATCTGATAACAAGCAATTGTTTTTCAACCTGTATCTAAGAACAGTGTAACAGACGGCAAGTTTGTTGCGGTATCTTGATAGTTCGCAATTCGTCACGCATTCTGCGTGTTGTGACAGCATTCGTATCCGTTGGTTACTTATTTATTGTAATAATGTGGTCGAGATGTTGTCAAAATTAATGTTTTTACCAACCAAAATTAGTTTTTATGCTCCTTTCCCTCATTTTCAATAATTTAGTTGTAGATTCATGGTAAAAGGTTTTTGTTTTGTGAATTAAAGTTTGTGCATGCGGAAAGCGTCAAGTCCTGGCTCAATTAGATTTAATCTTATTTATAAGGAATTGATAGTATATATACACTGTATAAAAATCGTACCGTATAGATTATATAAAAATCTTTAAAAAATAATTGTAAAAATTTCATTCTGAAGCAGTCATTCAACTTTTAACTATACCTTTTTCTTGTTAATATGTTTTCACAAAATAAATATAAGTTGACTTTCTTACACGTTTTATGAGTTCAAATATAAGCGAGAGTTGCAAAAAAATATGTTTATTTTAATATTAATCTGAATAACATGATAAATGTATGCATTAAGAATTTTTATGTTAAAATTACTTAGAACTAAATCACATTAGAACTTAGTATAGAAATTTTTTTAATAAATTTTTGGAAAAAAAAATAAAAAATTTTATTTAAATAAATTTAAAATAATGTTAAAGAATGAACTTGAAGTCTGGAAACTTAGATTATTATCTAAAAGGTTGGAAAAAAGTTGCCCCATGAAGCTAAATCTTTAAAGAAAATTGTTTGTGACAGTGTTTATTTGTGACTCTCTTACTCTAACATTAACAGAGAACAGAAATCCAAAAATAATTTCTGTTCCCTCTTCCTGTTAGAGTATGCGACGATTTCATTATCTTTATTTCATTGCCGAGATTTGACAACAAGCTTTAACTGAGTTATAACTTTTTAGAGTACATTAACTTCTAGTCTCCCGTTTCCTTTGTAAGAAATCCTCGGGGTACCCCTCGGTATATCCTTCGGTGTACACCTCAAAATCATGTTAAAAACTCCAGTATTAGCGAAATGGTGGCTTGGCAAATGCGGTCAAGAGCAGGAGACTGACGTTAATTACGGAAGGGGAAAGTAAACAGCTGTCAGAGATCATAAGAGGAGATATATTTTTAAAAAAAGTGTTTTTAGGTCTCATTCGGTATCAGTATATCAGAAATAAATGATGCACATGGTATCAGAATGGAGACAAATTACATACGATACGAAAAGTTATATTTATTTATTTACTAACATTTCATTATTACATTGTTTTCGTTCAGGAATTTCCTTCCACCCCCTTCTGAGCAATACATACAGGTACATGTAAGTCGGCTGAAAAGCACTGCTATAAACAAATAATCCAACCCAATTCCAGTTGAACAGCGCTTATTAATACTAATTGTTTACGGAAAGCATCCTAGTTTTTGAAAAGCTTCGTATCATCTAACATAAAATTAATTAATTAATCATCTTAAGAATGATTTTGTGTTGAATATGGCAAAACATATGAGGGTTGGCTAGGCATGATTTCATGGAGAATTTTCTAAGGAAAATGGGCTCATATTTACATACCTTAAGGAAATCCACGAAAATGCTTACACAAAGTGGTACGTTGCAGTAGGGTTCCTTCAATCTATCTGTTAAATTTGTATCTAATTGTCAAGTGCTCCCATCTGTTAAATTTGTATCTAATTGTCAAGTGCTCCCATCTGTTAAATTTGCATCTAATTGTCAAGTGCTCAATTTTTTTGGCTAGTTTATACATTCAAAGGAAAATACAAGTTACTCACTGAACTTCGCACGTTAGTCTGAATAACCTTTAAACCCGATGAACAGTATATTTCTGTGACAAGGCGAGCTTTCTGACTGTATAATCTGTTTTACATTTAGCGAGCTTGTGCCGAATAAGTTTATTCGCAGTTTTATGTAATTTCTGAAATATTTTGTAATTCTTTTATTTTTTTCATCTGTCCTGTGTCGACCACTTTAGTTCAGTGATTCGTATTAATGTGCGCTTTTTTAAAAAAAATTTAAATGCTTCAAGAATAGTTAATTAGAAAAGGGCATAATTCTCTTCTTACCCTTAAATTCTTCAATAAAATAACTGCATTTTCAGCTATAACCAAGTGAAATAATTTTCTAAATATAATTCAAAGCATGAAAAATAAGGTACATAAACAGCTTGAAAATGGAACTAGCATTGATATTCTCTTTAAGAAATATGGTGAAGCTTAACAAAAAGTCTACGAAGTGAAGTAATTCCGTAGAATATTTTCTAACTCTTTATGTTTAAATTGCACTCAAGTATACTTTATAAACGACATGTAAATACTATTTAATGTATATGTGTGGATGTGTGTGTGTGACTCACTAGCGGCTGAGCTGTAAAGTCATTGAACTCTGGCAGGTCGATCCGGGGTTCGAATCCAGATCGACGGGGATGGCTATAATGGCGTTTTCGAGGTTTTCCCCGCGTGTAACGTGCATAAGAGTCAGTTTTGCTTAGAAAGTTCTCCACGAGGCACCCTTACCCTTAGGCAAATAACCGTCGAATGCTTTGCTATAATCAAACAAACCAGACCAAACAATAGATATATAAATAAGTAGCTTAAAAAACTGCTATATTTTATGTATACTCGTTAAGTAGTATTTCAATATATATAATGATTAAAAGAAAGGAAAGGTCAGATCCTAACTGATTGTATATAATGTAATCCCTATGAAAGCCCTAACAATTCTTTCTCACTTAAAGTCGTAACCCAAAAAGAGAACAAATTAAACTTCAGATACGTATACAATACTGAATCTAATACAAAAAATACAAAATATAAAAATAAATTATATATGTACGAAACCTAACTAACTATTTATATTGATATTACGTAAATATACGTATGGTAATGAACATTGTATAATAAAGATATTTTATACCTTGTTCTATATTTGGTTCCATTTATATATACCTATACATAGATATAAATAATTTAAGGATTCCGTTTAAGGATTATAGTAGTAGTTAATACTACTACATATAAAACACAAAAGTGCATCAATAATGTATTTCTCAGTATTATTTAACTTCATTCTTAGGAATTTTCTGCAGTCTAGTTTGCGTTATTTTATTCATAAATCTCAAATAAAAACAATTTTTGTTTATATTCCATTAGAAAATTAACCAAAAAGCAGCGACCACAATGTAATTGAGAAATACTCCTTAGCCGTGAAAAGTTTGAAAGCCATTCGGTTATGACTATTATCTCACATACTCAGCTATTTCGCATACATGGAACATAGCATTCGAAATGAAAAACTCAATATTTACTACAAATTCATTCGTGTAACAAATATCTGTCTTTCTACACCTATGGCTTTAAAAAAAGATATTATTTATCTTACAGTTTATTGTTAAGTAATACATTTTCATTGTAAAAATAGCATTCATTCGAAGAATTCAATTTGTATTTTCCTCTGTATAAAACTGAATGTATAGAAGTTAGATGTTTAAACGACCCCCACAATTTCTTTAGATCCCGAGCGAGATTGTCCGCTCCTTGTCTGCTCTCCCCCTGAAAAAAGGGATTGTAAATTTACGACCTGACCGCATATGAAGGTATTTCAGCGAAATACCCGAACTCATTTAAGTCCTGGCTGAATTCCGTAGAGCCTTTGGCACAAATCTCACCTAGATCATTCGAATTCACAAAAGTCAAATTGAGGAAGGAAATCAGACAAAATTTATGTTCTTTATCAAATTGTTGAAGAGATAGAAGTGCTTAACGCCCAAAAGAAGCCTGAAATCTCATGCTGTTACTTAATATGTGCGTTTCACATCCTACTGCTGTTCTATTTGTATCTGTTTCGAGGTTTAAAAGGTCTGGGTCTTTTTTAACCATTTTTGCACTTTTGCTCGCACTGTCGAACATATTTAGAATTATTTATTGCCTGAGTTGATGGACTGTGCATTTTCATGAAGTTCTTACCTAACACGTTTTGCTCACGTCTCTTATGCCTAACTTGGCTGGCAGTAGCTAGGCTATGCTAATCTTGATTTCGTCTCTGTTGGCTCATCATGCTATGTTATACCGCAATGGAGTTTACATCTCATATTACCTATAGGTATGCTGCGTAATTAATCGTATTATTCATATGATGGCACTGGATTATATGCATAATCTTCGAAAATCGCTAAAACTGCGATACGCTGGGATTACGATCAAACATGGGTGCCCATAATAGCGGATGCAGCCACGCAACCGGTATAGAGGTTGGTGACCCTGACTGCTGTAGCGATGAACCCGGGTTCGAATCCCGGAGAACGCATAGTTGTAACTGTCCGTCACTTCTAGGAGGCAACGGGTAGTCGCCTATTAGATGCTTCCATAATAAAATGGCTACCACTTTAGACCCTTGTAGTGCATGGCCCTGTAGGGGGCCTTGTGGTGGCTATTAAATAAAGCCCCCCCGCCATTAAAAACACAATAAATAATAGCGGATGCATTTCGCCTGAGCCGAGTTAGATACAAAATGCTGATTATATTAGGATTGCTCAAAGCTCATTCCTATACTCTCTGTTAGCTAACATACATATTTATAATATCCCGCATCTTAAAATTCAGATAGTATTCTTCGCTTTCTTTCCAAAAGTCACGTGCTCAGTTAATACATACAGCGGAGCACAAACTCAATTCTACACTGGCCATGGTCCCTTCCCACATTACCTTAAGAGATTCGGCATACGAGCATCAGATTTGTGTGAATGTGGTGTGGTAGGTGATGCAGATCACTTCCTCTTCAACTGCCCACAAACCGATAAACTGCATTTAAAAATGCCAAGCAGTGAATACTGGCAGCAATGGGCGGAGAATACCCGCGGCAACAAGCAGACGAAAACTAAAATAGAGGAGGTAATCAGGCTTTGCTCAGCAAGATACTAAGAAATTCTCCTCCTCTCTTGAGAATTGTATCTTCGCAGCATAATTTTAATAGCAATTCAAAATACTACAACAACTGAATATCAACACTAGGAAAATAGCTGACCCCGTAGAATAATAACAGGACTGTAAGAGCAAAACTATTGTAATGTAAGCATATTACTATCCAGTTTATATTATCAGGTTCAATGTTTCTTCTAACTTTCTTCGGAAACATACAATGACCTGACTAGAACAGAGAGCTTACTAAAGCTATGTTCACTAATTGTAGTAAGTGGACAGGATACAGACGAAGGGTATACAAAACCCTTTATTTTTTTCTTTATATACAATGACTTCCGTACTTCGGAATACAATGACCCTCCACTCGGGGTCTAACTTAAAAGATATCAAAATAAAACTAAACTCTAATTTAACTTTAGAATAAGATTGGCCTTATAATAACAGAAAGCGTATGTAGCACAGAGACTGTGAACACTACAATACGTTTAATTTATCAAGAGGATTAAAACCTCTGGCCTGGAAGGCAAAGTAGCAACTGCGTAACTTCTAAGGTAAGCGGCCTGCTTCGAACTCACGGCTTCCTCTCTTCTGCTTGGCAAAAAGGCCACACTTAAATACTTGGCGTTCGCCAGACAACTTTGCATAAACTCCTTCACGCTTATAATTCTGGCCGGAAGTAGAAAATAAGAAGTGATAGTAAAGATTTAAAATAAAATAAACGTTAGTAAAACTTAAGATCCTTACATACTTCCCGCCAGAGTTAATTAGTTTGAAACTGAGGTCTAAAACGACCTTGTTGAAAACTTTTAGCTCTAGAAACTAACGCGAGGCCAACCTTTAACAAAAAATGCTTCGCTAGAAACTAGAAAAATTTAAAAGAAAGAAATTTGTTACAATAGCAGCTCCCGGAATATACAACAATCTTTTTTCTTTTTCATCTGTACTGCATCAAAACAGGAGCTTTATTCAATTCTGGTTCCTTCCAGAGATCTGGAAGGAAAACTAGTTTAATGAAATGTTACAGAATGACATTGTAAATAACATATAGAATATACTTTTCTTAACATTCTTATTTCATTCATGACTATTTTAATTATCTCTCCCCGTGCTCTCTGACATGTGTTGTAAAAACACCAAACATGAATGTGTTTCTGTCTATGTGTTCAACACTTCCTCCTACAATCAAAACACTAACGTGTTAAAATTCAACATACGAGACCTCTTAACACACCCTAATTTCAACTCTAGACCCTGAGGTACTATTCTGAAAGTGGCTAACTCTAAAGTGTAGCGTCAGAGAGCCTAACTACATCATTCAACCTTTAACACATATTCACCATGATTTAATCTTTACAGTCACACGAATAACAAATTTTTAACATTACTTTCACTTTTACCATATCACGTTATTTCTAAACATTCAAAATAACAGTTCACATGTATACAAGAACATATCAAGACGCCGTTAATTTTACACATTTGAAAACACACATTAGTAGTACATTGTTAACTTCTATTCTTTTCAAAGCAAGTGCCAATTCCTTCTACATTGAAATAATACTACATTTCAAAAAGTCTTTCAGACTAAAACTTCTTTCTTGTTAGAATGTTTTAAATAAAATTTATACAATAACTTTTTACAATATTTAAGTCTTTATACAACGCTATTATACATCAACTTTAGTTTTACGCGCGAGTAATTGAAAAACATAATAAGAAAATCGGTCACAACTCATTTCTCGCCCTTTTGGCGATAAAGGTAGACCTCGCATGAGGTAAAACTTCTTCAAATCTGCCACTTGCAGTAAGAATGAAAGATTAACTTAAGTTTGTAAAGTAACACAAAATTTTACTTATCTTTGTAATATTCAGACATCCTTTTCTGGGCCCAGTCTTTAAAGGTGCTGCAGACCGTTGCTTGGTTGATCCTCCTTCTTGTACGGGCTCGCCCTTCAGTGCTTTCCTCTGGAAGCTTCCGTTTTTCACCACTACGGCCACCCTTGAACATCTTCCTTCTGTCCTCTGCTTGTGGTCTTGGCCGTTTGAAGGCAGCTGGTCTTGGTGGAACCGGGAAACTTCTGTCGTGATCCTGCTTGGACCTCGTTGTTGGCCGTTCAAATTTTTCTTGTACTTTTTCCTCCGCCGCTGATGGCCCTTCCGCAGTTCGGCGACTTTTGCTGCGGAGAGTTCTGTCGGATGAGTCAATCTTCCGTTTCACAGCCGGGTTATAGTTGCCGTCCTTTCTCCCGGTCTTTTCCACATACGTCGTCCTTCTCCCTTCTTCATTCTGGGGGTGTTCGTGAACTCTGTTTTTTGGACGGTGGAACGACTTCTTTTTCTTTGTACCTTCAATTTTTCCGCGGGGCAATTTTCTTTTCACTTGCTTCTGTCTCTCATTGGCTTGCCCTTGTACTTGTCGTTTTCCCACCTCTGGAACTTGTACCTGCGGTGTCTGCCGTACCGGATCCTGCAAAAGATCTGAAAAGATTTGCATTTTATTACGGTCATAGAATGGTTTTATCTGGTCAATGTTTGCGGAACAGGTTTCGCCATTTCTTGCCTTTAATACTACAACAGCGTGAGTTATTTTTTCTATAACATATGGTCCTTCAAAGCGTGGGAAAAATTTGGCAGTTTTATCTTCTGGTGCTGAAGAAAGTGAATGCTTAATTTTTAGTACTTCATCCCCTACTTTATAAGTTACTCCCCGTCGTTTCAAATCATAATAGAGCTTCTGTTTTCTTTGTGCTACTTCCGTATTCTTCTTTGCTTCCTTAATTAGTTTTTCTATATCACCCATTTTAAATTCTGGGGCTCTTTGTTGCACATAAAATAATTTATCTAACGGTGTTATAATCTTTCTGCCTAGAAATAACTCAGCAGGAGTTTTGCCCGTTGTATCATGTTTTGCGGTCCTAAGGGCGAAAGCAAATTCATTGACATAGTTATCCCAGCTTTTATGAAAATTTTTAACATAACTACGGATAATTTTCACTATATTTCTGTTGACCCGTTCCGCTATATTTGATTGCGGCCGATACGGGACCATTTTTAAATGACGTATGCCCAGTTTTTGGCACATGTCTTCAAATATATTACTTACAAATTGAGGACCATTATCCGATATAACTTTTAGGGGCGCCCCGTATTTTAAAATATATTTATTTAAAATAGAATCGGTAACTAATTTCGCGGAGGCTCGTTTTAAGGGAACAATTTCGGTCCATTTACTAAAATGATCAACTATAACAAGGAGATAGCGACTTTTGTTTAACTGACTTTTTGGGAAAGGGCCCAATAAATCGATACCGATTATTTCATTTGGAAATTCGGATTTAATACTATTTAGAAACCCGGCCGGGCGGAAATTAATATAATTAACGGCTTGACATGTTGGGCAGGACTGGACATACGCCCTTGTTAACTTTTGCAGTTCAGGAAAGTAGACTGCCTCGCGTACGCGTTGAGTAGTTTTTCGAATACCAGCATGAGAAGCTAAAGGGCTGTCATGGAGCTCTTGCAGGATATTTAATCTAAGACTAGCTGGGATAACAGGTCGAAATTCGTTGTTGGAATTCGTAGTTTTTGTATAAAATAATAGACCATCTATTAGTTCGTAATGGGCCGCCCTATTTCTTATCGCCACAATATCTTGGTGGCTAAAATTTTCAGGATCCTTCAAATACTCATAAATACTTCCAAACTCAGGATCCTTACCCAGTTCGGTTATTACAGTTTCTCGGGAATTTATTGTACACGCTGTCAGCATTGCAACTTTTACGGTATTACCCTGTTCGTCTAATTTAATTCGTGACAGGGCATCTGCTACGATATTTTCCTTTCCGGGGGTATGCTTGATTACCAGATTATATTCTTGCAGCTTGAGTGCCCATCTTATTAACCTTGGGGATAAATTTTTTCCAGAGTACAATCTAGTTACCGCCGCATGATCAGAATATACTGTTATCGGCGCCTTTCCAAAATAGACTCGGAACTTTTGCACTGCTAACAGAACTGCAAGTGCCTCTCTCTCGGTCGCGGAATAGTTTCTTTGTGTTTGATTTAAAGTTCGGCTAAAAAATGCTACTGGCTGCTGATTTTGCGAAAGTACCGCTCCTACCGCATAATCCGAAGCATCCGCTGAAATTTCTAAATTTTCATCCTTTTCAGGAAATTTCAACACAGGGGCTTGCGTTAATGCTTGTTTTAATTTTTCGAAAGCACTATTGGCTTCGGCCGTCCACGAGAATCTTGCCTTTTTCCTTTTTAATTTTAACAATGGCTCAGCGATAGCCGCAAAATCTTTTATAAAGGACCTATAATATGAACAAAGTCCTAGAAAAGAAGAGAGCTTCTTTGCCGTGTTTGGAGTCGGATACTTTTGTACAGCGATTATTTTTGATTCATCTGTCTCGATCCCTTTTTGCGATATTTTGTAACCTAAATATTTTAATTCAGGGGCTGCAAATTTGCATTTTTCGACATTAACTTTTAGACCGGCCTCATTTAATAAAGAAAACACCTGTCTTAAATCCTGTACATGTTGGTCTAGATTATCACTAGTAATAATGATATCGTCTAAATAGATAAATGTGGACTTTCCGAGAACAGGTCTTAACACAATGTCCATGCATCGCTGAAATGTTGCTGGGGCGCCTGAAAGGCCAAACGGCATTCGCAAAAATGCATAAGTGCCAGACTTGGTTATAAAAGCAGTCTTAGGCACGTCCTCAGGCCTGATCCCTATTTGAAAATAACCATTCGTTAAGTCTAAAGTTGTCATAAATTTGGTTGATTTTATGTTCCTTAAAATTTCTTCTATAATCGGTAACGGATATACCGGATATTTCGTTATGGAATTTAATTTACGGTAATCAATAGCGAATCTCCACCTTTTTGGATGCTCCAAAGGATAATCATTATTTTTCTTACATAAAACCACCGGACTAGCATAACTACTTGAGATAGGCGTTACGATCTTTTTACGTAGCATATCGGTAATATGCCATTCTATAATTTTTTCCTTATTCTTATCATACCGGTATGGTTTTTGACGAACCGGCAATGCATCTCCGGTGTCAATACTATGGTTAGTAACCTGGGTAAATCCTGGAATATCACTAAATAAGGAAGCAAATTCACTTACCACTTGTCGGATTCTATCTTGCTCGTCATTAGGCAGGTGGTCGAGATTTACCCTTGGCGGTTCAACCTTTTCTACACGCACTGGTTTCATCGTCAGTTTAAGAGACGCTTCATTAAAATCCAGTGTAGCTTGTGCGTCTGAAAGAAAGTCTATTCCTAGTATTAAGTGTGCTTGCAAATTCTTTACTATAAAAAACATCACCTTTACTTGTTCGTCCTTGATACGGATGTACAAAGGTACTTTACCTACGCACTTACATTGTTCTCCTTGCGCCGCTAATACTGTTGTATTATCCGCATTATATATGCGGTATTTGCGAAAATACTTTCTAAAAAAGACTTCTGCCACACAGGAACACTGCGCGCCGGTATCCAGGAGTGCGGTGGCCGGGATATTATTTACCAAGACTTCAATCTTCGGAAGAGTTAAATTTTTCACCATTACTGTATTTAACTTGTAGGAAGAGGGGTTTTCGTGGCCTTCGGATTTCCGCACCCTCTCGTCAGCAGAAATCCGTTTTAGTTTAAATTATTTTTTCTTTCGGTGCTTTCCTTCTTTCTCCACTGGCCTTGAGACTTTTTTTCTGGGTTGCTATTGAACTGTCGACGTTCGCCGGCTGTTTTTGAATGCTCGGGTTTCCTTGCCCACTGATTCGCTTTTTCTCCGTAGCCATGTGCTTGAGTTTGCTGTAGTCTTGGCGTACCAAATTGGTTTCGCTGTTGATATTGGCGTCTTCTTTCGACGTCCGCCGTTCTTCTACTTTCAAACTGGATTGCTAGCTCAAATAATTTTTCCAGTGTAGTCGGATTTCTCAATTCAATAAAGTCTTGCACTTGGGGTAGTAACCTCGGCAAAATCACTTGAATTATTTCAGGATCCGGACGGTTTCCATACAAGAGCTTGAAAACGTGAATTTTTCTTAAAATAAACCTGGAGAGGTTTTCCATTCTTTGTTGATATATACTGAACAGTTCTGTTTCTAATTTCGCACGATCCCTTACAACAGGGAAGGCTTTTAGTAGGGCAGTCTTGAAATTTTCGTAGGTATAGGTGGGACTTCCTGCTTGACCCAAGAGACTTCTGCCGATACATTTGAACCAGTTAAGCGCTTGGCCCCTCAAAGCGCTGGTAGCTAAGGTAACTTTTTGAAACTCGTGCACGGGGTAGAGCATGAAGTGGTCATCCAATTTTTCCAAAAAACTGGTTACCTGTGAGTTTCCATTAAACGTTGCTTCTGGTTTTATCGAAGCGCGCATGGTCTGGACAATATACCCAAATCCTTCCAGGGCGGCAGCTGGCATTTCTGGATTCTGAGCTGTTTCTGCAGGCAGCACAGGTTCTTCTTGAAACTCGGCCATGGTTATTCTTCGTCGGGCGCCACTATCAGGTTCAATGTTTCTTCTAACTTTCTTCGGAAACATACAATGACCTGACTAGAACAGAGAGCTTACTAAAGCTATGTTCACTAATTGTAGTAAGTGGACAGGATACAGACGAAGGGTATACAAAACCCTTTATTTTTTTCTTTATATACAATGACTTCCGTACTTCGGAATACAATGACCCTCCACTCGGGGTCTAACTTAAAAGATATCAAAATAAAACTAAACTCTAATTTAACTTTAGAATAAGATTGGCCTTATAATAACAGAAAGCGTATGTAGCACAGAGACTGTGAACACTACAATACGTTTAATTTATCAAGAGGATTAAAACCTCTGGCCTGGAAGGCAAAGTAGCAACTGCGTAACTTCTAAGGTAAGCGGCCTGCTTCGAACTCACGGCTTCCTCTCTTCTGCTTGGCAAAAAGGCCACACTTAAATACTTGGCGTTCGCCAGACAACTTTGCATAAACTCCTTCACGCTTATAATTCTGGCCGGAAGTAGAAAATAAGAAGTGATAGTAAAGATTTAAAATAAAATAAACGTTAGTAAAACTTAAGATCCTTACAATATGTACTTGATAAAAATAATATTGTAAAGCAGTTTAAATGATATTGAAAATCCAGTCAATGTGTAAATGAATTACAAGTTTAATTTGATTATCTCAGTAAAAGTATTGTAAATATGAATTCATATAATGTCTAAATGTACACATAGCTGTCATGATTTTATGTATCTATCATATGTAACTTGTACAAGACAATGATTGTAATCAACATATCTATGCTTATACACAGGCCTTGTATGCCCATGTAATATTTATATGTATATTTTTACACGGAGGAAATTTTCCCTTCTGCCAGGATGACTACTAACACTGTAAGACTTTTACAACAAAGTCAGGTCAGTGGTTATCTCAGGCGGCGCTCAGTATGATATAAGACCTGCAGTATTTTAAAGTTCCGAGTACAGCCCTTTCTACTCTGTTGCAATCAGTATAAAATAGGTGCAATAATTTATTATGGGATAAGTGGTTTTAAATATTATCGCTTATGATACAGCTTATGATACAGCTAACAGCTAACAGCTAACTCGCTTATGATACAGCTAACAGACCGCTACTTTAATTTGGTGCTAGAACAGGAAACTGGTGACTCTCAATTAACAGCAGCAAATCAAATACAGTTCTAATTTGAAACAGCAGTCACTTAACCTACCATCTCTTTAATAAAAAAATTATAACAATATTTTATATTAAAGGGATTATTAATTTATGATTTAATAATTTATTTAATGAAAAAATGTACTGGATCAAGAAGTCACATAATCTAGATTTAAGGCAGCACTTGGCGTCTTTCATACAAAGAAATATTTAAAACCACTTATCCCATAATAAATTATTGCACCTATTTTATACTGATTGCAACAGAGTAGAAAGGGCTGTACTCGGAACTTTAAAATACTGCAGGTCTTATACTGTTTTGTTTTCGCGTATCAGATATACTTCGTCAATGATTTATTACGCACAAATGAAGTTCTATAGCTATTGTACTTTTGTCGTTTGTAAATATTTCGGTTCAAAGTATTAACCCAAGCTCCTGTTACTTTTGTACAATTGAACATAAACGATTGTGTTTTACTGATCAGGAATATTCAAATCTAATTTTAAAAGCTACTTATATTTATGCATTTCTCTTGGAATGCAAAACTCTACTTGAAATATTCAGTGTTAATCTATTTCAATGGAGAAATCATATAGTTTAAAGAGAAATTTACTACAGATGTCACAGATATATCTAATCAAGAACCTAGCATGCTATAGCATATCCAAAATGCAATATTCTCTTGTTGTTATCATTTATCGTTTGCACCATGTATCTCAAACTGAAATTGGATATGTGCCGAATGCACACTCTGAAAGCAGCTGACAGACATTTTAGGGGGGGGAACGGGGGCAAAATGAAAATATTTTCCACAAAATAAACTTTTTTTTAACTAAATTTTATATTATTTTTACTAAATATTTACCAAAACATCAACATCGTCAACTGACATTCAAACTCGCACATTGAAAGTGGTTATATTTTTTTTTATTTTCTTTCTGTATAATATTTATATATTCTGGATTACATACAATTAAATTACATACCGTTGTAAATAAAAAACTCTTAATCATTATGATATTATCTGCTATTACTATTCTTAATCCAAGCGTTTACTTTTATTTTTGTATTTTATGTAGACAATTTTGTTTCACGCTGATGGTTTGTAATGCTCATTTTTCCCTCGTTCCACAATAAATAAACTTTATATATATTTTTTAAGAAAAAGACCTGCTATTCTACATTCTTTTAATCGGAAGTTAACAGTATATAAATAAATATACTTGCTAGCAGAATCTTATTATCAAACTTAATCCTCTCTAACTGAAGGAACAGAATCGCGGGAAAATGAGAAAGTAATGCATAATAACCTACGTTGTGATGCGACATAATTGATGCAACACATTACAATATGAATATTTACAGTAATTTTATAACATCCTGATTAAAAAATATTTCAGCTTAAAATCTGTTAAAAACAATATTAAATAAATTCCAAAAGGAAAATGTAATATGTCAGTTCGATATATTTAATAAACTATATACTAAATGTTTCCAAATGTCAAACTGCATAAAATCTGTCAAAATGTAATCTTCTGTCATTGATGCGAAAATTTGAAATACTTTCATCACAAAAACAATACACTGGTAAGAAAATTCAACTTTTTAAAGTTTTCCTATGTTGTTTGAATTTGCAGTTAAAATATAATTGCTTCAAAAAACTTCTTAAAGAATTAATTGTTGAATGATAAGCGTTACATTTATTTTGATGGATAAAATAATTTAGTATGTATTGAACTTTAAGTATATCATCCATCTTTCTTTCTGTTTTTCCAGGATATATAACGTATTGAAATATTTGAATTGTCGCTGCAGTTAGGATATTAGTCAGTAAGATGATGATAGATAACTGTAAGATGATTCATTTCTAGTTTTGATGGATCTATCTGCATGTTTTGAATTCGATGGCACGTGAAGAATGAAGGCAAATTACTTGAAGACGAGAGTTCAAAACATTTCGAGCCTTTTGAAAACACCTGCACGTACTTCAGATTGTCAGATTTAATTCGTTAGACGTGGTTTGAATATAAATGATTTAAATCTTTTTTTATTTCTTTGAAATTTGTATTTATAACAAAGGTCGCAAGTATTGCATTTAAAATGAAAGCAAAAGAATAAAAGATTTAGTTCTTTGAATGGCTTATAATTAATTCAAAAAGAATTGGGCACTCTTAAAATGAAAATCAGTTTTTTTGAACAGTCTCAATCCAGTCTTTCAGTTAACCGATACTACTTAAGAATCCAATTCGTATTTAAATTACTTTTTGTTAGTTTTATTGCTATTTATTAGGCTACGAAAAAGATGCAATATTATCGATTACTATGTAAAATAACGTTTTGGTAAAATAAAATCCACAGGCAAGATAATTTTCAGAATTATTTAATGAAATTAATAAATTATTTGAACGCTGAACTGCGAAAAGGTTTAAAAGAATAGAAAAGCTACTTTTTAGCATTCCTCCATACATTTGTAACAGATTTAGAATCTAGAATTTTTACCTCACTATGAGATAATACGCTTTTGAAACAAAATTCGTAATTTCGATCTAAACATGAGTAGCGTATGTAATAAATAGTTATACCCCCCAAAATTTTTTGAAGATTAATGCACCCGTTTATAGTGATTCGACGCAAAATGTCGTTTCGAGACTAATAGGCGCTAACGCCCCCTAGGGCTAAAACTCTCAAAGCTTTCAGATTATATATTTACGCCTAAAGGGGCAGTTATGTTTCATTTACATATACATACATGTTTCGAGAGCATTTGGGCTAACGCCCCTTTGGGCTAAAAATATTTAAAAACAGCATATCTTTAGGATTTCCCATAAACAGTCTCACGCACTGGATATAAAACTATTTTATTCCGCACAGTTCCACTGCTCGCTATGAAATCCTAATAAAAAATTTTTGAAGTTTAAAAAAATATGAAATAGACAATAAAACAAATTCGAATTCAAGATTCGCGCTTCCAGGTGCCCATATTCGGGTGGAGGACTACATTATTCAAAATTTTATGGCTCTATGTATCGTAGTTTTTTCACAATGCGAGAAACATACATACATTTATGCAGAAAAATGCCGTTTTGAGGATAATTATCCTTCTCGGCTAACGCCTCTTTGCGCAATTAAAAAAAAAAAAAAGGAAAGCAAGAAGAAAGTGAAAAGAAAGGGAGAAACAAATATGCAATATTTACTTTGTTTTGCTAATTTATATTGAAAAGCATCTTTTTAATAAATAATTACATTTTAAAGTTCCATATATAATTAAGCTTAAAAATTTCATGAAAGACTTTAGTTGGTTTATCTTTGAAGTTAAATCTTACTTAACAGTTTTTAAAAAACTAATCACAATTACGATGCGAATGTTTATTTCAACAATCAATAAAGTCTTATTATGAATTTTTATGTCTAAAATATCATGTTGAATGTTTTGAGGGCACAGCATTTTATTTTTTTATTGTAAATCAACGAATTTAATGATAACTTCAATGAATAGCTAAACCTAAGTCACTAATCCTAGGTCTACGCTTAAGCTGAGCAATTCTGTTGACGATACGAGTAACTGAAATTGAACCTTAAAAGTATCTTAAAAATATATGAGATAGATATGTTTTTCTGAAATAGTATGATTTTATGTAAAGAACTGGAGTGCTTCTCTAAGAAGACTATTTGGAACCAGCAAGGAAAGCTATGGAATATATTAAATATCTAAAGTGAAATATAGTAGTATTTCTAGAACAGAAATTGAGAATAATTTCCATGTATTCATATCGAACGCTATAAGATTTTCCGTTCGGTATCCAAAAAGTATTCTCAAATGTTTCAAAGTGTTAACATTTTAATTCTACAAAAAATTATCTGAAACAATAAAATCAATATTTGTTTCATTAACATAAATTAGTAGATTGATGACTACTATTTGAATTTATGTCATTAAAGTCTTTTATAGCACGCAATTAGGAAAGCTTTTGAAATATCTGTGATAGACGTATCAAATTGTGAACAGACACGAAAAAGCTATGATTATATTAGCGAAAACAAATTCAAAGTTTTTAGAGCCGTTAGGTTATTTCGAAACAGGAGAGATGAAAAATGAGCAACGCCTTCGCCGGGTCGCGCACCACGGGCCTCTCGAATACGTGCCGAGCGTGCTGACCACTACTCTAGAAAGGCATGCTGAGAAGGCGGGGCGAAAACCCTATAAGTTTATCGATATTTTTAAGTTATTAACTAATAAATATATGTCTCGTTATGAATGGACACTATTTATTTTTATGGTAAATTTCTTATCTAATATAAATAGTAATAATAATAATAAATAGTAATAGTAATAATAATAAATAGTAATAGTAATAACAATAAATAGTAATAGTAATGATAATAAATAGCGTCTTATTTCCCATTATTTCTAATGGGAACTATGACACTATTTATTTTTTAAGAAAATTTTTTGGGGGGAAGAGGAGAGAATGGATTTAAAGTTGAACACTTCAGCTTTGATGGGAGAAAAAAATTAATGTTTTGAAAGACTTTCTGGAAATTATAAATCAGTTTCGGAGGCGAAACATTTCTAAAAAAAAATGATTCATTACTCATAATTGATAAGTAATCATAAGAATATCTCTCCCTTTTTTTGTTCTTAGTCAATGGGACTTTTTTAGAAATAATATGGGTAGTGCGTATTTTTTATATTTCTTTTCAATATTGTTCAGAATTATTCAAATAATATGCAACTTATATGTATTTAAGAAATCTTAGTCGAAAATTAATTAAAATTACTGAACCAGTGTTAAATGTATCTAAAATACTGATTTAAATACACTTCAAGTATTACAAATGTTCAATGATTCGTGATTTGTTTGAGCATTCTGATAGGAATAGATAAAGTGAACTTCAGGTTTTTCTTTTTATGATAATTTTGCTGCAATTAGAGATTTGTTAAGACTCACCTACGGGTAGTTATAATTGCTCACTATAACATACATTTTGGTAATTAGCAAGTAAACTCTGGTAAATAACTCCAAAATTCCTGTAATTTTTTTTAATTGTTTCTACACTCATTAGGATAAAACAGTAAATTTCTTAGCTTTGTATGTGAAACAGAATAACGGAATTATTACACATTTTCTTCTTAGTAATATGTAAAAAATAGTTCTAAGATGGGTATTCTGCACCAACATAGGATGCAGTATAGGAAAATTTGAATGAACCAAATAGTATTTGGCTCTTTTCTTCTGAAAAAAAAATATATATATATACATATATAATAATAATAATAATAAACTTCTGAAAAGGAGTAGTAGTTTTCCATCTGAAAAGGAATAGTAAAAAAACTTCTGAAAAGGGGTAGTATTAATTTAGAATTCAAAAAACAACAAAAATCATCGTTATATTTGCAAATTTTAGCAGGACTAGTTTCGATGGTTTTACCGGACCATCATCCTCAGCTGCAAAAGTCCAAATGAACGAGATAAGATATAGTGATTAAACGTTAAACATTAAGATAATATAAGATTAAGGTAAGATATAGTGATTAGATTTATCTTATCTAATCACCAATGCATCATCAAGCATAATATATATGTATGAACAAACAAAAAACATAGTAAGCTATTGAAAATTGACGTTATGAAAAAAGTTATGATATTTATTAATTATTATTAATAAATTATTAAATTTATTTTTTGTACATCGAAATTCCTTTCCTTAAAAAAGATTTAGTGCAATTTTCATTTGTGAAATTAAAATTTTCCATTGCGTAGTAAAACAAATTAATAGAAAATTTGTACCCAGTGAAAATCATGTTTTATATTAAATGAATGTGCTTAATATGTGTAATTAAGCATATTTAATACAGAGCGTTGGTTGCACTTAATAACTTAGCTGAAATATCTTCCTTGTAAGAGCAGCTCGCTTTTAAATTGAGTAAATGTCCCACATATATTACATAACGACTTCGAAATACGTATTTGTGAAAGATGCATATCAGCCAGGAATCGTGAGGAATGTTTACAGTTTAATAAATGCATGACAGTCAGTTCTTAATTATAAATCAATTACGCCTTCAAGTGTGTTTGGACACAAGTAATGTTTTTGGAAATATTCAAACCTTATTCTATAAAATCCAATGTACACTACATGACTTCCTTGTACGGAATGTTAAATTATAAGCAGTTTTTCCCGCCTTTCATTTTTAAACTTATCTCCTCGAATTTAATTAGAGATATATTTCTCATTCAGTTAATTAGTTCTCACTTTGCAACAAGGCAAAAATACATAAAACCTCAAAATATATATATTAAAAATTGAAAGATATAAAAAATATAAAAAAACAAATACAGTTAAAACAATTTTTTTAAAAAAATTATAATTAAAATTACAGTTTCTACGCAAAAACAAGCAGTTCGACCAGCGGGCCAAAAGGCAGATTTTTCGGTGCACAAAACTGAAAGTTTACTTATGGTCTCACTCGGCAAAAAGATGCTGAAGACGTAGAAACTGACTTAATTTGTTGTGAACGCTATACTGAGTCAATATATGAGATTATTTAATAACTTAAATGATAAAACCAGAATGGATTAAGCATAATTTAATTCGCAATAATAAAAGAAATCGTTTCTTTGTTGTTGGGAAGCTTAGTTTCTCTAGATTGGCAACAAACCCACTACTATGCTAAGTTGTAAAAATGTATGGCTGCTCTCGTAAAAAAAGTTTAGGCTTAGCCGCACTTAAACAATTTTTAAATTGTTGATAATTTTACAACTATACCATGCAGATTAACTAAAGGCATAAAAACCTTAAGCGGAAGGTAAGAACAACATAATTCAATCATTTTTAAAACAAAAATTACACAATTTACAAACATATAAGAATAAAGAAACTGAGCTCACTGAGTCGTATATATATATATATATTTATATACTTTTATATACGACAATCGGTGCGGCCGATTGCAACCAAAAAGGGAAATACACATCTACATCTTATAGCAATCCCACATACAAAATTTCAACTCGCTGAGGCTATTCGTTTTTGAGGTATACGAGATACATACGTTCGCACGTAAGTCACGAAAAAATCTCTTCTGATTCAATTTCAAATCAGTTTTATAATTCGTTTGGGGAAAAAGAGTATTTTATTCTGTCCTTATGTACAGACGTCACTCAAAAAAAAATTGTTAAATTGCATTCGACAGCGGTCAAAATGGCTATTTTCGTTGAAATATGCTACCCGAAATTTTTCGCGATTACAATACTTCCTTTGCTTCGTACAAGGAAGTAAAAAGAGTAATAATTAAGTACTCGTTTTTTAAACTAAGAAAAATATTAATATGAATGACAAATCTTGCAAACAGAATAAAATGAAATGTAAGAGAAAGAAATTCAATTTGGGTAGAGGACGAAACTGTAATTGGAGTAAGTCCAAATAAATTACTGAGATAATAGTACAGGCTAGAAAAGTGTATTGATGTAATAAAAAAGTAGCCGATTGAGAAAAGCCGTTGAATACTGGTGATTCGTCCCAGTTTCTGTAATGAAAATTTTGAGCTTTATGAATTTCTTTATATGTGTGATGTAGACGATTGCTAATTTTCCTCAAATGATGCTCTTAGGCATTAGTAAGTAATAAGGAAGCTGAATGATGAAGTAAAATTAGTATATTCAGTGCATCTAGAAGGTAAAAATTGGAATGACTAAATGAAGGAAACTAAAATATCAAATTAAGAAGCAGTATATATTAGAAACCAATAGAAAAGCATCATAGTATGAGTTCACAAAGCTGTGAATAGGTCGTAAAATTGTGGATTCGCTCCAGACAATCAAACTTAAAATATATTAGGTTCGTTCAAAGGCAATCGTAGTCTCCAAGCTAAGCATCATGGTAGAAAATACAGGAGCATTAAAAAATATAAGAGAAACAAATACACACATTCAAATGTAAAGGATTTCAACTTTGTCGTTAAAGCTGTAGAAGAAAACTTTTGTGCGTAAATTAAGTGAAATGTACATATAGATGAAATATTACGCTCGGGAAATTAAACAAATAAATTAAGGATGATTAGGAAATATATGAATTGGGTAAAAGGTTTAAAATATGAAAAAATTATAATAGGTCTTAAAATAAGAGAAAATAAAGATAGTAATGGTAAATCTGCGTGAACTGTTACTGATTGCAAGCTACATAATAAGTAAATTACTATAACAGAAAAATAAGATATAAGCTAAATAAAAATTATTAAATGAGAAATGATAAATTTAATATAACAATTCAAATTGTTGTATTGTTGTTTGTATAAAACAAACAATACAAAAAAAAAAAAAAAAAAGAAAAAAAAGAAAAAAAAATCTGAAATGTTTCAGATTTTAAATTACGTCCAAAGGGGCGTTTTTTAACATTTTGTGTGTTACCTTTCTTTATTAAATATCATGTTCCTCGCACTTAAACCATAAGATCCAGTGCAACAGCAATATCGCAAAATAGTTTTAAAACGAGCATATCTTTAGAATTTCCGATACAGAGACTCACGCGCTGGAGATAAAAATGTTTTTTCTGCACAACGTTGCCATTGCTCGCTTTGAAATCCTTGAGTTTGTTAATCAAAAATTCGTCAAAGTTATAAAAAATAGGAAATCGATCATAAAACAAATTTCAAATTTCAAATTTGGTCTTCCACATGCTCATATTCGTTGGAGGATTACGTTATTCAAAATTCGATGACTCTATGTACCGTTGTTTTATCACAATACGAGAAATATACATACATTTATGCAGATTTTTCATTATTTAATTTCTTCAAATATAATGCAGGACTCTAACATTTTGTGGCAACAGTTTGAAAAGTGAACCGACATTTATGAGTCCGACACAAAATGCCAAAACGAAACTAATAGTCCTTCGGGATTCAAATCCCTTTGGACTAAAAAAATCTGAAGATTCTCAGATTTTATATTACGCCCAAAGGCGCGTTTTGTTTTTTAACGTTTTGTGTGCTGTCCTTGTTTATTAAATATCATGTTCTTCGCACTTAAACCATAAAATTCAATTCAATATCAATATCGCAAAATAAATTTAAAATGAGCATGTCATTAGAATTTCCGATACACAGTCTCGAGCTTGACAGAATTTTTTTTTTTTTTTTTTTTTTTTTTTTTTTTTCATACAGTGATGCCATTGCTCGCTTTGAAATCGTTGAGTTTATTTATTGAAAATTCGTTAAAGTTTTACAAAACATTAAATCGATATTAAAACAAATTTCAAATTTGGGCTTCCAGATGACCATATTCAAGTGGAGGACTACGAGATTCAAAATCTGAAATTTCTAGGCACCGTTGCTTTTTCACAATGCTAGAAACATACATACATTCATGCAGATTCTTCATTATTTAATTTCTTTAAATATAATGCAGGCTCTAATATTTGGTGGCAATAATTTGAAAAATGAAACCCCGTTTTATAATGGACGACGCAAAATGCCATTGCCCCATTGGGGTAACAATGCAGTTCAGTGAATGTGTTCATAAATAACATTTATTTAACTCATTTAAATCAGGTAGTAACGTAGATTAAGTATATTACGTTATATGGATATTAATCTACTTAAATCTTATTTAAATAAAAAAAGAAAGTGTTACATTCTATTGAAGTATAGCTTATAGTTTCTTATATTCTTTATAGTTTTATTATTTATAAGGACCAGAAAACAATTCTAATTCCTAAACTGTTTTTCGCGCTTTATATCAGGTAGGCCAACAAGTCGAACGCTAGGCTAATTTTGATCGATCGTCGATCACTGGCAATAACGGCAGTGGAATTCCGTATACAGTAAGACCCCGCTTAACGCTGTTTCGTTTAGCGCTGTTTCGATTTAGCGCTCTTTTATTTCAACCCGGGGATTCCACGAAATCGCTCGCAGCATACGGGGATTCCCCGAAATATTATGCAGCGATAGGTTTCAAATACATATCCGAAAGAGTGTACTTGTATTTCTTGTTTGGTGCGGTATTGTACAGACATATTTTGAAGGGGTAAATGTGGAAGATGTCAAAGAAATAATTCAAGAAGCAGCGGCTAGTCTTTCTAATGATGAGCTCAAGGAATTAACTGAACAAGAAGAAAACAAAAATGTTGACAGCAGTGATTCAGAAGAAGAGCAAATAGAACTTAGAACTTTCGATGGCGTTTGTAAAAAGGAGTTTGTCTACCATAACTGAAATAATGGATCAATTCATTGAAAATGATTCGAATATTGACAGGAGCTCAAAAGTAAGGCGTGGTGTTAGAGATGCTCTATCCGTTTATGAAGAACTTTTAAGAGAACAACGCAAAAGAAAAAGGCAAACAACATTAGATGCTTTTGTCACAAAAAGGCAGAACACTGAAAACGCGGAAGGCTAACTAAATATGACTGAAAATTTTATTTGTTTTTTTTAAGAATATTCGTTTTGTTATTTATATTTTGTTTTTATTTTTGCAAGAAATAATAATGTGGTATTAATTTGGGCTTTAAGAAATAAATGTTTGGTTTTATTTTTATTAAAAAAACATACTTTTTAAATTTAATACCTAACCAATTTCCTAGCCATCTTCCCCTAACCCCGATATTTACATGTAAAGATAGCCTCGTTTAGCGCTGTTTCGCATTACGCTCTACTTTGATGGAACGTATCCGCCGCGTTAAGCGGGGTCTTACTGTACAATGGATTTTGAAGCGATTGTAGAAGAGAAAACCTTTTAGCAATAGTTTAACGTATTCTGGGAATTTACCGAGGTCATAAATTCCCAGAATTCTGACAGCCTGACACTGTGATGTCCATCCATCCAGCACAATACATTTTGACTTATGTTTTACACTTGTCACCGGACGCAATACGTTAACGCAACTGTTAGGGCTCGACTCATGGAAGAACACAGTCAGTTAGCTTGAATATTTGGTAGCGTCATACGGTAGCTCCTTTTCTTTTGTATTAACAGTATAGTTATTAATCAATATTATTTAGCCTCAGTGACCACTTTCGGTTTCAATTTCTCTTCTGTTTAAAATGTAAGTCCCTCTTCTTTGTTTTAAATGAAATTTCTTTTTTTACATATCTAGTTACTTGAAAAGTGAGCGTCCTCGGCAACAAAGCTCTAAACTGCGATTATTACACTGAGAGAAAAATAAGGGACAGTATTACAAATATATTTAGGAAAACAATAATTCTATTTAAATTAATATTTCAGTATTTAAATCGTAATAAATATATTGTAATTTTAGCATGCTTCTTGTTAAATTTGAATATATCGTTACTAGTTTTTAATACACTTTTATTGCTGTGTCCGATCGTAGTATGCAGTATTGTTATTATTTCTCTCAATGTAGTAGAGATAATAGCCGCAGTGCATGAGTTTTGAATTTTCTAGAAAAATATGTAATTCAATATTTATTCTCTAAATTGTCATATTTCTTTGTATTCTAGTATACCCATGAACATGAGTAGTAAACCGAAGAAATCGAAAACTTATCACTTCAATGAAAAATTGGTACTTTTTTACAGTGTTGAATGATAAATGTTGTTGTTTAATATATCTAATATGGAGAGACATTTTTTAGCTTTACATAACAAGTATCAAACAGATTATCCACCAAATTTTGAACTGAGAAAGCATGAAGTGAGGGATCTTAAAACTCAATTAACAAATCAACAAAGCGTTTGTAAAAAGTCAAGGGTGAAGTCACAAGCAGCAACTACTGCACCATTCAAAGTAGGCATTCCGACTCTTAGCAAAAAAATGTAAGCCATTTTCCGACGGTAAATTTGAAAAAAAAAAAAAAAAAAAAAAAAAAAAAAAAAAAAAAAAATTTTTTTTTGAAATGTCAGATTTACTTTTGAACGATTTTAAGAACAAGAGTGAAATTGTTGCTGCAATTCAAGATCTGCAATTGTCTCGAAACACAGTGATGCGACGAATTGAAAGGATGAGTGGGAATGTAAAAGAGCAGTTATATAACGATATTAATATCCGTTTCTTGTTTTTCCCCTTAGTGTGATGAATCTACAGATATAAGTGATACGGCACAATTACTTGTTTTCGTTCGTATGGTTTCTAAGGATTTTACATCTAAAGAAGAATTGTTGGGTATGATTTCTTTGAAGGAAAGGACTAGAAGTGTAGACATATTCAAAGCCTCTAAAAACTTGCTCAATGATTTGAAAGTACCACTTTTTAAATTAATTTCAATAACAACGGATAGCGCAGCTGCAGTGATAGGTAGCATAAATGGATTTATAGCCCTATATCAAAAGGAAGATGAATTCCCTGCCTTTTTAAGCTGTCACTGCATAATTCACCAGCAAGTGTTAGCTAGAAAGAGACTAAACACAAAAGAGGTAATGGATATAGCATTTTAAAATTGTTAATTCAATTCGAGGAACTTCTCTCAAACGGCGTCTCTTCCGCAGCTCGAAGAAGTCCAACTTGAATTATTACTACATACCGATGTAAGATGACTAAGCAGAGGTGTGTGTGTGATTATGGCAAAGCCTCGAGGGCTATCTGCTTAAGGGGAGGGATGCCTTCGTGGAGGACTTTCTAAGGGAAACTGGCTCGTATACACCTTACACATGGGGAAAACCACGAAAACGCCCATGCAGCCAGCCCGTTCACGGGATTCGAACCTCGGACCGAACTACCAGTGTTCAGCGACTATACCGCTCGGCCGCTGGTAGGCCTCGACTAAGCAGAGGTAAATGTTTGAAGCGATTTCGTGATTTATTGCCTGAAAGTATAGATTTTCTTCACAAGCAAGATGGAAACTGTGAAAATTTAAATAATGGAACTTGGCTTATCGACTTGGCTTTTCTTACTGATTTTACTTCAATATTGAGTCATATAAATTTAGAATTACAATATAAAAATAAAATAGTAATTGATATGATCAGCTGCGTAGACGCACATAAAACAAAATTGATTTTTCTAATAGAAGATCTACAACAAAACAATCTGGATCATTTTCCAAATATGGTAAATAACCTACAAAAACTTTAAAATATTAACTATAAGATCGACAAATATGCCGCGGAAATCCAAAAAGTAATTGAAGATTTTGAGATAAGATTCCAGAAAAAAAGATTCCTATATTTATAAAAAATTAAAGAAATTGTGGAATTCATATCTTTTCCTTTTGAAACAGATTTAAGTGTGAAACGCATTTAGCCAAAAAATTTCAGACGTATTTCATATGGATCAAAAGGCATTAGAAAGTGAAATTACAATTTTACAAACTGAATTAATTTTAAAAGCCCGAAAATTTGAAGAAGATCTTTGGAAATATGTCAACCGAGAAAAATATCCCAGAATCACCAATTGTAGCGAATATATCTATCCTTGTTTCGGGTCTACATAATGAATGCATACTTATGCGAATCGGCATTTTCATACTTTAAACTAACGAAGGCTAAACAACGTTCTATCCTGACTAATTCTGAAGATTCATTATTATTATCTTTATCAGGTGTATTGGTGTATTGAGAATACGGCAAAGCACACTAGGGCTATCTGCCTAAGGGGAGGGATGCCTTCGTGGAGGACTAACTGGCTTGTATACACGTTACACATGGGGAAAACCACGAAAACGCCCATGCAGCCAGACCGTTCGCGGGATTCGAACCTCTGACCGAACTACCAGTGTTCAGCGATTTTACCGCTCGGCCGCTGGTGGACCCTATCTTTACCAAGATATACATATAACTATGATTCCTTGGTTAAGAACATGCAAACTCAGTCTTCCCATTGATGTTAAGGCACCAAAGTAAATTCTAAATCTGTTTTTATCTGTAGCTACTTTGAATTAATAAATATTGTTAATAATTATCTATGTTCTTTTTTCTTCCTTTGACATGAGTTTTTGGGATCTTTAAATAATAATTATTGTTGTTTTTTACGTAGGTAGATAAACCTTATATCTATATTTCAGTACAAGGTATACTCAGCGAGCTATTGATAGATTATCTATTGATAGATTATCTACGATAATCACTATTGATATATCAAAAAGTAAGCTATGTTATTCTTTCATGATAAATTCTCCTGACCCAAAAAAATGAGAAAGGGAAATATTGAAATCAAATTATCAGGCATACTGGGCATTTTTATAACAACTTTTTCATATTAACGAACAAAGAGTACAACAACTTATACATGGCAATAGATAAAAAGATTAAATTACATTTTAAGTTAGTAAAAATCTATCTTGAAAAAGTGTAGGAAAATCAAATTCTTTAGATACTGCATGTACGGAATGCTGCTATTAAAATTTAGGTTTGGAAATTATTTTCTCCATGAGCCTATATCTCTAAAACTAAGTAATTAAAAAATAATAAAAAAATTTAACATATATTTAATTATATTTATTTGACTTACCTACCCATACCTCGCTGGAATGTTTCTTAGACTGAAACACAGTGTATAAACATTGTATGTATTTTGCACCCTTCTCTTCCCTTAGACTACACCTATGACAACAAGTCGATCGCGACACACTTTTAAAATAAAAAATAGATCTTATATACAAAAAAGTTGGCCACCCCTGCTTTATATGGACTGATAATAAGCAGAACTTCCCTGTAATTTAATTCTCACTTGAATCAGAAGCAAAATTAATCAGAATTGGCAGTTTTATTCTCTTAGCAAAATTTAAGTGTATTTTACGCTTTATTTATTACAATTATCTTGAAACAGGTTCTCATTTAGCTTATATTCTGCATTAAAAACACTTCTTCAGATTTTTTTTGTATCTTTAGTTCTTGTAAGTACGTTTTTGCAACAAATCAATGTAGCTTTAAAAGACGCTTCTTTGAGAACAGTTCTGTACTGTAAAATAATTCTGTTTATTTGCAATAATTTCTTTTACATGATGTACTAATCTACAGGTATTGCAACTTCAAAAAGTCATTTGGATATATAAAAATTTTTTAACTTTTGGTGATTTATTTACTGCTACAAATAGTTGTAACTTTTAATCGATAATTGCGTACTGTGGATGCTAATAAATAAATAAAATAGATATAAAAATCTTATATTAATATATGTTTATAAAAATTTCAAACTCCAATTAGGGGTATTTTTCATCTGATGATTATTATTTGCATTATTATTAAAAATAAGAGTGATATTCGAATCCTTGAAACCTCGAATTTCCCGAAATTTGAGATCGTTGCTCTCTTTTCTTCATTCGAATCTCAACCTAAGCAAAAAGTTAAATATTTTAACAAAAAACTTTGAAAATATTGACGTCCAATAGAAGCTTCATTGCAAGAAAAGAATTATACTTGCGATTTCAGTGGAAATGAATCCTTAATACCATCTCGTGGCGGGGCTGAATATTAAAATCTTAATTTTCTGGAAAGAATTAAGTATTCCATGCTAATGTTTACCTATGTTAATTCTTCAAATAACCCATCATCCTTTATAATTGTTGGGATTTTAACCGATTCGGCGAAAACATAAAACCTTTTGACTGTTACTTAAGTATTTTTTGGCGAATTACATTGAGAAAATGATTCATCTCATCTGTAATGAAAAGACTTAATATCAATTCTTGTTAGAAGCACGATTTATATACAAATCACTAATCCGAATAAGTCACTAAGAATTTAAGCTGTTACGGTATTATGTGAACGATTATATATATGTAAAAGATTGTTCATACTCATATTTGCAATTTGATGATTCTTAGAAGATTTTCTACGTGTAACTGAATACTTAAACTGTTTTGACTGTTTTGTCTTTATTGAAAGTAACTTTAGTTAATAGTGTTTTGATTAAAATTTTACACTAATAATTTCCTGCACGCAAACCAATCTAATAATATCAAAAGAAGGTTTTTTTGAAACATTTTAAAATCAGCTACAAATGCTTCTAGTTTATCAATTTAAAACGTAATAACAGTTGGTTACTTCGTGGGAATCAATTCATGTCATCATAGTGTATAATGTTTCTTAACAGGTGCATATGTTTTGAAATGTTAACATACCGAACGTAAAATACGATATCACATAGCCTCACAAGGTCTAATTCATGCTATATTAAACTGTAATTCACTTTTTTCGTAAGTTTTTAGTTAAAAAGGCTTTATAGTTTTAGCCCTTCGACCTTAAAATGAGTAGTAATTATTACACAATTAACACGCGGAGAGATTTTGCAATGTTAAGTACTATAAAAGTATTCTCTACTTTTCAGAACAGCCATTCAAAAAGATTAGTTTTTTTAATCCCCCCCCTTTTTTTTTTTTTTTTTTTTTTTTTTTTTTATTTTTCTGTTCAAGTAATATGCTGTATTACCTTTGCACAAGAATTCGAAGGTAATGCAGTGTTCCATTTTAGTTCAAAAAAAGTACAAATTTTATGAACATTACTTCTTCAAAAATAGAAAAAATCTAGATCTAATTTAGTTCTCTAGTTTAGAATTTTAGTTTATCTAGTTTAGAATATCTGGTTTTGTTATCTAGTTAGTTATCTAATTTAGCTACCTAGATCTAAGTTAGTTGTCTAGCTTAGAAATAGTTATAATTATATTGATTTATAGTGTTAAAAGATAAAATTTGAAATGATATCTCTGAATTCGAATGTGAAAATGGTAATTTAAAATAAGGCGAGTTATTATTTAAAAAGTAATTTTTTTTTTTACTTACCCCAATTTATTAATTTTTTTTTATTTCAATGAAAAAATAAGCTCTTTAAAATACTGACATTGTGAAAATGCCTAAAAATAAGGCATTTTTATATTATTTCAATCTAGGAAAAAATGAAACACGTAAATAAATTAAAAACAAGTTTCATTTCATTCATTCTAAAAAGAAAATTCGAACATTCGAAGTTCAGATAACTTGAGTTTCATTATATGTCTCCTTTTTTACTTCCTTGCACGAAGTAAGAAGGAAGTATTGTAATCGCGAAAAGTTTCAGGTAACATATTTCAACGAAAATATCCATTTTGACCGCTATCGAATGCAATTTAATGATGTGTTTGCGTGACATCTGTACGTAAGGACATAATAAAAGACTCTTTTCCTCCAAAAAAATTATAAAACTGCTTTAAAATGAATTCTGAACAGAAATTTTTCGTGGCGTCTGTATGTACGTATCTCGCATAATCAAAAACGAGAAATTTTTGATTTTTTGTAGATGTGCACCTCGATACAAAAATTGAAATTTTGTATATACGACTGCTATAACATGTAGATGTGCACCTCGTATTTTGGTCTCAATCGGATGCGTCAAACGTATATAAATATATTTATAAATATATCCACTCTGTTACTCGGCTCAGTGATCTCAGTTTCTTTACTCCTATATATTGTACATTTTTTGCTTTAAAAATGATTGAATTATGTTGTTCGGTTAAGGTTTTTATGCCTTTCGTAAATCTGCAAGCAATATTTGTACAATTATCAACAATTTAAAAGCTGTTTAAGTGCGGTTAAGCCTAATCTTTAAATAACATGGCGGACATATTTGTTTACATTTGAAACACCAGAATAGTAGATTTGTTGAAAATCTAGAGAGACTAAGCTTCGCATCGACAAAGATAACTCCTCTATTTATTATTACGAATTAAATTATGCTTAATCCTTTCTGGATTTTTTTCGAGGAAATAAGTGTTTAAGATTTACTTCGTAATTTTTAATATAGATATTTTGAGTTTTTGTGTATTTTTGCCTTGTCGCGAACTGAGAACTGAATTAATTGAATGAGAAATAGTCAATCGTCTATGAAAAACTGTTTCTT
Organism: Stegodyphus dumicola; assembly: GCF_044657685.1. Lineage (NCBI taxonomy): Eukaryota > Metazoa > Arthropoda > Arachnida > Araneae > Eresidae > Stegodyphus > Stegodyphus dumicola. The sequence goes on along the minus strand of NC_140774.1, from coordinate 154,892,363 downwards.
TTTTTTTTTTGTTTTGTTTGCTTAATTTCTTTTATACAGCGTTCTAGATTTATTATAGTATTTGAATAGAATATGTGGCAACGATTAGGTAATTCTTCAAATGATATAAATTTTGTGCATTCTGAGTTATAATATGAACGAAATATAACGCTGTTAAGTGAACCTAGCGCCAGAGTGTCGCTATGGTAAACAAATATAGTGAATTCTAAGGAGTGCATTTATTCTGTTGTGGTTTATGCGCTATGGACGAAGTAGATTTAATTCAATCCAATAAGTTTAAATGAAATGCAAGAAAAAATGTGTTTAATTTAATATTCATAGTCAGTGGTATATAGTCATATTAATAGTCATGTGGTGTACACATCAGATTTTTAATATGTATGCAACTGAGCCTAACTGAATTTTAAATTTAAACTAGTTTTTCAAATACTAATTAATTAAATTACTTTTCCAAATACTAACACTAGGTTAGATAAAAAAAAAGAATAGAAATATTTTTGATATAATAATACATCTACATAAAAAATTTCTGTATAAGACCAATTATTTGAATTTCCATAATTCTCTTCTAAAAATCAAAACTAATGTTTGAATGTGACGAAACGTATTAAAAATTAATTTTCGAACTCTTTAAAAATAAATCGGACTTTCGAATTTGATTCATCGAAATATTAGATAAGTTGCTTTGAAAAAAAGACACATAAACAAACAAAAATCTGAAAGCTCTCAGATTTTATATTACGCCCAAAAGGGCACTTTTTTTCCCATTTACAGACGTATGCAAGTTTCGAAAGTATTTGGACTAATGCCACATTATGCTAAAAATATTTTTAAACAGCATATATATAAAATTTCCGATAGACAGTCTCGCGCGCTGGGAATAAAAATGTGTTATTCCCGTATAGTGTTGCCAACTGCTCGATTTCAAATCGTTGAGTTTATTAATCAAAAATTCGTTAAAGTTTTACAAAATAATAAGCAAACAATAAAACAAATTCCAGTTTTCAAATTCGGGCTTGCAGGTGCCCATATTCGGGTGGAGGACTACGTTATTCAAAATTTGATGGCTTTAGGTACCATTGTATTTTCATAATGCGAGCCACATGCATACTCGTAGATTCTTCATTATTTAGTTTCCTTAAATAATTCTTTGCAAGGGTTTTCAAGTGGAAGAGAGGGGCCCACCAGCGGCCGAGCGGTCGCTGAACACTGGTAGTTTGGTCCGAGGTTCGAATTCCGCGAACGGGCTGGCTGCATGGGCGTTTTCGTGGTTTTCCACATGTGTAACGTGTATACGAGCCAGTTCCCTTAGAAAGTCCTCCACGAAGGCATCCCTCCTCTTAGGCAGATAGCCCTCGAGGCTTTGCCATAATCACACACACACACACACACACACACAAGTGGAAGAGAGATTGTAATTGAGTTTGGTGTATTATCCTACTCTTGATAATGCTACATCAGATTTAATTGAATTCCTTCTCTTTATTTATTTTTCTGGTTATTGGTATATTTTTCTAGGTTTTTTTTTAATTTTTAGGTTTTAATTTCCCATTTCTTTAATTCTCATTTTGTATATTTATAGGATGTTTGGAAATTTATTGATATTGAATTTCACTTCTTTTGGGTCTTTGTGTAAAGTAGGTTCTAAATTTCTTAACTTTTTTCTGTACTGGTCAATTTTCAGCAGCATATGGTGCGAAAATACTTTGAACAATTATGATTTTAAATAAAACATTTTTTGTAATACTATATATATATATTGTTGCGTGCGTACGGGTTTGTTACGCAATGAACGCACAAGTCCGATGAAAAATTAATAAAAATTTGTTATTATCACAAAATGCTTAAATTCCCTCAGATATCCTTTCAGTATTAAAATATCTCACAGTAGTTATCTTTTAACCACTCAAACGTCCAACAGAAGTTAATTCAAATCAGCTAAAGAAAGCTAATCCGCGAATTCGCTACAATCAACAAGAGCAGTTTTCTAAACAAACTCTTAAAACAACAACAAACTAACTAATAATCGAATTGAGATGTTTTCCTCCATTTTATATGATTTTAAACCGCGCGCAAGAATTTTCTAGCACTTTCTCGAAATCAAAAAGATATATTTATGTATTAAATGTTAAATGCACGTGCTCTTGTATTTTTAATTTTCCGGCTTAGCTTTCCTTTAATATTCGTCACGCGCTGCATTGCACGGGGAATATAAACAATTTAATTTATAAGGTCTACTAACATTAGCTGTTTAAATACCAAATTCGTAACAATATATATAACTGTGTATAATTTAATAGGCATTTTTAGGAAATCATGTGGTGTGCACATAGGATTTTTACTTCCTTGTACGAAGTAAAAAGGAAGTATTGTAATCGCGAAAAGTTTCAGGCAGCATATTTCAACGAAAATATCCATTTTGACCGCTATCGAATGCAATTTAACAATGTTTTTGCGTGATTTCTACACGTAAGGACAGAATAAAATACTGTTTTCCTCCAAAAAATCATAAAATTGCTTTAAAATGAATTCTGAAGAGAATTTTTCGTGGCGTCTGTACGAATGTATGTACGTACGTACGTATCTCCCATAACTCAAAAACGAGTTGCCTCAGAACGTTGAAATTTTGCATATAGGACTGCCGTAACATGTAGATGTGCACCTCGTATTTTGGTTGCGATCGGCAGCACCAAACGTATATAAATATATTTATATATATATCCACTCTGTTACCCGGCTCAGTGATCTCAGTTTTTTTACTTATATATGTTTGTAAATTGTACATTTTTTGCTTTAAAAATGATTGAATTATGTTGTTCTTATCTTCCGTTTAAGGTTTTTATGCTTTTAGTAAATCTATATGCAATATTTTTAGAATTATCAACAATTTTAAAGTTGTTTGAGTGCCGCTAAGTCTAATAATTTTTTTGATAGCGGCCATTGCTTGTTTACATTTGAAACAGCAGGATAGTGGATTTGTTGCCAATCTAGAGAAACTTAGCTTCGCAACAACAAAGATAACACATTCATTTATTATTGCCAATTAAATCATGCTTAATTCTTTCTGGAATTTTTTCGAGGAAATAAGTGTTTAAGATTAACTTCGTAATTTTTAATACAGATATTTTGAGTTTTTATGTATTTTTGCCTTGTCGCGAAGTGAGAACTGAATTAATTTAATGAGAAATACTCAATCGTCTGTGAAAAACTGTTTCTTTTTTTGTTTTGTTTGCTTAATTTCCCACCAGCGGCCGAGCGGTAAAGTCGCTGAACACTCGTTAATCCCGCGAACCGACGGTCCGAGGTTCGAATCCCGCGAACGGGCTGGCTGCATGGGCGTTTTCGTGGTTTTCCCCTATGTGTAACGTGTATACGAGCCAGTTTCAGGCAGTTAGCTCTAGTGTGCTTTGCCATTATTAAATAAACCAACCTTTGCAATGCTTCAACATTTGAAAAGAAATTTTTTTCGGAAATGAGAATTAAAATTCGGAACTGAAGTATGACACTCTAAAAGTTTTTTTTCCTTATAAATACTGAGCAAGCAATCGGACATTTTCTTAACATTTCATATAGATTCTTAACATTTTATACATAATTTCTTCATTACTAATTATTTTTCTGGCCTTTTTAATTTAAATTTGATTTTTAATTTTTTTCTGCCGTCAAAATAAATTTAAAGAACTGAAATTATAGCAAATAGAGATTCATTTCTATAAGATTAATGAAATAATATAGTGTTGCTTTTACAAATTAATTTATTAATAGAAATAATTTAGAGACGAATTAAACACTATAAAATGACATTTAAGATTTGAAATTTAAAATTCGTACTTCCAGGTGCACATGTTCAGGTGGAGGGTTAGGTTATTCAAAATTTGATGGCTCTAGGTAGCGTCGTTTTTCCACAATGCAAGGGTAACATGCATACATACATGCAGATGTTTAATTATTTATTTTTTTAAAAAATAATACTGGACGATAATATTTCAAGGCAACAATTCGAAAAGTTATTCGCTGTTTATAGTGAACCCACGCAAAATCCTTTTTTCGAGAGTAGTAGCTCATTTTGGGCTAAAAATCAAATTTATGAAGTGTCCTATTAATTAACCGGGGGGTAAAGGGAAAGGAAATTGTAAAAAAATGTGAAAGGAGTGAAATTTTAACGGTCACCCGAAAAGTTTGCGAAGGTTTTACCACGCTTTCGCTGAGTCTACCTGTCTGCAGTTGAACTCACTCCTACTAATCCATTTATTTTTGTCTTTTCAGCTTTATTATTAAACATCATTTTCTTTGCACGTACGCCATATACAATTCAACAGCAAAATAATAAAAGTTTTAAAAGCAGCATGTGTTTAGAATTCCTGATGAAGTGATGGCATGCATTGTTCTACTTTTTTCAGTTTATCAGTACAGTTTTCTTAGTAAGATGGCTTTCAAATTTTTTTCTATCTTTTTATTATTAACGTTTTGTGTGTTAACTTTATTAGTAAAATATCATGTTCTTCGCACTTACGCTACATAAAATTCAGACCAGCGGCCGAGCGGTAAAGTCGCTGAACACTGGTAGTTCGGTCCGAGGTTCGAATCCCGCGAACGGGTAGCACGATGTTTTAGAACTGCGATGTTTTCTCTTTGCGATGTTTTCTCCCACGATGTTTTGTAGCACGACGTTTTCGCCTTGCGTTGTTTTCTCCGCAACGTTTTCGTCCGCGATGTTATCGGCGGACACCGTTTTCCCCATGTGTAACGTGTATACGAGCCAGCTTCCCTTAGAAAGTCCTCCACGAAGGCATCCCTTCACTTAGGCAGATAGCCCTCGTGTGCTTTGACGTAATTAAATTAAATTAAATACACCATAAAATTCAGTTGAATAGCAAAATCACAGAATTTTTAAAAACAGTAAGTCTTTAGAATTTTTGACACACACTCTCGCGCGATGCAGGTAAAAATGTTTTAATCCGTACAGTGTTGCCACTGCTCGCTTTTAAATTGTTGAGTTTGTTAAAAATTCGTTAAAGCTTTATGAAATTCGAAATACAAAATTCGGGTTTCCATGTGCACATGTTCGTGTGGAGGATTACGTTATTCAGAATTTGGTGGCCGTACGTACCGTTATTTTTTCACATTGCGAGAAATATACATACTTTCATGCAGATTCTTCATTATTTAATTGCTTTAAAGGAACATAGGGCGATAATATTTGGTGGCAACTATTTTTTTAAAGTGATTCAGACATTTAAAGCGATATGCCGCCTAATCCCTTTTCGAGACTATAGCTCATTCGAGCTAACGCCGTTTTGGGTTTAATATCGTTTATATGAAACAAGATTTTGTTTATTCACAAACAAAAGTGTGTTTATATGAAACTCATAATATCCGATGAATTATCTTTTGTAATGCTGCCAACTTCAGTGTTTGTCCGCTGATAGATTTCTTAGAATGATAAAAAGTTCACTTAAAGTATACTATAGAATGCTTTTGTAAGCTATTGTAATCTTTGATGTTGATTGTTGTCCAACAACTTTCAAACTGGTACGTTAATTAACTGACGAATTTCATCATTGGATTCATGTAATTGAGAGACTGAGTTCGCATACATTACAGTAAGAAAACTCGTTTTCTTTCACTCGTTTCATTCAAAATGTGTATTTGTGTATTTATCGGCTAAAAGTAAAGCAATTAAAAATATGCTAAAAGAATTAATAATGACTGGTTTTCAATCTCTGTAAATCAACGTAATTGCGGTTTTTATTTCTGTCACGAGTTTAATGAAAAAAAAAAAAAAATTATAAAGGCAAGCTTTCTTTTCCATCAAAGATTTTAAGGTTTTTAACAGTTTTATTCAAATCAAATTAACTTTAACACCTCATCCTTTCCAGTCTCCTCATTAACTTTTCTTTCAATCATTATTTTTTTACATTTTACGAAAGGTTAAATTATTTTATGCGTTAGAATAATAAACTTAAAGTATCATTTAAATTTCTTAAGACTTATACATTTAAAGAACAAATACTGCGTATACACGTTATATACTTTCGCTGGTAATTTTGAAAATTTACGACATTTCGTTCTGTTAGTTCTTTTCTTATGACTAGGAATTATATTTTTAAATGACATTCAAAATAAAGGAAAATCTAAAAGCTTTCAGATTTTATATTACGCCCTCTCTCTCTCTTTTTTTTTTTTTTTTTTTTTTTTTTTTTTTTTTTTAAGTTTTGTGTGTTACCTTTAACCACATAAAATTCAATTCAACAGCAATATCACAAAATATTCAAAAACAGCAAAACAGCATATCTTTAAAATTTCCGATACACAGTCTCGCGCGCTCGAGATGAAAATGTTTTTTCCGTACAGTGTTGCCATTGCTCGCTTTGAAATCGTTGATTATTTTTAATCAAAAATTCGTTGAAGTATTACAAAATTTGAAATAGGTAATAAAACAAATTCGAAATTCAAAATCCGGTCTTCCCAGTTCCCATGTTCGGTTAAAGGACTATGTTATTCAAAATTTGATAACTCTAGGTACCGTTGTTTTATCACAGTACGAGAAATATTCATGCATGCATGCAGATTATTCATTATTTAGTTTCTTTAAATATAATACATTGCGATAATATTTGGTGGCAACAGTTTGAAAAGTGAACCAATGCAGAAAGTGAAACGAAGCAAAATGCCGCTTTTTGAAACTAATACCTCTTTGGGATAACGATAGTGTTTTATTATTTCTGTTTTATATATTTACTTAATTAAATTCAATTTTGCCTGCAATTAGTTGCTTTTCTATAACTTACTTCCTATTTCATATTATCCTGAGTATTTTTTTCGAATGGATTTGAGGCTGTGACATCATTATAAAATTTCGGAATGTATCAAGCTAGCTTAAAGGTAATTGAGGTTCGAAACTAAATATTACTAACATCGAAGAGCTTAAAACCATGCATTTAAATATAAATGATATTAAAAATTATAAGGAAATATCTGAATATGTAGGAAAATATAAAGGTTGAAAAAGCAAATAAAGCTAATAATAATGCCTAAATGAAGTAAAGTAGAAGAATTAGTAATGGTAGACTATTGTAATCGAAAATTATAATGAATGAGTAAAACATTTTAAGAAAATTTCAGAGTACGCAGAAAAAATTAAAGATATTAAAAATATAAAAGCAGCAAAAAGCACCCTAAATTAAATAAAGTTCATATAGATGGTCAGAAAATACAGGAAATGAGTTAAAAATGAGAGTCATTTGAAAATTACGAACGTTAAAAATACGAAGGAAGTCTAAAATTAAGTAAATATCATGTATCGTGGTCAGAAATCATAAGAAATAAGTTAAAAATAACGTTAGAAACGTTAAAAGTAACGTACGTTAGAAAATTACGAACGTTAAATGTAGGAAAGCTGAAAATTGCATCTAAAATTAAATAAAGATCACGTATATCGTCAGAAAAAATAGGACATAAGTTAAAAATTAGAGTAAGTTTGAAAATTATGAACGTGTACGAAAGAAGTTAAAAATTACGCCTAAAATTTAATAAAGGTCATGCATATGTCAGAAAATATAATAGATAAGATCAAATTAAAAACGCGATGGAAATTATTGGAAAGGTAAAATTATCAAAGAATTAAAAAAGAACTTTTAAAATTAAATAAAATTCATGTAGAAAGTATAAAAAATGAGATAAAAATCAGAGTACGTTGAAAGTACGAGTACGTTGAAAATCACAAATGTTAAATGTACGAAAAAAAAGTTTAAAATTAAATAATGTGATAAATAAAATGTACGTATTTGAATAATTACGTTCTTAAAATGTATGAAATAAGTAAGTTGGAAATTACAAAGGTTAAAATGTACGAAAGAGGTAAAAATTACATCTAAAATTAAATACAGAACAAGTACTTATTTAAGTTATTACACTCGTAAAATACAATAAATAAGTTAAAATTAAGAATATTTAGAAAACTATAAGAGAAAGAAATGTTGGTGGAAAAATATAAAAAAATAACTTAAAAATTAGAGTATGTTAAAAATGACGAAGGTTAAAACGTGCGAAACAAGTTCAATATTGCATCTAAAATTAAATAATGTAATTAATGAAAGCACATATCTGAATATTTACGCTCGTAAAATATAACAAATAAGTCAAATTTTAGAATATATTGAAGATTACAATCGTTAAAAATGTGCGAAAAAGTTGAAAAAAGTTGAAAATTTTATCTAAAATTAAGTAATATAATAAATAAAAACTCTTAATACTATAAATATAAGTTAAAAATTAAAATACATTGGTTACAAACTATATGAACAAAATTCTGTAGATAATGAAATAAACAATAAAAATAAGTAATATAATTACTTATTTTCAATGCACGGAAAATGTCATCATGAACCGAAGATGTAAGAAGTAAGATAAACTTAAGAGTATATAGGAAATTAAAGCTTAAAAAATACGGTGGATATTAAAAATTTATCTCTAAAATTAAGGTCGGCCGAATAAGCAATTAAATTCGCAAATAAGAGATGTTAAATGTATATATAGGAATTAACCACCACAAACATATTCGAACACCGCAAAGGCTAAGAATTCTAATATTTTTGATAATTACCCCTGGAAGATCAATAAAAGATAATCTCTTTTGTCAAAAAGTTTGTATATTATCTTATCAGTTGGCTACTTGTATATTGCACCCCGTACCACCTACCAGTTGCACCGCCTGCAAGTTTGAGATCCTGGCGCTGAATCGGTACTTTCTCACTACTGAAGAGAGATGAATTCCATTAACCCCTCAAAATTTAGGGCAATTTAGTCTTCTAGGTTTGATTTTGAAATAGGATTATTGAGTAGTATATTTTTGAGAAAGTTTTAAAGGAAAACAATATAAAAATTACTTAAATGTAAAAATTATATAACAATTACAATAACAATTTAAAAAAAATAGTAAAGGAAATCCGCAATTCACTGTTTATTCGACATTCGCGGTAAAATCTGATATCCGAGCAGTTTTAAAGAATGCTTCAAAATTTGGCCGCGAGAAAATAATTGACAATGAAATATGCGTTTCTCTTTCATCGATATTCGTTTTTAGCGTTTTCGTGATCAGATTTACGAGCTATTTTCAGGAAAAAAAAAAAAAAAAACCTGAAAGGTTTCAGATCATAAATTGAGTCCAAAGGGACTCTTTTTTAACGTCTTGTGTGTTACCTTTATTTATTAAATATCATGTTCTTCCCACTTAAACCATAAAATTTAGTTAAAGAGAAATAGCGCAAAACAGTTTTAAAATGAGCATATTTTTAGAATTTCCGATACACAATCTCGCGCGCTGGAGATAAAAATGATTTTTCTGTACAACGTTGCCATTGCTCGCTTTGAAATTCTTCAGTTTGTTTATCAAAAATTCGTTAAAGTTTTACAAATATAAAAGCGATAATAAAACAAATTCCAAATTTCAAATTTGGACTTCCAGATGCCCATATTCGCAGGAGGATTACGGTATTCAAAATTGGATGGCTCTAGGTACCGCTGTTTTATCACAATGCGAGAAACCTACATACATTTATGCAAATTCTTATTAAATTTCTTTAAATATAATACAGGGCAATAATATTTGGTGGAAACAATTTGAAAGTGAAGCAACGCTTATAGTGAATCGACGCAAAATGCCAAAACAAAATTAATAGTCCTTCTGGGCAAATTCCCCAATTCGAACATGAAAGTAAGACAAATGCTGTTGGTTATCTCATTGATTAAATCAATGTTTAGCCTATGGGCTTCAATTCAGAATTTGGTGGAAACAATTTGAAAGTGAAGCAACGCTTATAGTGAATCGACGCAAAATGCCAAAACAAAATTAATAGTCCTTCTGGGCAAATTCCCCAATTCGAACATGAAAGTAAGACAAATGCTGTTGGTTATCTCATTGATTAAATCAATGTTTAGCCTATGGGCTTCAATTCAGAATTTGGTGCAAGAACAAATATGCTCTTCCAAATCATATTCTTAAAAACTTACCAGAAGTTATAGTGCTGCGAAATTTACATTTCACTGGAAAAAAAAAAAAAAAAAAAAAAATCATAAAATCAATGGAAATTTGATTCTGCTTTTCTGTAAAGTGCAGAAAACATATAACTTGCAACAGAGTTCCGGTATTTTAACAAATAAAAACTTAGGAGTTAAATTTCTTTTCTACCGTGATAACTATCATATTGTTCATTCAGTTGCTTTGGAAATACATTTCCGATCCTTGGAATCGCTCCCTAAGCTTTTATTTTTTATTTATTTATTTTTTCCCATTTGTCTCGTTCCTTCGATTTCAGATGAAATCTTAATAATTTTTAAATAGGCAGCAAATCTGAAGAAATATTTCATGGAAATGTGTTATTTGACTGCAAAGTTCTATGTCTCTCAAAAACAAAATAAATAAACTTCCCTATGCACTCACTGCTTTTGGTATATTTTAAATCAGTTCTTTTTTGTCGGGTGTCCATTACTGTGTACGATATACATCGTATATTGTAAAGACCACAGCACTAAAATATTGTCACTGCCACATGAAGATGTTTCGAGAAGAAAAACATATCTGTATGTTTATAACTCTCTTGAAAGCATTTTGATAAAGTTATTTAAGGACTGCTAGATGAAGCTAAGAAGCTTTCCAAGAATTCTATTGCGGAAAGAATCACAAGTAATGTCGAGACGAATTGTTTCAACGATAAACCTGTAAAAGAAATAGTAAGGATTACGTTGATGTACACAGTTATAAAAATCGGATATTTGTAGTGTAATTCATAATTTCTTAAATTCGTTTTCGATCCAGTAAATAATAAAATATCTCGGAAATCATCATCCAAATCCTTTTTTGTATAAATGAATTTCGTTTTTAACTACGCAAATAATTTTATTTTAAGAATTTATATTTAATTAATTAAGAAGCATTTGAAAGGTCATAGTTTCATTAATACCGATTTTTTTTAGCCCAGAAGGGCTATGAGTCTCAAAACGACATTTTGCCTCGAATCGCTTTAAATGTCCGAATCACTTTTTAAATTGTTGCCACTGAATAATATCGACCTTTCTTATATTTCAAGAAATTAAACAATGAAGAATCTGCATGAATGTACGCATATTTTTTGCATTGTGAAAAAAAAAAAAAAAAAAAAAAAGTTACCTAAAGCAATCAAATTTTGAATAACGTAGTCCTCCAGCCAAATATGGGCACCAGGAAGCCCGAATCTTAAATTTCGTATTTATTTTATTATCTGTTTCAACGGAGTTTTTATTAAGAAACGTAACGACTGAACAAGCAAATAGTAGCAACACACTGAACAGAATAAAAAAATTTTATCTCCAGTGTGCGAGACTGTCTATCGGAAATTCTAAAGGTATGCTGTTTTTAAATATTTTTAGATAATGTGGCCAAATGCTCTCGAAACGTGTGTATGTCCGTTATAAGGTATTTCTCCCGCCTTCCTAACGTGCCTTCGTTGTGTAGTGGTTCTGCACTCAGAGCCGGTATTCGAGAGAAACGTGGTTCGAGTCTCGGCGAAGGCGCTGCTCATTTTTCATCTCTCCTGCTTTCAAAGTCAACCTAATGTCTCTACAGTGGCGCCCGAACTAAAAGGAGGTGGATGATGATTCTCCACCACCAGGATTTGGCGATTGTTTCCCCTAAAATCCCCAGTCGCCGTTTAGAAGGGGATATATAAAGGTATTTCTCCCGCCTTCTTAGCGTGCCTTGCTAAGTTAATTATGAGATTATTTCCTTCACTTTTGTTAATCTGATGCTCTTATAATGAAAATTATTTCTTTTTTGTTTAAATTTCTTGTTTTGTTTTTTATAAATTTATTAGTTAATAAAAAATTTGAAATTAAAAATTATCCTTCTTTCCATCTTGCGCTCACAGATCATTTTACTAATATCCATTTAAAATTATTAAAGCCTGAAAAACGCATGTCTGCGATGTTATCGTTATGCGATGAATTGTAGGTACTTTATTTTCTACCACCATATTTTCGACGACGATGTTTTTAAACTGCGAAGTTTTTGAACCGCTTTATTGTCGATGACGATATTTTGTAACCACAATGTTTTAGAATTAAGCGTTCCACGTTTAGTAATCACGTATATCAATGCTTGGACTAATCATTTGCTTTGTATACTTTCTTTAATTTCAAAAGATTCTAAATCTATGATGTGTTACTCAAATACCTTTATCTATCAAATTTCATTGAGAGCGAATAAATTTTTTAGTCATAAACTTCATTAATAAAGTTTAATTTGTATCTGTTTACTAAATATACATGTATTTTTTAAGATCGTCTTCTTAAATTCCTTTTTATTAAACTAAATTTAAAATTTTGTTTTGATTCAAAACTTTTAAAACTCTCAATATTGAGTAATTTCTCCCTTTTTTTGAAACTATTTCTTTACGACATCGATCGCAGCTAGATTTTATCTTGTTTTTCCCGTGCATTTCATTGCAGAGATTTGAATGTTGGATTCAATGCAGTAGCTTCGTTTATAATTCATAAAAAAGACAGATTGAAAAGCGCTGGTTTGAATTATTTATGAGCAAGGCCTTTTTAAAATGGCGCACATATATGCTCAACTTTCGCAAATTTCTTTTCAGCCCATGCTTTAATATAAGATATGTTTTATGTAAGATATGATAAATATTTCTTCAGAAGTTTGGAAATATGTATCTTTTCAAACCGATTATAAATTACATTACTTGTTGAGCAGATTAAAGATTTTATTTTTTGTTTATTCCATTACTTATCAATTGATAGAATTTTAATCGATTAATCGATTGATTATCCGATTAATTGTGCCACCTCTCATTCATTTTCATCTTTGAAAGGTTTTTTTTTTTTTTTTTTTTTTTTTTTTTTTTTTTTTTTTTTTGTAGTATTCTTTTTACATATATAAGAGAAGATTTGCATGTTTCTTTCCGTTTCCATTTTACAATATAGATCACAAATACATAAGAATCTTCAGCTTTTTGTTAACTCCTAGAGGAGAAGAATCATGATTTCTTTTATGGTTTTAAGTGTAACCGGATGCCATAAATTTCCGGGTTATTAGTCTCAAAAGGAGGTTTTGTGGCGTTTCACTATGAACAGCGAATCAGTTTTTAAATTGTTGCCACCAAATATTATCACATTGTATTATATTTAAACAAATAATGAAGAATCTGCATGAATGCATGCATGTTTCTCGCATTGTGAAAAAACGACGGTACCTAGAGCCATCAAATTTTGAATAACGTAATCCTCTATCCGAACATGGAACCATGCGAAAAGACACTCGAATTCTGAATTTCAAATTTGTTTATTATCTATTTCATACTTTGTAAAACTTTAACGAATTTTTGATCAACAAACTCAACGATTTGAAAATGAGCAATGGCAACACAACACGGAAAAGAACATTCTTATCTCCAGCACGCGAAACTGTCTGTTGCAAATTTTAAAGATAGGCTGTTTTTAAATATTTTATGATATTGCTGCTGAATTGAATTTTATGTGATAAAGTGCGAAGAACATTATATTTAATAATTTTTTAACGTAACACACAAAACGTTATAAAAACGCCCCTTTGGGCGTAATATAAAATCTGAAAGCTTTCAGTTATTTTGTTTTTACTTTTTGTTTTACTTCTGTTCTTGTGATCCTATTTACTACGTAGAAAAGCTGTTCGAAGCAGGTTTATGTAATAGTCATTTTTACTCATGAATATTAGTAATGTAATTATTTTTACATATATTTATTTACAGTTCTTCCATTTAGCGTATTTGTATTGGTAGCTTTGTTTAGTGTTTATTCAATATTACTGTTTTTTTTTTTTTTGGTCAGAATTTTATCTCTAAGTAATATAATAACGATATCTTCATTTGTACAGCTTTAGTCGCATGAGGCATTCTTGCATAAATACAGCTAGAAAAGTTATTTGATCTGTATATTTATTACATCTGTAACAGTATTTAGTTTATCATGACTTTTATCCTTGTGTCCTTAACCGTCTTGCTGATTTTGTGCAGAGATCGTACAAAACAGTTTCAAGCAGAAGGCATCTTCAAGACTTCCCTCTCAAGACTGCAAACTTTGCTGAGTGTTGCAAATAGTAGATGGCTTCTGCCGAAACAGTCCTTAAACATCGTTAGACTATCAAAGTCCTAGGATCGGTGGTTTTTTCTGGCAGTGTTAGTGTTATCAGTTACAATATTTCATCAAGAATTAACGAACAGTGCACATCCAGAAAATATTGCCAGGCAGTTTTTACATTATGTTTTTCTTGCCAAGAAGTAATTTAGTTTTATTTCAATTATGAAAAGTAGAAAATAAATTCATATTTTATGATTGTGAAACAAAATATTCCTTGGTTACTGAAAAAAATTAATGCTGAATTTTTATCAGCACTAATATTTCCGTCTGTTACAGAACTAACATCATTATTTTAAAGTTAGTTAGATCAGTTTTAAAATATTGATCTGAGTTTGTGGCTAGAAAACATTTAAAAAGTAATAATGAATAGTTAGGCGAAGCAACAACTTTGTGTTTGCCGTAGATTTTAGTTAAGAGTTTTTCGATTTCGAGGCAAGCAAGTACAAGTTCCCCTTCATCACGAGAAAAAGAAACTGCCGACTAAAATCTACGCCAAACACAAGGCTTTGCCTAATTTTATGTTTCACGTGTTTCAATTTGTTGCTGAATGCAACAAATTGAAACTGACAATAAGTGAAGAAAAATCAAAAGCTATAATTTTCTATAAAAAATCTCAAAAAATCACTCGACTACCAAAATTTTCAATAGAAAATAATAGAATAAAAATAGTTCCAAAACTTAAATTTCTAGGCATAATCATTGACAAAAACCTCAACTGGATTGAACATCTCAAATATATCAGAACTAAAACACACAAAATAGCAAACAACTTACGTTATGTCCAAAGACTAAATTGGGGACTAAATCCTCATATTCAAAAAATATTGTTCAATACAGTAATAACAAAAATAGTCTTATATGGTGCAGAAATTTGGGCGCAGCCTATGACTGTTCGGAAACAAAAACAACTGCAAGCCATACAACGTCCATTCCTTCTCCGGATCACAAAATGTTATAAAACAACATCAAATGCTGCCCTATGTGTACTTTCAGGAATAGCACCTCTTCATAGCACAAACTGAACATGCAAAAGCCACAGTTCTCAAATTAAAAAAATCCTGCATATTACATGATGAAATATTTAATCCAAACAATTTTGAAATTTCAGTCAATCCCTACAGAAGACATCCTGCCTCTAATCCTAAAATATATAGCACAGTAAAACCTCCAACCAATCATATATCTCCACCAATAATATATACAGATGGATCGAAAATGGACTTAGGAGTTGGCTGTGCATGTATAATACAAATTGATCAAACCCAGAAAATAACTCTCCAAAATCGTCTCTCCAAGGAAAATAGTATCTTCCAAGCAGAATTACACGCAATTCAATAGAATACTCTATCGATAACAATTTACAAAAAATCAATATTTTCTCGGATAGTCAATCAGCAATACTAGCTCTACAAAATCTCAAACACACATCTGAAATAATTCAAGATATTTTTAACAAAATTATCCAATATCCTCAAATATCACCAAACATTTATTGGATAAAGGCTCACGTCGGAGTTCTTGGTAACGAAGAAGCCGATTCAGCAGCCAAATCAGCTACTACCAACAATAATATCCCTTCAAGAAAAATCTCCTGGCCGAAATCATACCTCAAGAAATATCTACATAAAATCAGCCTCCAAATGTGGGAAGAAGAATGGACAACAATAAATACAGGAAGACAATTTAATCAAATAGCACCTCATGTAAATGATACATGTACAATGGTCAATGGTTATATAAACCGCTTTTTAACTGGACATGGGCTATTTCCCACATACTTCTTCAGATTCAACATCTCTAACTCTGAGCAATGTGTATGTGGAAATAAAGGTGATCCAATCCATTATATTACTCAATGTCCCTTAACAAAGTCAACTCATATTAAATTACCTAATTCAAATAACAATGCCTTCCTTCGTTTTGCAATTACCAACAAACATTTAAAAAGTAAAATAGAAAATACAATCAAATATCTATCTTCAATAGGCAAAAATTTATGTGAGCACTAATGTAATTAATGTCAAAATTCATTTTTGAAGCTGCAATTCATCTAAAACTTTTATTATCTAATTATCTTAAAAACAAACCCTTGCAATAATAATGATATAGTAAAAAAGGGAAAAAGAAGAGGAAGAAGATACAGATTCATATAATAAACTTTATCTCAAGGAACTATTAAGAACTGTTATAAATTATGACTGTTAGCCTACTATTATTATAGCTATCAGAGAATTGAGACTATTAAAATTTCCAAGACACTTTGTCAAAAAATTTTTTTAGCGAAAAAGTTTCAATTGTCTGTTTCGGCGAAACGCGTAATGGGGTTAGCTTGATTCGACGTTCAAATAAATGAAATTTCCCTTGAAAAGCCTGTTTGGAAGTCGAATTTGGCTAATTTACCATTTTCCGCTTACTTTTTAACTTTTTCAGTTTTTTAATTTTATTTATGTTTTACATGTCTAATGATTTGCTTTTCATGTGTATTAATTTTTGAAAACGTTTTAAACCTTTTGGAGCAGCAACTCTTGGTAACTTTTAGGCGAGCTTTCTACAATTTTTATATTTTACTTATTTTGCAGCATATTGCGCAAGATGTTTTCTAGACCAAAATTGGTTTTTCACAAATTGTTATTACTGCTTTGCTTAATTAATTATATCTAATAGATATATCAATCAAAATATCGACATACTATTTATACTGTTATATTATGTTATATTATACTATGTGTTTTATTATACTATGTACTATTTTGAATATTACTTTAAAAATAAACCGAAGTGTAGTGGGACTATACCTACATTACTTATAGTAAACATTGGGTGTCCCACTACATTTCCACCTGAACCTGAACCTGTTTCACGTGTTTCTCTTCTGTCTTAATGTGTTTACGCGTTTCTCTTCTGTCTTGATGAAAAATTATTTTCTTGTTTCTCTTCTGTCTGATGAAAAGTTATTTTCCCCATTAAAAGAAAAAGACTTTTTTTTTTCCCCCTTATGCTAAAATCTTAGGATTAAATTACAACTAAGAGTTCAGCAATAACAAAAAATTTACGAAGTTTAAAATGCAAAAGTATAAAACCTTCTTTCCATAGAGTTTCATGACAAATTTGCTCGCACATTCCTCAAGTTAAGATAAAAAAATTCAATTAATAATTTTTTTTACAAACATTAACGAATAAAAATTCCTTTGTCATATTCCTTGCTTTCTTTTATAATACAGTGGTTTTCCAATACGTATAGTTTGCGCCATTCTTGATGCATGAAATTTTTCAACACCCAAAGTTCGTATTAGTATACTATTGTAAATGTAGACGCATTGTATGCGTCTACATTTATTAAATCTAACAAGAAATGAAATAAACTTGTCAAACTTGGAAACTATTCGCTTCTATTACATAAAATAACTACATGTTTTAAACAAAACAACCTTATTGTTGAATTAATGAATTGGAATTAAAGGAAAGAGTGTTTTTTTGAACGGACATCTTTTGAAATCTTGGAAACACACTAGACATGCCCGCCTCATTTCCAGCTCCTTTAAAAGTTTTCTCATTATATTTATTTTTTTTTTCAGGTGATCGCCTAAAATCAAGTTTTGCACAAACATGACAGTATATATGGACCTTCCCCTTTAAATGCCATTCAGAAGAATCAGAAGAATTTCAACAGTTGAGAAGTCTAAGTTCTCACTGTAAGAGTGCATTGTTGCAAGCTCCATAATGTTTTCTTCCACAGAAGTAAATTCTCTTGAGTTTGGCTTCTGGGACAGTCTCGGACATATGCAAACTTGTCCACATCATCTCTCTAATAGTACTTTCAAACCAGTTGATATATTAACAGGTGCTTTTTCCAAAATATAAAGTACAGTAAGACCCCGCTTAACGCTGTTTCGTTTAGCGCTGTTTCGGCTTAGCGCCCTTTTATTTCAACCCGGGGATTCCACGAAATCGCTCGCAGCATACGGGGATTCCACGAAATATTATGCAGCGATAGGTTTCAAATACATATCCGAAAGAGTGTACTTGTGTTTCTTGTTTGGTGCGGTATTGTACAGACATATTTTAAAGGGGTAAATGTGGAAGATGTCGAAGAAATAATTCAAGAAGCAGCGGCTAGTCTTTCTAATGATGAGCTCAAGGAACTGAACAAGAAGAAAACAAAAATGTTGACAGCAGTGATTCAGAAGAAGAGCAAAAAGAACTTTCGATGGCGTTTGTAAAAAGGAGTTTGTCTACCATAAATGAAATAATGGATCAATTCATTGAAAATGATCCGAATTTTGACAGGAGCTCAAAAGTAAGGCGTGGTGTTAAAGATGCTCTATCCGTTTATGAAGAACTTTTAAGAGAACAACGCAAAAGAAAAAGGCAAACAACATTAGATGCTTTTGTCACAAAAAGGCAGAACACTGAAAACGCGGAAGGCTAACTAAATATGACTGACTGAGAATTTTATTTGTTTTTTTTAAGAATATTCGTTTTGTTATTTATATTTTGTTTTTATTTTTGCAAGAAATAATAATGTGGTATTAATTTGGGCTTTAAGAAATAAATGTTTGGTTTTATTTTTATTAAAAAAACATACTTTTTAAATTTAATACCTAACCAATTTCCTAGCCATCTTCCCCTAACCCAAATATTTACAAGTAAAGATAGCCTCGTTTAGCGCTGTTTCGCATTACGCTCTACTTTGATGGAACGTATCCCCCGCGTTAAGCGGGGTCTTACTGTATCTGTTGCATGTACTTTCTAGCAAAGTTCCAAAACGCAGCACATCGATGGTCTGATTCCAAAACCATGTAAACTAAGCATGATTTCTATGAAGCTTTTAGAATATTTTATATAAGCCATAAGCCACTTACGGTACCCCAAAACACAGATACGCATAGTTTGGGAATTATTGTAATTTTTTGTATTAATATTTAATAACATTTAGTGACTAAAACCTTTCCATTAAAACAACTTTACGAAATATATTACCTAGCGAACGTATATCCTTCAACTTTTTCTTTTGTGTTCAAGTTAAGTTTTTTGCTAAGTAGTGATGTGAATTTCCAAATAAAAGTAATCATCCAGTTTGATACCTGGAAAATATTAACTCAATCGATAGTTCAAATGCAGTTATTTATATGAACTGAACTGAGACTATATATTTACCAATGTATTGAATCAGCTCGATAGTTACAATTAAGTACAAATTTAAATAATGTATCATCGAAAATTTAGCACTGCTTTTAATGTTTGGCAAAAAAACATATTATATGGAAGTTAATTAGTAAACAGGAAATGGGAATAGGTTTGTGTATTAGGTTTTCGCCGAAAACATCGAGAACGAAAAAGAAAACATCGTTGTACAAAACATCGTGAAACAAAAGAAAGCAAAGAGACAACATTGCAGCTCTGAAACATCGTGGTATAAAACATCGTTGTCGAAAATAAAGTGTTCAAAAACATCGCAGTTTAAAACATTGTTGTAGAAAATATTGCGGTAAAAAATAAATCATTTGCAAATCATTTCGTATGACGATAGCAGATAGCATCACAGACGTGTTTTCAATCTGCTAAAGTTGCAAAATGTGTGTTCGCGTCACGTGATGATTTAGGAGCGTTAGAAGCAATGAGGAATATTTTTACCTGTATATATTATATTCCCCCCCCCTTAAAAAAACTGTTAAATATTTCCTAAAAAAGCAAGAAAGAAACTTAAGCATTCAAAAATTGAAAATTAATAGAAAATCAATGCTAAGAATATAACAGTTAAAGGAATTTTAAACTTATGCAGATAAACATTAAAGGTCATTATTCAATTAATCTCTTTTATAAAGCTGTATTGGTAGTTTTTTAATAAAAAAATATTAAATGCTAAAAAAATAGGATGAGTAAATGCGTGAGATTATTTATATTAAAATTTTTTAATTATCCAATCGTAAAATAATAATCTTTCACTTTGTTTATCTGATATTCTTTTTTAGACTACATTTTTTATGAAAAACTCTTCTACAACTTAATAAGGGAGATAATTAATTAATGGCCTTTGAGAGTTAACTACATAAGTTTAAAATTCTGTTAACTGTTATGCGTAGCATTCGTTTTCTACTCATATTCAATTTTTGAATGATTAAGTTGCTTCTCTTTTTAACAAAAATCTATCAGTTCATTCATAAATATGGAATATATAAATGAAAATATTCCTCATTCCATCTAGCGTTCATAAACCATTATGGTAATATACATTGACACCTTTTAAAGCCTGAAAAACACACATCTGCGATGTTATCGTCATACATCTTTTCCCATTCCTTTGAGTGTAGTATAAAATGTGAAAGCTTTATTATTATTATTATAGCTGTTGTTGTTAAATACACCTGTATAATACCCGTCACATATAAAAATCACTTCTGTTCTGAACCCATTTGAATTTATTATGTGATTGAGTTTAATATATGGTGATTTAAGTATTACAAATTTTGATATCAGTTTTAAACTTGTCTTTTAAGATGTAACTAGCAACTAATATAATAATTAATAATAAAAGAAAAACAAAATCTGAAAGGTTTCAGATTTTAAATTATGTCCAAAAGGGCGGTTTTTTTAACATTTCGTCTTTTATCTTTATTTATTAAATATCACGTTCTTCGCACATAAACCATAAAATTCAATTCAAAAGCAATATCTAAAAATAGTTTTAAATTGAGTATATCCTTTAGAATTTCCGATGGGCAGTCTCACGCGCTGGAGATAAAAATGTTTTTTCTGTATAACGTTGCCATTGCTCGCTTTGAAATCCTTGATTTTGTTAATCAAAAATTCGTTAAAGATTTACAAAATATGAAGTCGATAATAAAGCAAATTCCAAATTTTCAATTTGGTGTTCCACGTGCCCATAGTCGTAGGATGATTACGTCATTCAAAATTCGATGGCTCTATGTAGCGTTGTTTTATCACAATGCGAGAAATATACATATATTTATGCAGATTTTTAATTTTTTAATTTCTCCAAATGTAATGAAGGACTCTAACATTTGGTGGCAACAGTTTGAAAAGTGAAACGGACATTTATAGTGAACCAACGCAAAATCTCAAAACGAGAACGATAGTTCTTCAGGGACAAAGCCCCTTTGGACTAAAAATTAATGCTAAAATGAAACTACTTACGCAAATTTGAAATTTATTTTTTAATCTTTTGCAAAACTATTTTTATATTTACGTATTTGATGAAATTTTAAACATTTACAAAGAATTTATCTGCCTGTGTTTATTACTTACTGTTCATCGGGAGTTTTTCAATTTATGTTTATAAAACTGCTGATAGCTTTTATGATCACCACCTTTCAGTTTAAGAGTTTCTGTTACAATTTTGTGTTTTCTAGATTTGATTGAGATTAGCCACGGAGTCACTTCCTTCCGTATGATTTTCTTTTAAGCTTTTCTTTTCCCGTAACTCTTTTAACACTTTCCAGCGTAGTCTAAAAATGAATTTTCATAACTTCCGTCAGTGATGTCCAAAATGTTGGCAAAAGCTTGCAATTCCTCTCAGGTTTCTTCTAAATTAAAGCCATATTTTGGATGGCAATTTTTAACTGCATTTTATTATTAGACTGCCCCTCATGCGTTGACTGTGATATTCGTGGTTTTAGCAGAGACATCGACTTAGCTATGGCCTTCGAAGTGATTGTATTTTCAACAAATAAAATTTTATTTAACGTTTTTTAACGATTCTATTTTTGTAATGACATTTGAAAACGTTTATCTCTGCTCGAATGGTAGATTCCACCCCTCCCCGAAGAAAGAAATTAAAAGGTTGTGTAGCACTTATTTAGCAGTAAAGTTGTTTTACAATTTTCTGTCCACTGAATTATTTGTCCATTTCAAAAGAAAATCAGTAAAAAGCTCTTTGCCACCCATGAGTTCTTGTTGCTGTGCAATTTTAGAGTTAAATTCGTGAATTTATTCAAATTGGGAGACTTTACGCTTTTGCTGATAATGATGCAGTTTTAATTTTTGCATCCACATTGCACATCAATAAAGTAGTAAATTATTTTTTTCAATTACTTAAAATAGCTGCGGTTTCATTTTCAGACATATTATATGTTCTTTTTGGTAATGCTCGCTTTCCATCCATTAGTTGGTACAGAATTCTGTCCTAACATTTTAGTTAATTCTACAGCATTTGTGATCAAATAAGCGGAGACAGATAGTCCGCAAAAGGTTTGCCATATTTAAATAAACCAAAACCATTCTTTAACAATTTATCTGTTCCTCCCTCCCCCTCTCTGGTTTAAATCTTTTCTCGTAGGCATATTCACTGTGGTGCAAGATACATAAAGCAAATCAAATTTAAAAATGGTCCTTCCAGTGATTTGTTCAATTTCAGAACTCACGTTTCTAACCAGCAGAAAGATTGCACTTTGTCTGTTAAGTCGATTGTTTAGTTCGAGAAGATACTTTGTTTGTCTCACACTTCATTGTTACAGTCATGTATCAGTGCTTTCTTTAGTTATTTTTTTAGCCTACAGCAACCATTTCCTTTCCATTCAATGTTTGATGGTGTACGATAACGCGAGAGAGAACTCATGAACTTTCCAAGAAACCGCTTGGAACGCAATGCGTGTATTCCAATGGGTAAATTCTGAACTTGGAAGCCTTAAATGATGAGATGCAGAAGTTATATTTTTATATAACCTTATTATCTCGCGTTTGAAAAGAACTCTAGAGTAGCTTTTCTCAGCTTGTGGTACTCGAAATCTCTTTGTCGTCCTCGTGGTCCTCTTAGAATACCAAAAATGGCCTGGTACTTATAAATGAACTTAATGAAAATTTTACATAATTTTTTGCTGTTGATATCTGGTTGAGTACCATCGGCATACTTTTCAGTTGTATTCTCCAAACTAAATAAACGAAATCTTTGTCTACAAAGCAATTCTTTGGTTGCTTTCAATGTCCATGAGAAAAGCCTTAAATGATGAAACATGAAGAATGAGAAAACAAAGGGGTTTGAGAGGAACTTGGTATGTGCATTAATTGTTTTAAACATTGAAATGTTTCACCGTTTCTAACCGCCGAATTTTTTTAGTAGAAAATTATATGGTTATTATGGCAAAGAACTATGCGAAATATATAATGTTCGCATCTCGAAATTCTGAGGTCACGGTTTGAAACTTATTTTCCAAGGGGTAAATATAGCGAATTTTTAAGAATTCATGATTCTCTATATTGAGATATTGAAATTTACAAACTGTCACTGAATGAAAGAGAACAGTTAACCGAACTTTCGAATGACACCAGACTTAAAATGAAATACCAAGAAGGTATGATTCAATTCTGGACCTCATTACCAGTAAAAACTTGAAACAGTAGACTGTAAAATAATGCTTTAAAAATTATAATTCAGTTTGCTTCTACGTATCTTTGCGAGAAAGGCAGCATTCAAATAAAAACGAAGCACCAAAATCGACTTTATAGATGTAGGGATTTCAGAAGTCAGTTTACCAGCATACATCCTAACACAGAACAACAGTGTAAGAATCGACAGGTTCATCCATTTCATTATTTTTTAAGTGGCAACATTTTTTTAATTTTCAGTTAATAAAATGAAGATAACCCAAAATCTAATAGCCCTGAATTAGTAAAACCTGATACAGTTTCTTGTTTAATTTAATTAGCTTAATAACAATATCCAATTAAATGAATTTTAATTACTTGCATTTTTGAAATATAATCATATTGGTAATAACATATACTAAAAAAATTATATTCGAAGGGGACAAGAGCAAGATGGTCCATAAAATATAATTTATAAAAATGATCCTCACTTGAAAAAAAAAAGAGTTTGAGAAACACACCTACAGAGGATTCATCTTCCTAATCTTAAGGAAATTCTTCCCTCTTCTGACAAAGAGATCTACAAACAATGTTTGACAGGTACAGAGACCGATGGGAGTAAAATTACAACCTTTTATATTATTGTCTTTCAGCAAAAACGTCATTTTAGGTTTGCTTGAACTACATATCCCTGCAATAATAAGCTATGATCTTCAGTAAGTTTAAAAGATGAACTATAAAGAGCTTTAACAAACAGAAAAAGGTAAATCTAATATAAAATTTAGCAAGAAAGATAGTGATCTTAACACTGAACATTCAAACATTGGACAATTAGTCTTTCGCCGATCTGCGTTTTAAAATAAGCAATGATGAGTTTCAAAAATGGCTGTTTTTCTACTAGAAGATATGTGCTTTATTTTCTGAAAATTTGAAAAAGCTAAAGCGTAAAAAACCGTTTGCGGTAATAAGCGATTGATTTTATTAAGTGTGATTTTATGAAATGGATGCTCTTTTTTTTATCACGGGTATATAAATGACATTTAGTGAAAGAAGGGCGTAATTAAAACTGCTGAAACTTGAGGTTCATTTTTTTGAAAATAGATAAAAAGATAATTTTAAGCAATTCGGTTCAAGTATTTTAGATTTTTCCAGGATCTTTTTAAATCAAAACTACTGTAGAAGATGATGATTATTTCAAGAGTTAGTTTAGATAAACAATAAACGCGGGCACAAAATTTTCTTCAAGAAAAGACAAAAAGTTCTTTCTTTTAAGAATTCATCAAAGCACTGAACATTTATAGGACACAAGGTAATCTTGCTGATCTAGGTAAAATTGAAACTGCGACAGTCATATTCTTAAGGAGGATTGCTAGTGGATTTCAATTCAAATAATCTTCCTAAAATTTTGAGTTAAATAGTTTAACGATTTTTTAGATTAGAATTTAAAAGCTTCGACTGACAACAAAAGCACAACGATTCGAAGAATCATTTTCGAGATTCAAAGTTCGAAATGTCCCATTCCTTAATTACCTGAACTATTATAAACTTAATTACCTGAACGTAATTTTTAAAATTCTTAATTTTTTTAGATTTCACTTTTTAAAATTGCGTTAGATCGAACGCATATCCAATGTGCCAAAATTGTGTCATATGGACCGCAAAAGTTAACTGCATTTCACATGAATTTATATTACAGTATGGTAAATTTAATGTTTTATGTTATGTTTAAGTAATTTTAATTGTTTACGTGTTTTAAACTCAATCTTAGAATAATTTTAGCTAGTTATTTCTCATTCTTATTATCCTACTCTCGCTTATTATGATTGAGTTTAATTAAAAAATAATTCAAAAATTTAACTTTGAAATTTATTAGAAACTGTAGCTTTTGTTAAAAATTTCGCTAGATTTACAGCCAAGTTCTGCGAATTTTGAAAGAATTTAATACATGTACCTTTACCTCAAGCTGACAAAACTTTTTTGCTGAAGTTTTAACAATTTTAAATGTTAAGCTAGCATTTTCCCTTTCCATTAATTATGTTACATAATTCGAAAATTTATTTCTTAAACTTTCTTCATTATTCATTTTTGCTTGTATATTTTTTAATCCGTTTTCAAATGATATAAATAAAACATTCATTTTGAAACCAATATTTAAAATTATTTAAACTTTTTCCAGATTAAGAATAATATTTTACCCCATAAAACATGTAATAAATTTTAATGGGAACAAATTTTTTTCACAAATTTATTACTTTTGCTTTTTTTGCATGTATGAATTATGAATTATAAAACAATAAGCTGCTAAACTGCTATATTTTACATGCATCAGTTTGTTCTATACTTACATATCTCTGACACAACTAGCATACTAATTAATTTTAATTACGTTTTTCTGGTGATATTTTGTTTTTGCAGCTGTAACATAATTTATTACTCACGAAACTTTGATTAAAATTAGCAAAACATAAATATGACAATTTAGGATTTCAGATTCTGCGCAGTGAGACTACACGGAAGGTTCTCATGAAAAATATCGCCTATCTACAAGACATTATTTAATCTGTTTCCATCCAAGTTACTGTTTCAAATATAAGCCGTTAAAGTACGATAACATAATGCAGATAAAAAACTTCAACGTCATTTTCAATAATTTAGAAGACAAATTCCACTACTACAGCTACATCAGCGTTGCTATTTAGAGCGAGTCGAAGCTTAAACTCGCCAGTGTACGGGAACTAGTTTTTTTGCATAGCATTTACACATGCATGTAAGCCAGTTGATTTCAGCTAAAGCTTCCAACGTGGAGCCTTCGACCATTTGCTGGAGCGGCCCAGACAAAAGCAATCCGGGTACTTTCTCACGTGACTCGCGCCGCCCAATGAGAGGAGAGCTACCAGCCAGACGCCGCAACCTACTCTAACCGAAGGCGCCGTGCATCGTCAACAAACAAATAACAGACCTCCAGATTTCTCGAATTTTGCATCAATTTGACCTTCCTTGACCTTCAGACAAGGTATGTATCCTTCTTTGAACTTTCTAGTATCTCTCTGTACCCTCCGATGGGTGCTAAAGCTACATTTTTAGTGCTTAAAGAATGTTTTTCGAGCCACATCCTGCACAGCTGGTCGCGGGAGGTGAAATTCAACATGGCGGCTTCGTCCTCTCTGCAGAGCTAAGAGAAAAATAAGTTTATTTCAAACGGTGCGGTTAATTTTTTCCAAATTTTCAATGGCAGCTTGATGAAACTGTATATAACTGGTTTCTATGTCAGTTTTATTATTTCTATCCCGTATTCGCTATCTAAAATGCGTTTGATTTATTGCTCCGAATGTGTTAACCGTAACCGTGAAAACTGTGTTGTTATGCGCTACTTGTAACCTTTAAGACATTACGTTATTTTTAAGTTAATCGTGCACTAACTATCGCATCCATAACCTCAATATTTATAAGGTATATTCTCCAAACTTTTTTGTGTCGTAAAATATAATTGTATAAGTTTTATATGTTATTTTGCTATGAATTTCGCTAGTGATTGTAGACCGGCGAATAAGGTAAAAGTCTCAGTTTGGGCTGAGGTGTAAATGTACTATATTTATAGAGATTTTAGAAAATGAAAATAGGTATATAGACCTTATTTCTTATTATAGACGGCATAATTATACTTTGAAATACTGATATCCAAATTTATTTTGGATATATGTCATCAATTTTTGTAACTGCGAACTTAAATTCGGGACTTCGTAAAAGTCGCATTTTCAAGGTAATAGTAAGAAATCCACGTATTTCATTTCTAGTCGTTTTAACGTTGAGAGAAGTATGTAAAATCAAAATGGGATGAAAAATAAACCATGTGGGATTATTTCAAAGAGTTAAAATCAAGATAAATCTTTCTTTTTATGCATATGTGTATGTGAAAATTCTTTAAAATACATAATTATGAAACTATTCACAATAGATTTTACATTTTAATCGTCTGTTAGGTGTACATTCTAGATTCTGAATACAGTGTAAGTAATTTCATAGTTTTAAGTCCTATCAGCTCGATATCGCGAATTTTATAGCATTTAAAATGATTTTTAGGAAGGCGGGATAGAGGGCGCTTTCGTTTGCGCTTTGTAATAAACTGTGGGAAGTGCAAATCTGGTAAATGCATATCTTTCAGTTGAGAAATTTTTATTTATTTATTTTATTTATAAGCAATTGAGACTGCTGCAATTTTTGAAAAAAAAAAAATTAAATGGTGAATACCATCCATGTAGATGTAAAGAATTAAACTTTTAAAAAACGTTTTGATCTTTGCCGTATTTACAACAATTAAACAAATAAACGGAATTAAGAGCATCTCTGAGGAATTCGATTTCTATAAATATTCTAAATAACACTTTCTGATTTTTAAGTTTATGAATAAAATTTAAATTAATAAAAGTATAAAAAATTAACAGCATTTAAATTGGACTTGTGTGATAAAAATCTCTGCTTATTTTTTTATCCATTAAAACATTTAGAATTGTAAATTAACCATAAGTTTTATAATTTTATCAAACTAAATTCTGGAATTTTTTAATTAATTCGTTTATTTAGCTGATTATGGTGCAGCACACGTAAAGAAATATCTTAGTGAAAAGTGACCAGTATTCACCCGTCTTGTCCACTAAAATCATTTTATGAAAAATCTAGTGGTTAATTAATTAAACAAAGAATGTAATGATTAAAGTGGTATTACTCTGCATATAAATTGGTCTCAAGAACAAGACGGCGCGGCATTTCCTAAATCTTTTGAAATGAGAAGGGAAGAGTTGTTCCAAGTATAATATCCCAAACTGATACGTCAAGAGCAATTTGTAAGAGGATTGCTTTATAACGATGCTCTGTTTTAAAAGTGCCGGCACCTTTGGGCAAATCGGCCATCGTTCTTCAAGGCAGAAACCGTCCATGAGAAATCTCTGGCACAAAAATGCCGGCACTCTTTTAAAGATCAGCTTTGAACGAGAAAAAAGCAACCTTCACAAGAGTGCGGGCACTTTCAAGCCGGCAAACCGCTATTCAAGTAAAATTTCAGTTTTCTACTCTGATTATAATGCAGGTAAAAATCCTGTGTATTAGTGCCGGCACTTTAATGAAGGTTGCTTTTTTTCAAGTTCAAAACTGATGTTCCTAACATTGCGGACAATTTTACGTACGCGCAACCTTACAAAGGTTTCTGTCTTTTTGAACAACAGCTGACTTGCGTAAAATGCCGGAACCTTTTTCCAAGTTATGTCAGTCATTATGATTCAAACGTTAGGCTGCGCATCAAGGCCGGGCTAAGCTGTTGTGCAATCGACCTCAAAGTGCTTTTTCAAGGGCATTAACGCCCGCTTTTCCTTGTTTTCGTGATGGGAAAATGGGATTTCGTACGAACTCTAAAATAACTAACTATAAGGTTTCTTATAAAATTTGGGGTTCTAGACTCAGGCGCCATGGGCCTAAAGGGTAGCTGAGTCTTGCTGAGCTTATATGACGGGTCCAAGCCGGGGGGGAGTCGTTCTTATTTTATTCGAACCAGTACGTAATGAGACTATGTTTTGACGAACTTTCTGGAGATCGCTAATAGAAAAGTTACGAGATTATTTAAAGGGGGAAAAAAAAAAATACTGAATTTGAGAATTTTAGCCTATTATTTATATATTTGAAGTTGAGAATTAAAAAAAAAAAAAAAAAGATTAAAAAGAAACTGCAATATGATCTATCTGTGCAGATTTTTTACTTAAAGCCTGAAAATAATTTTGAGCCAAGCAATTACGATTAGTCAGCTAGTTTAATAACTAATCCCCTATAAATTAGAGAAGCAGAAAATAAATTCATGTGTTTAAAATGATCTGTTAAAAGTATCCAAATGGCGGCGGAGAGGGGTCATTTAATGACAAGTGGAGACCTTGCGTGCCTTTTTAAGCAAGAAAAGACTTAATTATTCCAGACATAACTGTGCATTTGTTTTGATGGATCGCTTGCGTATGAGGCTTGCAACGAATATTTCTTTGAAGTGGCGATTGAAGATCTTGGTAGGATGCAAAATGCATTTACGAAAACATAAAGACATTGGAAGAGGTTTTCTTCGGAATATTTAGGGGAGGGGAAGAGGAAAGAGAAGAAAAAACAAATGATTCTGTGCCAGATTATTCGGTGTTAGATATATATTTTATAAATTACAACTGTTCATAAAATTATTTGTTGGATATATTAAATATATTTCAGTTTGTATCTGTTAGATTTACTAATTTTGAATATTGCTGGAAATTTTGAGCTATTGATAATGCTGTAATTAACTCTAGTTTGTTTCATTCCTTGGGAACAAAATCTTGAAAAATTCATCATTCTCAGCTCCTTCCACTTGGACTGGGAAGAGAATGGGAGAACTATTCCATACACAAACTTGATTTATGGCTATTAATTGATATGACAAGATACTAAAGTCCGTTAACTGTCTAAATCTCGTATATTTTATCCCGCAGTAAAAATTTTGATTGCGTATTATTTGTATTTAATATATTTAATGAGCATTCTATATTACGTTGATTAATAACACCGCTGATCAGGAAGATCTCCAGCTGTTGCGGTGTTGAGTAGAAATGAAATAATCACAATTATCTGAATTGATGCAGTATACAGGGTTGGTCCAAAATTACTGAGGGCATTTCTCATTTGAATTGTGTGCCACAAATAGACCTCATGCGAAAGTTATTTAATGTTTAAAATTTTACTGTGTAAAATTGTTTTAAATTGTATTTCCAAGAAAACACACACGTACGCACCTCATTATGTTCTGGCCCACCAGCGGCCGAGCGGTAAAGACGCTGAACACTGGTAGTTCGGTCCGAGGTTCGAATCCCGCGAACGGGCTGGCTGCATGGGCGTTTTCGTGGTTTTCCCCATGTGTAACGTGTATACGAGCCAGTTTCCCTTAGAAAGTCCTCCAAGAAGGCATCCCTTCCCTTTAGGCAGATAGCCCTCATGTGTTTTGCCATAACTGAATAATCCACTAATCCACCTCATTATGTTCTAACATGAATGCGCTCAATAATTTCGAACCACTCTTTATATCTACAAAAGTTTATATCTACAACTCTATATATCTACAACTGTACATAAAGTTTTACCTGACTCCAAGGTATACGATCACAAATATTTCAGCGGATGTTAAACTCCTAAAAAGGGTTGATATTTTAAATAAACTGTCGTCGTTGTACACGGTTAGGGACTCATGCCATTTGAAAGTTTAGTTTTGTGTAACTTTGCACTTCTTTTTGTGAAAACAGATCCAAATATCTATAAAGTGTTATAAAAAAAAAAGTCACTGTGTGTTTTATGTAAGGGTGACGTAATTTTTTTCAGAGTTGATGACTTAATAATGATTTCATGTTGCTAACATAATTCGTTTCACAGTTAATGATGCAATAATGACGCAATGACGGCTGATGTAATTCGTTTCTAAGAAAATAATGACACCTAACATTAGGAGCTTTGGTTTTCACTGCGGAAAAGATAAAATTCTTTGTCTCAGTTAAGCAGAAAAATATTGCCAAGCTGTCATTTGTCTTCGAAGGTATAAAAATACGTTGGCCATTAGTGTAATAGAGTAAATGAATTAAAATTTCTGTATTTCTTAATTACACTTTTTTAGGGGTGGGTAGTTAGTTATTAACATACCGCTAGGAATTTTTATTTATTGTATCTATTTATGTATTTATATATTTATTTCTTGGTATTTAATTTTTATTATGTAATCATCAAAATTCTAAAATTTTATTGTATTTTATATATAGCAACACTGTTGGTAGATGATTCCATCAGTTGAGCATAAAAGCTGAATGTCTTGAAGGCGGTTCAGCTGCTCATCTGATGGTAAATAAATAAATAAATAAATAAATACTGCTAGGACAGGGGATCCGAAAGACGCGTACATTAAATTTTCAAAAGCCGCCCAACCGGAATAGTGATAAGTGAATCTGACTGCCGTACCAAAGCGCCCGGATTTAAATCCCGGAGAAGGCATGGATGTTTGTAAACGTATAGTGTCTGTGGGGCATGGGGGCACAAATAAGATGCAGCGATCCGACAGTCCTGTGGAGAGGTTGATGTAGCTGAAGATAGGTGGAAGATCCTTCCTTCTTCAAAACTGGGAGCGGAATTGAGCAAAGTCGTAATCTCACCGGTATGGTTCCCAAGTCTCTTGCAAACGATAGGCGTAATCTTGCCTCCTTGTCACGATGAATTTTGAGAACTTGTTCTGATTTTAGACAAGCCAGATTAGCCATAGCAACAACACAACAAATTTTCAAAATCGGTTGAATTCTAAATTGAGAAAAATCTTTCAATGGACGATAGCCCTATAATTCTACAAGCAAGATGTCGCTCAAAATTTCAGCTGCAGATTATGCAGTAAACTCTAAAAAAACGTTTGCCAGGATGGAAATTTTTTTCCAAAGCAGAACGAATTTTCGTAACTGAGGATCACTTCGCAACGCATCAATTCGATTAGGTTGCCATCTTTCTTATAGGAATTCTTCTTCTTCATTCACCTTTCTTTATATCAGTTGAGGATTGCAATTTTAAATACTTCAACAAATTTTCCGTAAAAATGCGTGTCGAAGTAATGCTCAGTCATAAAAATTCGCTCTTCTTGGTTAAAAACTCACCTCCATCTTGCACCAAACAAATATTTTTTAAAGCTAACAGCATAAACCGCAACTAAAATTTCAAACGATATGTCACTTGTAACAGTATAGAGGTGCCATGCACTGAAACGATTTGCCATTTGCCATAGATACCTATTTTGCAATTTTTATGTGCGCTATTTTTTATCGTTATTTTGCATAAAAATACTCGCTTTTTTAATATTCTAAGAAGTTGACTATTCCAATTCTTAATATGTCTTATTGTTAAATTAATGTACTAAAATTGTGTAAAATACAAAATTTAGTAAAGCATATACTATTAACTATGTAATGTAATATGTAAGACTTTCTGATAAATCATTGAATTCCAATCTAACACTCAAGTTACCCTTTTATCCATCGCTTTAAATCAGAGTAAAAGTTTCGTGCAGTAAAATCCGATAAACAAAAACTGTTCCTCACAATTTGCATTTTATCGAACTGGAAATGGACTTTGGTGTTGTTTTCTTTTCGAGCGATCACAGCATAATTTCATACAACAAAAACATATCTCTTAAAAATAGAATATGCCTCTGAGTCATGTGTATTTTTATCTGTCGCACATATCTTAGAATCGATAACGTTATCGACTCGATAAAATATGAAGATGAGTAAGTGTAGTCTGTTCTGTACAAATGAATTTGCGTTTTCAAATGATCTCAGGAGTAAAAATCCGATGAAGTAGAACCCGGATTTCATGAGAACCAAGAAACGGATCCACAAGGAATGTAAAAGATATATTGCTGTTGTCAGTATATATCTGCATATACGTTGCTACGGATAATAACACAAAATTTTATCATTGTTTTTCGCATGCTATTTTGAAATTTTTGTCTACCTGTCTTCCTAAATATCCGGAAGAAAATTTAGAATGTTCACTATTCTAATGACAAATAGAGAAAAATTAGAAATATTTGTAGTTTCAAATAAAATACACAAAACTTTTTTTGTTACTATTATGATTTACAAATCTAAGCTAATTTTTGTAAAACTTCGCGTAGAGAAAGTAGCGAAGTAGATAAACTAAAAATGAATCTCTACGCCTGAAAGTCTTAAACTACGCGCTTGGGCAACCAGCCGTGTAAATTAGTTGTAATAAAAAAGAAAATTTACTTAGGTTTCACTGCAACAACCTTAGTAGAAGTCGGCAAATTTTCAGAATGCGCCAAACTCTGGGAACCATATACTCATAACAATCCTTCAGTCAAATCAACTTCGCCATTTTTATATGCCTTTTTTTTTTTTTTTTTGCTACATTCCGAGTTTCAGGTTTTTACAAACAAATCATGCTGTTCCCCCTCTTAAACTTAATTTAAAAAAAAAGCGTTTGTGGAATTTTTTGTTTGTGTTAGAATACAAAATTTTGCCGCAAAATCTGTAAAGGGAATAAATAACGAGGAGATACGTTCGGTAGATAGCCGGTGTTGCCGAGGTTTGCGCGATGCCGAGTTTCTGCAGTTCTGTCATTTTTTTAAGTTGAAATAAGTTGAAACTTTGGGAGAGAAAGAGCGAAAAAAAATTACAGAAGGATTTGAAGAAGAATGGGCTTTATTTTATTTATGTATCACCTAAACCGTATTGTATAATTAAAATTTGTAATTTAAATTGCTAAAATTTGTTTTCTTTTAATATGTTGGTGTTGTTTGCGGACTCACGATAAATATCGACAGTTTGGGAATCTTTTAAAAAAGTCCCGAAAACCGCCAACTAACACCCGATAAGTAACTTTTAACTTTTCGTCTGTAAAAAATCGCCAAATTTCGCCAAGGTAGTTGCGTTAATATGTAAGTACCAAAGAAAATATTTGTAATGATTTAATGAGTGCAATTAGTATTATTTCACTAGGTTAAGCTGGTGTAATTTCTTAAAAAATATTGAATCATTTTAATAATAAATATTGCTTTTTTTAATACATTAATTAGTCTTTCTAGTCTAACGATTCTAAACATGTAAATGCCATAGAAGTTAAACAGGAAGCTGTAGTGAATACCGCACCTCATTCATAATCTCTTTAATGTGACAACTAATTTTAATTATGTTCCGAAAAAGTCTGAAATGATAACAAATGATTTAAAGCATTTTATTTGTCAGTTAACAAAAGCGTCTTATTGTTTAACAAATAAAAGCGGAAAATGAAATAGGAATTAGCCTATTTCTTTACTTCAGAACCTCTCAACTATATTTATAATTTTTTAGTATGCTGTTTCAATACATATTGATAAAGTAGCAATCGTTTCATTATATACTGTTTTTATTTTCATTGAAGAATTCGATGATAAGAAGCACAATGTTCAGGTGTAGCATTCCGTTATATATATTGTTTTCTGTACCAAAATTCCTTTCTTCTTTCTACCTATGCAAGGAAGCCTGGAGAATCTTTCTCAAAGCCCACGAAACAAAATGCAAAATGAGCTTAAAGCGAAATTCTCACAAGATATAGGATATAGCGAACGGAATAAACATAATGAATACTGAAGAATTTCCGTATGCCAGTCTAACTAGACCGAACAAATAAATGCATTTTTATTTAAATGCATAAATCAATTACATTAAAAAGTTGAAAAAATATCATTAATAGCTGCGTTTGTTGTTTTTAAATCGCTTAGTTTATTAACTAGTAGCAGACAAATTAAATTTGAAATTTAAATATTGTACGCTGTACGCTTTGTCGAATGGCAACAAACTGGAACATGGACGATATAAGTATTTTGTTTTCGGTAGTTTCAATGCATTGCTTTTAAATAGCCGAGTTTGTTGATTAAATTTGGAAGATGAATATATTTTATGCTCGGTCGAATTTCAACACACTGGCTCGCAAAAGATAAAAATGTTTTATTGCAAACAATGGCAACATTTTGCTTTTAAATTGCTGAGTTTTTTAATTAAAAAATCATTAAATTCACTTAAAATATGAAATAAATAAAAAAAATAAGTAAAACTGATTCGAAATTCAAAATTTGAAGAAGCATCAGAAGAAGCATTTACCATGTAATACAATAACTAAATATAATGCAATTTTAAATTTATAAATCCTTCTGATTGATTGATTCCTTCTGATAACTGACTAATTTTCCGTCTTCAGAATGCAAGCTTGACTCTACAGAAGATAAAAAGCCATTCATTCTATGTGGACATCTAATATCAGCTGAAGAAAGGTAAGTGAATTTGAGAAAAAGGTCTATATTCAAAATTGCAACTACATTTATGTACAGTTCCAATTTTCTAGTTTAATTTCAGTTGTAACACATATTAAAGCAGAAAATCTGTATCAAAAGTTAAATGGTCATTCTTTTTAAAACTTCGAATTAGAAGGTAGGGCGAATAGTAAATTTTCTCGAATCTTTCGAATCACGCATCCATCTTTCATAAATAAATAATTTTTTTTTCATAAATTTCTTTTACCAAAGGTAAAAAAAAAAAAAAAAAAAAGGTTTACCTATTGTTAAAAGTTTCTAATTAAAGCAAAATTTTGAATCAGAGTTCAATGAAACACAAATTCAAGACTGCTATTTTTAAAAATGCATCTCAATTTATTAAGAAGATACAAATGAAATTTATAAATATAGCCGGTAATTAAAGTTCTTGAATCTTTAAGTTCACTTTGTCAATTTAATTTAACAGAGAAATGCAGGGGGGTCCAAAAGTCGCGCACATTAAAATTCCAAAAATTTTAGA
Source organism: Stegodyphus dumicola (assembly GCF_044657685.1). Taxonomy (NCBI): domain Eukaryota; kingdom Metazoa; phylum Arthropoda; class Arachnida; order Araneae; family Eresidae; genus Stegodyphus; species Stegodyphus dumicola. The sequence goes on along the minus strand of NC_140774.1, from coordinate 154,856,511 downwards.
AATTCTAGATTCAGTATTAATGGCAAATTATTTCGGTGGATGACACTTCTTACACTTGAAATTTCAGTTCTAATTAATGCTGTTACCTTTAAAAACCATTTCTTTGGTGGAAAATGGAAATGAATTCCCCATCTCCCAAAGAACGAATTTTTATGACTGAACATTACTTCGCAGTTATAGAAGCTTTTAAAGAGACTTAAAGAGATTTAAATATTTCTAGACCTAGCAAGACAATCATTTTCTGCCTGGCAAATCATTTCCAGCAATTCGAATCATGCTTTCAATCAAATTTAGGATTTGCGAAGTGATGCTAAATCATAAAAATTAGTTTTTTTTTTTTAAAAGCTCGACATCATCTTGCACAAACAAACATTTTTTAAAGCTAGCAGCGTAAACTACGACTGAAATTTCAAATAATGCATTATTTGTACCACTGTAGGGATGTCATCGTCGAAATAATTTGCCATTGATATCCATTTTAGGATTTTCCCAGGTTTTGAAAATTTGATTTGCGCGACTTTTGAATCACCCTGTATTTAAGCAACCTTGTAATTGTCCGATTTTTTTCAAAAACGAAATCATGTATAAGGAATGGAGGAGAATTAGTCAATAGTCAATGCAGAAAAACTCCAAAATTTCTGAAAAAATACAGAAAAATTAAAAACTTTTTTTATTTTACGAATCCATTAAAAGCGTAACTGCAATTTTGCAATCAGAGCAACCGCGAAGTTAATAACAGTGATTTAAGAACTTTTAAATTGCAGCAGTCGCGTTCTTTTTTGAAATGTTGGACTCCAGTAAAAACCAGTCTTTCCAAAGTTTTGAATTAAAACGTTGAACAGGATTTAGGTTAGGATTCGAAACATTCGAACTACGAAAAAAGGCAAAGAATCTCAAATCTTTTTCAAGATTTGTAAGATTCAAGAAATGAGATGTTTTATTCCTGCTTGAAACGCATTTAACAAAATATAGATTTCTTTCTTTTTTTTTTTTTTTAACTAATTGCAGCCTAGTCTTCGACGCCTGTTACCAGATTATTGTACCAAAAAGGTAGGTGTCATTTTCTTTTTTACATATCTGGTTGAGGTATTGTATGTATTGTTGTATCATAATGATATGTTAATGAATCTTCTAAGTTATTGAACCGTATATCCATAACCAGAAGAAAAACTACACCGTTTACATGATAAAATTAAGGAAAAATTCAGCATGATATTAATGGCTTCTAAAATATCTGTGAATTTCGAAAGAATTAGATATTAGTCACTCTTCTTCGAGGAACGAAAATATTCTGTACTTAAGTAGCTATTTTAATATGTAGATGAAAAAATATTTAATCAAATGATATTTTAATCGGTAATTATCATTCTTATTAAGCATATTCATGTGCGATTGATAAATGAATTTCAATTAAATTAATTATCATATTGGCATAATATTTCGCTTTGTTTAATTAAATTTGCCATTACTTCTGAATTCTAGTGATCCGCAGTAATTGATAGCATTTCGTGAATTAACATAGCTGTGTAGTAATAAATTAAAAATAATTTCATGTAAGACTTTCTAAAAATATGGAATTTTTATATTTTTATGAAATTCGCAGAAATTTTCATCTGTTTCTTTAATTCTTTAACTTTTATTCGAAAGGGGCTTTGTCCTTGAAGGACTATTGTTTTTGTTTTGCGATTTGGCGTTGAAAACTTTAAAAGGCTATATCACTTTTCATATCGTTGCCACCATATATTATGGCCCTGTCTTATATTTAAAGAAATTAAATAATCAAGAATCTGCATAAATGTTTGTTTGTTCCTCGCGCTGTAATAAAACAGATATACCTAGAGCCATCAAAATTTGAATAACGTAATTTTCCATAGAATATGGGCATGTGGAAGCCCTAATTTGAATTTGAATTTGGTTTTATTATCGATTTCAGATTTTGTAACACTTCAACGAATTTTTGATCAAAAAACTAAACGATTTCAAAGCTAGCAATGGCAACACTGTACGGACAAAAAAAAAAAAAAAAAAAAAAAAAACAATCTCCAGCGCGTATCGGAAATGCTAAAGGTATGCTTGTTTTAAAATTAATAACTGAATTTCATAGTTTGAGTACGTAGAACATGATATTTAATAAATAACGGTAACACACAAAACGTTAAAAAAGTTTCTTTGGACGTAATTTAAAATCTGAAACATTTCAGTGTTTTTTTTAATTTGTGTATTAAAAAATCATTGTGTTACAAAAGAAGCTGAATTAAAAACTCAGAAGCTTTCATCTTCAAGAGTTCCCCCCCCCCAGCGTAGCAGTAAAAAGCCCTAATCATTAATAGTTTCATCACGCATTTCAAAAAGCGAATAAATATTTAGTTGCCTTGAATTGCAAAGAACTTATAGAGATAAGATTGAATTTAACTCGAATAAACGTGCTCTGCCGGCTAATATTTCGGCAAAGGTCAAAAGAATTTATTCATATTAGTTTTTTAAATGTTGTACGCTATCTATGTTCAGAATGATTTATTATTCTTGCACCCTGCATTAAAAAGTAGTTGCAGTTTTTCATTTGTTAATGCATTTAAATCATGAACAGGAGATATCGTCTGATCAATCAAGATTTTTAACAACTCATGCATATAATATGTGCGTTAAACGGAATAAAAAAATAATTCATATAGAATATATATAATAATTTATATAAATTCATATAGAGTCAGTTCTTTTTATGTCACATCAAAAGAAGTTTAGAATTTTGAAAGCTTTTCATTCGAGTGTAATGTGTTATTAGCATAACAAGTGCACGTTACACTTAGGAACAAAAATATTTGCATATATTTATTGTTCTCTTTTGTCATTTTTCAACGTCTTTGCGGGAAAAAAAAAAAAAAAAAAGACTAGTTTTACTGTAGTCGAACGGAAGTTGACAAATTTAGCTCAAATTTTGATTGATTGTTGGATATTGTCTAGTCTTTAATTCAAATATTTAAATTAAAATGTAATAAGGTTCTTCCTTATCCTTGTTACGAGATGTGTTTTCATTTTATACGTATTATTCTTTCCTAGAACAATACAGAATGCTTTTTTAATTTTACTATTTTTCTTTCTTTATTTATTTAGTTATTTTAGTTTTTTAGATTCATATTTAGTTTTATGAATAAAATGCGCATTTATGATATCAGAGTTATAATACCAGACAAGAATTATAACTATAGACACTATAGACTTATACTTTTATTTGTTAAAGGAAAAATATAGCTTTTATAAATATTATAAGTATGTTAGTGTTTTAGTTTAAATAATAATAATATTCTGAGAAGTAGATTCCGTGTTTCAGGGATGAGCTTTACAGAATAGTATTTCTTCGATTCTAAAATTTTCTCTTTTTATTTTTAAACATCGCTAAAAGACGGAGTGTGTCTTAAAACTGAAGACATTTTAGAATCTCAGAATTTTTTAATTACTAATTAGTTTTTTTCAAATTGCTAATTAAAATACATGTACTATTGTTGCCGATAAAACGCAGAGGATTAATAAAAGCGTTTGCCACATAATTGTGACTTTTTTTTTTTTTTTTTCCCTAAGTATTATATTATCCCTCCTAACGGTGAGTTAATTATTTATCTTCTGAAATTAAAAGGTACATTTTAGAACTGAAGAAACAATAATAATTGGCACAGTAATTTTGTTCGAAACATTCGAATGGCTCGAATTCGAAAAGCAATGCAGAAAAATGTTTTTGCTAATGAATAATTTAATTAATTTTGAAAGAGAAATTACTTATCAAATTAATACATCGGATAGGGGGTAAGGTTATGCATTTAATTTTTTAATTAGTGTAGTTGTATTTAATTAATTATTTGAGTAAGCAGTAAAGGGATAGAAATTGGAGATCTATCTTATTTGCATTAAAACTTTAAAGCATACTGGAACTGCTTAACGAAGTTTTGAAGAATCTAAAAGAAACTCTTTCAAGTGAACTATTTAAACGGAAAAAATTACCCTAATAATGCCAGTAAAAACTGCAAAACTTATTTTAACAATCAAGAACTTTGTAAATGAAAACTAATTTTAAATATACTACAGGACCGTAATATTTGGTGGCAACAAAAAGTATAATTCTATTAATCGGTTTTAATTTGGATTGAGTTATCTGCAATAAAAAATTAATAAATTTATTAATCTTTCTTAATTCGGATTTCAATATTTGAACCGCATTAAAAATTGAATATTAATTAATTCTTAATTTGGATTTCGATAAAGCTAATCGCAATAAAATAATGAATACTAATCGTTGTTAATTTGGATTTCAATAAAACTGACCGCAACAAACCGGAATAAATCTATTAATCTTTCTTAATTAAGGTTTGGATAAAGTCAACCACAATAAAAATTCAATATTAATCGTTCTTTATTTTCATTTCGATAAAGTTAACCGCTACAAAAAGGAATAAATCCATTAATCATTCTTTATTTGAATTTCGTAACGCAAAAAGTTAGTTGCGGTTAGTCGAAACGCAAAAAGAATAACTCTGTCAATTGCTTTGAATTAAGTTAACCACAACGAAAAAGGAATGAATCTATTAAACTTTCGTAATTTGGATTTCGAAGAAATTAACCGCAATAAAAATTGAATATTAATCGTTCTTAATTTGAATTTCCATAAAGTTAGCCTGAAAAACGAAAGGAATAACTCTATGAATCAGTTTTAATTTGGATTAAGGTAACCACAACGAAAAAAGAAGAAATCTATTAATCTTTCTTAATTTGGATTCCATTAAAGTTAACCGCAATAACAATTGAGTACTAATCATTCTTAATTTGGATTTCGATAAAGTTAACCGCAATAAAAATTGAATACTAATCATTCATAATTTGGATTTCGATAAAGTTAACCGCAATAAAAATTGAATACTAATCATTCTTAATTTGGATTTCCATAAAGTTAACCGCAATAACAATTGAATACTAATCATTCTTAATTTGGATTTCCATAAAGTTAACCGCAATAACAATTGAATACTAATCATTCTTAATTTGGATTTCGATAAAGTTAACCGCAATAAAAATTGAATACTAATCATTCTTAATTTGGATTTTGATAAAGTTAACCGCAATAAAAATTGAATACTAATCATTCTTAATTTGGATTTCGATAAAGTTAACCGCAATAAAAATTGAATACTAATCATTCATAATTTGGATTTCGTTAAAGTTAACCGCAACAAAAAGAATAATTCTATTAATCGTTCTTAATTTGTATTTCGATAAACTTAACCGCAACAGCAAAAAAAAGTATTATTCTACGTATCACTTTTAATGTGAATTTCCATGAGTTAACCGGCGCAGAGAAGGAAAAATTCTGGCTAAGCGATCCTAGTATGGATTTCGATTGATTCTTATTAATAATTCGCAGAAGTTTTCTGTAAGTGTTGCGGTTCTGTAAGTGTTGCGGTTAATTCCACATTTCATATCTATGATGCAGATGAGTTTAATTTTTACAAATGGTCGAGCTGAGTTGTCACCATGGTGTATCTTGAAGGTCTATAAATTCTGTATCGATAGATATATAATCTGAAAAGTGCCTGTCTGTGAATTTCATTTCATCTTTTGACGCAACTCTTTTCTATGCACCAGTGATCGAGGGTAAGATCTCTAAACTGTGGTAGTTTGATCCGGTTCCAAATCCTGACAAACGAATTCGCTACTTGGAACCTTTTGGTGTTCTTCCCCATGTATAACATGAATATGAGCAAATTTCCCTTAAAATGTCTTCCACGAAAGCATCTTTTTCTTCAGACAGATGGCCGTCATGGGCTTTGCCATAGTCTAATCTAACCGAATTGCTGAATAATTTAATCCATCCTATCCAGTACACTCATAATTCTTTGTGCCTGCCGATATTTCGTAATTATTTGCACTTTACGATAAAAAAAAAATTAAAACGCTTTTGATTGGTTTGGTTATTGAGATTACGGCAAAGTACACTACGAGTATCTGCTTAAAGGGAGGGATGCCTTCATGGAGGACTTTCTAATAAATGGTTTCGAATAGCGCTACTTAATTTCACGAATTTTGAAAGAAACTCACCTGACCATTCAATTGGCTCGCTTCCGGAAAAAATGCTTTTATAAAATTGAAAATGGGGAAAGGAAAATTTTATAAATTTGTGCCAGTTTATAAAGAGGAGATGAAAAGATTCAGAAAAGTTAGCGAGAGCTTAAGAGGAAGGATACCTTCTTGGAGGTTTTTCTAAGGTCCCAATCACAGGTAAGTCCAGGTAATCAGGTAAAGGGACTAACTGGTACTCACGTTGCACATGACGAAAATCACAAAAACCAACCATGCAGCCTGTGGGTTTGCCTGAATTCGAAACCGCTGATGGCACAAATATTCATTAAAACGAGATATGATGTCTAAATTTTAAATTTTAAAAAGAAAAAATCGTTAAGGATGCGGCTGTATAAATGTTAGAAGATTCGCGAGCGCTTAAAAAAAGCCATGATCTCGATGTTTCTGAACAATACAATTAAATCATTAAGCACAAAGCACATGCGAAGAGGTTCACCATATCCGTAAGTTATGTAGAAGTACAAATTAAACAATCAGCTGCATATTGAATCCAGTTCGAGATTAATAAGCGCCAGGACAGCATCCAATCAAGAGGCGAAATTTAGTTACTCCAAAAGCAACCTGAGATTTTGAATTAACAACATACATTTATTCGGTCTTTTCCTTTAGCCTAATTTTCATGCTTGAGTAAGATTATGATTGTATGCCATGTGCTTTCAACAACACTAAGAAGTATGCGCTGAAAATGAAGAAGAAATGTTCCTGTATTATTTCGCTGCGGGTTTCCGCGTAGGATGAAACAGCTGTTTTTATTGCAGATTTCGTAATTGGCCAAGGACATAAATCACGTAAATGAATGACGCCCCAGCTTTGACGAAACGTTAGTTATTCGAAACTCAGTCTTCTATATTTAATACAGGATTACTGTGCAGAGAATTTTCCGCATTAAAATCTTACTTAATATTATTCGATGCTTAGTTGTTTTCTTATTTGAATTTAATACAGAATTACTATGCCGAGAATTTTCCACGTTATAAACTAAATGTCATTCGAAGCTGAGTCTTCTAATTTGAATAACACAGGATTACTGTGCAGAGGATTTTCCACATTACAAACTCAATGTTATTCGAAGCCCAGTCTTCTAATTTGAATTTAATACAAGATTACTGTGCAGAGAATTTTCCAAATTAAAGTCTTAATGTTATTCGAAGCTGAGTCTTCTAATTTGAATTTAATACAAGATTACTGTGCAGAGAATTTTCCAAATTAAAGTCTTAATGTTATTCGAAGCTGAGTCTTCTAATTTGAATTTAATACAGGATTCCTGTGCAGAGAATTTTCCACATTACAAACTTAATGTTATCCGAAGCGCAGTCTTTTAATCTGAATTTAATACAGGATTACTGCATAGACAATTTTCTACATAAAAAACTTAATGTTATTTGAAGCTGAGTCTTCTAATTTGAATTTAATATAGGATTCCTGTGCAGAGAATTTTTCACATTACAAATCTAATTTTATTCGAAGCTAAGTTTTCTAATTTGAATTTAATACAGGATTACTGTGAAGAGAATTTTCTATGTTAAAAACTCTGTGTTATTTGAAGCTCAGTCTTCTAATTTGAATTTAAGACAGGATTACTGTGCAGAGAATTTTAATGTTATTCGAAGCTCTTCTAATTTGAATTTAAATTAGAAGACAGATTACTGTGCAGAGAATTTTCGGAATTTCAGACTGAAGCAAATATTGGTCAAGCAAATATTTGTTAAAGTAATCGTACGGATCGCCTGCTGGTGGAGCCATTCGCAACGGTTTGAATACTCTTGTCATCCCTGTTGATGCAACTGTTGGGTCCCCTGACACCCTGCGAATTCTTCGTCCCTCCTATAATTAGCCCCTCTTCCCACGGATCTTTCTTGAAACGCCGCCAGCGGATTCGAATGGTAAAGGAAACGAGTGACGGCAAGGAAGAGAATTCGGGGTGCAGTCGTCTGGAATTTCGAAGCATCCTATATTTATTTTAATGTTTTGTGTATGTTTAGTGTAATGATAATTAATGAAACTATCGGTGTATTGCGGCATTCAAAATGCACTTTTCTGCAAGAGAGAGAACTTAAAACTTTGCTTTGGAAACAATTTATTAAAGGGAATTGAAAAGGGAATATTTTCTGAATTATGAACGAAAGAATCGAAAGAAATAATAATAATAATAATAATAACTTTCGATCAGATATCAATTTATCAACTGAAACTATCATAAAACGTGAAAGTATGTCAAAAATTTCAATTGAAAAAATATTTACTTGCAATGCTTTTTTATTAAAATTAAAAATTTCAATTTAAAAAAAATAAAAATAAGTAAAGAAAGAAATATTTACATACGAATACTAATGTAAACTAAACAGGAATTGTAAAATTCTCGAATTCTTCGAGTCAAACTTATCTTAAATGTAGACCATTCGGAAACAGTGAAAATATTCCGGTTTTCTTCTTAAATAAAAAGGATAATTTGGATTAGCATCTTATAAATCCAAATCTATTTAGTGTTTAGAAAATCTAAAACTCAGTTCAAAAAAACATTTCAGTTTTAAAACCTAGAATATTTGTTACTGTAATTTTTAGCATAAAAAGCGTAAATATTGTTATTATATTAATTACCGTCTGAATAAAATAAAATAAAATTTAAATAAAACTTGTAATCTAATGCCTCAAACACGAATGCCTCAAATCAATCAATAAATAAACTATAAAAAATCACCCAAATGTTTCATCTCCCTCTTAAATAACAGCATTTACTATTTTTAATTCAGGAAATTAAATCATCATTATTAAATAACATTAAACCTCAATTTAAAGCTTTTTTAAATTTAAAAGTTGTGACGTTTATATATTTCTTTCATGAATATAAAATGTATAAAATATTGAAAAGGTTATTACAATTTCGATAAAATTTAAAACTAAATATATTAAATAGAGAAGCTTGCTCGCTATTAAAAAAAATTCATTATCAGTATTAAATTTTATACTGGATGCGGACGACGACGCACAGAATAGAATTAAAAATTTCTCCTGTCTTCCTGGATTATTAAGGAAAGAGGTTTTGCTTATGCCACATAGGATGTACATTGTTCTTTCAACAGTAAATAATTGCTGTGGAGTAAAACGGTTTTTCAATCGCACACCAATTTATCGTTATCCTGAACACCTCATCACTGTATAAGACTGACACGACATAGGACCGACGCTGCGCAGGATTGATTCGGCGTAAAACCGACATAGCAATGGGCCGACATTACTTAGAACCGACACTGCATACGACTGACACCACATTAGAAGGATGTAGCATAAGAATTACACAACAAAGTATCGATCCTTTGTAGAACTGCACGACATAGGACTGAGATTGCGTAAAACCGACTCTACATATGACTGATACTGCTTTGGATCGATATGGCGTAAGACCATTACGACAGAGGAACCCTATATAAAACCGACACTTCATACGATCGACACAGCATAAAGACCGACGCTGAATACCGCTGGGTAAGATCGAAGCGGCTAAGATCGGCAGGACGTAGGACCGACACTGCGTAGAACAGATAGTGCATACAACCGACATTGCGTAAGATCAACACGGCGTAAGGCAGACATTTCATAGAATCAACATGTGCATGCCATATGATCGACACATTGCGTAATGTAGCCAAGGATTTTTATTAGCAATAGCATATAATCAAGATGCCGCCCAGCGTCGCTGAATACCGAGCCGAAAGGACCGGGTTCGAATCCCGGAGAAAGGCATGAATATAGTGTCCGTGCGGCATGATGGCACTCTAAATATACGGCGAGCCGAAAGGCCGAAAGTTTTCTCTTGAAGTTGGTGGTAGGGTAAGAGGGGTGAGAGACCCTCGGAACCGTTCCTCCGGGTTGCTCTCCATCAATAAACTGAGCTAAATCGCACTGTGACCTGTACAGTGCTCAAGGCTGTTGCCAACGACAGGCGTAATTTTGCGCTCCTGGCCACGAGGAATTTCGTGGGCTTGGACTATACGTCAGACAAGTGAGCATCAGCAACAACAGCAACATATAATAAAGACTGAAAGAATTAACTTATTTTTAAGGTACTTCCATGGATTTGAAACCTATTGAGGTGCCTTGTCAATCCTTTGCCGGCACGGACCTCGGTAGAAATGGCGTTAAAACCTGCGAGCCTGGGCACGAGCTTCCCCTCCCCCCAATCAAACAGATGCACATTATTATCAATCAATAACTTGCATAGTATGTAAGCAATGAGTTTAGAATGTCAAAGTTGACACAAAGTTCATAACAGTTTATTCAGTAAAAGATGCCGAGCTAGTGAATAGTGATTAACAAATGGTGAAAAACAAAAACATAAGGTGTTACAGAGTGTGATCAAATTGCATCCGCAGGTAATTGAAATGGAATAAATTACAAATAGAAAATAATAATAAAAATACAGGACATGAACAGGTACGTATGTAAAACAATTGTTTGGAGATTAAGAATGGCCTCACTGCTGTTTACAGAATTGTAGTAGTAGTAATTACAAATTCTAGTCTCTAATTACTAATTTTACCTCGAAAATTTCTGGCTAAATAATAGTTGCATGTTCGTAACTGCATCTTTTTTTATCTTTTGTGAATTCTGTTGTTACAAACGTACTAAGGAAAGATTATAATTTGCCACAAAACGCAATTCTGTGTAGTTCGCAATTTTTATTTTATTTTTACGAGAATATGCCCAGATTGTATAGCTACAACACAGCATAAAATCCTAAACCGATTTATAAACGAGTAACTATTTCATCAAAAGACTGAATGCTTTTTCGAGCAATTTACTTAGCTTTACGCACCGAAACTTCTGGATAACAGATGCAATGTGTGGGATCCATGTGACAGAATTTGTGAAGATCATCCCAAAACAGGGGACTTGCTTAGCCCATTGGGAGCATATTTTCATGAAACTTGAGGTTTTTGCTAACATTTTTCTTCCGAGTGAATATGATAGCTGCAGTTTCATCGATAGTGACCTCATTCTGGCCAGGTCTCAGGTGTGGTTTTGCAAATGTTGGATGACTAGAGTAAGAAATGCATTTTGAACAAGGATCACTTTGTCATCGGAGTACACTGCAAATGCAGTGTTTGATGTTTGTGGTATGGCAATCTAGATTGTCGGTTCTATGCGGTGTTTATGCAGTATTCCTGGTTTATTTAAGATCTAGTTGAGCTCACTGCTTGCTCATTTTGCGGAAACTCAGAGCAATTAAACTGTAATCAGACAGCTGAGGAAAAAGCATTGATCATCAGAGGAAATGAACCAAATGAATGCTTGCAGGTAACGCAGATAAAATCAGTTTCGCAAACCTCTTTCTAAAAGCAGGCAAACCATGCAGAATGCAAGTCATGATTTAGGAGATACAGCACTGTTCAGTAGCTACTGCGTCAAGGTATAGATTAGTTATTTCGAACTCCGTGCAAGCCTAAGTTTCTAAAATGTCTAAAAAGTTTAGAAATTAAACCGATTTCCATCGCTTTGTGCATTCAAGTGTTAGCATAGTTCAAATCTAGTAAATTCTAATAAATTCACTAGATAATTAAATTAAATATTAGTAAATTTACTAGAATTTAATCCACTCGTTTTAAGCGAATGGATTTTGTAGACCTTGAAGTGTTGCAAGATCAATTAAATCCTTACTAGGTATCTCTAATATACCACTTTTCTTTCATTCTAAGACTTCACTTTTGCGTGTTATAATTCCAGTATTACTAGAATTTTCCAGATATGTACGAATATGCAGCAATACCTTCAAACTAGTTAGGTTATTTAAGTTGATTCTTACCGGTTGGGCTGAAGTTCGAATCCTAAGTAACGAATTGTCTTTTAACATGCAGGCACAGAGATAAAAGCACTTGAAATTTATCTGTATCAAAGTTCTTTAGAAAAGTTGGTGGTAGATGAGTCAGAATACGAGACACTAAAATACTCTGTTTTTAGATGTCTCGATTCTAACTGGCATGGTGTTGAGCAGCACTGTATTTGCCAACCACTGATATCCGAAATCTCTGACTAGTGACACTGCCTGCTAGAGACGAGCCCCCCAACTGCCATTGCCATTAATGTATTTTTAAATATGATCCTTCAGGACTATCATAAAAGTGAACAAATGCATGAGTATGTTGTTCAATTTTAATTAAACAGCATATGTCAACAATTAAAATTGTAACTGTCTGTATAGTTTTCAAAATTAGTTATGTAATATTTCCATTGCGTGAATTATGACAAGTTCTTTTAGTGCTAGTGCTAGTGCCTGCCTTTTAGTGCTAGTGCCAGAGACCAAGGAATTATCAAGGATTAAGCTTATTTAGAGCGAAGATCAAAAGCACATTAATTAACATCTACAGAATAAAAAAGAACCTTAGTTTGATAACCACTTGTGGCCGAGAGGTAAAATCCTGAAACACTAATAGTTCCACTTGAGCTCTAATTCCGATGAATGGCGGCCTATCAGCGGCCGAACGAAAAAGTCGCTGAAAACTGTAGCTTGAACCGGGCTCAAACCCCGAACAGGCTGATGTCTGCATGGAAGTTTTAGTGGAAATGCGAACCAGTTTCCCTTCTAAAATCCTCCACGAAATGATTTCTTCCGTGTAAGCAGATAGCCCTGGAGTTGTTTTGCTTTAACCAATTAACCTGTCCTAACATAATCCACGAAACGGGCTGGCTACATAGAAATATTATGATTTTTCCTTACATATAAACAAGTCAGTCTCCCTTAAAAAATACTCCTCGAAGACATCCATCTCCTTAGCTAGATTACCTTCCTTTGCTTTGCCATTATCCATACCATTTAATCCAGTCTTAATCTGGTTGGTAAAGATAAAAAAATGAAGAATATTTAATTAATAAATAATATTAACGTTACGTAAAATTTTGCTAAATTAATTAATTAAACAAGAGATAAAATCTGTAAAATTAATATCAACTAAAATTATCAAATAGTCACTTTTTTGAATTACATTCGTATGAAAATCAAGGAAATTCCTTTTTAAATTTAAAATAAAACTAATTAAATAAGAAACTATAAAGTTATTTTTATTCTAAATTTAAAAAAGAATTTCTTTCATTACTTTCTTTTGCGGATCATCCAGATATAATTTAGATATAATTTGGTGATAATTCTTTCCACTGCTCTTTGACAGAGACCAAGGAATTATCAATTATTATTTAATGTTCAATGATTGTTTTATTTTTTTATTTATTTACTTTTTATTTTAAGTTCTGTTTTCTAAGTTTTTGCTTCAATTGTTTTTAATTTGTGCTTTCATTTCAGATAGTTCGCCATTTTTAGTTGATATTAATTATATATATATATGTACATTTTTCAAAACACCCTGTCGCAATCATTAACAATTCAGTTTCCTTGAAAATTAAAAGCGAACTGTGAATGGGATGTAAATATCTTCCAGAAGCAACTGTATACTTTCCAATGACAAACTGCCTAATTCATGTCACCCCCCCCCCGAAAAAAAGTGTTGGGATTTTGTCCAAGTTCTATTCAAATTACGGAGGAAAAAATTTGCCAAATTTCGACTCACGCGCTTCGTCGTCGGCAAGGTCATTCGCAAGGTTGTTCCTCCTTGGCAGCCTTGGGTCGGGAGTGAGCGGTATTCACAACACGTCTTTTCCATTTATTCCTGACAAAGTACTTCTGATAAAATATTCCACCAACCTCCGGAAGGAGGTCAACGATGCAAAAATTAAAAGAAAGATTTATTACGATATTTCTTTGAACATCTTTTCGTCGACGCTACTGCTATTCGAATGTCATTTGAATGACCTTGCAGCACTAGTCGCTTTGATATGACATCACATGACTTCATATTTCAAGCGTTCGATGAAATTATTCGATAAAATTTCGGATGCTTTGATAAAACCTTTATTTGAGCTAAGGCAAATTTTAATATCAGTATCTATGGTTTTAGTGTTAATTAAGCCGGAGCTCCAGTACTTCTCAGTTTTCAGATGGAAATTATTCCGAATTGCGCCGAAGTCGCAAATAGGATGAACTCCCGTACTTTGTTGTATAACTTAATCACAATGTTTTCTTGAGCAGTTAATGCTGTAAATGATTTTAACAGGGCTGGAGCCACAACCGGTGCAAACAGCTCGGTCGCGCCGGTGGCAGAATTTAGGGCCAATGAAATTTTTGGAATCTAGAGAAGCATCGAGCAGCAAAATTATAGAATTTAAGGGAATATAATTAAAGAATAATTTTTCAATCGGCTGCAGAATTTAGGGGCGCCAAAATTTTTAGAATTTAGGGATTCACCGGGCAGTAAAATTTAGGATCCGCAGAGATTGCACCGGGAGGGAAACTTCCTAGCGTAGCCCTGTTTATTGGTATTGGATGATGAATGCATTACTCACTTTTCTTCGGAAGAGAAAAATCTGAGAGAAAATTCGAGCATTTTTGAAATGAACCGCATACCGAGATGCAATCCAATCATGAAGTATTTTTTTAGGATGTATGTATCTGATTAAGGAAGCTTTAAGTAGATTAGAAGCCAAAATACAGTTTTATCTGATATCAAAGAATGCGTACAAAATATTTACCTTTCTTTTATTTTTGATGCTTTTCTTTTTATTATTAATTTACTCCGCTTTCAATTGTTTTATTATTTCATTTAATTTTCACGATATTTCTTTAAAATTTGTTACTAATTTACTCACTTTTTATTTGTTTTATTACTGCACTTAATTCTTTTGATTTGTTTTATTATTTAATTTTTATGATATTTTAGTTTATTGTTTATGTAGTAATCATAAGTTCAACTTATTAATATTTTTAAGCCTTTTTCTTCTTGAATTTTGTCCGTTTTCTCCCAGACTGGTAAAATTCAATTAGAGTATGTAGCAAAATGCTTTCACTATTTAGTAGAATCTTCAATGCTTTCGCATTTGCTGGCCTATCAGCTTTTTGATAAAGCTTTTACAAATCAGCTGTGGATTAACGAAAATGCTAAGCCACCATAACCGGGTAACGGAAGTAACGTCATAGAAATGGGGCGTGGTCTAGGGAGCAAATAATTGTATCAATCAAAAATACTTACAGATTAAATACATTAATTACAATTAAAAACTAATAAAGGAATTATAGATTAATTACAGTTATTTGATTAAATTAATAAAGGAAAAATAATTAAAAAATGATATCATCTCTTTCAAAACGTGGTTTAAGATAAAATCGTCGTCCCCACTAACAAAATTTAAAACAATCATCGTTAACGCAAAATCAAAAACGAAACTTCTTAAAACATCGTTGTTGCCACAAGCGAAACTATTAAATACATGACGTCATTTCTGGGTCACGTGATTTCACAATGCCCGCTTCTTGGGCCACGCCTCTTTTCTGCTCTTTCTTTCGCCCGATTACGGTGGCTTACTGTTAACGAACTCAAATTCACCTTTAATCCGATTGGCTTACCTAAATTATATCAGTATTCAAAACGAAAACCGAGGAATAATCATTATTAATAATGAAGGAATATACATGGGATTAAAAAGAACGCATTTTACGAGACAAAATGAAGATGAATAATTACAGGAGAACGGAATATTAGTGATTGTACACTTGATTTATTTTCAAGAATAAGGTGTGCTTAGAATTAAATTACTTAATTGTTATGTTTAAAAACTTCTTCCAAATTCTAGTTAAATCGTCTGCTATCAGTATTTTTATCCCTTGCATTTTGCTTTTAGTATTTTTCGTAGCTAACTTTGTCAACTTTTTTAATTAGGTTAAAAGAAATACAAGAAAAGTATAAGCCATATTATAACTAATACAAAAGTGTTTCACAAGAAAGTAGCCGTTGCTGCAAGGAATGACATTTGAATTTACAAATATTCTCTATTCGTATAGAACAAATATAAAATTCTCTATTCGTATAAAGCAAATATAAATTTAAAATTTAGTTAAGAAATTCTAATTGCAAAGAAATAATAATAATTATTATTATTATTGCTGCGAACTAATTTACAATATCATTTAAATTCTAAAAGCAGATATAAATTCTAAGAATAGAATTTTATATTTGCTTTATACGAATAGAGAATATTTGTTGAATTTTAATATAAAAATGCTATTGATAATTTATCTGTATTTTAAAGCTCCTTAAACTTCAAAGATTGAGTTCACTTCGTAGTGAAAATTAAATCAGTATTCAAAACAGAAGGACCATGATGTAAATATTAGAAAATTAAACACAATCTGAAATGAAGAAATTAACTTAGAAACAGCACTAAAGATCAATATTTGCAACTTACATTTGAACAGTGTAAGCAAGTTCAAACTCTCATAAGAAAGCCGGTTATAATTTTTTGGCTTCTGTAGGTGGTTATAATTTACGATGAAATAATATTGTATAAGGAATTCCCGCATTCACCCACGCAGATTCTTCGGATGTAAATCTTGTCAAGTTAGCAGTTAGAGTATCTATGTTTCGAATCCGGGCGAAAGCTTACCTGATTTATCACAGTCTCTGGTATCGAAAAGTCTAAATGTAAAAATTAAACCGATAATTTGTTACTATTTGGATTTGATCTTCTGGATCTCGCCTCTCTTCCCAGTCGACCTTTAAATGGGAAAGAAAGGAGTTATCGTATTTCCCTATGCATGCTGTCGTACTGAAAGTGGATAGCATATCCGACTAGCACTTGGAAGGTTCCTGGTTCAAATCCCGGCGAGGGCATAACTGATTTCGAAAAACCTAATGTCTCTACAATCGTAGCAAGTATTCCTCTACTATTCAGAAATTTAGATATCAGTGGCCGAGTGGTTAAGATGTTGAATATTAGGAGTTCAACCCGGGTTTGATCCCAAGCGAACAGACCCCTGCAAGGTTAATTTTCCCCATCTGTAACGGGAATACAAACCAGTTTCTCTCACAAAGTCCTCTACGAAGGCGTTCATTCCCTGAAACAGATAGGCTTAGCGTTCTTCGCCATATTCAAGTAACTTAACCTAGCCTTACTAATTTAACATTATTGTTGCTAACAGCTCGTTTTAACTATATGATGCTATGTTTTATATCTTCAATTCCTGGAGGTTTAATTCTCAAATTAACAGTGAGCTAATCGTAACTGTTTTTAATGAAGACAATTAGTGGAATTCATCAGTAGTTTATTTTATTTTACTTTATTTAACTTGTAATTCAAAAACTGAGAATCAGGAAAGATATATATAATAATCTGTCAAATTTTTTTTCTTTTTCTATTCTTTTTTTTTTTTTAGTTCAAAGAGTCAATAAATATAGATGTAATAGTTCGTCACTTGTTCAAGTTCCTAGAGGATTTCGAGAGAGTCAATAAATATTTTACAAAAAAAAAAAAAAAAAAAAAAAAATTGTCAATAATTTTTTTGTAGTTCAAAAGGTATTTTGCGAGTGTCAATAGTATTAATATTATAATTATTAATTAATTACTATTGCGAGTGTCAATAGTAATAAATTGTCATCCAGTGTTCAAAGAGGCAGCACAGCCTCTTGAAAAATCCGTAGAGCGGATGGTTAGAGCAGTGATTTGTAAATAAATCTCACCGAGAAGAATAACAAAACAATCAACGACAAAAAAGCAACGTGGCATGAAAAAAAGAGCCGCGCTCCAGTGGCCTAATGATTCCGGTGCCCTTGCCATCGCGAAACATCTCTACGAAACTCCAACGACGAAAAAAAAAAATAAGATAAAAAATAGAATTAAAAAAAGCAAAGTAAAAATTGGAGCCGCTCACACATACAACGGCCACTTGACTCTTCCCTTCTCATATCAACTATCATTCACATTCCCAGTTGATTCCAGTAACCTTTAGCACGTTTGCCAACGTGAGTGAAATATCGCGGATGGCGACATTTTCCTACCATTTTCGCCAAATTGGAAAGCCGCCGAGAAAGGCGGTCTCCGTTGTTTCTGCAGTTTTGCGAGGGATTCTTGTAACTGCAGACGTACGCCAGCTTGCCGTTGGCATCCGATGTGCCGGCGAGTGGAGTTGCAATGACAGGTGTTCTCGTGTCAGATCAGAACGGAAGTTAATCATTGGTGCGTGTGTGTGTATGTGTTTCGCGGTAACGTGTGTTTACTCTCATGAGTTGCGAGTGTTTTGACGGCTGCGGCTTTCAACGGGATTTGTTTTGGAATGGATTTAATTCCCGCATGTAGTGTTTGGATATTATGAGAAAAGAAGGTAGGTTTATAAAATAGTTGTTTCTGTTGCCAGCAGGAAAACAAAGTAATCGTAATAAAATGTTACAGATAGGACTTATCTCAATGTTCTCGAATTTTTCATATAATAATAATCAGAAGAAAGAGGTAGATATTTAAAGCAATAGTAAACATTTTTAACGAAAGCAAAATTTTAAATTTTATTTCAATACAAATTTCAGTTTTAAAATTTTAAATTAACTAATTTAATTCTAACTAATTTAATTCAGTTTACATTTTAATAGTTAAGAATATAGCTTTTAAATTTAATTAATAATTTAAGTATACAATTTTTTAAGAATACAGTTCATAATTATTTATCTTTAGAATGCAGTTAATAATTGTAATTATTTTTTTTAAGTATTTAATTACATAGTATAGTAATTTAATTAAAATAATTGTTTATTTTAAGAGTAATAGCAATTATTTATTTTATCAATACAGTTAGGAGTTTAAGAACACAAATTTAAATGTTATTTAAGTTTTAAAATTTGATTATTAATTTAAGAATGCAGTTAACGGTTATTTATTTTAGAAATAAATTTTTTTTAATTAAGTGCAATGTTTAATAGTAAATATTGATTTTAAGTATACAATTAAAAATTATTTTTTAATAAAAAATTAATTAAATTTCAGTTTTAAAATTTAAAAATACGATTTTTTAAAATAATATTT
The DNA here is from genome assembly GCF_044657685.1 of Stegodyphus dumicola. Taxonomy (NCBI): domain Eukaryota; kingdom Metazoa; phylum Arthropoda; class Arachnida; order Araneae; family Eresidae; genus Stegodyphus; species Stegodyphus dumicola. Next base: position 154,837,500 of record NC_140774.1, on the reverse strand, counting down.
ATTAAAAATATATGAAATGAACTTTATAATTAAAACTACTGAATCGTGAAATTGGTTATATTCGGTATATTTGATACAATTTAAAATTTTTACATTTTCCCAGACATTTTAAATTTAAAGCAAGTATACAGGCATTCTTTTTCTTAATGAACGCTACTATTTGAACGTTAGTGAAACTAATTTTTATAAACTTTCTGTAAAATTCATACACGCAATGAAAACTAAATACCAAACTAGGAAACAATATTTTGATTTGCAAAAGATCTGTTTATATTTTGTGTTATCCATCATTCAGAATTGGGGGGAAAGATCGTTTTAATTAGACTAAAAAGTAAATTGAATTTAAAGTAATGAAATAAACTAATTAATTATTTTTTATTACACTTTTGAAGATTTTTTTCCCTGCTTCAAATTAGGGGGAGGGCGACTATTACGCAAGTAAATACAGTATAAGGCCAATTTTGTGACATTGGGGTGTCACAAAAGTCAAACATAAAAAAAAGGGGGGACTATTTATTGGAGAAACACTCCACTGTTTAGATACATTAAGGCATTTTAATTGCTATTATTTTATTTTTGTTTCAGTTTTGCCTTTTTCATGTTGACTAAAATAAAGTAACGATAACATCGTCTGTGATTGTATTTATTGATGACAATTAAATTCTCCAAATATGTCGTATTTTTAACTGTAAATTCGATTACAAATTTAAGGATAATTAAGACGTTGAATAATTTAGGCTGATTAGCTCAGCCTAAATTATTCAACGTCTTGTAATGTATTTTGCAGTAATTTACAAAACAGACAATCTTCTTAGTAGAACATAAATTTTATTTCTAGTCACGGTGATAGACAAATTTTATGCAATTCTTAAGTGGCAAAATTTTCATACTCCTAGCTGGTAAAATCTACAGAATTCTAATCTTTGTCAGTTGTAATAAAAAGTAGTGGTTTTGAATCTGATTTTGATAGAAACTGTAAAAAATGGTATAAATATTTATATTTATTGGTACTTGATATTATTTATTTAAAACATCGTAATATTATTATTTGATTTGGTATAAAAAGTACGGCATTTTATTTTAAGTGGCCTGGTTATCTCTTTCAAATATTAACTAATAGTTTCTTTGCTGGTATTTCGCTGAAAATATAATATTTTAGAATACCTGCTAAAATATCTCGGAATGTTAAAACAAAATGCAGATACAGTTTTTTTTATGTCTGTCTCCTCAGTGCGTCCGCAGGCAATGACGTAGGAAGTTATTCTTGAAGGTCAAATGATTAAGTAATACCTGCAACTCACTCCAGCGTAAAAATGTAGCGGCAGATCGATAACGTTGTAACCTTTTTCTTGCCGTGTACTATGTAGTGTGTTTATACGTGACGTCAGTGCCGTGAACCAATTAGAGTTCGCGAGATTGAAGCATGATGGGAAAAGATGATGCCATAAGAATCTTTGTGAATATTCTTGAGATACGGAGATGATACAACTTTTCCCGTAATTCTAGGTCGGTAGAAAGGCAGATAACGCCAGATTTTGTAGGATCTGCGATGTAGCGCCATTCAGTCGATGAATGAATTAACTCTGTAACCCATTTATTTATTTTTAATTTATCGATTTTCATTTAAAAGCGTTTTTAGCGGAATTATTTCCAAAATACTTGAACCGTTATATTACTTTTCGTTATGTTACTTGTTTATGCATTTATCATTCCTGTGACTTGGCATATGCGCAAAGCATTAGACTTTGAATTTATCTCCTATATTATAACTGCTTAATAAACAGCGATTTAAAAGCATTTCTAATTAATTTAATTCTTATTTGATTCTTTAAACCTATTTAACTGACATAATTTAAAATACGAAAAATTTACAATACATTCACTTCATAATTATTTACATTTGCAACATTATAATAATTAACGAAATATTTTTAATGCCATGTTTGCAAATCACAATATAGAATCGTTCAGTTTTTATTTGAAATGAAATTAATTATTCTTCGTTAAATTATTTTCAACTTTTTCTTCTTAATTTTTTTATTGTTAGTACATATATTATGTACTTAATACAGCTAGCTCATATAGTTACTATATAGTGCTCATATAGCTAGCCCATATAGTTACTACATATAGCTCATTGTTATTACTATTAACACATATAATTCCTATTATTAGCACATATATTATGTAGTTATTATCATAGCACATATATTACCGAGTTATCGTTCTTAATTTTTATTGCAATCATTTTCATATACATTTGCAAGTATTTCATGAAATTTAGGAGATAATCCATGAGCAATTATTATGGTGATTTCTCCTGTGAGCCCAATATAATTTAATGTTATGAGGCTAAAAACATTTTTAATGCCATTTTTATAATTAAGGAACATGCATTAATTAAATTCTGGTTGGAAATATAATTATTAAGTATGCCCAATTGTATTGTTAATAATATGGACAATTATATTGTTAATAAACCCAGACGTATAGTAAGTATTCAGTCAAAAAATAAATCATGCATTTCAATTTTGAATTCTACTGGTAAATTATGCAATTATTATTGTTATAGTTAACACATATATTTAGTAATTATTATTGTAATTAACATTTCATGTAATTATTAGCTCAGAAGGGCTGTTAGTCTGGAAACACAATTTTGCGTTAATTCACTTTAAATGTAATCCATTGTAAATACCTTGTTTCACTTTTTTCTTTGAATCTGTTGCCATTCGGCAAAATGTAAGATATTTATTTTTCGAATTTATTGTGTTTGTTGTTGATTAACAATCTAAGCTATTTAAAAGCAATACAGCTAGTTCTTATAAATTAATTGGACAATTCATTTAATTAATAAATCCAGATGTATAGTAAATATTCGGTCAAAAAATAAATCATGCACTTATATTTTGAATTCTGCTTGATAAATTATTTTAATTTATAAAAGAATTTTTATAGTATTTATTTTTTAAAGCGGAGAATTTTAATTCATTAATTTCCTAAATAACTGCGCGGTCATAATTAAAATAAATGGTTAGAATTTTTCAAATTTCTTGTCTGTTATTAATATACCAAATCTATGATGTAAAGGAAAACTCAAATAGTAATAATAATAATAATAATAATAATAGATTAATTAATTTAAATACAAAATTTTAAAAATCTCTGTTGTATTTTTTCACTTTTCTATTATTGTAAAGTACATTTAATATGATATATAATATTTAATTGATATAGCGTTTTTAATTTTGTGTCGTACTGAATAAATGTAAAATGTACAGTTTCAAATTTATTTAATTTTTGTTGTACTTATTGCACAAACATAGTTTTTTATATCATATTTCTATATATTTAATTTTTTTTTTTAATTCAGTTGTTCCTATGCTGGAAAAAAGTGCGTGTTCCTTGCGATCGCAGGATTTTTTTATCACTTCAGTAACTCTCAAGCTTACTTTCGAAATTACTCCATCGTGAGATGGAAAATTAAGTTCTAACTCTAACTTAAAACTAAGCTACAGAAATGCTACTATTAGTTATTTCCCGCGCAAGAATAAAGAACTTGCAAATAACTAAGTTTTTGTTTAAAGCACAACTTCCGGTGAACTTTAAATAATTTACAGCACAATCACTTAGATTATTAAGAGAATAAAATAAAGGTTTATATCATTAAATTCTGCTTTTTACTTTTAAATAACTTAATTTTAAAATCAATAACAGACAGGTTAAATTTGAAAGATCAATTCAAGATCTTATGCTAGGCCAAATGGCAACATCCTGAGAACCAACTACGTGAAGGGCGAGTAGAAGATAAATTATAAGGATGCTTTTTTTTTTTTTTTTTTTTTCCCCTTGCTGTAGCAATACATGCTAAGGCCTGCTTTTAGATTCTTTCCGTTCTCCTCATTCATCAGATTTGTTAGGGTAGTATTTTATGTGTCAAATGAAAACGATACACCTCATTCGAAGTCTAATGATAAAAATATTCAAATATATTTTTTGATTATCATAATCGAATATGTGTAGAATTTCTCAACAATTTTTGATAATTTTTGCTGCGAAAATCATATTTTTCTGTTTAGTGTTAGTGTCCCTTAACTAATGAAAAACTGCTACAAAACTAAACTAAAAAATTGACTGATAAAGACTAAAAAATTTGCTTCCGAAGTTGAACTAAATTAACTCCGAAACTAACCTAAGTAAATTAATAAACTAACTAAAACTAAAAACTTGCCTTCCAAATTAAATTAAACTTAAAATACCAGATAAAAATTTTAAAAAATAGAAATGGAACGCGAAATTATATGAGCAGTGAAAAAATAAGTTTTAGATTTCAATTCGGAACGCTACCAGTAAATTCTCTTGATTTTAATTTTATATTTGTGTTACAGAAAAGACTTTTTTCATATTTTTTTCATTTTTTTAAAGCAGCGAATTTTAGTTCGCTAATTTCTTAAATAAACTACGCATTTATAATTAAAATAATATTAATTATTCTGTCTCTCCTCGACCGTCTCGGTGTTTGCCTTTACGGATGTGCTTACTCAACTCTACACAATAGTTATAAAGCTTTTTAATCCTTTATATCCTTTATATTAATCCTTAATATTGCTGTAAACCACTGATTACTATTTCTAAGCAGTCCTTGAGAAACCTAGAAGCTTTGCAGAGCCAGATACATTTCGTTTAATTACTGGCACTGTTAAGACCACGCCGACTGATTCAGTGCTTCTTTTGCCGAGAATAAACCTATTGAGACTTAATAAGCGAGAGGGCAGCTATTTTATACGAAAAATTAATAAGAACTGGTGATCATTTTTGGAGACAATACCAATCTAGACCCAGGAATTTAAACTTGTCTTTATCTAGAGAGTCCTAGAAACATTATCCTACTTTCAGTCTAGATGGTGAGATACAGGATTTAGTGCGGCCGGCTAATCCTTGTCAATATGAAGCGATAAATACTTAGTTGGAACTTAACTGCCCAGCCTATGAAAAGGAACATCCTCCTGAAATCTTGCGCCATATGATACTGGAGACTCTGGAACTTCGGTATTCGAAATCTAACTGATATACACCGATGGGTCACTTTCAGTCCATTCGCGAAAGATAGTGCGAGAATATTTTGTGAATTATTCGCATTTTATATTTCTGTTGGACATTTTGGAAATGTTTTTGGTGGTGAGATAGATGCTGTTAGGATGAGACACCTGCTACAACAACTTATGGTTAGAAATTTTACCTTTGTAATGGTTGTGATATAGTATGACTCGAAGGCAGCTATTGCTTCTGATGCCGCAGCTACATCTACAGATGTATAACAATGCAGAATTGATTTGCAACAGCTCAAAAAGAAAGAAATTCAGTGGATCCCTGCCCACTGCGGTGCGGATGGTAATGAACAAGACGATCTATTAATTAAAAAGGGATCCATGGCTCTGCAAATGATAATGAAATTTCTTTCTCAACTGTTAAAAGTATTATTAAATACAATTCAGCCTCTGTCTGCCATCAAGACTTAGTTCGTAGAAAGTCTACAAAGAGTTGGTTGAAGACTGTTCAAGACAATATCCCTGACTGGCCTCCTACAGCGTGGCGACATTGCAACTAACTACTGGACGGCTTGGCGGCGCACCTGTTTCGCATTCTGCGAACCCCAGCCCGCGTAGTATGCAGCAGCGGTATTATGTGTAGACAGCATCTTATGTAGTGCATTTCAATTCGTGGAAAATCTATGAATCGCTGTTTTATGATTGCTTCAGTCTTTCACAATATCGCGATATTGGTGTTGAAATTGAAAAGACAGGTTCATCGCGAATTGAAAAGATGGAGCTTGATTGCAATTTTGTGATTTTATGCTATAAATTTCAAAATTTTTAATATTCAATTTTTTTAATTTGCAGTTTTATGATCGATTATAAATTGTCAAATTTTGTGATTGTTTGCTACTATAGTAAATGATTTCACTCTCTATAGTAATATCATATTTCACGTAGGTATATAATTAATGGATGTTCTCACATTTCAAGAACATTGATAAAAATTATAATAACAATACTGTGTTTTGTCTTCGTAAAATTTCATAAAATGGTTTCAAGTTGCACTAGAAATGAACTATGAAATTTGTCTTCAAAGTAGTGGGAAGGAGAGAATCCCTAAATTCAGTTGAGTCTTTATCGCGCAAATATTTCCGTGTGAGCCGGTGTTACGACATCTCATGGTTGCAGAGGATGTATTCCACTCTCGTCCCTCCCCCATCCCTCCTGGCAGCCACCCTGAAGCTCATCTGTATTCCTGGCATCTCTGTCCCGAAATCCGCACTGGGTGTGCGTGTGTGTGTGAAAGATTTATGACCTTTCACATGGGCGAATATCGTGTGGCGCTGCTAAGTGCACCGAGGCCCACACAGCACTTTAGCGCCGCTGTTTCGATATCCATACCCCTTGCGAGCCCCCGCCACCCTAGAACGTGCAGGAAGTCGAAGCATCTGAATGAACATGCCGGGGACATTGTCATCACGCAAATGTCACATTTGCCTGTCCTCTCATTTAGTTGCATCTCACGCTAAAAATGCTCTCTTTCTTGTGCTTTTCTACTCTAGAGAGTTCATTTTCTGTAGTGGTATCATATTTCATTTGCTGCAGGTTTCAACAGTTGAAAGGTAGAAGCTACAGCACATTCAGTTCTCCAGAAGCCGCCTAAATTACATCAAGATTGAACCTAAAACCGTTTTTCATGTTGTGTTTTAAAATCGTGTTTGTATTCTGTGTGCTTCGACGAAAGGTGTAGGTTTATCTCTGCGAGTGTTATAAAACTACATTGAAACTCGATTCACGAATGTAATTCCTGGAGGCTTTTCGTCAACCTAAACAATTTGTCCCATAGTAGTTAATGCAAACTGGATTAATTCGTTTTGGACCACATATGATCGCTTATTTAAATTTTGCAACAATATTCTGGCACTAGCTCATAATCCAAAATCAATGGAAAACAAAAATGCAAATATAAAATAAAAAAATACATAAACACAAAATATGGCAGATAAAAATAGCCGAAAAGATTATTTAATTTTATTGTACCCGTAAAAAGGAGAGTGGACTGCGTAAGTGGAAAATGATGAAGAATGTGTTACTGTTTGGATGCGAAAATTGCCTTCCGTAGAAACACCAGGTATGTCTTTAGGGGTCATCTTCTTTTACCTTACCTTTGTTTCTAAGCGCTAGTCGACTATGACTGAGACTTAATGTACCTCCGTTTTTTTTGGGGGGGGGTTAATTAACTAATGGGATTTGTTGTTAACTAAGATTTAAAATCTTTCTAAAATAATAAAGGTACGTTGACATTCAAAATGCTTATGATGTAGCTTGCTATTGCTTTATCGAGGATCAAAGTGGTATCGACATGTAAAAATCTGACCTCATTTTGTACAAAATTGCGGCGATAAGAGAATTAGAATCCCCCCCCCCCTCTTCTTTCTCTTCTTAAGACATTTTTACCCTAATCGCTTTTTATTGCTTTTCTGAAACTGTAGAAGTTCTTTCTTGCTGAGCACATGCTAATGCTCCTTTAGGAACTTCTGCACGTCTTCATTGCTACCTTTCTAGCCCCTGGTTTTAACTTTAGATACAATATCATAAATAAATTTTTAAAAAAAGGGAGGGTCTAAATGTCAAAGCGTTCAAAATCTGTGTCTGTTATCATTTCCTCCAGGCCGATAATCTCGGGCTACCAAGTTTTGGTAGTGACAGTTAAACAATGGAAAAGGCACCCAAGCGGTATAGTGGTTAGCGCCACGTGCCGAAGGGCCCGAGTTCGATCCCCGAGAAGGCATGGATGTTTGTAATGTAACAGTATCATTGCGGCATGGCAACAGTCTAAATATGCAGCAAGCCAAATGTCTTCTCGTGTGATTTAGTAGAAGGGAAGAGTCATGGGAGACCCTCGGACCCGCGCCCCCTGGGGTGCTCTCCATCAAAATTGGGAGGGGGCAGAACTGAACTAAATCGCACTGTCACCTGTAACGTGCTTAAGGCTGTTGCCAACGACAGGCGTAAAACTAGCGCATCTTGCGGAATTTTGCGGGCTTGTGCTGATGTTACTGTCAGACAGGTGAGTATAAGTAACAACAACAACAAACAATGGAAACTATAAAAAGGTACTTCGAGTGTTAATTAGTATACATCAAAACACTTTTGAAAATCGTATGTTGTTGACTTAAATGTTCGTAACTCGAGGCACTGTTCGTCATCCGAGGCATTTTTTGTCATATAATTTGTTCGTAAGCCGATTTATGTGTGAAGTGAGGCGTCTGTGATTTGACGCTTCATTGTATTCAAAGGGCTGTCCACGATTACTACTTTCATAAAACTGGTGCATCTAAATATAATACTGAGTTTTTATAGTTATATCGACTGTTGCTAAATAATTTTTTTAAGATAAAAATTGTAATTAATATATTGACATACATGAATATGTCATAGTTAAAATTCAATAAAAATTTATTAGAATCCTTTGTGGCTCTTGCTTGTTTTTTAATTTTTTTTTTTTTTTTTTTTTTTTAATGACTGCGTCTTGGGAATCAAGTTTAAATTATGTAATACCGAAAATCAATCAATATATCATTTGAGATGTCTTCATAATGGTTTTTCGTCGTACAGTTATTAGTACCTTTCGAGGCAGCCACCGCTCTCTAAGGTAAAAAACTTCATTAAGAGTATATAATGGGCACCATTTGAGAGATCAGTTTTGAAATTGATACGACACGTTTATTGTGTTAACAGTTCTTCACGGATTGCATTAAGACGTACTAATTTGTTATATGTAAATAAAATAAACGGCAGTTTAGCCAAAATGAATTACATTAATGTTGCAAGAGCTTTAGCATATAGCCGCAATGCAGAACATGTGTACCAACATGAACTTTCAACTTTCATAAATAACAATACTTATAATTTTTTTAATTAATTAAAATAAGAAATTTATTGAACACTGTGTTCTTCATCGTAATGAGAGTTCTGTCCAGATAATGTCGTTGTAAGATAGAAAGGTAAAAGTTTGGTTTGATTTATTAATTAGGTTATGGTAGAGCATGCGAAGGCTGCTGCCTAACAGAAAAGGTGCCTTCGCGGAGCATTTTCTAATGGAAACAGCTTGCGTGGGGAAACCCACGAAAACACCCATGCAGCCACCCGTCCGTTTGCATTTGAACCCAGGTTAAACTAGCAGTGTTCAAGGAATTTACTCCTCAGCCGTTTGTAGACACGAAAAGAAGGAAGTATCCTGCCAAATAATTTTTGTTTTTGATTGCACTTTGTTATGAATTGTATACTGACAACATCAATATTCCAGTGTCAATTTCAGTTTTCAGTTGTTTGACACTTTCATACGAACACATAAAATTTACATGTTAGTTATTACTGTTAAATATTGAATGCTAGAAGAATTCCACTTGATAGCAGTTTGACGCTGAGGCGAATGCGGAATATTGCTGGCGTTTTTTTTTTTTTTTTTTTTTTTTTTTTTTTTTAAATTTAATTATAGACATAAACATTTAAACTCCCACGCTATATATTTAAAACTCTTTCTAAAGTAATATAATTCCATTACCCTAATAATTTCCAACTTCTATACCTAGATTCTGATGTTAAAGTGAATCGCAAATACAGCTTTAAAATATATAAAGTAATTTTATTAAAAAAACGAAAATAAAAATGTTTAAAAAATAAATAAACTAAAGAAAATTTTAGTTATATTTGTTTTTTAAAATAAAGTATTTTCTTAAGCGAAATTATAGTCAGTTCCTGAAAAATGCTGTAAGATTTTTCATACGAAAGATTTAAATAACATAATTTTAATGCAAATCTTATGAGGGCTTTCCTCTTTAGAAAAACTTTCTTTCTTAGTAAAGTTTTCTTTTTCTTTTGCTGCTCCTTTTGTGAACAGAGTCGTCTGGTCGATGCCGGTTGGGTGCAAGAGAAACACCGTTGATGACCCCTGTAGGTCGTGGGAACCAGGGGTGGCCCCTGTGTTACGACAGGCAAGCCCGTTGTTATGCTGTAATACTCGTTTCCAAATTGTAATCTTTTATCTCTCCGTTTTGATACTGCAACATTCTAAGCGTGTGAGGTAAATCACAAAACTGGGGAATTCGACAAATACGTTCCTGATATGATAATCTTATTTTTATTAAGTTATCTTATTAATGTTACATTCCGATTAGAATTCAGATTTTTTTTTTGGGGGGGGGTATTTTGCTTCTTTCAGAATAAATTGGATGATAGACTTATACAGCGTCAGAATTAAAAGACGTTGAGGATGCTATTAAAAAATAGGCATATGAAAAGAGCAAAAAATTATTCATCAGAAAAGGAAAAATCGCCAGTCATTACTTTAATATACAAAAAAAAAAAAAAAAAAAAAAAGACTCCAAAAGAATATCCGAAAAAGGTACGTACGAAAAGGATTGTGGTAAGAATATGCATGAATACATCAGTACGAGCCTCTTTCCTAAGAAAATCATCCATGAAAGCATTCTTTTATTTAGGCAAATGGCCTTCATGTGCTCATTTTATGTGTTCGTATGAAAGTGTCAAACAACTGAAACTGAAAAATGACACTGGAATATTGATGTTGTCAGTATACAATTCATAACAAAGTACAATCAAAAACAAAAATTATTTGGCAGGATACTTCCTTCTTTTCGTGTCTACAAACGGCTGAGGAGTAAATTCCTTGAACACTGCTAGTTTGACCTGGGTTCAAATGCAAAAGGACGGGTGGCTGCATGGGTGTTTTCGTGGGTTTCCCCACGCATGCTGTTTCCATTAGAAAATGCTCCGCGAAGGCACCTTTTCTGTTAGGCAGCAGCCTTCGCATGCTCTACCATAACCTAATTAATAAATCAAACCAAACTTTTACCTTTCTATCTTACAACGATATTATCTGGACAGAACTCTCATTACGATGAAGAACACGGTGTTCAATAAATTTCTTCTTTTAATTAATTTAAAAAATTATAAGTATTGTTATTTATGAAAGTTCATGTTGGTCATATTCAGGTAAACTAACCTAAATTAACTCGGTAACAACCGAAAATCTGCTTACGCAAGAGCTGGTAATCATGTAGTATGCATTCTATAGTTAGTTAATTATAGTTATGTATTTTTTAGATTGCGGCACTAAAATTGGTTGTAGTTGTTGTACTTTCTTTTTCTCGACATTTTATCGCACATTCGAATTTAAAAATAGCGTTTTAGTGGCGCTATCTGGTAAGTAAATAAATAAATAAAAGCGATAGATAGCATACTACATGATTATCCAGAAATTAATTGCGAAGTCTTTAAATTCATTTGTAGCAACAACAAACAAAATAAAAAAAAAAAAAAAAAAAAACTAAGAAATACAGTTTATAGTTTAAAAATAGTTTACTGTTTTAAAAAGATAAAGAATAAAATATGCAATAGGTTTTGCCAAGTCATATGGCTGAACGCAAAAAATGTTGTTGAGATAGCTGTGCATGAACTCTGCTTAGCAAGAGGTAAATAGCAATAAATTGTGACCTCGATGAATCATGGGTTTACCTAACTGACTTTCTCGCCTCGTTCAATCAAGTACACTACGGGGAAGAAGCAATTTTGACACCTCTGCCAAAATAGTAAGCCGAAACAAAAGATTGGTCATACGCTTACTATCACTGGCCTGTTAAGACATTGTGCCGGACAGAGCAATATCCCTGACTGAAAGACCTGTTGACCTCGTCAACTGAGGACCAACTGGTTCTTTATTGGTTCAAGCATATGAACAAGCTAAATGTTATGAAAGAACTGTATACTATGTAAAGTCGTCTCTCTACATTATGGCTATACTGGTAAAAGTCTAAAGTTGCTCCTTTATAATTCTTCTTGGTTATACAGAATGAACTAGTTTTACAGACAGATAGTTCATCATTTTTCTACAATTAGTTTCTCCTCGTTGTCCGATACATATTTCGTGATTATTTTTATCCCAGTTGCACATCTGGAATTATAGAAAAAGTTCTTTCTCGGCGTTGTTGCGAAGCTCGAAAGGTGTTCCTTCTTCATTGTTGAAAGTAGTGGACAGTGATAGATGTAGTGCTTGGCGTCTGCTGTCTCTGCTTGAGTACCGCATCCGCACTGGCCATTTCTTTTGAAGAAACGCTTGAAATAAATTTCTCTTGATTCGTTGCAGCCATCAAAAGGAGTCTGCCCTCAGTCTCTTTAGTGAAACCTTTGGGTAGTACTTCTGTGTGAGCCAACCTGTTTCCGCAGGATCCCAGCAATTTTGCCATTCCTCTCTGACATTTCTTGCCATTCAATCAAGCCAAAATTTCTTGCCATTTCAAAAATTCAATCTTTGGCAATATGACTCTTAGCCCCCCAATCTTGAAATCGGAAGTTCAGAATGCGCGCTCGGCTTAAGGGACCGGATACGTACATTGATGGGAATAGATGGAGGACTTTCTAAGGAAAACTGGTTAAGATCCACATTGTACATGGAGAAATAATGAAAATAACTATGCAGTCAGCCCGTTTGCCTGGGATCGATCGCCAAGTATAGTGAGATCAAACTACGGTTGATGGTTTAGATAACCCTGGAATTTTTAGAAGAAGCTCTTCTATCACAGAAAGTACGATGCAGAGTTAAAGACTAGGGGAAGAATCATCAAACGAAACATTTCAAATAATAAATATTTGCATTTTAAACATTGATTAAACCACTTCAAAATAGATCTAAAACGCAGTAACATCTTTTGTAGAATATAATGTTTTTAGTGCATTTATTCCTGTAGTATGATGATGATAACTTTTCTTGGCGTATAATGTGCAAATTCTTCTTTGCCGTCAGATTTGAAATAAATGTCTTGTTTCGGAGGAGAGTAAAAATGTTGCCTTCCCCCCCTTACAGAAAACAAGCCGAGTGTTATGTATGCACTTACTCGGAAAGCTTAGTCACGAAATGTTTGCATCTGGACGATTAGCCTGGCGAAAAGCCAATTACCTCTCATGCGCAACTTAGAAAGTGTAACAATATTTTCCTGTAAATAATTCTGTAGTATCAGTTATATTTTCCATCTGTCACGAACTGAAGATAATTGCAGATGTCTGCTGCAGTTGTAATGCTTATTTCATATGCAAATGGCTTAGTTTTGGGGGACTAAACGTTTTTCTGTGTGGCTGTTCTTATCATTAACCTCTTCAAACCATTAAGCGCTTTGCTGGACTTTTAATCTTTTTAACGGAATTGTGTATACGAGTCAAATTTTTGGATATTTCTGTGCTGCCAAACTAGATCTGAGTTTCTTTAATGTAACGAGTTTTGCAATATGTAAAATTATGTTTAAATATGGGATATATGTTTGTGGCGCCGACAGATCCATTACCAATAAGTTAATGTAGTCTGGAATCATACTAATTTAGAAATAATTTCTGGCAAAGTCAGTTTTAAAACATTTTTGGTTGCTTGTGCTGGGAATGCTTACTTATTCAGTGGGTTAGAGATCAGAGCTATATAAAAAATTAAATAATAATAATAATTCGAATTGTGAATTTATTCTTTTTTCAACAGGCAAATGAATTTTGCGTGCCGAAACGTAAATGCCGTTTGCGAATGCTTGCGAAAACTCACCGATTGATTTTACATGCAAAAAATGCAGAAATAAATTAAATAAAAGGATCATTTTAAAATTATAAAACGTGGCGAAATAAGGCCGAAGAATGGGTCCAATGTGTAAAGCGTCGGAAAAGCAAATTTGTCAAAAAGTGGACCGTCGAATCACAGCCGTAAGAAATGGTTAATAATACATTAATAGTTATACATAGTTACAAAAATACATACTATGTTACAAAAATACTAGCTAAAAAGTCTTCTTTTGTTAGTATTTTTGTAATTCTTAACTGATAATGCACGAGGTAATTTTTAAATTTTCCGTTACTTAAAAGCATTATGTAAGAAAGGCAAAATGATTATGGTCCCAGTTAACTCGGATGATCATGTTTCCACTGCATATAGTAATAGTAATAATAATAAAAATTGTAAAAAAAAATGTCTGAAAGTTTTCAGATTTTAAATTACGTCCAAAGGGGCTTTTTTTTTCTTTTTTTTTTTTTCTTTTCTTTTAAACATTTTGTGTGTTACCTTTATTTATTAAATATTATGTTCTTCGAATTTAAACCATGAAATTGAATTCAACAGCAGTATCGCAAAATGATTTTAAAATGAGCATATCTAGAACTTCCGATACACAGTTTCGTGCGCTGGAGATAAAATGTTTTTTCTGTACAATGCTGCCATTGCTCGCTTTGAAATCCTTGAGTTTGTTAATCAAAAATTCATTAATGTTTTACAAAATATGAAATCGATGATAAAACAAATTAAAATTTCAAACTTGGGCTTCCAGACGCCTATATTCGCAGGAGGATTATGTTATTCAAAATTGGATGGCTCTAGGTATCGTTGCTTTATCACAGTGCGAGAAACATGTATACATTTATGCAGATTCTTCATTATTTAATTTCTTTAAATATAATACAGGGCTCTAATATTTGGTGGCAGCAATTTGAAAACCGAAGAGACATTTACAGTGAAAATGCGAAAATGAAATTAATAGCCCTTCTGGAAAAAATCGGAAAAGGAAAAAAAAAAAAAAAAAAAAAAAAAGGATGTTCATTCTAATATTTAGCAGAGTGAATAATTTCATTTTTAAGGATATTTTACCTTTCTTTAAATTTAATATTTATTTATTATACATAACATTAGACTACTAAACTCGCATTATTGATACCTTACGAATTTATAACTAAAATATTGTCAAGTTAATCAAAGCAACTGTTTGCTGCTTTCTAACTCTGCTATTTGAAACTCATAGGACTCTAGATTCAAATTTCTTCGTTAGTTTTTCTATATTTAAGATGGGAAACATTGATCTTTGTATTTTGATTACCTGTCGTCTTTGTCTGACTCACAAGACTTCCCTGGCAAATTTATTTACTGTTATAATCAAGAATAATAATGTTAATATCTCCCGAAGGCCCCTGTGTCTTCACTTCTAAAGCCTTCTGATTCCAAAATCTTTCAAGAAAGTTACCAAAGTATGAATTTACAGAAACTTGCATAAAAATCCATTAGTTCCAATCGTACATTTCTTGTTCTATTTGCTAAATAACTTTTAATTTGCAACATGGGTTTCTCCTCCAAATATTCTGGTGGGGGGCAATGAAGAGAGGATATATTCCTCCTTGTCATAATCCTCCAATCCATCAGGTTTTGCGTTTCATCAAAAAGGCTGCCTTGACAGCTGTCACTCACGCATCTCAAGTTGGCTAAACACCAATGAACCCTTCGAGTCTATCATAAAATAAATCACGGTATATGTGGTTGGATCCCGCGAGTCGCTAGGAAGGGAGGAACTGTGGATTGTTTACAAGTCGGTCTTGGATGTTGTGTCCTGAAGCTGTAACGTGGACTTTTATTGGCCATGTAGGTTAATTGGGGGTGTGACGGAGTTTACAGGTCTGTCCCAAGTTTTTATGGTTTGGTTTAGTGGCGTAATTTGTAACTTTTGCGAATTGTGGAATTTCTGATTAAATATTTAGCAGTACTTTCGTCTGATATTAGGCCAGATCTATTTCATTTCATTTGGACTCGATGTACGGATAATTTTTATGCTGTACGGATGCTGAATATATATATTTTTATTACTCTCCAACGACGTATGTAATTTCATAATTTAATTTTCATTCTTTAAGAGATTTGAAATAAAAATGGAATATTACTGTTGAATCCAGATAAAAGGAAATATAAATAAGCGAGTCCAAAGAAGACACAGCTGTGCTAGTGTGGGTCTAATGAGATATCTGAGGGAGGGGAACATAAAATTACAGCATAATAAATTTAACAAAAAGTGAAAGTCATTCATGAGTGCACAGCACTGAATTTCAAATGGTGTGCCAGATAAAAAGAAGGTAATATGTTTTATTTTAGGATCTACGTAAAAAAGTAAAAATGAATAAAATAATAATATTAACTTTTTTATTTTATTTTAGCGGAAATGAAAACGTGTTATTTATAAAGGCAAATAAAATATAAATTTCACTGTTTAATTTTGTTCAAGAAAAAGGTGTTTAATGTTTTGTTTCATGGAAATAAACTGATATGAATAAACAATAAAATTATTTTTATTATTGGAGTTAAATTAAGTATTTGCATATGGTTTTCGCTACCAAGTAAATGATATTTGATATTTGCAGCATTATATAATAACGCTGCATATGATCATAATAATTATCAGTTTGATATATTACAAATTAAATGTATTTCACTTTATATCAATTTATCAAAAAGAGTAAAAGGTTTAAATTATTAAAAAGTATATGTATTTACTGGGCACGGTTTGTTCAACGACTACAAATTGATTAAATGTAAAGGACAAAATTAAAAACTGTTTTTAAAAAAATAAGCTTTTATTTAAAACTCGGAAAATAATAAATGAACTGAAAAGAGAATAATAATTTATCACATATTTTCACGGGAATAAGAGATCAAATCATTTTCTTTACAAAATTTATCTGCAGTTTTATATCACGAACAACATAGGGCGCCCTTGATAATTTTATAAAAATAATGGCATGTAACGTTTTCAAATACAATTCGATTAACAGATTGCGTTGTTTAGAGGCCCACACTTTTATTATTCGTAATATAAAATTGTAGATGAATTTTGTAAAGAGAATTGTTTAATCTCTTATTACCATTAAACTGTATCATAAAATTATTTTTCTGCTTTTAGTTCATTAATTATAAGACTTTTAAATAAAAGCTGATTCTATAAAAATTTTATTATTATTATTATTATTATTGTTTTCAATTTTCATCTTTTGAGTTTCAATGACATGCTATCAATCAAATTATTCAACTGAAAAATAGTTTTTCCACAATGAATAATCATTCTTCTACTTCTAACAATTCTGTTGCATTAAATGATCGAAGAAATTCAACGATTTTTCCAAAATATCAGAAATTAAGTTAAAATGTTTTACAAACTTCATTCGAAAAACTTCTTCTTTTTTTCAGTGTATCTAATAGGGCAAACAGTAAAATTATGAGAGTTTTAGTTTGTTCATTAAACGAAGTCACGTGCGAAAACTCGTCTAAGCATTAAATTTTAGAAAAATCTAAATCGAGTTTTGAAAAATTCGCTTCACCTTATTGTACTGTTATCTACATACAATATGCGTAAAAAAAATCTGAACTCCATAGTTTGTCAGGAAATAGTTAAGAATCGTTTATAAACTATTGAATATAGCAATAAATACCACAAGTTAGCTAACTAAAAGCGTGTAATATTATAAAGACCTTATATTTTACTGAATGAAAATCATTTAACTGTCTTATTCGAGGCTGTGTGCAAGATAAAAAAGACCTCATGTTTTGCGCACTGGCAATATTATAATTGGCTCACTGGCAACATTCGGAAGTACTGCATGAATATCTTAAAAATTTAGATAAGATAAGATTAGATAAGGATACATCCGACATGAGTGTTTTTATTGTTAGGTATATGTATAATGCGTGTATACAAATACTTTCAATAAAACACCATATGTCATTAAGAATTTGGATGTTTAATTCTACTTCCATCAATGCGGCGTGACTGAAATGCTAAGTACAGTACTTTGGAAATTGTAATACATTCCCCGTCCGTTGTTATTAGTGGAGTGTAAAAGATAATAACACGCATTACTGTTATCTTTTACGCATAGCTATCAGAGAAATGAATGGATGTTTTCAGCGTTATTTACAGTACTTATACGTAATCCCCCAATCTTTGCTGGGCTCTTTCGCTATCCCAAAGCTAGTTTCCCCAAATCCACTTACGAGTAGAAGGGGAGGCTGTGTATTCATTCTCGCTGGGGAGGAGGGGGAACATATCTGGCAAGGTGCCAGAAGATTTTCATACCCTCCCGCCTTATCGTTCTAGTATTTTCTCGCCGTCTCTGGAGTAGTGGCGGGAAGCTTTCGTACGGTTCATTCACTGCTTTTCAGACGGTAATTAGTAGGTGGAGGGCAGAGAGGAGGGTGAGGGTGTATTACGCTTCGTGGGGGATCAGAGAAATATGTGCAAGGGGATGAGAGAAGTGATGAGTTCCTGTTTAGCTGAAATGGAATCTTAACAAATGTTGTGATTTCTAAGTCTAGCGTAACTCAGATTTTTCGCTGTAGCAACATCTCATCTTATACATGTTTATATCGAAAGCTGTGTTTAAGCTGTAATAGAACAATGATTCAATGAGTAAATAGCTGCAAATTCGTTGCTGTTTCTGATTAACAATTACAGATGGAAAAGCTTCGCCGGTTTTACAGTACATGGCGGGTACTAATCACAGGGCACTAATTTTATCGGCGGGCACTTAAACATCAACAAGGCACTAATTTTATCGTGCAAAAATTCGCGGAGCGAACACAAGATAAATAGTGAAAATTCGTGAAACATTCGTTGCCTGGCATTTACCCTAAAGAATTCTTTCAAAGTTTGCCTTATAGGATTCGTGTTAACATTTCAAGATAAGGCAAACAACAGAAATGAAGC
This sequence comes from Stegodyphus dumicola, assembly GCF_044657685.1. Taxonomy (NCBI): domain Eukaryota; kingdom Metazoa; phylum Arthropoda; class Arachnida; order Araneae; family Eresidae; genus Stegodyphus; species Stegodyphus dumicola. Next base: position 154,818,899 of record NC_140774.1, on the reverse strand, counting down.
AAAAGTACAAATAATTAATAAATAGAGTGTAACTGAATAAAAATTACTATATTACACATTTTTTAATTAAAACGTACATTTATAAACCAAACAATCGTACAATAATATTAAATACTGTTATTGTAGCTCAAAATTAACATTTAACAAGAAAGTGCACGCGAAGACTTTCTTCATTGTGTAGAATGTTTTTTAAAATGATCATTCAGCATAGACGGATAATCCAGAATGACTTTGCGTAGTTTCGAGAGAGGAATTTTCTTGAATTTCAGAAGTCCAACGAAACTTACGGCAGTTCAATTCAATCTTCGAGGGTGCATTTTTGGAATAGGTTGACTGTGTGGTATATTTTCTTTGTAGTTTTAGTGTAAAATAATGTGAAAGTAATTCTAATGCAAAACATAACCTAGCAATCGTAATAAAAATTTTAAAAAATAATCAGAAAGCATCTGAAATTCACAGATTTATTCCATCGCGGAAAGTCGAGATGTTTCAGACAAATTCTCTAAAATTCCCACAAAAATAAAACTAACTGCCGTATGTGTCAGACTTTACACTAATTTCACAATAATTTTAATGAGTTTTATGTTAGATACAAAAGAAAGAAGATGCGTTATATGGTCTTGTTCTTGTAGTAAATCGTTATTACACAATTAATACCTATAGTAATTTAAGAGTATTTATTTTTGCACTCGCATTTTAATTCCAATGGGTTACTGTGCATTTAGGTAAAAAGCAAAACGATGAAGCTTTGTATGAGCAAATCGTTTTGTAGGGCAAGTTAAGGTTCCGAGTTTATTCAAAATATTCTTTAGAACTTCTATGAATTTCACTGTTTGACGATTTACTCCGCACGGTTTGTGTACTGATTATCTGCTGTTCAGTATGCAAAACTGCTATTGTGATGGCCGTTTTAGACTTACCCTTTAAGAAACCGAAGGCGGATTTTCTGCGCGCTGTGCAGTTGGGTTGGTATTTACGGTAAAGTTTGCTTGCATTTTAAGAAAAATAGTGTAACAGTTTTTAGAGTTTCGCTTCTGATAATCAGAATTGTATGCATTTTGAAACATATATTAATTTTTATATAAAATAATACGAATTGCTCTAACTTCCTGTTAAAATACTATAAAAATGAAATCATTGTATTTTTCGGCGTATCGCTATTTTGACATAAATAGTTAAAAAAAATTTAGATGTACTCTAGTGAAATTGTAAAAAGCGTTCTTCATTACTGTAGGACTTCGTGATGTAACTGAAAAACAGGTCCAGCTAGCCTCGGAGTGTCCGAAATTCGAATCCCGGAGGGAACAGCGCTGACTTTTTCTTGTTTCCCGGTTTTGAAAATCCAAATAGTCTCTAAAAAATAAAAAGTTTTGAATTAATTTTCTGTCTCCTAATCTCATTTTGAATTAGGAAGTTCCCTCTTTCATGCTGTATCTGTTTTCATCATATGCCACGCTCTTTTTTGGTTCAGCAAAAATTTAATTTTGGTTTTTTACTCTAATTTGTAAAGCAAATGAAAATTCTGTTTACGTAGCGGAGCTCGGGCATCGAAGTACCCGAACCTTTATGAAGGTTGCTTTATTCAGGTTAGAAACTGATGTACATAAGGCTGCGTGTACCTTTATCCCGGAGCACGTTGTGAAGGTTTTTGTCTTTTCGATGAGTAACCGATTTGTAAAAGGTGTTTGCGCCTTTACGGCCGAGCATTATCATTAAATGCATCATCAAAAAAAGTGCCGCCACCTTTTTGCAAACTGTCCCCTATTCGGAAAGACAAAAGTCTTCATAAGGATGCCCTGATATAAATTACCCGCACCTTTATGAAGGTTGCTTACATTAAAAACTGATGTACATAAAGGTGCGATCCGTTATGTTGGTTACCCTTACGAAGGTTTCTGTCTTTTCGGTCGTAGTCGGTTTTCAAAAAGGTGTCTACAAGTTAAAACAGGGTGCCTCGTCATAGAACTGCCAGCACCTTTTTTGGAAATTGCCCGTTATTCGAAAAGATAGAAATCTTCATAAGAATACTTTATCATAAACTGCTAGCGCCTTTACGAAGGTTTCCATAGCGGCGCCTACACCAGTTTTCAAATCCGCCACTGATCGAAAAAACAGGCATCTTTACAATGTTGCTCCAGCATAAAACTGATCTATAATGAAGGTACCCGTACCTTTATATAGATCAATTTCTAATTCCTCAATGAATTTGTCAGAAAGACGTAGTTTCTGGGGCTCTTATCGAATATTTACCCGGCGGAAATCAAATTAAAAATGCGAAAATTTTATTTGAATCATTCTTATTGGTATCTTATATGTGTGATGTGTGTTGCAGGTCGTGTGCTTCGGGAGCAACTATGTTCCGCTCCACTCGGCTGAAGATAACGGACTTGAACCCGCACTTGTCTTGCATCTTATGCGGTGGATATTTCATCGATGCCACCACTATTACGGAATGCCTGCATTCCTGTATGTATAGTTCTTTTTAATTATTTAAGTATTTGTATCTATAATTTATTTCAATACTTGAATTTATGAATATTTGTTTTTTTAAGTAATTAATTACCTACTATGCGACAGACGAAGGTAGCTTTCTTGTGAAGCTAAATGTATTTTTGTGACTATTTTGTATCACACACTTTTTCTAAAGCTTTAAAAGAACGGAATATAGACTAGAAATGTAGAGTTTAAATCAGAAGAATTTCTCGAAATTTCATTGCTTGAAAATTCTACTTCTGATGCGTCTTTAAATGGACGTTGATTGAATGTAAATTGACTTTCCTTCTTAAAGCCTGTTATTAAGGCGTCGGACTTATTTGAGGGGAATGGGAACTCCGGATGCGAACCAGCTCAAGTTTCTTAGTATCAGTGATTGATCCAACTTTTAATCTTCTCTTGTGCCGGAATTACAGAATGGTCGTGTTGCGTGTTATGTAGTTTGCGTTATTCGTACAGACAGAACATGTTTAAATTATCTCTTCCGCTGAATTTATTTCAATACTTGAATTTATGAATATTTGTATGCATATCCTGATAATTTTCATATCCAAGATTCAAGAAAAAAGACCATTGCTGAAATGGAAAACTGGATTTATACAGAATAGAATTTTTGCTGAGAGTCGTCTAATAAGAAAGAAAGAGTTAATGAAAAATATAAAGTTAAACAAGAAGATGAATATTATAAATAATGTTCATATAAATCAGTAACTGACCAATCATGGACGTTTCCCGGCTTATTTTAATCGGTTTCATCTACAGAATAATGATAAATGTTTAATTTGTGATAGGTTTGAGGACGCCAGACACTTCGTCGATGAATGTACGCTTACCCGGAGTGCAAGAGAGAAATATAAGAAGTTTTAAATATAGGAAGATTTTAAAAGGAACTATTCAAATGTGAAAGATTTTGTAGAGACAATAATGAAGATTATAAATACGAACAAAGATAGAGTTGGAATTCGGCATTGAGACTCAGATTTTGGACTTTATATGTTTTTTTCTTATATATATATATATATATTTTTTTTTCTGGCCAGTCCCATTTTTTTATCATACGGCCGGCTTGTGCCGGCTAGGAGGATCGGGGCTGGGCCCTTATAATAATAATAATAATAATAATAATAATAATAATAATAATAATAATAATAATAATGTAGATATAAATGGACTGTGAAGCTGTGGATTAGGGAAGACGCTTGCAGTTTCGATAGAGTCGGCCTACGAATTCACTGCCGCTGTAATAACATGTTTCACTGCCCTGTAATAACATGTTTCCTTCCCCAATTATACGTTAATTTCTAGCTTAAATCAGCTTTTCCGCCCCTCCCCAAGGTTTACCATTTGTGCATATGCACATATTGCACAGTCGATAAGTCTAGCCCTGCCTCAGAATTATGGAAATTTTTTAAATCCAAGTCCTATTATGACTTTTACATAGAACGTTTTCCCTTCTGTTAAAAAACTGGATTTAATTTTATTTCGTACACTCCTCCCCCTTTTCTTTAAGATTTCCTATTCCTCTTCTCTTTAAGATTTCCTATTCCTCTTCTCTTTAAGATTTTCCTGTAAAATCAATTTAAATATTGCTGTAAATTTTAAATATTAATTTTAATTCGTAATACGCGCTACAAGTGGCGCTCAAACGAAAATATGGTGAGCAATAAATAGTTCGTAAACACCATTATTTGACAACTGGGTCCCCTTCCTCACCGTGTGCTATCGCGATGTAACTGAAAGCACGTCCGGCTAGCAACTGGAAAGATGAGAGAGTTCGAATCCTGGCAAGGACATAGCTGATTTTTCCTGTTCTTTTCTCCGAAATAAACCTAATGATTCTGCGAGCTAAATCAGTATAATCCTTGATCAGTGCTTGAAAAGAAAACTGAGCTTAAGACAGAGTCTGATAAAGTGTTAATGTACTATTTTAGCGTTCAAAATCTTAATTTACCTTGTAAAATGCTAATCTGATTTTTAACTTTGCGGTTAGGAATTCTGGAATAGTCTCTGTGCTTAATCCGCTTTTATAAATCAGCCTTTTCTAGAAATATATTGCAAGGTAACATATAATGAGATAAATGGTACATGAAAACGATCAATAAATAATCGTTTGTTACCCTTTTTCATTTTCTCCCTGTTACTAGGGAAGTAGTTTTCTTCTGAAAGATGTAATTTTATTTCATGGCAGTGTAATATGGTTTTACTTACGGAGATTCAATAAACTGTGTTAAAAAAAATCAGATATCCAGTAAAAATTTAGACACTCTTCTAAAAATTCCCTGAACTATCCAGAATTCTGAACTGTCAGAACGGCTTCATTGTCCGCTATCTAGTGTGCTCTGGCGTCTTCATATCCCCCGTGGTACCATCCACCATTTTATGGCGTTTGGCTGCGGCGAGAATACGCTCACACGACGTCTTTAACCCCACAATATCGACAGAGTCGTCTGGAGTGGTGTTGTAATCTTGCTTCAGTCTTGGAGTAGATGACCATCGTATCCGTGTGCTGAAGAGGCTAAAGCCAGCCGTCCCAATCAGCCTTTGTTTTACAGATGCCTTTGGTGTGATGGTATAAGATGCGATAGTGTGGGTGCTAAATTGTATGTACGTCTTCAAAGGTACAAATAATTTAAAATAATTGATTTCGGCGCCTCAGTTAATTGGGAAGGAACAGAAACATAACTGATTTTGTCAGAAAAAGGGGCGATATCGTTATTAGATTCTTTCTTCTCTCGGAAAAGTTTAAATCTGGCAGTGATAATACAGCTTCTTCCCTTATGTATTTATTATTGTGTACGTTTATTTTTTTACAAATTGCTTTTCCAACTCACTCCACGTTAATTTAGTAGATTTCACGAAATTAATTAATTTTTTAAAATCTGATTATATTTCAACTTTATTGCCTGTTTAGTTTTAATTTAAGCTAATTAAATAATTGTTTTATGTCATCTTGACAGTAGTTGCGCAGCCCCATTTACATAGTTAAAGAAAAGAGAACAAACTAAACGGAAATGCAGACGAAACTATTGTTAACGGAACCACAATCTCTAAGCAACTTTTTGGTGTACGAACTAGGAATTTTCTTTTAACTATATATATATAACTTGCAAATTTAACGCTATGCCTACTACAGGCAACACCAAAAAACAGTTTCTATGAAAAACATTTAACTCTATTTACATGATTACCTGCGGCACCTGATATATTAAATATATAGGACAGACTAAAAACAATCTTAACTTTTGAATCAAATACCATAGAGCTCACATTAAGAAATTCAACGCACAAAAAAATAGCACTAAAATAAGTACACCTTCACAAATCAGCAGAATTAGGGGGACAATTACTCAAGTAATTTATCAATTTTACTACATAAATTGCTTTTCACTCAAAACTGAATTAGCGAAAATGCTTAATCAGAATGAATTATTCCCTTCAATTCACGGAAATATTTGGCCTAACTTAAATTGCCACTTTGGCATCGCCTTATTACTTGAGTAAAGGACGAAACACTTTCGTATTTATTTCTTAATTATTGTTCATTGAATGGGAGATGGTTTGTTCCCCTTGAAAAGTCAACTAATTTCCGATCAATGGCAATGATTACTTGCTTTTAATTTAATTACTTGCTTTCAATTTAATTTCCTTTTACAACTGAAATTTTGTTATTCATGATTTAATTCAAGTCCCCATTAAACATTTTACATTCAAGTTACTTTAAAACAATTCTCGGAATTAAACTTACTAACTATGGATTTACTCTTTTTAGATAATTCTACTAAAATTAATCTTAGAAGATAATATAATCAATACTTCTTTAGTAAATAAATTATTATTAACTTACTTTGCAGCTATTGCGCAAGTAGTAGAATAACTTGATTTCGCACTAAGTGAATTTAAGATCATACAACATTATATAATCTTTTATTTATTTGTAATCATCATCATCATTTTATTATTATTTTGATAAGCTGCTTCAGTAAAAGCAGGAAAAATATATTGCCATTTTGCTTTTCTTTTCAGTTTGCAGGGCTTGCATTGTCCGCTATTTGGAGACCAGCAAGTACTGTCCTGTTTGCGAAGTACAGGTTCACAAGTCCAGACCTTTGCATTACATTCGGTAAGACCTTTTTCTTTTTTTCCAGCCATTCTGAAAACTGAACAAAACAGATGTGAAATAGTTAACGTTTCGTTGCTTTTATTCTCATGGATTCATGACTGTTTTTACACAACACTACAGGAGCTGTAAAGAGCTGTTAGCGGGAAATTTATACAAATAACAGTATATGCAGTTCAAATTTTATTCGAATAGTTTTCTCTGGTTGAAATTTTCCCAAGACTTCGCGTATAATGTAGTTAAAAATATACTTATATTAATTATAAAATGTTCAGAATACTTTACAAATTGAGTAAAAAGTGTTGAAAAACGTCAGATTTCTTTTTAAGATAAAATTCATTATGATATAATATCGTTTGAACTTACGATGATAAGAATATTTTTCGAAATGATTAAGAAAAATTTCTGGACTTTCTGAAATTTCAACGAAATTTTTGGGAATAATACATTCTTAGTAAATTTAACCTTACATAAATAATTTCAATGAGAAATTTGAAGGATAAATCGTGATTAACTGCATTTCCGTAAATAATGAACTTTCTCTTTTCTCTCTCTCTTTTTTTCTTTAAAAATTAGAAATGTTGCATTGCAATTTTTGTTATCTGTTTTCAGTGACAATACTGCGTTACGATCATTTTCTTACAGTTTTTCCAGTAGCACGATTCTATATTATGAAACATTCCACAACGTTAAACATGAGCACAGCATCTTCTATTGATGGCAAATTCCAAATTTTAATCTCCGCCCCCCCCCAAATACGAATGATTGGGTGGATACGTAGAGAACTTAGCATAGGATCGATAATCTTGAAAACCGATTTCGATCTTAGACCGTTGTCAATCTTCTGCAAGTACCATAAAAATTTATTTTAATCAAATCCTGTCCTTCGTTATTATGCGTCGTCGCCATAATTACGCTGTGCCAGCGTCTACTGTATGCCGGTATTAATTCCTGTAATGGTGTCGATCCTATAACAGTGTCGATTGGAAGTAGAGTCGGTCCTATACGCGTGTCAATTCTGCCGCCCAGCCGGCGTAGTGGTTAGTGACGCTGATTGTCACATGGATGTGTCTACGTTCGACTTCCGGAAAAGGCATGGATGTTTGTAAGCGTATAACGTCTGTGCGGCAAGAGAGCACTGAAAGTACAAGAAAGTGCTCGCGAGAGGTTTATTTTTGGTTAGGGGAAGACCTTTGAACCACCCTTTGGACTGTTCTCCTCCGAAATTGGGACGGAACTGCGCGGGACTATACCTGTACGACCAATGGGGACATTTTAATGTCCCCTTCTCTTCTACCTGTGTCGATTCTATGTTGTTGTCAATTCTACGTGCAGTCTGTTGTACGTTTTTGACGATTTTACGCAATCGACAAAATGTTTATTATTCTTCTTTGTCATTATTGTATGATTCTGGAACAAAAAAAAAAAAAAAAAAAAAATTATCGTGTCGATCATACGTCTCTAACTCTTCTTAATCGCATATCGTCGTTGGTCACATTCTACGCAGTACCTGTCCTATGCATATACGCCAATATAAATCCCTGACGACTTGCATTATCCGATAAAGTACACAATCATTGGCGCTAAATCGCTAGATGGAAATACTCGTATTTACAAGGACGAGGCACTATGTAAGTACGGTTGAGTGCTACATGGATCAGTTTACATCAAGCGTAGAAATGACTGTGCATTTTATTTGCTACATATTTTCTTAAACATTTGTGCCTTTAAAAACAAAATCAGCAGAAATGAGCGGCCTTTTAGCAACCCCCCCCCCGAATAACAATCCAACCTGATTTATATTAATGGTTAGCAAAATGGACAGCTTATGCAGGAGCAAATACGGATTCAATCAAGCCAAGTGGCGCATTATCGGATGCTAGGCCATGAATTATCCCCTCTTGCACTGTAATCAGATATGCATTCTGACAACCATTTTTTATTTACTTCTTTTTTAGTGTTGTGATTGTTCGTGATGCCATTTTCTATTTGAACGTAGTCTATTATTAGTATGAAACCGGAGGTGCGAACACGGCTGTAATTATGTTTGGTGCCTCTGCTGGGATGGGTAATAGATTCAACGTGTGGTAACGTAACGGTCTAACGAAAAGTATTGTTGTTTTAAAGGATCTTTTTTGATTGCTGTGGCAGCAGTTATTTGATGCGGAGTGTCAACCAACGCTTTTCGTGAGCACTGAAGCGCTCAACTGCTTTGGAATATATTTTTTATTACCTTGCTTATTTTGCGTTTTTGCGTGGTGTTTTGAACTAGAGGAGATGGTATACACGACATGGTTAGTAATTTTTTTTTTTTTTTTTTAAATTAGGCATTCACATCAGAATGCATTTGACAAACGCGCATTTATGAAATTCTGTGTAAAATATTTTTGGTTTCTCTTATTAAAAGCAAGCTTGTTAAATTCCAAAACAACAATAAAATACAATTACTGAATTTTAAAAATTATATTTGACATGACGTCCTCAAAGAAATGTTTGAAATGAAGAGAAATAAACAGAGATATAGATAAGTAAGTTGCGAATAAAGAATTTTGAGGTTGTCTCTTTCTTTCTCCTTTCAACCTTTTTATTTTATTTTATTTTATTTTGTCTGATGGCGGCGATACACACAGGATTGAATCAGTAGTTCTGGCGATTGTTGTAACGAGTGATTCATTTGCCAACATGTCATGGCATTGAATCTCTTTAATTCCCTGAAATTGTGTTCTGGGAGATTGTCAACAATCTCCATTATCATTAAGATGCTGTTGGTCAAAAGTATATATTTGATAGCCACTGATGTAATAAGAGAGGAATTTGGAAATTTTATGTGTTGTAGAAAAAAACAGATATCTTTCAAAGATTACTTTCCGATGTCAGCTACACAGAGCAGTGGTCTATGACAGAAAGATATCATTACCAGAAGATATGATATAGTAAGACGGATTGTAATCCCCCACGATGTGTTGATGTCTTACCTCCTATGAAAGGATGAACTGTTACAAGCATCCCTTCTCCGGGTTTCGAACCCGGGCCCATCGCCACGGCAGTCAGAGTCAGTAACCACTATACCGGCTGGACTGTTAAAAGAATGTTATAATAGCACTTTTTCTGTCGAAGCTGAGGGAGAATCTGACGTCTGTTCGCTTCCTCTCGCCAGAGGGTGTTAAAGAGGTCCTTGACATCTTTTAGGTCAGCACAGATTTGTCAACGAATGAGCAAATTTATGAGTAACTGTTTAAATGTGTGGACAAACTTGTTTTCAGCTGTTTGCTAAAGCCAAAACACAAACCAAGTTTGTTGTGCATCCAACGTGGGAATGCTCTGTTTGTTAAGGGATCAGTATTCTTAAGAGTGGAGTCATCACATGTCTGATGGCATTCGTAACGATATTTGCGACTACAGTTATTTGATGTTCACGAATGGGAACTGGAAGAACTAAATATCGTTCATAAGCCAGCGTCCATAGCAAGAAAATGCTCGCGTAGTCATGTTCGCATGCGATCGTGGTGTAACTGGAAGCATACTCGACGTGTATTCGAGAGGTCTAGGGTTCTAGATTTCGTGTTCCGGCGAGTGCACTCCACAATTTTCACGTCTTCTGCATCAAAATAACCAAATGGCTCTACAAGTGGTGCCCGAACTGAAAATGTGGTGGACGGTAATTTGTCACCACGAGGATTTGACGATTGGATCCCCTAATCATCAGTTGCCCTTTAAAAGGGGGAACATATAAGATATTTTCTCCCTCCTTTCCGCATGCTTTAATTGGAAGCATACCCGACGCGTATTTGAGACACACGGGTTTCGAGTCTCGGAAAGGGATTGGAAATTTTTCACGTTTCCTGCTTAAAAATAACCTAAGGGCTCTACAACTTAAAGATTTTTTCTCATGAAGGGAACGAGGCTACTGTAATCTTTCGTTGTGAAGTTCTGGCGAAAAGCACTCTTTTCAAAGAATATAGGGATTACAAACAATGTACGAGTAAAAGGGTCATCACATCTAGCGAGGGACATGACATCTATCTTTTCTGAGAAACAAAATTCTGATAACATTAGTTTAAACGGGAGGATTCCTAGAAAAAATAGCTCCAATGAAAGCTAGCGCTCAGCGCGTAGCTACGGAAACGACATCTCGGCCACGCGGGATACTTTGAAACTTCGCCGAAAATGTTCCGTCTGCAGCTCTGTCCCGGGTAGAGCTCAACCAACCAGACGAAAGTTCTGCTTCTGAAGGATCTTGCGATCCCAATCTGAGCGATCGATTACTGTTTAGAGTTCAAGTCTGTTTAGTAAGTGAAAGTAGTAACCTAGCTACGTAAGTTTCGTAGAAATGCGCGGGTTTTGAGAAATGTCCCTTTCGACGTCCAGTCCCGCGTAGCGGAAGCATATATGATAGGGACTTAACACTCCGTCCAACATCCTCTTTATGAACTTTAACGTCACTTATTTATATTTCTAATTATCTGGATTCAATTCCTGCATTTTATTTTTTAATATTACAATATTCGAGTGAAAAAAATAAATGACGCTATCAATTTTTTGGGAAGGGTGCTGTGCTAAGAAAAAAAGTAAGTAATTAAAATTTTAAATAAATTATTCGGTTATTTTCATACTAAAAGATAAAAATAATTAACAAAAACAAGCGAAATATGTTCATTCTCGAATGCACTGATCTATTTTGAACTGAAATTGAAATTAGTGTTCAAGTAGAAGAAACTGCTATGTAATATGTAATTACATGCATCAAACCACGCGCAAAATATTACCTGCATAAAATGTACATAGAAATTCAACGTGAGACTGCATAGTAACTAAATGATTGCTTTGATAGCCAACTTTAGCAGCAGTTTCATCCGTTTTCATAACCTTCACCTCCGTTTTCATAACACAGCATCCAAGGCGTTTCCTACTACAATTAACCTACGTAATCATTAAAAGCCTGCCTTGATAGCAGATTGTTTCGCAGCAGCTAATTTCACCTCCGTCTTCATCACAGAAATCCAAGGCAAATCTACATATACTGCCTTGATAGCAAACTGTTCAACTCTTTAATCTCCGGTCTTTGAGACAAAACGCGCAAAACCGATTTGTAGACATTTGTCTTTTATTCCGTCTTCATCAGAAAAAATCAAGGCTATCTAGCCACAGTTAATCTACGTATACTGCCTTGATATCAAACTGTTCAACTCTTTAATCTCCGATCTTTGAGACAAAACGCGCAAAACCGATTTGTAGACATTTGTCTTTTATTCCGTCTTCATCAGAAAAAATCAAGGCTATCTAGCCACAGTTAATCTACGTATACTGCCTTGATATCAACTGTTCAACTCTTTAATCTCCGATCTTTGAGACAAAACGCGCAAAACCGATTTCTAGACATTTGTCTTTTATTCCGTCTTCATCAGAAAAAATCAAGGCTATCTAGCCACAGTTAATCTACGTATACTGCCTTGATATCAAACTGTTCAACTCTTTAATCTCCGATCTTTGAGACAAAACGCGCAAAACCGATTTGTAGACATTTGTCTTTTATTCCGTCTTCATCAGAAAAAATCAAGGCTATCTAGCCACAGTTAATCTACGTATACTGCCTTGATATCAAACTGTTCAACTCTTTAATCTCCGATCTTTGAGACAAAACGCGCAAAACCGATTTGTAGACATTTGTCTTTTATTCCGTCTTCATTAGAAAAATTCAAGGCTATCTAGCCACAGTTAATCTACGTATACTGCCTTGATAGCAAACTGTTCAACTCTTTAATCTCCGATCTTTGAGACAAAACGCGCAAAACCGATTTGTAGACATTTGTCTTTTATTCCACCTTCATCAGAAAAATTCAAGGCTATCTAGCCACAGTTAATCTACGTATACTGCCTTGATAGCAAACTGTTCAACTCTTTAATCTCCGATCTTTGAGACAAAACGCGCAAACCCGATTTCTAGACATTTGTCTTTTATTCCGTCTTCATTAGAAAAATTCAAGGCTATCTAGCCACAGTTAATCTACGTATACTGCCTTGATAGCAAACTCTTCAACTCTTTAATCTCCGATCTTTGAGACAAAACGCGCAAAACCGATTTCTAGACATTTGTCTTTTATTCCACCTTCATCAGAAAAATTCAAGGCTATCTAGCCACAGTTAATCTACGTATACTGCCTTGATAGCAAACTGTTCAACTCTTTAATCTCCGATCTTTGAGACAAAACGCGCAAAACCGATTTGTAGACATTTGTCTTTTATTCCACCTTCATCAGAAAAATTCAAGGCTATCTAGCCACAGTTAATCTACGTATACTGCCTTGATATCAAACTGTTCAACTCTTTAATCTCCGATCTTTGAGACAAAACGCGCAAACCCGATTTCTAGACATTTGTCTTTTATTCCGTCTTCATTAGAAAAATTCAAGGCTATCTAGCCACAGTTAATCTACGTATACTGCCTTGATAGCAAACTGTTCAACTCTTTAATCTCCGATCTTTGAGACAAAACGCGCAAAACCGATTTGTAGACATTTGTCTTTTATTCCACCTTCATCAGAAAAATTCAAGGCTATCTAGCCACAGTTAATCTACGTATACTGCCTTGATAGCAAACTGTTCAACTCTTTAATCTCCGATCTTTGAGACAAAACGCGCAAAACCGATTTGTAGACATTTGTCTTTTATTCCACCTTCATCAGAAAAATTCAAGGCTATCTAGCCACAGTTAATCTACGTATACTGCCTTGATATCAAACTGTTCAACTCTTTAATCTCCGATCTTTGAGACAAAACGCGCAAACCCGATTTCTAGACATTTGTCTTTTATTCCGTCTTCATTAGAAAAATTCAAGGCTATCTAGCCACAGTTAATCTACGTATACTGCCTTGATAGCAAACTGTTCAACTCTTTAATCTCCGATCTTTGAGACAAAACGCGCAAAACCGATTTGTAGACATTTGTCTTTTATTCCACCTTCATCAGAAAAATTCAAGGCTATCTAGCCACAGTTAATCTACGTATACTGCCTTGATAGCAAACTGTTCAACTCTTTAATCTCCGATCTTTGAGACAAAACGCGCAAAACCGTTTTGTAGACATTTGTCTTTTATTCCGTCTTCATCAGAAAAAATCAAGGCTATCTAGCCACAGTTAATCTACGTATACTGCCTTGATAGCAAACTGTTCAACTCTTTAATCTCCGGTCTTTGAGAAAACGAGCAAAACCGATTTGTAGACATTTGCCTTTTATTCCGTCTTCATCAGAAAAATTCAAGGCTATCTAGCCACAGTTAATCTACGTATACTGCCTTGATAGCAAACTGTTCAACTCTTTAATCTCAGGTCTTTGAGACAAAACGCGCAAAACCGATTTGTAGACAATCCGTCTTGGGCGATCCCTGGTTCATTTTATGAGAGTTTCTTCATTGTGAATTCATTGGTGTTCATTGGTGTTTAGCCAATTTGAATTGCGTGAGTGACAGCTGTCAGGGCAGCCCCTTCTGAGGCGCACAATAGTTGACAGGAACCACATTGGAGGGGATGGCCAAGAGGAATGTGCATCCTCTTTATTGCTCAGTATGCCGTCAAGCGGGGTTGGTGGATCCAGCCTCAGCTGGTGAGCTTTATTGAAGTAGAAACTGTTGATAATAGAGCTGCTGCTCTGAGGTATTTGGAAACGGTAGTATTCCCTGTGTCCTAAACTCGTAGAGTGTCATTTATGTCGCGTTTCCTTTTTTCATGCTTTGTCTTCGAATTTTTGATACTGGATCGTGATGTGGCGTAGAGAACAGTTGGCTGACAAGAGCTAAGATATGGACTACGATTTTTCAGAACTGAACAATGAATTTTAAAAAATAACTTGGAAACGGAATTTGTGAAGAATCCAGACATTTTTGCAACTACGAGAATGTAAACGGGATTACGATCAGATTGGTTATGCAGAGATCGTTTTTGATAGGATAGTGTTCGCTATAATAGTACGAAGAATATGTTTTTAATATCTCGATGAATATGTTTTTGTTTTCACTACTGTAGTGAAATAGAACGTTTGCCGCTTCATTTTTTAGAAGTATTTGTTGCGAGCTTCGTGTGTAAGCGATCTAGTGAAGGGGGATGTGCAGCTACAATTTGCGCAATTAAATTTATTTATTTATTTGAATAAAAGCCTTTAATCCACATATGATGCTGTTTGTAATGGATATTACTGCAGGCAGCTCTCTCTCTGTTTTTTAAAATATCTTTTAGCACTACTAATTGGCAAATTTCAAAGCTGGTCTTAAATGCTCAATTTTTATGTTCTGCATCACAAATTTATTGAAATTAATTTCTCAAACTTATAGGTCTATTATAATTGTTTAGCTTCAAACTGTTTTAGAAAATCCCGGCCAACGGATTGGCTGCGTGTATGTTTTCATGGCTTTCTCTATGTGTAATTGGGAATACGAGTTACTTTACCGTTATAAAGTCTTCCACAAAGGTATGCCGATAGCTCTAGTGTGTTTCGCCGTAATTCAATCAATCAAAATCTAGATCCAAAACTCTTTTAGAAATTTGATTAAATATGAATAGGAAGATAAGACTGCCATCTTTTTAATTTGAAATTTTTAATGTGTTTTTAAATTTTAAAAATACAAAAAAAGTTCGAATATTTCATGGAAAATTCTCCAAATTGCAAATCTTCAAACTGCGATTTTTAAAAAAATTATTGATTTTTTCTAAACATTTGTAATTTAACAAAATGCATTTTTTATTCCTTTGACGGTAGCAACAGGCTTTATTTAAAGTCCTGAAAAAAAAAAAAAAAAAAAAAAAAAAAAAAGAATATTTTTCAGTTGAAGTGGACCCATAAGCATGATTTGCGGCGCTTTTCCTGGCCGTTTATTTCTAATTGACACGAAATTTCTTCCTTAAATTGCTGTTCGACTTTTTTACAGTGTTGCACCTTATCGCTAAATAAATTTATGATATAATGCCGTTACGAAATTTAATGAACAACCAAACGATTCTCTTACAGATAGCATCACAATCTACTTCCCCCAGAAAGGTACCGACTGAACAGCTATCGCCGAAACCTGTCGCAGGTTTGGCCTTGATTAATTGAGACAGAACGCGGGAGACGTGTTTCATTCAGAGCTGGGGACACCTCCTCCCCCTCTTTCCTCCCTCCCTTTTTCTCCCTCCCCTTCTACTGCCGCCGGCGACGTGGCAAAGTGAATTCGGCGACATGTGCGGCAAAAAGGGTGTGCGCGACTTTTTCTGCTTGCGGCCCGATTGACACCATTTTGAGCGCGAATTGTTTATTATGCATCATTTGTTACGGAGACTTCTTTTTGATTCTTAGTCTTGTGTAAGCAGAATGATTCTATGTGTCGGCAATTAAATGGTGATTAGCTGTGACTGATATAATTATGCGACAAAATCGGAAAATCAGGCATGCGTGATAGTAACTTGCTTTCGAAATAAAAAAGAACGTTTTCTTCTTTCTTTTTTGTGGTCCTTTAATAACATTGATTTTTAATATCCGCCTGTATTATTTTAACTGTACCGTATCTTTCCGTGTATAAGCCAATAATCTTTTGTCACCGAAGTTTTTTTGGGGATCAGAATATATACGAATTCAAAATAAATTATTCGGCTGACAGGATTATGAAATATGTCTGAGAAAATTACAAATAACAAAATTATGGAAATTACAAATTATAAAATTATCTACTATTTAATTATTTTCATTTATGATTTTGTTTACGTAACAAAATTATAAATGAATTTACATGCATTTCTGATTTTGTTACCTAATAAAATTATAAATGAATTATCAGTTTATGACTAATAACATTATAAATGAATGATGTTGATAATATAATTATAATGATGTTAATAACATTAATGTTGATAATATTTATAATAATATAATTATTATTCATTATAATGAATGATAATTCATTTATAATTTTATGACTAACAACATTATAAATGAAATATTATTGATTTATAATGTTGTTAGTCATATTGAGCATATACTTTGTTAGTCATATTTGTTGTTTTTAAATTAGGCTTTTATTTAACATAGAATGAGCTTAAGAATGCAAAAACTTACGTTAACTTTATAAACCATTTATTTGTGTAAATATGAATTGCATACATACACAGTTTTATAAAATTAACATGTTCCTTATCTTTAAATTAGTAGCAATGTATTTAATTAAAAATAAAAAGTGAGTATTGGTATTCATTTGGAAGATTCATTACAACCGAATATAGGCCGGAGGAATGTTCAGACAAATAATTTATAAGTTTTCAAAGTCTTAAAATGTGTTATAAATATTCTCATGACGTTTTATAGTTTTAGAATCATAATCGTAAAAAAATTCTTTAAAAATCTGAAATTAATCGTAAAAGATTTCTTTAAAATTCTTCATAAAAAAGTACGTATATTTTTCATTTTTAATTAATAAAATACCATTACAAGTTGGCTTCATGCCCGTACCAAAGCCTGCCAGTGTTTTTTAGAGTAAGAATTCTATAAAATTATGTGAATAAAAATATTTATTAAAAATATATTGATCAATATTTTTCATAATAATCTGCAGAGAAATGCTCGTCACGTGATCTCTTAACACCATGTATCTTTTTTTCTAAATGAAAGTTTATTTTTAATTACGTGCAAAGGGAAACATTTCGCTCTTCAATTTGTGTATGGCTCTTTAATATGATTCTGGATTTTAATATAAAATAGTTTGGTCTGATTTTGCCGTATGGGAGTCAAACATTTTGAGTTTTATTTTTTATAATGTGTACAAAGTTTTCCTAAATATACGTATAGAAACTGGAGGAATGTGTAAAAAGTTAGATTTCGTATTTTGTACAAAATTAACCTTTTTTTTTTAAAAAAAAAAATTTAAAAATACGAAAACATGAATCTTTCATTCATTTAAAACATTTTTGTAACTGGAACTATATATTTACGACCAGTGTTTGCAAAAATAAAACCTGGCGGGTAAGGATTTCTGTAGAGGTGGTGTAGATTCGTGATAATACCGTATTCACAGTGAAGCAGTGGATAACATTCGCGAAGCAGTGATAACATTCGACTGCTTTACGAATTAGTTTCTTAACTTTGATTAAACGATTAGTGTTTTGATCTATGGCTTCGAGTAACTGAAATACTTGATACGGTTTTAGAAAATGCTTCAGATAATTCTTCTCTAGTAAGCAGTTTTGTCGGTGCAGATATTTCACGTCTCCAAAATATTCTACTGTTCACCATAACAAGCAAAAATGAAAAACAATCAGCGTCTGTAAAGGTCACATAGCGCATTTTGTACGCTCAACGACGTTTTAACGTCACTCTGCGTTGCGCATACAAAAGTAATGTTTTATACATATGCGGGCAGTAAACTTAAATTACAGGATTTTTTTAATCTTTAGTTCCTGGCAGTCATAAAAGCCAGTAGTCGTAAGTGAGACCGTCATAAATCGAAATTGTTTCTAAAGGTGTTTCGAGAGCTTTCTGAGCTTCAAAACGCCTTCAAAAACAGTTCTTCTGCAGAAGTCATAATACTCCTGATCAACCTGTATAACATTAAAATTCATTAAATTATGAACAGTTCTTAAAAGTGAGACTGTACTCTTTAAATTGATTTTTTTTAGTCCAAAGGGGCTTTGTCCCTGAAGGACTATTAATTTCATTCTGACATTTTGCGTTGAAAACTATAAACCGCGAATCACTTTTGAAACTGTTGCCACCAAATATTAGAGCCCTGTATTATATTTAAAGAAATTAAATAATCAAAAATCTGTATAAATGTATGTATATTTCTCGCATTGTGATAAAACAATGGTACCTAGAGCCATTGAATTTTGAATGACGTAATCCTCCTACGACTATGGGTATGTGGAAAACCAAATTTGAAATTTGAAATTTGTTTTATTATCCATTTCATATTTTGTAAAACTTTAACGAATTTTCGATTAACAAACTCAAGGATTTCAAAGTGAGCAATGGCAGCACTCTACGGGGGGGGGGGAGAAGACCTTTTTATCTCCAGCGCGTAGAACTGTGTATCGGAAATTCTAAAGATAGGCTCATTTTAAAATTATTTTGCGACATCGCTATTGAACTGAATTTTGTGGTTTAAGTGCAAAGAACATGATATTTAATAAATAAAGGTAACACACAAAACGTTAAAAAAACGCCCCTTTAGATGTTATTTAAAATCTGAAACCTTTCAGATTTTTTTTTTTTTTTTTTTTTTTATGAATTTGAATGAGAAGTGGTGTTATCCTTTGTATCCTTTGTTCCGAGAAATTTTTTGGTCTTCCGAAGTGACCTCAATGCAACTCATCTGGTTAATTAGGATATTCTATACCAGGAGTCCCCAGCCATTTTATCCCTAAGAGCACATTCTAGAATATCTCTTGGATGGTGGGCACCATTTACTTCTTCAAGAGGAATTTATAGTTGGCTAGAGTTAATAATACATGCACATAAAAAAAGAGATCGCTCTTTCGCATTTCGCTTTGTGTTGGTATCTGTGTTGGACGCAATTTCTATTTCATTAAAAATGAGGAAACTTTCACATAGAATTTTATTGAAATGTAAAACATTTTTGTCGTGATCGCACAGAAGCGTTAAACGATCGGACGGCGTCATGGTGCCCGCGGTCATACAGTTCGGAACCCCTGATTAGCCACAAAATGCATTTTACATTCATAGGATCCACACTTTATATAATCGACACAGTACGGGATCGAAACTGCATACGCACACTGAGTGACACGGATGGAATCGATATAACTTACGACCGACATTATAGTCTGTTACTTTCTAATAAGCCCTTCAAGGCCATTTCCACTCCCCTCCAAATTATGAATCATAACCACGTCAGCTACTGCCGCGGGAAAAAAGTCGAATCCTCTAACTTGTTAAAAATCTCCTAATTTCGTCTGTGCAATTATGACGAAACACGTTGCGATCATAAATAAGGGGAGGGTTGCAATTGTCTTGCAGTGCCTATTTTAAAGAAACAGATTATAGTTATTGGCATACCATCGGCCCGATTAAAAAGAAAATTCCGATAATGATGAATGTGAGGACGAATGCACATTCTTCACCTGCAGATCGTCGCAGGCGTTAATGAATGCCGATGTCGATCTCATGATCGACATCGGCATTCATTCAACACCAGATAGCGTGGATAAGGCTTGTAAATAGGAATGGCGCATAATTAAAAAAGAAAGAATTTCAATAAATTGTTATTCTTTTAATACCTGTGTAGGATCGATACGGGCATAGAATCTGAACTAGTTTTTGAGTGTTTTGTGGATTCTGTGCCAAAGTGTCGATTTTGGGACGTATTCCCATAATAGTAGTTTTATTAGAAATGCAGTATAAAAAGGTTTGCAGTTAACATCTCAAGAACAAAACCAGACGAAATAACAAGATAAAACAGCACATTGCATTTGCAATTACTAAGAAATGCTAATCTTTAATTTCTTTGTAATGAGAGGGAGAATATTGTTATGATGAATGATACTCCATCAAAGCTAAAATTGTCATCGCCGTTTGCGCAAGATGAATGCGTTCAATTGGCTTCCCATTACTGTGAAAGCAGTATGTATGGCTCTTAGCATTAAATATTTGAAATTGGAACTCATTTCATTGCTTGACTGAAAAATTAATTTACAAACTTAATTTCATCTCAGCCTGTAATGAGATATTTAGCAATGCAATCAGGGAAAAAAAATGATGTCAACATTGTAAAAGTTCATGCTCAATTAGCCAACCTCATATCGCTGTCCATTCATCATTCCGTAATTGTCTTATTCCCGTTCCACTCCCATGTCTCGCGCCGGTACAAAATTGAAACTGCGATCGTGACGTCACTCGCCTATTGACCACTGGCAGGGATCGAAACTCTTTTACGTCATCCGCCTCGATTGTTGCCAGATGTTGGCCTTTTTTTGCTTATTTTCTCTGAGCTTCGTATTGATTAATACCATCATCCAGTTCCTCTGCACGACACATTGTTGAAAACGCGGTTCTTTGCCGTTTTATTTGCTTCCTTCAACGACGTTGATAGATCGCTCGAGTTTCGCAGAAAGAAAAATTGAGTTTGTTCCTTTGCTGAACGAGAAAAATGCACTCGTATGGGTTTTGAGCATTTTTCTTTCGACGGCGTGCTGTCTCTGATGAAGGCTTCTCTGCAACTATTTTGTTTTGCTTTTGTAAAGGATTTTTTCAGTTAAAATTCAAGTTTGCTAAGATCATACTAGGAAAAAAACTTGTAAAAATCTAGCAGGAATTGGAAAAACTATTTGTTGTAGTACCTAGTACCAACATATCAGAATATTAACTTTAATTTCATTATGAGTATGCTGTAACTGTACTGCTTGCTTTACGGTAGGAATCATATTTCGGGTAGTACAGTTGACACTGCTTATAACCGCTTGCGTTCTAAAGAAAAAGGGACTTTTTGCTACGATAGTTCTTTTATAAGAATCTTGTTACGAGTTGTCATTACATAGAGTGTAAAAAAGGGGGCAATATGTTATGCGGATTCTTTATCTAAAAGTAAATTTGCCTTAATTCCAAAGTTCAGATACACTTCATTTAGCGTATGTGGTGTAACATTTTTTAATTCATGATTTCATCATGGACAATTTCTTGCTACTCCCCGAGTAGTTTTGGCTTCATAACAAAGCGCATGTTCTTATAAATAGTGTTTACTGTTTTAATTACGTTTTTTTTATCCCATAGGGCGGTAGTCCAGAAGAGCTATTAATTTCGTTTTGGCATTTTGCGTCGAAAACTTGAAAAGTCTTAAAATCACTTTTTAAATTGTTGCCACCAAATATTATCGCCCTGTATTATATTTAAAGAAATTAAATAATGAAGAATTCATAAATGTAGTTATGTTTCTCGCATTGCGATAAAACAGCAGTACCTAGAGCCATCCAATTTTGAATAACGTAATCCTCCACCGAATATGGACATCTGGAATCCCGAATTTGGAATTTGTTTTATTATCGAAAAAAAGCTTCTTTGTAAAAGGGAAACAAAGTTAATTTGTTCAATTGTCTTATAAAAGAATAAATTTATTTTATAGTCTTGATGTGAACAAAGCTAGCTAGCTTGTTTATCACTAGTTTAGATATTGTCTTGTAAAAGAGGAAGGTTTTGTTTGTAGTGGCTTTTTCGTTCAATTACTTTATAACTTTTTTAGTTACACTACAAATAGTTATTTTCACAGCATTTTAATTAAGAAAATTGATCATCAATAGTTGACTGTTTGGAATTGTTACGCAAAAGTTCATTTATGACTTGTACATATTTTTAAATGTTTCTGGATATTATTTGACCGATGTTGTATCCCTAATCTTAATACTCACAGGGTATCCTTATATCAGCATTTATAGGAAATTTATGTCTCACCTTCAAATTCGTCACTCAAAATTCATTCCTCATCATCTTCAAGCAGTTTATCACAAAATGTGCTTGGATTTATTTTGGAAAGGCGACAGGCGAATATCTCTTCTGACGCTAATGCTGCAACTTGAATTTTTTCATCAATAGTTAGAGAGTTGTTAAATTCCTCACAATTCATGTTAGTTGGGGCGTTGTTTAGTTCTTCAACTTCTTTTATTTTCACTATTTAATAAAATGACTGGCATGCTTAAAAACAGTTATTTATTGTCTTTTTTAAAAAGGCGATTCTGAAACTTAAATATTGCCGTAAATCAAAATCAAAATGCTTGACGACATAATAGCTTGCTTGGCGACGTAACTCTGTTAATTGGCAATTTCTGTACTCATTTCGAGCTTATATGGGGATTTATGTTTTATTTGGCGACATTACTTCAGTTTAAAAAATTCATTCTATAATATTTTGATAACATTAATCGACTAATTGATAACAATAAGCGATGCATTTTCCATGATTTCGTATACAAAGGCGTGGGACTTCGATAATTCGATAATAATATCCGACTGATAACATTAACCGAGATCACATTAAGCGGCGGCTTCTGTATTCTAATTTCGGGCTATTTTTCATTTCTTACATGAGACAAGCGCCTTACTCGCCATACCTTGTATGACTCTGATAGTAAAAGCTGGGTAAATTTGTTGAACAGAATTCCAAGCACCGACTTAACAAAAAGCTGTTATAGAAAATATCCAAAAATCAAGATACTTTTTGTTGTTAGTTTATATTAATTAATGTTATTCAGTATATTCTGATATATTTTCGTTGCGGTAGCCAACCAAGTATATTTTGGCGTTACAGTATTTATCTGCTTGCGTTATTAACAGCAGAACTAACGTTCAGTGTCAATCAAGCTCGTGTTCAGGGTCAGTCCATTCGCACTTTAACAAC
Organism: Stegodyphus dumicola; assembly: GCF_044657685.1. Lineage (NCBI taxonomy): Eukaryota > Metazoa > Arthropoda > Arachnida > Araneae > Eresidae > Stegodyphus > Stegodyphus dumicola. Next base: position 154,795,927 of record NC_140774.1, on the reverse strand, counting down.
ACCATATAATTAATGCTTATATGTTTGTAACGGAGCATATTACTGTCTTCGAAATATTAGACTGTGATCTGAAATCAGATTTTTATCTAACATCTCTAAGAATTAACCATAAAAGTTTAAACAATATTTAAGTAATTAAAAATTAGGATAATCATAAGATTAAAAAATTTCCAAACTGATCTTTAATATGGAGATTTCAGTTGAAGAAACTAAAATTAAACTTAAGCTAAATAGTTAACTCTAGACTCTACCGTCTAAAATCAGTCTCCCAGAAATCGAAGATAAAGAATATAATATTTTGTATTTAAAATAAGCTGTTTTGAGCAGCTTATTTTAGCTTTTCCTCCCATGTGTTGTCACATGGGAAGAAAAAAAAAAAAAAAAAAAAAAAAAAAAAAAAAAAAAAATCATTTCAAATTAATACCACATAAAGGTTGTTCAATTTTTAATAAGGAAAAAAACTTAATTATAGGTGACGTAGTTTTTCATTTATTTCATTTGATGGCTTGCACTTGAGGGTTACAAAAAAAAAATCCCCCCTCAAGTGGAAATACTTTTTATTTTGGGAAGCTATGAAACTCTCGAACTCCTAAAAACAAACATGTAGATGAGGTTTCTTCAGTCCCCCCTGCTTTTTTTTAATTACTTTTGCTTTTATGGAGAAAATAAGATAAAATAAAATTTGCTAATAACATTTACTAATAAATAAATAAATAAATAAAAATTTCCTAACAAATAAATAAATAAAAATAAACACTGCATAGACTGTTTTCAAATATTTTTTTATTAATCAACTTCAGTACATTTAAAACAGCAGTATTTCTATTTAAATGAGTAATTTAAAAAATTATTTTTTCTAAATAAGCATTAATATAGAATAAAAGCAGCATCAGTTCTAAAATCATTCCATTTTTCAACAGCATTTCTATCGAAAGGGGGGGGAGGGAGGCAGATGTCTTAGAATCGGAAAAGAAATCTGACATTTCTGAAAATGTTTTTATTAATATACTTTTAGGAATGTAATTGTTTTCTCTTCTTAAAATCTAGGATTACTTATAATAATATTTAAAATTAGTAGCTACTTGATTGGAATAGAGCACAAATCTTGAAAGAAATTTAGGATTCGGGAACTGGAATCTTCGCTTTTTTTTCCCATTATTCAGATCTTTCGCATCCTAAACTTTTTTTTCAGCTTAAACGAGCTGAATTCAGTGTTAAAAGGTTTAACTCTAAACTTTGGAAATATTAATTTTGTTGATGTTTATAGAAGTGATCATAAAAAATGAATACGATTGTTGCAATTTCATTTCACCAGGATCACCAGTATTATCTCATGAGTGTTCTGTGTGCTACGCTTAATTTTTCTGAAGAGAATTCCATGTTTTAGTGTTTATCACTTGAAATAATCCTCTATTCTGTACTTGCGCTTCCATTTAGAAAAGTTTTTAGGAAAATGTAAAAAATTCGGATTATTACTCAAGTATTTTGATCAAATTGTATTGAGGAAACAAACCTCAAGGTTCAAAAGTTTTAATTATACTTAATTTACTAAATTACTTTTATACTTTTTGTTTATAAATAAATATAGGTGTAGATTTAAATTTGTTGTTTATTAAAAAGGTTTGAAATTTTGCTTTAATTAAAAATGTCCAACATTAAATAAAAATCCTACCCCTCCTATAAGGGCTGACGGAGCTATTGGAAATTCGAGAAATTTCTCAAAGCGTCGGTGCCTGTGATGCCGCTTTGTAAGTCGATATTGACTGTTTATAAAATATAAGATATTAATTATAATTGCACAACTCATGCGCCAAAAATCGATAAACTCATAGGGAGAAAAATATTTAATGGCATTCTAAAAGAAATCGAAGGTAAACTAATGGTAACTTCGTAAACTCAACTTCTTAAACCGTCGTCATTAGCTCGTCGCAAATGAATATTTGTTGAATCTTTACTCCACTGCATAAGAGGAAAAAAAAAAAAAAAAGTTCCGTCAACACGGGTTTCATTTAGTGTTATGAAGATACCGAACCTTTGCGGAAGCAGGCAACTGTTTGCCAAGACCTTCACGTGGATGTCCGGGCAGCCTTAATGAGAGTTACTTTCTTCATGATAAACTTCATATGCGTGACGGCTGATTTATATCTTCATGTCAAAGAACTTGCCGAGGAATAGACAACTTGAAAAGGGTACCAGTACCTTTGTGCAAGTTGACGAATTCTCGCCATGATTTAGACCTTCACGTGGGTGTCCCAGTAGTCTTGATGAGAGCTACTTTCTTCACTCTTGTCTGCTGCCGAGGAATGGGCAACTTAAAAAGAGTACCAGTACCTTTGTGCAAGTTGGCGAATTTTCACCAGGATTCACGTGGTATCCCAATAGCTTTTATGAGAGCTGTTTTGCTCGCGATACTGAATTCCATAACGGTGTTGGCACCTTTCAGCTGCTATTGGGCAACACCCCATGTGCCTTGCTGGACAAATAGAAATTCGAAAGAAACGTGCCAATACCTTTTCAAGAGAGTTTTGCAGTTAGACCAACCTATCCAAATATGTTGCCCCCCCTTCTTTTCTTATGTGAAGAATTCGAGAACATTTAGAAACTCGATTCATTTCTAAAGATACAATAAAGATAAAAGAAATTATAAAGATAAAAATAAAACAAAAGAATCAAGCGTTATCTACTCAGTGCGTAAGCTCTGCGAAATCGATTTTAACTCCTGTCTTTTGTCATTTAGCAACATGTACGTTTCGCCCAAGTTAATCATCCCTTTTCCTTATAACCAGTCGCCATCAGTGTAAATACCGCCGCGGTGGGGAGCGCAGAGACGAGTAATTGGACATCGTGGATGTTTAATCAAGCTGTAATTAATGGCAGAAGGGGGGAGAAGCTCATTAATTTCGACCCATGCTCATTTGTTCCACGTACCGAAGAAAATGAAACTTCGAATAGTTTTTAATTTCCTTCTCCTCCTCTTCCCTCTCGTCTTCTGTATTTCGGGTTCCTTTTTAATGTGCTACACAGAATGCTGTTCTACCGATTATTCTTCGCTCCATATAAATACTGAACAAAATGAAAAACTGCATAAAATTAAAAATGAAAATTGAAGGCTAAGAGTTTTCCCATTCATTTCATCAAAAGTTAGAAATACGATGTAGTTACGTGGATACGATAAACTGTAGTATTTCTTATATACGCTTAAGTGAGTATATAATGTATTTTAAAAGTTTTTTTAATAACATATTTATTATATTTTGACATATTAAGTTTATTTTATTATACTTTGACACATTTCTTTAATCCGCGCACCTTTCTATTACACAAATATACAAAGTTTTGTTCTCGTTTAGAGTAATAATCTTACAGCGGTGCAAATTTTAGCCACTACGTTCGCAATTTTAAGGAAGTTTTGTAAGATTTCAGTACTATCGACATTTTCAGGGAATATCAAAGAAATCCAGGGATTTCAGACACGTTTTATACAATTATTTCAAAAATCTATTCTAATCATTGGAGTATTTTTATATTATAATTTATTGTTTAATAATTATTAATAATTTAATAACGCTTAATGTATAAGAATAATAAGTATATTAATCATAACAATAAATAATATTCATTAAATAGTAAGTAATATATTTAATTACTTAATTTTTAAAAGTAATTTAATTTTCAAAGATAAATAGTAATAATAAATTATTATTAATAATTTAATATTTTTAAAATTATTATATAAATTTTACCAAAAATATATTATTGTTTAGGAATGACTCTTTAAGTAATCCGTTCACTAATTCTCCGATGCTCCTTCACAGTATATTATTAAAAAAAAAACCCTCTAAATGTGAAAAGTATGCATCAAAGTGTTCAGCCTTTGTAAGCTCACGAGAATCTCTTCACAGTTATCAAACGCAGACTTTTTCGTCCTTTTCCCGTCAGCGTGTGTATTTATTATTATTGTTAATCGTATTGATACTTGAGGGCAAAATAATGTTCATATTTATTAATAAACTTCGGTGAAATCTATGTTACCCTTATCAATAGCATTCGACGATCAATCGGGAAAATTACTATTTTCCTCGACGAAATCACTTCACACATCATATTTCCCCCCTCTAATAATCACTTTGTAAATAGCTTTTCAATGATTTAATGGCTGTGAGGAAATTGGTCGCTTGCAATGATATCTAATTTCCTTTTTTTCATCTGTTTTTTTTAAAGGTCGGACAAAACTCTGCAGGATATCGTGTACAAACTGGTTCCAGGTCTTTTTCACAGTAAGTAGAAATGCCTACTTTTTCTTCTTCAAATTACACAGACTTTTATAGGGAACTTTCATAAATTGCGAGAGAATCCTTCTGTTCCTAATTTAAATATTTGTTATTATTATATTGCTAGTTTTAAGCTAAACTATTTCCCTGTATTTAATAGTTTCTCCTTTTGCAATGGTCTATAAACAAACTATTTATAGTAAAGTGGTTTGTAAAGAAACTATCTGTAGGACAATGGTCCTACAAACGTTTTCCTTTCAAGGAACTCATGAATCTGCTTTAGCTATTCAGGAAACACCTAAAACTATAATTTTGTGTTGCCTCTACCATGTTCAGAAAAGTAAATGTTAAAAATTAAAGGGGGGGGATTATAAGGTTTTATTTAAAATTCGTAACATATTTAATGAACTTGTAATGTTCCAACCTATAATTTACAGCTAAATGTGTGGAACCTTGGAAACTGGTAAGCGAATAATCGCTTTAGTTCAGTAGACAAAGAACAGATACTCAGGAAGGGTTAATTACCCTTTATTGCTCAGAATAAAGTTCTCTCTCGGGGCATACAGAAAAGCGTCTACTTAGGCTTAAGAATACTAAACTAAACTTAACCAAAAAGATATAGCCGAAGCTATCAAAATTCTACAGGAGTTGGCCCCTTGACCCTAACTAAACGGCGAAGCTATCAAGGGCCTGAAATACGGCCGAGCGTAGAAATAATAGGGGGACCGGAAAGTAATATCGTTTCTGCGCATGTCGACAACAACATGCTAAGGGCAGAAGTGGAAGCAAATCCATGTCAAACACTCTTAAAAGTACTACAAAAAGATATTTCTCCATTCTTAGACATTATGTGTCTGAATGCATTCATAATATATAAAAAAATATAATGGAACATTATCGAGTATCAACTTTTTGCTCAAATTTATTGAAGACACTTTTGCAACGTATCCAATTGAAAGAAATAAATCGACACAAACTCGGCCATTTAGACCTAATATAAGCCAATTAGGGGGGGGGGAATCATGTTTCGGATTATATACCCAGAACATCGGGGGGGGGGAAACTTTACGCGAAGGTGTTTGCATTGCTACAAACGTAAGATCAGGAAGGAATCGCGTTACTGGTGTTCGATTTGCAAAGTCCCATTGTGTATAGTACCCTATTTTGTTGAATTCCACAGCAGGAATTTAAATTCTTCATTTTATATGTATAATATTTAATTGAATTTATTACATTTTTAGTTTTATATGTATATGTAATATATGCTTATGTTAACCAAATAAGTAAATATTAGCAATAAAATTTTCAATTTTATAAAATAAACCCATCTTCTTCATCCAATATCTTACCAGCGCAACTTACTCTGTTATTGACGAATATACTCGTCATGGCTAGATTCTGGCGACACAAAACGGTGCGCACTCTTAAACGACAGCGCCACAGTTAACTGCTTAATAGATAAAAGTGATGAACATTACAGTACATTTAGTAAACTCCTTTACCGTAACTATATTTAAATGCATGTTTAAAAACGAATTTTTCTATGTGTGTATGTGTAAATATACATTGTTATTTATAGCATGTGCGCTTTTTAAATTACTACCAATTAAATGCTTAAAGTGCAAAGTCTAGATGCATTATTTTATTTATTTAGTTATTTATTTTAACGTTGCAGACATATATAATGACTTGCATTTAATTCCCTCTTCCTGGAACGTTTTTCTTTTCGCTTTGAATAATAAGGATATTTTTTACTTGTTTGGGGGAGGAGTCCACATCTTTTTATTAATGTTTTTTAACTATTCTTCTTGAAAAAAAATAAGAAATTTGAACTAGTTTTTTTTAAACCAGTTTTTCTTACCAATTTTGATAATAAGAATTATGCGCATGACTGAAAATTAAACGAGAATCTTATTAAATTTTCATTCTAGATGAGATGAAAAGACGAAGAGAGCTTTATGCATCTCAACCACCTGAAGGTAAGAATAATATAAGAATCTAGTAAGGATAATACCTTGTCAATAAGATATTATTCTTATATCACCTCATTGTTGGTAAGAATAATATCTTGTCATTATTTTTCTTGCAATTTTCCCATTATTTTCGTAGTTTATTTTCTTAATTTTTTGCTTATATCATTACGAATTTATGGAAGCAGAAAATTTTTAGTAAGCAATAACTACAGGAACACTAGACGGAATGCTGTTATAACGATCCGTCGTTCTAAAAGTTGCTGACATCTATATGCAAGTCGACTCCTGTTTAGAAAGAAATTTTCAAGAAGGGCCTCCCTGCGCATAATCGTGTTCTAACCCTTAATCAGATCAATTTCTAATTTTATAAAAACAATTTTCTTAAAGATACTGTGTCTCGTAAAAGTATGAGTCGGCCACCATTCGAAATTTCAGAATTCTTTTAAGGGGATTCTGGCAGGAAAGTGCCCACACCCTTACGCAGATCAATTTCAAATTTTGAAAAATCAACCTTTATTCTGTAATTATAATTATTTGAAAATCAACCTTTATTGAGCATAAAGTGCTTTGATCTGATGCTACAATGCGGCACCTTTATGTATGTCAGATATTGTTCGAAAAATCAGAAACCTTCGTAACTGTGTCCCGGCAGCATATTTCACAAGTGCACATCTGCGTAGCCACCGAGGGAGTAGTTTCTAGGATGGACCAATGGACATCCAATATCTCTGCCATATCACATGACCTTTCGCATGCCTTAAGATTTAAGCAAGATGGTTGAAAATATTCTGCCACGCAATTTTCTGTAAAAAAATAATTAAAGCATTGCCCACTTCTTCTGAAAATTTTCATTACAAAGTTAGATAAAATATGAGCAATTGTGAAGATTTCATACCTGATTGAAAGAATTTGAAATAAATACAAACACATGTTGGATACTCCGCAAAAATATCCAAGCAAAATATTACTTAATAGGTGGTAAATAAGATGAAGAAAGAAATATGTGATAAACATTTAAGCCCAAATACTATCTTTACATAAAACTACGCATATGTGAAAAATATTTACACCAATTACATGTGTAAATAGAAGTCACAACCATTTTTTGCAGTTTGTATGAAAAAGATGTTCTATAATAATAGCCAATGTAGAATTTTATTCAAAATGAACTTTACTAATTTGCATTCGTATACATTTAGTGTGTAAAATTTTATATTAAAAACAGTTCACTATTAAACATCTTGTCGGCATAGAAACTACTCTTCAAACAGAATTAATTTATCTTATTCGCAACGAATATATTCAATTTATTTACATATATCTTAATGTTAACGATGGATATAATCAGATCATACACAACATGTGTTCTGAATTTTACACATTCAAAATCAAAAGAGTGCAAGCACTGAAATAAAAATCATTGGTTTCATTGCCACACTTCCAGTCCTCTTCAGCTCAAGTAAAAAAAAAAAAAAAAAAAAAAAAAAAAAAAAAACTATATACTTGAATTCTCTTAATCCACATGTGTTGGTAAATGCATATTATTCGAGGCTAATTGTAGCTGGAGTCATTTTCTCGATTTCTTGATGTAAAGAGCGATAATATGCCGTGAACATCAATCCAAATATTAATGCGTGATAAAATATCGCGAAAGTGAACTGTCAGCAATTAATTAAACTCACAAAATGAAAGCACTACTAGATTTTCTACTATTACGCCACACATTTATAACTGCGAAACAAATACTCATTAAAACATAAACGACATACGCTCACATGCACGAAGATTTAGCGTCACAACAGCAATAGAAGCTCATTGGTCCATTTTCAAAACCCCTCCCTCAGTGGCTACGCTGATGTGCACTTGTGAAATATGCGTCCCGGCACCTTTAAGCAAATAATTTGTTACTTTGGAAAAAAAAAAAAAAAAAAAAAAAAAACATTTCATACAGGTGACTTATGTTAAAGCACGGCACTTTTATGCAATTTGATACTGTTTGAAAAGAGGTCCTGGCAGAAAAGTGCTCACATCCTTGTGCAGAAAATTTCTGTCTTTGAAAAAGCAGCCTGCATAAAGGTGACTTATGTTTAGGCACGGCACCTTTATGCAAATCGGACACTGTTTGAAAACAGTGTTGCCAGATCGTGCGATTTTTCTCAAATTTGCGACTTTTGACAAACTTGTGCTACTAAAAATTTAGTATTTGCGATTTTGCGAAATTTTTGCGACCTTCAGCATTTTCTTATGCTACTTTTTGCGACTTCAAAGATTTTTTTTTTTTTTTTTTTATATATATATATATATATCGTAAAATGCTTTGTAAAACACAGAATTATGTACGTTAAAATTAATATTCATGATTTTAGTGCTTTACAAATTTTGTTTTTAAGACAGTCAGTCCCCTTCCCCTCAGTTCTATGGTGATGACGAATCGAACAAAAGAACTTGCAGCTTGCGCGCCATATATTGGGTACCGAAACAGAGAAAGAACTAAAATTCATTCACCTGATTCTAATATAGCTAAGGAATAGAAATAAATTAAAAATAAAAGCAACTGCATTTTTCCAAATAACAACACAAATAAATTTAGCAATGAAAGAACAAACAAGGCTTTCTTAAGTAATTAGAATCTGAAATAAGTCACCACTCAGAACGGAAAACTGGATTAAAAAAATTAACTGCCAACTCAAAAAATTTAGTACGAAAGCTCTAACAATCTAAACTTGAGGAATATCTTACAAATTAATTTAAAAACAGAAATCTAAATTAAATGAGAATTAATTACAAAAGGAATGGATATTTAAACAACTGGAAAATTAGCAATATAGTTTAAAAATTTTCATTAAAGCTAAGATACGTAACTTAAACGCCTAAGAATCGAATACAGTCTGTATCTTACCGAAATTTGTGATGACGTCAGAGGTCATATGAGCATGCGTAACTATGACGGCACAAAATCACGTGATATCTGACGTCATTTGCGACCTTTTTTGTCTTCTTTTGATACTTTAGCTGAAAATTTCCTGCCAGCACTGTTCGAAAAGTCAGAAATCTTCCTAAGGGTACTGCGACATTAAGGTACCAACACCCACATGGAAATAATTTTTAACTTTGAATAAATAAAATAAAAATACTGCCTTCGTAAAGGAACTTATGCTTAGACATGTCACATTTATGCTAGTCGAACACTTTGAGAAGTCAAAAATCTTTATAAGAGTGCCCTGGCATAAGGGTGCCAGCAGTCTCATACAGATGAAAAATCAGTCTTCATAAAGATATGTTAAGCTGAGGTATAGCATCGTTATGACAACTGTTCAAGTCAAAAACCTTCGTGAGGGTACCCAGCATGAAGGTGCCAGCACCTTTATTCTGCATAAATGTTGATATATGCTGAGACATGGTACTTTTATGCAAGTTGCACACTGTTTGAAAAGTCAGAAACGGAAGAAGATAGACTAGAAGTGATTATTTCGAATTTCATCCAATTTCCACTTCCTAGAGATCGTGGCAAAATGGAAAAGAGATGTTTATTTTTGATTTTTGGGAAACTCATTTGATAAAAATTGTCACTTGCGTCCCCTTTTTCTTTCTACAATTAAATTAATATTCTTTAAAATAATCAGAATCGTAATTGCATATTTTTTGTTACATTTAAGCAAGCAGTTGTTAAAGCTTTTGAAAAAATAATTAATTATCTTACATTTCCGAATATAAGCTTATCCGGGGATAAGCCAAGAGATCAGATTTTGATATAAAAATTCAGCCAAAATTGAAATCGAATTTGAAATCGCCGTATAAGTGAACCAAAACCTCCCAAAAATTCGAATGCCTGGAGCTGAAATTGTATTTACAATTTTTTTTATACAAAGTTCTTAACATAAGCACGTAAGATTTCAGAGGTAAAGCTGTTTTATGAACAGATCAATTGCTGCAAAATTAAAATCGAAGCAGAAAGCGAAAAAAGAAGTAAAACGGAAGCGACACATTGATTCACTTTCCCCTTTGGGTCTACTTTATATCATCACCGTCTATAACCTCGTCCCTATAACCTAAATAACTGCGAATTCGGCCGATATCGAATATCCTTCAACCGCGTGGTTGCTAGGCGACCGTTTCTCGCGGTTTTAACAGTGCTCTTACCCTTCGAATTCCCCCGCTGACTTTAGGACCCTTTTCATCGCTGTCATCTTTTTTTTATTTACTTAGTACTGAGTCCGGAAGCCATTATATCTCGTAAAATGTCACCCTCCCCCTTTGATATTGATCCCTGCTTTTCCCTGCCGCCTATCCGTGAACATCCAGAATTCCATTGTTCGCAGGTTGTATTTTTCTTTTGTGAAGCTAGTCGAGTAGAGCTGAGTACAATCCGATAAACCTGTTCAACGATTTTTTTTTTTTTTTTTTTTTAATGTGGTTGTAGTGAAAAGAAAATAAGGATAAAAATCGTCTGCTCTTACTAGGTGCTTAATTCAGAATGATGGGTTTTATTTTGATATGAAAATAGGAAAAGTGAGAAAATATTGAGAAGGGAAAAAAATGGCGGAAGAAAAATTTCTTAAAGAAATTCTTATTAAAAATATTAGTTTTTTAATACTGTAATGTAAAAAGCTTTTCCTTCAAGTGAAGAATTATGAAAAGTAAAAGAAACCGCAGAACTGCAAGAAAGAGTTTACATAAAAAATAACGTTTCGTATAATAACTGCATCATGAAATACTTTTTTTTTTTTTTTAACTAATAAATTTTTGCTGAAAAAGCAAAAAAGCATTCAAAATCTGTAAATTAGTAAAAATTAATGCTAATAGTAAACTCGTGTACATGACTATCTTCGTATTTAATAGTATCTTCTTTATTCTATGTTTTTAAGAAATTATAGCATGATTTTTTTATACTACATTTTTCTGAAAAATAGAATCGTTTTTATATTCTAATGAAAAATCCATTATCTTTGTAAAAAGTGTTAATTAAATAATGTCTTTACAATGATTAGCAATAGCACTTTAAATTTTATATTATTTTATATTATTTATTTAATTATATATTATTTAAATTTTATATTTAAATTGTATATTTTTATGCGCTATATTAACAGCTACACGTAGTGTTTTTATTAATTTCCAGATTTTGGATGCTTAAATTTCTTCTTGCTTTTTCAATTTAAAATTGTTATTTAATACAAAAATACGAAATGTGAAAGTAAAAATTTTGCTTCTTCTTATGCTCACAAATCATTGCGCAAAAATTCACTTAAAACTTTTGTATTCAAAAAAACTTTATTTTCGACCATCATATTTTTATACCACGGTGTTTTTTCCCACGCTTTATTTTGTCCCACGATGTTTTCTAGGATGCCGTTTGGCCCTTGCATTGTTTTCTCAGCGGCATTTCTATCGGCGATGTTTTTTGCTATAGTTTTTTCACCTGTAAGTTTCCCGAAGTTACATAAAGTCGCCTTCTATTGCTTGTTCGTGCCAACAATTTTGATGCTGAATGCCTCCCTTTTTTTGAAACTTACTGTAACAAACTTACTCCCTTTTTTGAAACTTAATGTGTACAACTTAAAGCATAAAAAATCGTTCATTTAATGAGAATCTTAATATAAAATAATGGAGATGAATACGTTCCCAGAATTTTAGTGATTTATAAAAATAAATTTAAATTAGAAATATATGTTTATTTAATTGCGAATTAGTAAATTTTGCTGTTATTTTATTTCTATAGGCTCTCCCTGGAAACATTCTTGTAAATCCTTAATCGCGATATTGTTAGTGTAAATATTAAGACAGCGACGTTTTCTCGAATTATCACTGCATAATCCCGCGACATCCTCGCAAAATTAGCCATTTATCTATGGAATAAAATTAATGGCCTACACATAATGGAATAAAAAATTTTGAATGATTTCGTGAAAGATTTACTTGCATATTGTATAAATAATTAAGCGTGAAACAAAGAAAGTTTAAGGAGTTTTACTTTATATTGTAGTTGAATTCGGTTTATAAGGATAACGATTAGGAGAAAATCCCAACTACAGTGGGTAAAAAGTTATATTTTAACACTTGCAAATTCTCTTATATATTTAACTCATTATGGATAACAGCGAATAATGGTTATCATGGAAACGTTTTCCAGTCATCTCATGCTTGTTATAACCGACTTCAGTTGTTAAATACTGTATATTTATTCATATTTCGAATAGTGCCGCCACTTCTCACTTTCAAATCGCTGGGCTTGTGAAACAGAAATTCATACAAAATATGACATAAATCAAAAGCAAATTTAGAATTCAAAATTCTAGCTTCGAGGTGCCATTGATCCGGTGAAGGACTATATTAAAAATTCTGTGGTTCTATGTGACGTCGTTTTTTCACATTGCGAGGAATATACCTATATACATAGAAATGCTTCATTATTTAATTTCTTTTTTCAAATAACACATGGCGATAATATTTGGCAGCAACAATCTGAAAACTGATGCGAACAAAATGTGAGTAGTGCTAATAATAAAAATTCTGATTTGGATATCACATGACTTTTTTGTACAGCCTATTGAATTATACAAACTTTTTTGCTGCGCTTCATTTTAACTTATTTCCTCGAATTATTTTAACTTAATTAACTGAGTCCTTACGGCAAGTTGAAAATGACATCAAAAATTGAAAATTTTGAAATTAAATATCCCGGTCAATTTTTGTATAGAGTCAAACTTCTTATAATTTAATTTTTTCATAGTGAGTATAAAACATTCCCAAAGATATGAACCGAGAGACTGCATTAAAAGTTAGGTTTGGTTATTTTATTAAAGTTATTATTTTTTAAATTTGGCATCACCCAAGCATGAATATTCTTGTCGTTTAAAAAACTTCTGCAATTTGAAATATATGACTACGGTCTTCGATTGCGAAAATAAAGGCGTGGTAAGAACTTTTAAGCTGGGTAAGGGGTGGGTTTATATACATTTGGTTCTGTCCATTGCAATAAAAAAGGGAGGTGCACAACTAGGTGCTACAGCAGCCCGATATACAAAATTTCAACGTTCTACGGCTAATAGTTTCTGAATTATGCGAGATACATACATACATACGTATGTAGGTACAGACATCACATAAAAATTCCTTATGAATCCACTTTAAATCCATTTTGCAATGCGTTTTGGAAAAAGGAGTCCTTTATTGTGTTCTCACGTACAGACGTCACGCACAGATACAAAAATCGTCCAAATGAATTCGGGAGCTGTCAAAATGGATATTTCCGTTGAAATATGAAAACTGAAATTTTTAACGATTACAGTACTTCCTTTACTTCGTGCAAAGAATTAAAAAGGAAGTAGTGGTTGTAACGCCATCTAATGAGGAAAACAAAAGTGATAGGAGGAAAATGTTCTGGGATTTTTTTTTTTTTTTTTTTTTGTTGTTGTTTGTTAATTTAGCCATGTTATTCAGTAGTTATTAATCATTCAGCGTTTATTTTGAAGCGCATTACAAATTATCGTCGAGCAATGCACAAATGTCCCCCGTTGATACTTAAGAATTATTATTATATTACCCATGTATAGCAATCTAGTTATTTTTGATAATCAGTTTGATGAATTTATACGAATGAAATACGCTTATTAACTATAACAGTGTTATGACAGATGCGTTTGAAGTAGAGAATATGAAGCTAATGACTATAATTATGTTGTAGAGGCAAATGAACTAGGTAATGACTGTAATAATAATATGATGAATTAGACTCGTTATAAACTACGTTCCAGCCTCAAGACTCACTATTCACATTCATAGTAATATTTTTAATCGTGAATAAAGTAAGGTAAAAGGAATATTTTTTGAAAAATAAGCTTTTTTTTTTTAAAAAAAAAAAAAAAAAAACTCATGAAATAATTAACGAACTTAAGAAGGAATTAATTTCTCATATAGTTTCAAGGGAACAAAAGATTAAATGATTCTGCGTACAGAATTCATCTACAGTTTTACACTATGAATAACAGAAGCAAGATAAATTTATAACGACTTTTACCTTTGACAGTGAAATTTTAGTAATAAATTTCGTTATTTGTGCGCCCAGGCTTTAATATTTATAATATAAAACTGTAAATGCAAAGAAATCTGTAGAAAAGCAATAAAAATATTGTGACGTAGTAGCATGCTTAACCTTGATTTCCAACTGAGGGCCGGAAGAACCGATTTTTCCCCTTTCTGCTTCAGACTTTTTTTTTTTTTTTTTTTTTTTGTGTGTGTGTGTGTGTAAAACATCACCCAATTATTCTTTTTTTTTTTAATTTTCGTATTTTAAACGAAGACATATTGCATATTTTAAAAGTGTTTGTTTTGTAGTTATCCGATACATTTTTAAATGTTGAAATTTTAAAATAATACACGTCAAATAGTCGAAAGAATCGAGCAATTTTCGAAAACTCGCTAAAACGTTAGAAATTAAGTTTAAAATTTCATACAAGTTTCATTTAAAGGATTTTTTTTTCGCTGTATCCGATGTTGCAAACAATAAAATTCTGAGATTTTTAGTTTGTTTATTAAACGAAGACATGGAAAGCGGGGATCGTTTAAACAGTAATTTAAAAAAATCTAAATTGGATTTTGAAAACATCGCTTCACTACATTGTGTTTTCATTCAAAAATAGTGTGAGCACAAATTTTAAACTGAGTAACTATTCAGTAAGTTGTTTAAAAATCGATGGCAAACCGTTGACTACAGCGATAATCACCATGAATGAACTAAATCAAAGTTTATGAACAATCGTAGAGTCGTTGAGATATATTGCGTTAACAATACTGTAGTTAGTGAAAATACACTTGTAATAGAGTAATTATATTATTTTTTTCTCTGTACCAGTCTTACTTAGCAACTGCTGGGAAACAAGAGAATAAAGGAAAGCTAGAAAATTTGAAAATAACTATTAGGAAATTAAAATAATTCCTGCAAAGTTATTGAGAATTTCAAAAGTAGGGAGTGTATTCAACATTAAATAAATATGATAATAACCACTGTCATTATCAATGGTACTAACACGGTAAGATTACAGTAATAAATGAATTAATTAGTTATGTTGCATTCACTGTAATTTTATCCTGAAGAACAATGGTTTTCAAACTTTTTTTATCGCGACCTGTTTGAACTTAGTTGCAGTTTATCATGATCCACATGTATATATTTTTCAGAGGGAAAGGAAAATGGTAGAAAATAATGGAATAATAATAGTAAATGTTTGCAGAATTAATAATTATTAATAAATGCATAAAATAATCAGTACTTTATAAGAAAATGTATTAAATTGTACAATAAAGCGAAATTTCAAAACGCTTAGCGAACGCAGTGCGATTGGATTGATTCTCAGATGCCTTCATGGAGGACTTTCTAAGGGAACTGGCTCGTATTTGCGTTACACGTGGAGAAAAACCTCTAAAACACCCATGTTGCTAGCTCGTTTGTCGGGGTTCAAAGCCGCATCGAACTACCAGTGTTCGACGGATTTATCCACTTGGTCATTACTACAGTTTAGGAACCACTAATCCAGAATAAAGATCCGAGCTCCCAAATGAACCCTTCGAATTTGAGCGGAAATAATTTGTTTTAAATTCAGACTTTAATTAAACGACTGGACTAATAATTATACCTTTAGGCTATAAGGTATTTCTCCCGCTTTCTTGGCATGCCTTCGGGGTGTAGTGGTCTGCACGCTGCGCCCGTATTCCAGAGGTCCGCGGTTCGTTTCCCGGTGAAAACGTTGCTAATTTTTCATCTTGCCTGCTTCCAAAAAATCCTAATGTCTCTGCAAGACTATGTAATTAATTGTAAGTTAGTGAGGCTAACGGTTATTTAATTAATAAATTGAATAATAATAGAATAATTAGATTAATATTTGCTTAGACGAATAAATAATGATATGATTAAATATACGGTTAGTACAATTAAAAATGTTACGAATTTTGGAATTTTTCATTTTTTTTACAGCTCTGAAAGAGTCACGTGATGCCGAAGACAGAGGAGAGTGTCTGGATGAAAAATTCATATACGCGTCAGACGAGATCTTCAGTCTTTCTGTGGAATATGGGTAAGTCCCTTTTACCTTCCTTTTGCATTCTTAGTTATATTTAACTGTAAAGAACCACGTTAACGTAAAATTTAAAATTATGGGGAAAAAAAGCAATAGTCTTAGATTGGCGGAAATTTTGAATAAGACTCTTCTGATTTTTAACTCAGATATAAGTCCTTTTTTAGGAGAACGGTGGAGGTGGCTTTTGATGAAAAGGGACCTATATGTCTGAGCGCCCTCGTAATCGATAGTTTCATTTAAAATCTGTGCCGGTCTACATCTGCCTTTGTACCTAATTTTAAAGATTAGGAAATTTGTGAAATTACCTAATCTTTAAACTGACGCTTTAAGAGCTGAAATATCTTCCTGTTAAACAAGAGTGTGGCCAATTTTCCGTTCGTAATTCTTGCTTGTATTTTATATCCTCATCATGCTTCAATAGGGATAAAGATTAAAACGGAATAATTTCCGTATTTTTTTAATTTTTAGTCCAAAGGGATTTGAATCCCGAAGGACTATTAGTTTCGTTTTGGCATTTTGCGTCGGACTCATAAATGTCGGTTCACTTTTCAAACTGTTGCCACAAAATGTTAGAGTCCTGCATTATATTTGAAGAAATTAAATAATGAAAAATCTGCATAAATGTATGTATATTTCTCGTATTGTGATAAAACAACGGTACATAGAGTCATCGAATTTTGAATAACATAATCCTCCAACGAATATGAGCATGTGGAAGACCAAATTTGAAATTTGAAATTTGTTTTATGATCGATTTCCTATTTTTTAAAACTTTGACGAATTTTTGATTAACAAACTCAAGGATTTCAAAGCGAGCAATGGCAACGTTGTGCAGAAAAAACATTTTTATCTCCAGCGCGTGAGTCTCTGTATCGGAAATTCTAAAGATATGCTCGTTTTAAAACTATTTTGGGATATTACAGTTGCACTGGATCTTATGGTTTAAGTGCGAGGAACATGATATTTAATAAAGAAAGGTAACACACAAAATGTTAAAAAACGCTCCTTTGGACGTAATTTAAAATCTGAAACATTTCAGATTTTTTTTTTATTTAATTTTATTTATTTATTTATTTATTTATTCATTATGTCTGAGAATCAAGAAAAATCTCCAGAGCTTGTTTTTGTTGATGTCAGTCTTCGCTTCAGGAGGCAAATTAAAAATAAAATTTTGAACAGAACTTCTGTTATGAAACTAACATTGGAGCGGGTACAGTTTTATAGCTATCACACTGAATTTCAGTCTGCAGAAGGGGGAATGTGTACTGGGAGATTTCAGAGACGTGCTCACCTTCATTACATGCTTTTCTGGGGGAAAAAAAAATGGCTTCAAAATTGAACGAGACCCGGGAGTTTATGTTCGTAGGTCATTCATCACAGCATATTGTTCATCCTGACAAGCATTTCTTTGAAGCAGCTGAGAAGTGCAGCTGGATCAAAGACCTTTTCAGTACCTTGTCGACATTCACAACAGCCTTTGTCAACATTCGCAGGAGCAAACCAAGAAAAGATTTTTATATAGTTTTTCAAATTCCACCATAAAATCAAAGTTTGTACTGCCTTTTTTATTGCTGTTTTGTTTTTTTGTGCGATGCTGGTGCTTTGCGATTTATTGGCTTTGTTGCAATTCTGGGCACTAGATGACTAGAGATATCTTAAAAGTAGAGCTTCTAGATTCCACCAGGAAAACAAAATTTGTATTGTCCTTTTGTTACACTTCTGGACAATAAAGGAGCAGAGGTAAGTACAGTTTTCACATCATGAAATCAAAGTTTGTGTTGTCTTTTTTGCTCCGTGCCTGGACATTAGAGGAGCAGATGTATCTTAAAATAGAATTTCCAGATTCACCATAAAATCAAAATTGCACTGTCTTTTTACACTGCTATTCTGGACGTTATAAAAGCAGATTTTTCTTAAAGTAAGGCTTACAGATTCCACCATGAAATCAAAGTATCCTGCTTACTTGCGTAATAGTCGCACCCCAGTAGCGAAGCAGAAAAACATCGTCAAAAGTGTATAATATTGTATAGTAGATTACCTCGCTTAATAGTCGCACCTAGACTTTTACAACTGAAAATTGGCAAAAAGAAGTGCGACTATACGCGAGTCGCACTTCTTTTTGCCAATTTTCAGTTGTAAAAGTCTAGGTGCGACTATACGCGAGTCCCCCCCCGGGGGTCGACGTAGAGAACTCTGCGAAGCTACTGGTTAGGATCTGTACCTAGGCAGTCTCGGCCACGGGGGTATAAAATTTATGAACTTGGTGGTTCTGAAGGCTCTGGGAAAGGTGACTTATTGGCCGGCCCCGGAGTCTGGCACGTCCTAGCGCAGCGTGGTTCTAGTAACCCGGGGGGGGGGCAACCCCCGGGGTCGCTGGGTAATGTCCCGCTGCGACGGGCTCGCCCAAGCGACTGGTAGGAGCATTTGATGACCGGTGCTGCCTGGGGCCTGTCTCCAGGTGGTGCGCTGCTCTCCTGGAGGGTACTAGTGGAGGTTGAACCTCCACGACGTGCCCAAAGGGAGAGTGGACCTGTAGTGAGCTTAAGTGCTCGGAACAGGGCAGCCAAAATCCTATAGACTATACGCGAGTAAACACGGTATGTGCTATTTTTATTATTTTTCCTGTTATTCTGTACACTACAAAAATAGATGTATAATAGAAGTATCTCAAAGTAGATCTCCCAGATTTTAAGGGAAATGTGACGAAATATCCATTAGGATAAAATGTTCTCAATCAGAGCCTCCATTAAATTTATGATATTGAGTATATTCAGATGGAATCTGGTGAAATATCAGAAATTTACAGAAGTTCATGTACTTCTAAAATATTTATTCCTCCAAATATTCTTGCTGGAAAAGTTTGGATTCCTTCTTCGAAAATAGAACTCGTGGCTTTCATCAAAACCAAACAAAGGACAAAAAAAAAAAAAAAAAAAAAAAAAAAAAAAAAAAAAATGCTGTCAGTGGGTTGATTTTTTTATAAAATTATGTGGAATTTTATGATTTTTGAGCACACTAATTAGAAGTTCCTTTAGAAATTCTTCACGTTTTCCAAACTGTTGCCACCAAATATTATCACCATGTATTATATTTAAACAAATTAAATAATGAAGAATCTGCATGAATGTTTCTGGCATTGTGAAAAAACAACGCTACCCAGAGCCATCAGATTTTGAATAACATAGTCTTCCAGCTGAACATGGGCACTTGGAAGCCCGAATTTTGAATTTCGAATTAGCTTTATTATCTATTTCAAATTTTGTTAAAATTTAACGAATTTTTGATTAGCAAACTCAACGATTTCAAAACGCGCAATGGCAACACTGTACGGAAAAAACGTTTTTATCACCAACGAGACTGTGTATCGGAAATCCTGAAGATATGCTGTTTTTCTGTTTTAAAACATTTTGTGATATTGCTGTTGAATTCAATTTTATGTGTTTTAAGTGCGAAGACCGTGATATTTAATAAATAAAGATAACACATCAAACAATAAAAAAATAAATAAATAAATAAATAAAAAATAAAAGCCCTTTTGGACGTAATATAAAATCTGCAGGCTTTCCTTTCTTTCCTTTTTACCCCTAAGATTTATTAATTATTAATTATGTTTTCCAAAATTCAGATTTCATAAAGAAATGAAATGAACATTTGTTACCAATTTTTTGCGAGATTTTTTTTTAATCACCAATAGTTTTCCTCCCCTTTTTTTTTCCAAGTAATTTTTTAGGCGTTTTCCCTTCTTACTCATCTTCCTTGTAATGAATTAAAAACAGGAGAATGGGAAAAGATATAAAAACGAAGAGTACTACAAATAGCAGATTAGAAAAATCCGGGAATTATAATTAAAATGGTTTGAAACTATAGCGGAAGGAGTTAAAAAAAAAGTTGGGGCAGAGAAAGAAACGGAAAACTGGAAGTTGAACTTTTTTTACTCTTCTAGTAGATTTTTTCTTTGCTAATTTTTTTTTCTTTCAATGATCCTAGTTTGGCCTCTCGCCAAGCGTTGTCATGGTAACGATGGATTGTGTTTGCTGCGCGAAGCGTGTCCATTGCGGTGCCGGCTTAAGAAGTTGATTGTTTGTTGGCTGTGTTTTGTTTATAGTAGTTCCCGCGCAATGGATTGATAGAAATTTCTCTTGTTTCCTAAGCGAAGGAACAAAAGAGAGGGGGTTAGAGGTTTTTTTCCCCTTTTTGTTCCGCCACTTTCTTTAATTTCGTTTTCCAAGCCAGGGGGACCTTCTGCAAATTAGGTGAACAAAGTTAGGTTTGTTCGAACGGGAAATGGAGAAGTGTGAAAAACGTTTAATTTCACTTAAAATTTGTTGTTGTTTTTCTTGAAATAGGCTGTTTTTTTCTGATATATTGAAAAGGAACTTGACAAGTAAATGGTTTCAATCAGATCTTTTGTAATACGATTTAATTCTTTATTTTTTTAAGGTGCTTTTTGAAAAACCTTGCTAAAAATAATACACTCCTTAATGAAAGAGTAATTTAACGCTTTTTGAAAATCTTGATTAGTTAGGTAATTTAATTGCTAATAAATTTGTTCAAGAAGTAAATATTAAATAACGGCAAGTCGGACATTTCACGGTAATGTTGCATTAGTTAATATAATAATAATAAATAAATTTTTTTTGGGTATATAATGTCTGCCATATGATCGTACTTCACTCACGTTTCGAATTCTAGTTCTAAAGAAATATAAATTTAATCATCGTTGATGGAATGTACGTTTTAGAGCTTAGTATAGAATGAAGAAATACAATTTTTAACCAGAAAATCAGCTTTCTATTTTTCAAAGTAAAGTATTCATCGTTTATTTCTAAAATGCAAACTTTCCAACCATTTTTGTCATGTCTTCACAAGATCAGTAACTCCTTTAGAGTCGATCGTTTTTAGACCAAGGAGATCACATTCGTGGAAATGCTAATGACATACAGTTTTTTTTTTTTTTTTCGTAATAAACATCATACACTATGTATTATTTTGATTAGCTCACACCCTTGTATGTAACAAGTTTTTTTAATACGTTTGAAATTACAGCGCGTTTCTATTGATATAAAATTCAAGTAGTATAAAATCGTTAAAAAAAGATTAAATAATGTACTTAAATATCCGTGGGAAATGTTACGACTACCTGTGCAGTATAAATTTTTAGAAATCGATCTGTCTTTTATTTTCTATTTTTTGATATCAAAAGTGATTTTTTTTCTTTTATTAATGTTAATAGTAAGCCCTGCATGAAAATATCTTTCCTGGCGCTGACAGCCTTCGAATGTATTGCCATAATACGTAACTTAACCCGTTATTCGTGCAATTAAATGTCTCCTATAATTATATGTTTGCTACTTTTTAAGTTACTACTTGTTTCTTGTAGATACGTTCTTCAAATTTTATTTACATGCAAATACCATTATTGCTGACAAATTCAAAACACAATAAATGAATGAGAGTTTATGAGAGAGCCCTTTCAATATAAAAATACTAAGTTTTCTTTCAACATAATCTGTGAAGTGTGTACTTGACGGGAAGATTGTGTTTTTGATGCACAGTTTCTGACTTTGATGAAAGTAGGGATGCTGTGTTCTATATTATTTTTCTTGAATTCCTTTTATTCTAAAGAATCCGTAGAAGTAATTCTTGTATCTGCCAGAAACTAAGGATAAAATAGAAGAAAACAGCATTTAACTTTCCAAGTTTCAACGTCTTATTAGTACTGAAGGAATATTTTGGCTTAAAATTTGTAGATTATGGAGCATTTACGCAAAGACCTTCCAAGGCACAAGTGGCGTAAGCCGAACTTCGTTACTAAGCAACTAGACCTTCATGCGTAACGGAAACTGGTATAAGGAACTTGTGTAAATGTCCTAACTGATGAACTTTATACCAATCTGGTTTAAGAACCCATCCATCACAGCGAAGAGAATACGGACTGACATTCAGTCGACGGCTTCGCTGAGTCAGCTGCAGCTTTACCTTCCCTGAACGGCTACGATTATCTCTGTCCACCGATGTTAAAAGAGTTAATGTCTTTTAGGCCTTAAGTCTGTTGACAATAATGATAGATAGACCATCGAAGGAAAAATCGCATGAAACCTTGATAAGGGGGAAAACAATTACAAAGTTTTTGTAAAAAGTCGCTTTATTTCAATGCGTGGTAAAAAGTCACTCTATTTCAATCTTTCAGTAGCATACACAGTGCCATGTTCAGGGCAGTCCTTTAGTATCACGCATAATGCTAAGTTGGTAGTCTACCTTTTTCAGTTCTCTAATGCATGTTAAAATAATGGAAGATACAGCAACTGAAAGGCGATGTTTGCTGTCCCCTAACCGGCGTTTCTTGAACTAATATATTTTAACGACCTGTCTGCGAGCAATATTTCAGAGTAAAGTTTGATTAACTATTGAAATTTATTTATATTTAATATTGTTCATTAGACTGTTCTTAAAAGAGAAAGCTCTTAAAGAGATAGATCACTTCAGTAATTTCAGGTAAATATTTTGGTTTGTTGAACTAATTAAATTTTACCTCACAAGAGACTCTGTTGAACATTTCGAAAGACAGCTGAAAATTACAGCAATAATAATAAGAAGAACAACTATAATGATAAGAATAGTAACAATAATAAAAATAATGATAACAAAAACAACAACAGTAATCATAAAGTAACAACAAAAGTAGTACTAATAATAATAATAAGAAGAAGAAGAAGAACTATATAATGACTAGAACGATAACAATAAAAAAAATAATGATAACAAAAACAACAACAGTAATCATAAAGTAACAACAAAAGTAGTACTAATAATAAGAAGAACTATATAATGACAAGAACGATAACAATAAAAAAATAATGATAACAAAAACAACAACAGTAATCATAAAGTAACAACAAAAGTAGTACTACTAATAATAATAATAATAAGAAGAAGAACTATATAATGACAAGAACGATAACATTAAAAAAATTATGATAACAAAAACAACAACAGTAATCATAAAGTAACAACAAAAGTAGTACTAATAATAATAATAATAAGAAGAAGAAGAACTATATAATGACAAGAACGATAACAATAAAAAAAATAATGATAACAAAAGCAACAACAGTAATCATAAAGTAACAACAAAAGTAGTACTAATAATAATAAGAAGAAGAACTATATAATGACAAGAACGATAACAATAAAAAAAATAATGATAACAAAAACAACAAGAGTAATCATAAAGTAACAACAAAAGTAGTACTACTACTACTAATAATAATAATAATAATAAGAAGAAGAACTATATAATGACAAGAACGATAACAATAAAAAAAATAATGATAACAAAAACAACAACAGTAATCATAAAGTAACAACAAAAGTAGTACTAATAATAATAATAATAAGAAGAAGAAGAACTATATAATGACAAGAACGATAACAATAAAAAAAATAATGATAACAAAAACAACAACAGTAATCATAAAGTAACAACAAAAGTAGTACTAATAATAATAATAAGAAGAAGAAGAAGAACTATATAATGACAAGAACGATAACAATAAAAAAAATAATGATAACAAAAACAACAACAGTAATCATAAAGTAACAACAAAAGTAGTAATAATAATAATAATAAGAAGAAGAAGAAGAACTATATAATGACAAGAACGATAACAATAAAAAAAATAATGATAACAAAAACAACAGTAATCATAATAGTAGCAATAATAATAATAACAATAATAATAATAATAGCAATAATAGTAATAAACAGTATTCATTGGCAAATTTATTAAAAATTATGCTTTTTATTCTCCATTGCTATTCGATATTTTAAAAGCCTTTCGTAATTCACTACTTTCTCATATTGTTTTACTTACTCCTAAAATATCTGAAAAAAAGCCGCCCAGACGGTATAGGTGGTAAGGGGAGCCTACTGCGATATCGAAGGGCCCGGGTTCAAATTTCGGAGAAGGCATGGATGTTTGTAAATGTATAATGTCTTTACGGCATGGGGGCACTCTAAATATATGGCGAGCCGAAAGTCCTCGCGAGAGGTTGATGGTAAGGAAAGAGAGGTGAGAGACCCTCGGACCCGTCCCCCCGGGGTTCTCTCTATGAAAATTGCGAGCAGAACTAAGCGAAGTCATATTGTCACCTGTATGGTGCTGAAGTCTGTCGCCGACGACAGGCGCAATCATCTTGTCCTTGCCACGATGAATTTCATGAACTTGTTCTGATGTTGCCGGCAGACAAGTGAGATAAGTTACAACAAGAACAACATATCTGAAATAAGCTTTTATACTTAATTTTTCTTCCCTTAAGTCAAAAACCGACTGGGAAAGGGATCAATTTCATCGCCAAGAAATTCATGAAACGGGTTCCTTTTCACACTATACGTGGGGAAATAATTTTATAGCAATGTGCAGAGCGTACGGGGAAATCATTTAATTTTTATGTGCAGTCAAAGTAACAGGAGAAATTCAACTCCATTTCTGCTTTGTAGAGTTTACAATCATTAACTACTTTTAATTAAGCAAGTTTGAATAAATTTTTTTTTCATATTTCATCAGCATAATTTGCTTTAATTTTTATTTATTTTTTTTTTTTTATTTTTTTTTCCTAACAGAAGTGAAAATGAAAATCAAGACAGTTCGACAAAACAATCTAGTGAAAATGTAAGTTTCAATTTTATTAAAAATAATTGGATTACTATTGAAGATCTGATTTGTTATTCTTTGTATTATTCTGTATTTTCTGTAGCAGTTAATGTTAAAAATCGTTTGGGGAAATAATATGGCCAATCCGTATATCGATGGTCAACAGAAATTACATAAATTATGCCGTTACTTAATTTAAATTCCGTGATTAGAAATGTCATCATCAAGTCATCATACCGAATACAACTATGCCATAAAGTGGTTGATAAGCCAGCTTTGCTTATATTTATAAACATTTTCTGTTTCTATTCTGTAAAAAATAGAAATTATTAAAGAATAAAAAGTTTGTGTTGTAAATTTAAAGTACGTATCTATGCCTCTCCCTTCAGTTAAATAAAAAGGAAACAAATTGATGTAATTTTCAGTTCCAGAAATTAACCATTGCAGAAAATTGTCAAAATTAATGTGAAATCTCGATTAACCGGCTTTCGGATTAACCGAGTCTTGTCTAAAATAGGTTTCTTCAGTAAGGTACGATAAAAAAATTACTGTCACAAACCGTCAGCGTAAAACAGAACTAACTGTCCACGGAAAATACAGAGAAGAAAATAAAAATGCGTATTATCAGAAGATGTTCTAATATTTAAGAGTTGTTTTTATTTGCAACAACGCAATTTAATTGTACGTAATCGGGAATGTAAAAAACATCAAATTATCCATTAAAAGTATACTACTCAATTGTAAAAATATATCGGGTACACAGCCATTAAGCTTCTGTTATACCATTTATTATAACCCAAATTTCTTCATCTCTAGTCATGTTTATTCTTCCACATTTTTTTTTTTTTTTTTTCCGTTGAAATGTTTCATTTTTTTTTTTTTTTTTTCAGCATTAAAACTAATATTATACTGAAATAAAATTGGTATTTAACTCCAATTCCAAAAAAGCTTAGAATAATAGAATATAATAAATGGAGATACCATTTCTATTCATTTTTCTTTTTCGTTCTTTCTTTTAATGAAATATATACATTGTAGATGCCAACTGTTTACTAATTTCTCGATTTTTTTCTGCTCAGGTGCCAAAAAGGCGATTTCTGCGTTGCCCAGCAGCTGTGACCGTAGCCCACCTTAAAAAATTCATCCGAATGAAATATGGAATTCCGAATTCGTATGAAGTAAGTTCATTCTCATAGTTTATTTATTTTGTCTCTGAGCCTATATAGCAGAATACTGCTAATCCGAACTTCACTCTCTGCATCGCCGAGGTATCCGAACAAAGCAATTTAAAATTAAATTTGAAATATAAATAAAACTGGAAATATGAAAGGATGAAGATGAAGATTAAATTGGAATGCCTTCGTAATAGTTGCCTGTCATAAAAATGCAGCATTTTTTATGTAAGTGATCTCATAGGTAGAAAACTTAATAGCGTTCTAGCATAGAAAAATAGCGTTCTAGCATAAAGTGACCGCACTGTTATGCAAATTATCAAGCTTCCTTGTTTTTTCGGAAATGCTGGTACCACAGAATTGCCAGTGCCTTTATGCAGGTCGGTCACTTTTACGCGGCAGAAGAGGACTGCTACCCTGACTGGCTATAAAATTTGCCTCAGAGCATTATTATCATTAACAGCGTTCGATTTGCACAAAGGTACCAGCACTTCGGTTGCGGGCTACCGTTAAGGAGAAGTCCCATTACAATGAATGATCCAGTTACATCAAATCCGAAAGCAATAAACTAATGATTCTTAAAAGTTCAGTGACCCTTTTCATGTAATGTACTTTTTTTGTCATTACATTTTTGTAGTAAAATTAACAAAGATTACATTTTGGTTTAAAAAAACCGATAGCGGATCCTTGAATTAACTTAGGTTTGGTTTGATTTATGTGATTATGGCAAAGCCTCAAGGGCTATCTGCCTAAGGGTAGGGATACCTTCGTGGAGGACTTTCTAACGGAAACTGGATCAAATGCACGTTACACGTCGGGAAAAGCACGAAAATGCCCATGCATCCAGCCCTTTCGCGGGATTCGGACCTCGGACCGAACTACCGGTCTTCAGCGACTTTACCGCTTGGTCACTGGTGGGCCTGGGGAAGACTTAATTTAGTGTGCGTTGGTATTGTTACTGAGATGTTACTGTGCTTTACATAATTATTTCCAAATAGATTTTGTTTCTGTTATTAAATTATGATGAAGTAGAAAATGGAAGCATATGAATGCAGGGTTTAATTTCTAAATTAAAAGTGCTCGGAAGGCCATCTGGAATATGGAAGAGAAATGAATACATAATGGAAGAGGGAAAATAAAATAAAATAAATAAAAAAGAATTAAAATGAAACAATACGCAAAAAAAGAATAAATAAAAGTATTTATAAATTGTTATAAATTAACTAGTGTAGTAAGAAGAATTATAAATTAAAATCAATGCAGTTTAACATGAATAACTAAAAACAATGAAATGAAATAAAAAGCGAAAGGTAAGGTTAGGTTAATGGAATGATGGCAAAGCACACGAGGATTATCTGCTTAAGGAGAGTGATGCCTTTGTGGGAGACTTTCTAATAAAAATTGGTTGGTTACCGAAGGAAAAATTACGAACCCCGTAACCTCTACGAGGTTGGTTTTCGTAATTTTCGTTCCCCCCTTTTGCTTGGGTTCGAACCTGGATCGAACTACCAGTATTCAGCGGTCCACGTTAGAAAGCAGATGAAAAACGACTAAATTAACGAAGCTAATGTATACGACAATTAAAGAAAGGTTTTGATATCAGATAAAATACTTCCTTATTTGGGCTTGAATTTTATTTAAAGTTTTCTTGACTAAAAGGGTGATGTCCCACAGAGATAACATTTCGAAAGAGAGATTTGTTCCTCAGATGCTTGTCCATGTTTTGCTCTCTTTAT
The DNA here is from genome assembly GCF_044657685.1 of Stegodyphus dumicola. Taxonomy (NCBI): domain Eukaryota; kingdom Metazoa; phylum Arthropoda; class Arachnida; order Araneae; family Eresidae; genus Stegodyphus; species Stegodyphus dumicola. The sequence goes on along the minus strand of NC_140774.1, from coordinate 154,768,048 downwards.
ATTTTGCTCTTCGAAGAAAAACTAAAGCATCAATCATTCAGTACAGTTTTAACAACTGCTGAAACATAAATTTCTGTCATTACTGCAACTGCTGAAACAGTTGTTGCAGTAATGACAGAAATTTATGTTTATAGTTGCGATTTAGTTGCATAGCGAAATGTCGCAGTTCATTTTAGTCAGGGCTTTCTGTATAGAATAACCATTTCGTTCAAAAAAATAACTGCCAGAACCGGGCTTCATTGGCCTCAGAACGAATTTTGAAAGACCCTGCGTCACGGACTTCATCACTCATTGACCTTTCTTGGTAAATAATATTGAGTCAGAGTGATTAAAAGCAGAGTCCTTTAAAGAAAAAAGCATAAAGGAAATTGCTTCCTTGGGAAAATTAATCTTCTTGGAGCAGGAGTGAGTTTCTCTTGTGTGCTTTGTCGTAAGCAATTCCAGATCGCGCGTGTGTGTTTATGTCCACATTTGCGATTACTACGAGAAAGCAGTTGTTTTGAAAACTCTGAAATCAAGCTATTAAGGATTTGCGTACTCCTCTGTGTTCCATGTATCTGGTCTGCTCTGCAGAATATGTTTTAATTATCTAAATAAGGTATAAATGAAAGGCGCTGTGTATTCATACCTGTACATTTTGCTTTATGGCAGTACATGGAATAATGATTTTGGTATTGTTACAATTTTAAAACGGAAACTTTCGACTCTTGAATATTTTTTAATATCCTTACATTCTAAATATTTTTTGTCAATGGCATGATTATCCATGGCTGCAGTTACTGGATTAATCTGATTTGATGGCATCGTTGCTGCTTAGCATTTTCTTCATTATTTCGTGATTCTCAAACTGTGGTTGTCAAATAATTGATGTAGATTAAATTCTCATATCTTTGCTGTATGCAGATGCTCATAAAGGTCGCCGACTGGTTAGGACCACTGAATACTGGAGGTTCGACCTGGGTTCGGTTGTAGGCGAAGAGGCTGTATGCATAGTTGTTGGTTTTCATATGTGTAACATGAATACGAGACAATTTCCTTTAGAAAGGTCCTCTATGATTGTCTTCCTCCTTTGAGGCAGATATGTCTCGTACGCATTGTAGTATTCAGGTTAAAAAACTCAAGCCATGATAATGCGTATCCTCAAAGGCACGTGGCATTTTCAGAGGTATACGAAACCTGGGTGGGTGGGGGGTTACCGCGTAACTCTCAAGGGAAAATGACCGTATAATGCCGTATTTCATAGAATCGACAGTGCTTGAATCAAAGCCGGCAGACGATGGACGTTTTAAAAAGAAATTTTGATAAAGATGTAAAACTGGGTAAGAAAATTAATGCTGTTTTTTGTCATCCTCAAAGCTTCATCGCAGACATAGGATTCAAACTCTGTAGAATTGACGAAAGTATACGATCGACATGGCGTAGGCTGGAGACAAGACTGGAATGGATACGGCATAAAATCAACACCAATATAGGATCGACGCGACGTTTTCTCGATCCTGAAATAAGATTGACACGACGTAGAAACCTAATCTAGATAGGAATGGATGGGACGTTGGCTCGGCATAAATCTAGGATCGACAGAGTGCAGAATGTACACCGGCATAGAATCAGTTTGACGAGTATCGACACCGAACTATAATGGGCAGGCATAGAATCAACACCGATCAATATGCGAAAACTCAAAGTGGCGAAAGCTGGACACCAGACTAATATCAACACAACGTAGACTGAACACCAGCATAGGACCAACGTAGCTTATGCTTGACTGTGGACTAGAATCGACACCGGACCCTAGTAGATCGAAGAATCACCAACGGCACAGTATCGACGCGACGCACGCTGGACACTGAAAGACTCCGACACCGTACTAGGATAAACGTAGTGTAGAATTGACTCTAGCGTAAGATCAAAGCAGCATAGTTTCGACATCGGATTAGGATAGATATGTCGTAGAATCCTGCATAGGGTCGACGCGATGTGGGTTCGACATCGGATTATGATGGATACTGCATAGAATCAACAGCGGCATGTAGTAGACGTTGGCATAACTTAGACATATCTTATTACTAGGACAGTTTCATAAGAGGGAAAGAAAATTCTAATTAGTGAAAATTCTTCCCTGAAGTGTTACGCTTCAGGGAAGCTGCGTAAGATCGATACTAACGTAAGATCGATGTCAGCACAGCATCGAAACCAATTTCGGGCCACTGTGGGGATTCTTTGCCAACAAAGAGGATATCGATCCCACACAGAGTCGATTTTGTGCTGCATATCTTACTTAATATTTGTTTTTCTTTTAAAGAGAAAGGAAGAAGACATTTAGAAAGAAAGTAAACGATTTCTTAGTATGAAAATTCATTAAAATTAGTTAAAATTGGAGTGTACCAACCCACTACCATGAATTCCAAAGTTAATTCAAGTGGAGACCTTTACCAACATTTCCTAGTAGATTCAATTTGACAATCCATATTAACGCTTCTGAACTGGTTCCAGCGATTTTCCGTTTAGAGGCATATATAATGATGAATATCTTGTGTGTTTATTAGCGACTAATTTTATGTCACTTCTTGGCCAATTACATAAATTGTAAATAGTGAAGCTTTCTCTCAACTCCCCATTTTTTTCCCTTTCAAAACTGCTTTGTGATTACTGCTTTACAGCTTTTTTTGGAGAAAGATGCATAAAATATAAATTAGGTATTAAAAGAACGTTTCACTTCTCGAATCTTACAAAACCCAGGGTGCTTCATGTTCGGGAACATCGATTCATCTTCGTCTTCCCCCATGCGTGTGAACATACTTTGGAATCCACCCACGTTCTGGATGTAACACCGTATCAGTTGTGCTTGGAAAAGCCTTTTTTTACACCAATTTCACTATCTTTACGGATGTGTTGGAGCAATATATGCGTTGAGTGGTGACAGTACCCGAGAGACGAGTTCCGGCGTCACGTGACCTGACAGCCCCGCTTTTAAGACCCTAATAACGGAGACTTCCTGTAGGGAAGTGAGAAGCGTGTGTATCGATTTTTTGGATTTCACGCGGAGGGGGATGCCGGTTTTCTTTTCCAGTTCACTTTCACTTCTTTCCATGTGCTTTCTACCCCAGGATTAGGTTCTTACTCCGAGAATAATGTAATCAGACATTGCAGGATTGCCTTTTTTTCCTTCAAAAAATGTGAACGCATACCATGTTTTAGTTTTGGATTTCTCTTTAAGTAGAAATGGAGGGATTTTTACTGCAGATTCTGCTTCAGCCTCTTTGCTCCCAGCAGTCTCTCTCCGTAGGCCAACCGTATCGAATGTGCTCCTGAAGCGAAGTGTCACCTTTGGCCCACTGTTCTTATTTGATACTCTGAAATAAAACTAATAGCTTATTTGAATTACTAATAGTTTATTTGGAAGTTTAAAAGCGAATGACTAAAGAATGTTAGTATTCCACGAAATAAACTCTGTTATTATTAAATAAGATTTGTTTCCTTCAATTAATGTGAGAATAGAAAATAGAACAGAAATGGACTAGGAAAAAAATAACAGAAGCAGAAATGATTTGGCTTTCCTTTTTTATGTTGCACAGAACTTGTAACAGTGCTGTGAGGAACTAAAGAAAAGAAAATTATCATATCTTACGAAAGGATTTTTAATCATTTAAAAAAATAGCGAAAGACTGGAATTGGAAACACTTTATAGCCTATGATAATATCTCGGATTATTTGTTAAAGAAGTATTATTCTTCAGAATATTCAGCTAATAACTTAACAACAGCCAAGGTTACTAGTGACAGAGTGAGTAAACACGCTGAACGGTGGCTATTTTCATCTCGTGTTCGATTCTGGCGAACATCACTAGCTGTTGTGCTTTTCCCCATATGTTGCATTCAAGATTTTACTTCGCAGCAAAAATGATCATGGGAGGGGGGGGGGAAACAAACTCAATCGAAATGTATGCAGCTTGCAACATAATAATAATATTAATGTTTTGCGTGTACTTCAGCCGCTACACGGCGAAAATCTGAAATATCAGATAATGAGATTTTTCTGGTAATATTTTAATTCGCTAAGTCACTATAATGGAAGCATTTCAGTCTAAATGAATAATAATAATAATAATAATAATTGTAAATTCTTGCTATGCTTTTAAAATTTGAAAGTTTGTTTTAAAATAATTAAGTTTGAAATGTTAATAAAGTTTGAATATTTGCATTTTGTTTGTCAGGTTAGCATTTCTTTTTACAAAAGCATATAATTTCAGGTATTTTTTTAAAACTTCAAAATTGAAATTTAGCTCAGACACTACAGAAATTGAAATTCATTTGCTATTTGGAAAATGTGTCGGACCGTTGTGTGTGTGTGGGGGGGGGTTGGGAGGGGGAGATTCTAAAATACACTCGATGAGGGAAAGAAAAACAAAAATCATATCTCACAAATATGATTTTATATCTGATAATAACTGTACGTCTTGATTAATATTGATATCTGATAATAACCGTACGTCTTTCATTCCGAAAGCTGCAGAATTTTATTTTTCCGCTTGTAGATTTTCTAAAGCACACGTTAAATTCATTGTTCGCAAATGGAAAACAATCCCACCGCCCATGTGAATGGACAATCGATATTTTTTACCGCTGAGTCTTTCTTTGCCTTTTTATGCACATTCAGATTTATTATCATATACCACCACAGCGATATTTATCTTTTAGTATTTCTTCAGTATAAAAATCTCGATCACATATGCGATGATTTCAAACAGATTTGGATATAAAAGAATGAATGAAAAGGAATAGAAAAGAAACGGCAGAAGTTAAAAAACAGTAATAAAAAAAGAATTGCCGTTTCTTTTTTATGCTGCATACTTGTCTCAAAATAGCACAGTAAATAGTTCCATAAAAAAGATCTCATATTTTATAAAAGACTTCTTAAATAATAAAAAATGTATCGGAAGATTAGAATTGGAAAAACTTTATAGCGTCAGATTATTTGTTACAGAACTATTGTTCTTTAGAATATTCATCTAATAACAGTAGTGACAAGAGTTCAGCGACGTTAAACCGACGACAGTTAAAACCCTCTAGCGAAAGAGTGAATAAAACCGCAATTTTTTTCCCCCCATCTCGAGTTCGATTCCTAGCGAACGAGCTAATCATATGAAGATTTCATGCTTTTTCTAATATGTAACGTGAATACAAGCCATTTTTCTTTAAAAATGTCTTAAAAATATCTAAGGCCATACCCTCGCGTACATTTGCCATAATTACTGTATTTACTCACGTAATAGTCGCACTTTTTTTGCCAATTTTTCATTGTAAAAAAATCTAGGTGCGATTATTATGCGGGATAATCTACTACACAATATTGTGCACTTTTGACGGTTTTTTCTGCTTCAAAAAGGGGGTGCAACTATTACCCGAGTAAATACGGTAGCAAATCAGTTAATAGTAATAAACTTTTACAATAAAGTAGACGCAGTTATTTACGTAGTTACCGACAAATTTTAGAAGAGTATGCTTAGCAACTTTCGAATAGGAAACCGTTTTTCAAAGTGAAACAGAGTTAATTCAAGCTTTAACTACAAGTGTAATCGAAGCTTCTCCGCATAACCCGACGACTTCCACGCTGTAACTCCTTAGAATTTTTAAGAATTGGTTACACTACGGTTGTGACCAGGAGCGGATGCGGATGGTCTGACTGGCATGGTGAGTTTAAAAAAAAAAGTGATAGCACCTTTTCGAACATTTTCCATTGTTCATCAAGACACTTAAATCATAAAGACACAAAGGTAGACGGCACTCTCATGAACGTCAGGTTATATAACGAAAAATACTGCCTTCAACAAGATGGCAGGACGCCCATCTGAAAGATTTTATCTTGACAAATAGTCGTCTGCATATAGGTGTCGGCGTGTTTATGACAGGGTATCGTTATAAAATCGGTGGAGTCTTAGGACATAAAAATTCCATTTTGTTATGCTCTGATGTAATAGATCGAAAAGTCATGAATTTGCAATGAGCTAATGACGATGGGTTTAGTATGTTTTCCATTAATTTATGTTTCATGTTTTGGAGAGGAGAGTGTTATTAAATATTTTTCTTCCAATGAGTTTATTGTTTTTTGCTGCGTGAATCCTACAGTTATGATCAATAGTTATTCCGTTTTTAGACCATCCATACCAAATGACGAGGCGACGCCATATAGCCAGCGGCGCCTCGAGAAATTTACCGAATTCTCGCTCCTATCTGTGACCAACAGAATTGGATTAGTGCCATTATGAGTTGCCTATAACCTTGCCAATTTTGCTGCAAGAAAAGACGAATTTTTTCCGTTAAGGAAAAAACACTTCAAATGTAAATTTTAAATACATTTTTGCCGAAAGATATATGGGCCAACATTGCCTATTGACATAGCAAGCTAAAATTGCAGAAAGACTCCTTTAAAGACGCTTTTAGTCATACTACGTTTACACGTTTCTTTGCAGCTAAGTTTCATATGCGTATCGAATTGAAAATAGGAAAAAGAGATTCTTTTTGTGAAAGCACGAGCGAAAAGAATCTAAATATGGCTAACCCGCAGAGTTTCAGCAACCCTTTACGCCAAAACCAACTCTACGAGGGGGCCCACCGAAGGAATCCGTTGACGGAAGTCGAATGGCGCCCACCCCCCGCTTTCCAGCCATGGATGGCCATGATGGATGTGGCAAGTGAGGGTCGTCACGCCCTCGTGACACAGTGGCACCCCCATCCAGTCGGAACGGGAGAGAAAGAAGAAAAAAAAGGGAGGGGGTGATATTTTCAGGCGTCGTATTCTCATTTCGGCTTCCGACTGGCCCGCTGCCACAATTAGAAAGGAATGATTGGCGTTCGGGACCCTCCACTTCGTTGGTCCAGGGTCCGATATCGGAATGAGAAACCTCCGCTTCCGGCCAATCGGAAAGCAGAGATGCACCATTTCGAATGCTGTGGAATGTTAAAGAGCAGCTGCTTTTTTTAGGCATGCAGCTGGAATACTCATCACTCATAACGGAACAATTATATAATTACTCACGCTTCTAATTTGAATGAGTGAATTTATTAATTTCCCCAGTCACCAACGAAAATTTATGATTTAAGCTACATATGCTCGCTATAAATTTTTATATGGTGGAAGCTGTTTATCCCGACGTAATATGGGTACTCGGAAAACCAAAAACTTAGGATACTTGCGTAATGCCCAATGCATGCTACCTTAGATAATTAAAAAAATGAATACATTTGTTACCTCGAATGGCAGATAGCCTTGCTCAAAAACTCGGACGAAATGGCAAATCACAGACCTTCAAAGCCGTCTGTAAATATGAAGCTTAACACAAAGTGTGTCATGTTTTTTTTTTTTTTTTTTTTTTTCCCTCCAAGATAGTAAGATTGGTATTGGTTCGAGATGACATGGTTGGACATTCACGCGCCTCAAGTTTCAGCAATTTACTTTCTCGAATTTTAGGGGTTGTCTACAATTTCGGGAATATCAGATTTTTCTGCAAATGACGATTGCTTACATTTCTTTTATAATTGTTAGAATATTCTTATACTTAAATCATTTTTGAAAAATCTAAACTAGAAGATTTGAGTTCTGGACTTCTGGAATATGAAGAAAATTTCGTTAATACACATATGTAGAGAGAAAACACATTTTTATTATGTCCTATTATGTAAATAGAGCACCGTTTATACGTCTTTGAAGGAACCATTCGCAAACGACGTATAAATGAGAAAGACGTAAAAAAAAATAATTTACGATGTGAAACATACATATTTAGCTGCACAATTATGATATTACTAACTTATTAGTGATATTACTAATTACTACTACTAATATTGCTAATTATTAATTTTATTGTCGTACTTTCAGTTTGTTTAAAATATGAACTACGCTAAAATAAATTTAAAATTGATATTTTGAATAACTATTTAATTAATAATATTTTAAAGGAGTTAAACAATTTTTTAATTGTTAGTATTTTTAAAATCATAAGAATGCAAATTTCTCTACCTAGTTACGTAAGATTGAAAAAAGAAGTCATATCTTTACTTGAATTACCATATTGAATAATTTTTTTCCAAGAATATTTTAAAGCAAATTTATTTATTTATTTATTTATTTATTTTAAGAAAATGACTCTGCAATTTCTTCGCGTCTTTTTTCCCATTTTCAGTTAGTCTTTTGTTCAAAACTTCGCATTCGTATATCATTTAGTTTATATATCTTTATTTATTTAGAATGTTTTCAAAACTTGTTTAAAATACTGGTAAGGAAATTAAAGGGAAACATGTAATGGGAATGAATGTAAGGGAAACGTGTGACTTTAACAGTTCATAAGATGATGAATAACATTAATATAAGCTATGGATTAGATTAGATTATTCATTTATGGCAAAGCACACGAGGGCTATCTGCCTAAAGGGAGGGATGCCTTTCGAGGAGGACTTTTTAAGGGAAACTGGCTCGTATACACATAACAGATGGGGAAAACCACGAAAACGCCCATGCAGCCAGCCCGTTCGCGGGATTCGAACCTCGGACCGAACTACCAGTGTTCAGCGTCTTTACCGCTCGGCCGCTGGTGGGCCTAAACTATGGATTAAAGTCATTCAAAATTTTATATGTAAATATAGGAATTCGTTTATGTAAAACTACTAAACCCTGGTTGGAGCATCAATGTCTTTCAAGTTCAGATCGGGGGGGGGGGGAATCAGACTGCTGTTGCTTGGAACCAAGCAAACAACAAAATATTACAAAAGGCTTATTAAGTTGATGATCTGATGATAACATGTCATGAAGCGACATTTTATCAAGGAAACCCGAAATTCTGTTGATCCTGTAACCGATACTTTGAGTTATTGAACACAGCTTTGAAGTCTTCCTTCAAGCCATCAGTCACAAAGGAACTATATTGAAGTGACGAAGAAGATTCAACCACGATCTCTTAAGCATGAAATATATCTAAGAAGTTGGCGGGGGGGAATTTCAAAATATAACATTAGAGAGATTTCATTAGAGATTAACATTAGAGAGATAAATATTCATATAATTTTTTTTGGGGGGGGGAGAGCAGAATCTATAAAACAAATAGACATTCGAACTTTATTTGGAAAAATCTTCACAGCAGACTTACTTTCTGGGAACAGATTTATAATCAAAAACTATTTTAAAATCAATAAACTTTCAATAAATTTTGCTTATTAAATATAATAAATTAAAATATGTTTGGAGAATTACTATAGTCCGACACTTCTCAAACTTTTTTTCAAGTGGGCAGCACATTTATAAATTAGAATGTTTTTCGGACAGCCTTATTCTGGTTCTCTTCGAGAGCAATTTGTTTAGCATATGTTACTGTCAATATATTTTTATAATACAATTAATTAAAATCCATTTAATTTTATACTGGTATTAAGTTAATTAACAGAAGAAAATTTATATTTGTTTTCTGTAATTCAAGGCTATTAGAGTTTGGATAATCTTTATATTATTAACTAAAAATTGATCTCGGTACTCATCGTAATGAGATGGATGAGCCTGTGGATTATTCCACAGCTATTGTGTGTCTGGATGTACGCTGGTAAGAAGCGCCACAGTCATAGTGCTGTAAATTTCTCTTTTGTCGCTAAGATTAGAGTGAGAAGTCAGTAAGTAGTGTAACCCTAATAAATTTTATAAAATGGTTAGTCTTTGAAGAAAAAGTGATAGATTATTTGCCATGTGTAATTTCCAAATTTTTAGGGTTTACTACAGTTAATTTACATGCAGTTAAGTTGAATTTTATTTTGTGTATTTGTTTGGAAACCTAAGAGGACTACGAGGGCAAGCTTCGAAAACCACAGATTGAGAAGCACTGCTATAGGCATTTACCCCCATCTATTCAATGCACTAAAGTATGCGAAAAAAGAAGTTTTGTGGCATTTTACAATTTTAGACCGATAATCTGACATATATGATAATTCTGAATCGCTAAAACCCGAGCATGTTCTATAAGGTATTTCTCCCGCCTTCTTGGCATGCCTTCGTGGTGTGGTGGTCTACACGCTGGGCGCGTTTCGATTCCCGAAGGTCCGTGTTTCAATTCCCGGCGAAGGCGTTGCTCATTTTTCATCTTTCCTGCTTCAAATTAATCTAGCGTCTCTACAGTGGCGCCCGAACTAAAAGGGTAAGGGGAGGTGGATGATGATTCTCCACATTCAGGATTTGGCGAATGGGTCCTCTAAAAACCCCAGTCGCCCTTTAAAAGGGGGAGTATATAAGGTTTTCTCCTGCCTCCTTGGCATGCCTTCGTGGTGTGGTGGTCTGCACGCTGGGCGCGTATTCTAGAGGTCTGCGGTTCGATTCCCGACGAAGAAAATGCTAATTTTTCATCTTGCCTGCTTCCAAAAGTACCTAATGTCTCTACAGTTCAACTATCAGACTTTTACTGTTCGTACAAAATTCTGTTAGAAAGGACAAGAGCTTTCATTAACATAGTTGCATGTGTATGTACTGTTTTATATATTGTGTTTCCGATTGTTAAGAATAAGTAACTGAATGAATTCTTTCCCCTTCCAGGTTGATTTGCGGTATGATAAGGAATCTCTGCAGGACGATTATACTCTAATGGATGTAGCATACATATTTCTTTGGAGAAGGGTAAGATTTGAAAATTTTCTAAATGCAGCATTTCCTCGCGTAAATAGAATTAATTTACTTTTAAAAGGTAAACATATTATGTTAAGTATTTTGTGAAATTGCGTATAAAAAATCCCAACAATATACTATATAACAGATGTAAATTTTATTTAGTGTTTAATTTTTTCTCTCCCTTTTTTAATTTTTAATTTTATTTATTTATTTATTATTATTATTTATGAAACGTCAACGTATGGAGTGAAACTGATTCTTCTGATAACTGTGCTAATTTTTCTTCAAAGAACAATGAACTGGCTAATGCAGTCAACTCCCGATTAACCAGGCCGGCATAATCGGACATTTTTTTTTTTTTTTTAAAGTTTCTTTATCGCGGAACGAGGGATAAAATTGCTGTCGCAAAGCATTAGAATGAAGCAGAATTTCTACGGAGATTACAAAAAAGGAGATGAAAATGCCTAGGATCACTGTAGGGATAGCATACAATAGGGGTGGCCATAGAGCGGCTCTTACGCAAATAAAATAATGCATGAAATATGGTAACTACTCAGTCTCTAAAAGAAAATAATTAATTTATTTCATTTTTGTGTTACAGAGTTATTAGTACACTTAAATTGTTCGATGTGAAAATGCAATTATTTTGTTTCTTTTCTTGTTAGTTAAGAAACTTTATAATATTATTTCAAAAAAATTAAACTTTAAAAAAAAATTTGATGAAGTAAAAGTTACAGCCGAAAACATCGCGGGAGAAAGGAAAGCGATGAGAAAATATCGTGGTCGAAAATAAAGCGGTTCAAAAACTTCGTAGTTTAAAAACATCGTCGTCGACAATATGGTGGTAAAAAATAAAGTACCTACAAATCATCGCATGATTATAACATCTAACACATGCGTTTTTCAAATCTCATATTGGCATATTATGTAACTGACGTTCGTCATAACTAACAAATCGACATCTAAAAAATTGATTGCACGCTATACAGGAAAATGTTAACGACACTTTAAGAATAAACGGTAACAGAACAAAATATAAATTTTCACTAAAACAATATTAGATTAACAAATGCGGAAGAAAATAATTCGATAATTAGCTAAGCAATTTCTATAGAGGTAACCTCATGCAGTTATAGTTATTTATCTTCTTTTTTTCTAAGCAATTTTAGACTCTTATTTTTTCGTAAAAAAATTATGAGTAAAACTTTATAAAAAAAAAGGTTAATTTATTAATCACCTTTGTTAATTAACTCTGTCAATTTAAAATTCTATTAAGTTCTATAAGATGCATTAATTTTATTTTCATTTTCGATTTTTAAATGCTTAAGTTTCCTCCTTAGTTTTTCAACAAAATTTATTAGTTCATTAAAAAATATGAAATATAGAAATAAAAGAATCCCTCCTTCCTTTTTCCGCTCCCAAATCATTATGCATTTACAACTTTTAAAACCTGAAAACGCATGTGTTCGATGTTATCGTCATGCGATGATTTGTAGGTACTTTATTTTTTACCACCATATTTTGACGACGATATTTTTAAACTGCGAAGGTTTTGAATCTCATTATATTAGACCACGATATTTTGTACCACGATGTTTTAGAATTGCGATATTTTTTCTTCGCTTTCTTTTCTCCCATGATGTTTTATACCACGACGTTTTCTCCTTGCTCTGTTTGCTCCGCGATGTTTTTGGCGGACATCTTATTGTTTACATCTCTTTCATCTTTCCATGCATTAGGGATGTTTTTTACACAATTGGTAAATACTGCAGTCCTCTTGGCAGTGCCGTAAAGAGACTAAAGACTTCAAACAAGTTTCACTTTTTGAGAACAGATTTGTCTGCGAAAATTCGTAAAATGAAAATTCTTAAAGTGGGGAGCGTATGTACATATTTTCATAAGACACCAACAGATAAAAGTAAAGAAAGGAAAGATAAAGGCAGAAAAAGCATGGAGATAAATTTTAAGAGCATTTTGTTTTTCTCATAAGGAAGCAATAAAAAGAATAGATAAAAGCAAAGGCATCGGGATCGCTTCTAAGAGGATTTTGTTAAAAGAGATTCATAAAACGAAAGTAACTACATTGCACTAAAATGTTAGTAACAAAATCAGAATAATAGAATTTTGATAGCAAAGACCTTTTATACCTTTTCATGCCTACATTTAAAACTTGTTTTGATTATTCTTATTCTAACTATAGCAAAATAATTGTTACAGTATTAAAAGTTTATACAGTTTGAGCGGTATGTTTTATTAAACTTTATTTTGTTTATTAATGCACTTTGTATAAAATGTATTCGATGAAATATATACATTAAATATCTGTTTAAAAATGACATCTTTTCCAGCTATTTATCATTTTAGTAACTGGAATAATAGTAAAGTAATTCATTCAAAGTGAACAGTTTGGGCGGGGGGGGGACAACACAATGATTAACATTTTAAAAGCATTCTTAGTTTTGATTTCTTTTCTAATAAATGTAAGAAACTTTCATTTAGCGTCATCTTCAATTGTCCGCTCATAGAATATTAGCTTTCACCTTGATTAATTAGAATTTTCATTGATTTTTAGTATCTTTCTCATAGGTAATATAAGTAATAAGTTCAATAAAATCAATAAAATTCCAACTTCTATACTCAAGGACCCCATTCCGGATATGAATTCCTGGGGTATTTATAGGATTCCTTGCCAGTGCGGTTTAATTTACATTGGCCAAACTAAGAGAGCCTTAAAATTTCGCGTCAAAGAACATGAGGCATATGTTAGAAAAAAGGAAACACAGAAGTCTTCTGTTGCTCAACATTGTTGGTCCGAAAATCACACTTTCAATTTTTCTGCTGCCAAAATTATTCAAAAAACATCTTCCATTGGAGAACTGGATTTTCTAGAGGCATTTCACATTCATAAAAATCTTTCTGTTCTAGTTAACGATCCTAATTCCAATCCAAATTTGCCTTCGGCTTTTAGAGAAATTATGTTTTAATTCTGGTTTCGCCAACAGATGGCGCCACTTGCTTATTCTTGTCCAGGCTTTCTTATCTTATCTAAACATTATTTCCTATCTTGTTCATTTGCGGTTTTGCAGCTGAAGCTGATGGTTCGGTAAAACCATCGAAACTAGTCCTGTGAAAATTTTGTGAATTAACGCTGATTTTTGTTGTTTGACTTCTGAATAAGTAATAAGTTGTTCGGCAAACATATGACAGCTAATCAAATCTTTTTTTCCCATTTCAGAGCGGACCAATGAGGTTTTTCTACAGAATCATCGAACGACCTCCGAAAAAATTGAAAACACATCATAGATATGTTTCTAAAGAATCAGAAACAGAAAATGTAGCTCCAGCGACGCTGGACACCACATCTGAAGTAGCAATGGAGGAAAATACAGCGATTTCTACTGCACAAGCTGTAGTTCCTACAACCCCTTCCATACCTGAGAAAGAAGACAGCATTCCTTGTCCTGAAACTGTCAGTGAAGACAAAAGCAGCCAGGAAAAACCAACTGAAATTGATCCTAAGCCAGAAGTTTCTCCGATCAATCCACCAGTGAGTGAAGCAGATGATATTAAAGACAATTCTCCTATCACACATAATTCTCATAAGAAGGAAACGAAGGGACCAACTTTTAAATTTCATTCTGCTAGTGCGAATAAATCAGGCACCAGTGCTGAAAATAAGCCAGCAGTAATGACTGTAGCACCTTTGACTAAGACTTCAACGTCTTTTGCTACATCGAGTACAACAGTGTCGACTGGTACTGTGACGCATGGGTTGTACACCGGTATTTCAATCAAAAAATCGCCCCCAAATACTTTGCCCCCTTTTAGAATTTCTTCTCATCTATTGCCACCCCGAGTACCTCCTTTAAAACTATCGCCACCGCGATTTTCGCGGTTGGAATCGTGCCTCCGCCAAATGTCGCCCAAAGAAACTAAGAAATCTTCTTCAAAAAAGTCCAAATCATCCAGAGGTTCAAGTGACAAATTAGAATCTAAAGTTGCCCAACTGAAGTCGGCCTCAATCAAGAGTGTTGCTCCTCTTGTTATATCCGTCCCCTCTGAACCTAAATGTGCCGAAAGGAAAGAGAGTGACGAAGACAGTGCCACACCGCAGGAACCTGCGCCTGTCAAGCCTGTGGAAGAAGAACGGCCTATAATTGAAGAAAATCACCAGGACACCAAAAGTAACCCTGACGATGACAAGATGGATTTGGATAACGATATTTTTGAAGGACCATTAGTGATTGCGGAACCGGACGTGATATCCAAAGATGATTCTGAGAATTTCGAGAATAAACTGCCTGACATCACTCCTAAGACTGATTCGAAATTGGAGGATCCTGAAGATGAGGAAATAGATGTCGTTGACGACGGCGAAGTGGACAGCGGTCGAGGTAGTGATATCAGCAGTCGAGCTGAAGCGCGTTCTTTGTGCGGTGATGAAGATTTAGGTTCCCCTGAGTCGGTTCCAAAGACTCCTGACTCAGAACGACAGCCATCGATTTCTATCTCTACAAATGCATCTGTTAACGAAACCGAAACAAAGACAGTTGTGGCAAATAAATGCAATGGTATTGCCGTTACCACCAATTCTTCATCAACTACAACAAATGTGAATAGTGACTGTGGAGTATTGGACTTGTCCACCTGTAGTAGGAAACGGTGTCATGAAGGCGACGCACCTGTGCATCGTTCCAAACAGGTTGCAAATCCAGCAGTGCTAGAACACAGTCGCCAGACAACACCCTGTCGGACGGAACATCCGTCTTATAAAATGTTACCCGCTGTGCTTCCACATGTGAATATGTACAAGAACAAACCAGAGACCACTAGTCGCAATTTTAAGTGCCGAGGAAATACATTGACTGTCATCAACTCTGACCCTAATGGCAATATACCAAAGATTGTTATACGGAATCTAGGTCCGAGACCGGATCGTGGTCATGAGCGCTTTCATCATCATCATCATCATCACCATCATCAAAGAATGTAAATATGCATTAACTTTTCTCCAGGACAAATGTGAATCGGCTTAGGATGATTCTAAGATGATCAAGTACCTAAAGCTAGCTTATTAGATCATGCTTATGTGTTGGTGTTGATCACGAATCAAGACAACTAAACTGGTTAGCTATAGCTGAAAGCTCTCAGATTTGCTTCTTATTAGTTCTTAGGCAAAAGTTAACATCTTCATCGAACCAACTAAGCTTCTTTGATTATACTATCCCATCACCTTTGTAAATTTTTATTGATTTGGAAATGAAAATAATTTCTCCTATATATTTTGTGCTATCAGGGCCAAAAAAAAAAAAAAAAAAAAAAAAAAAAAAAAAAAAAAAGAAGAAGTTCATGTATTTCGAGCCTGTAAAATTTTTTATTTCACTTAAATATTTTGATTTTACTTAAATATTTTAATTTTTGACTTAAATATTATTCGTTTAAAAAAACTCACTTAAGTATTTTGATTATTCTTTAACTGTTCAAGTAAATTTTTTTATTTGTTGATTTCAATTAATATTTCAAATACAATTCTTATTAAATTAAATATTTCGCGATTTTGATTTATTTTTTAATTGTTGACTTCAATTAAATAGTTCGAGTACAAAACATCTTTAAAAAATATTCATATATGTGTATTGATTTTTTAGCTAGAAATTTCTCGCTGGCATGAAAATCTTGCTCTTTTTTGATAATTTAGCTATCAAATCAAATTTTATCTATTAAATTTTTTGCGATGTAAAAAATTATAGTTTTTATTATGTGTACAATATAGCTAGTTCCAAATTGATGTTATTTATATTCTGATTTTGTTTTTTATGTTGTATTAATATTTGTGCATATGTTACAAATGAAGTTTTTGTAGCTTCATATTTTGAGTTATGTTTATCAAAAATGTTTTAAATGTGTGGTAAATTATTTATATTTTTATGATAAATTATCAAAATTAATGAAGATTTTAAATCTTTATCACGTATGAATTAGAATTAAAAAAATAAAAAGAGGGAAATGCTTATATATTACTGTAATAACTGTAACATTTTACGAAATTCTTATTTTATTATTGATTATTTAGTTTGAAATTATTAAATTGATTATTTAGTTTGAACTGATATTGCTGCACATGATAAAACAATTTTTGCTTTTTATTTTCAAAATTAAAAATCCATTTTTCCCTATTTTAATGCGCGTAACTGCAAATTTCTATCAGGTTTATAAATTATACTTAAAGTGTGGTATAAGTTAGGTTAAGTAATCTATTACTCGAAAAAAAAAAAAAAAAAAAAAAAAAACTGCAGAATTGTGCGATTATAGAGAAACTTCTAAGCCAACAAATGATGCTTCGTTTGGTTAAGATGTGTTTCCAATAGCAGGTTTATCCTGTTTAGTTTCCCCTTTAAAGATTTGCTTTTCCCGTCAATCAACCAATCAGAAATCCCGAAAGCGAATATTCCCGGAACTGTTTCTTTCGATGCTTAATCTCCAATATCATTCAGGTCTGAGTATGGTTTTTTTAAGTATAAATTATCCAGTCAGAGATTTCAGAGAGCTGAGTTGGTGAAATCCTTCGTTTGCGGAGATGAGGTCTTGAATTCGAGCTCAGCCTGATTAAAGTATTTCCAAACTAATAAATGGCTCTGGCACAATTTTTGTCTATGCAATTAACTTACAAGCAATAAACTGTGAGTGATTTAAGTTACAGAGCGCTTAAAACACTCAAAATGCTTTTCCTTAGAAATACTTAAGCTACTTTGAAATAACAGGACTAGATTATGACCACTTTCTTCCGTGGAATAATTCTGAAAACTTTAGTAACTCAGAGGATATTTCTGAACATCGGTTTTAATAAATTCTAATTCACTTAATTCTACTTCTAATGTTCTGAATTTAACTGTAATTCGCTTAGTAAAAATTTAAAATTTTAAATTTCGAAGTTTTGAGACGGTAAAATATTCTCGTATGAGCGTATCAAAAATTTCAGTATTTTTTCGTCCCCTCCCCCACAAAAAATTTCGATTTTCTGCAATTGTTTTAGCGATTTAGAATCTTCATATGTGATTCTTTAAAAAGCAAAAATTAAGACTGAGTAAAACGTTTTCCTTTTCTCTTAATAAACTAAATTTAGTTTTCAATGTGTGATCAGTACTTATAGAGAATGAATTTTTAAATATTAAATGAAGTATTTAATATATATTTCATATTTAAAAATTTATTCTCGATAAGCAACGAAATGATTTTTTTTTAAATATTGAAGTAAAAAGTTTATTTTATGATCAGAATTATTAGTCCAAAGGGGCTTTGTCCCTGAAGGACTATTGTTTTCGTTTTGCGATTTTGCGTCGGACTCATAAACGTCGGTTCACTTTTCAAACTGTTGTCACAAAATGTTAGAGTCCTGCATTATATTTGAAGAAATTAAATAATGAAAAATCTGCATAAATGATTGTCTATTTCTCGCATTGTGATAAAACAATGGTACATAGAGCCATCGAATTTTGAATGACGAAATCCTACTGCGAATATGGGCATCTGAAATCCCAAATTTGGAATTTGTTTTATTATAGATTTTATATTTTGTAAAACTTTAACGAATTTTTGATTTACAAACTCAATGCTTTAAAAGCGAGAAATGGCAACGTTATATATAAAAAAAAAAAACTTTTATCTCCAGCTCGCGAGACTGTGTATATCGGAAATTCTAAAGATATGCTTAATTTAACATTAATTTGCGATATTGCTCTTGAACTGAATTTTATGGTTTAAGTGCAAAGAACATGATATTTAATAAATAAAGGTAACACTCAAAGCGTTAAAAAAACGCCCCTTTGGACGTAATTTAAAATCTGAAACATTTCAGATTTTTAGTCCAAAGGGATTTGAATCCCGAAGGACTATTAGTTTCGTTTTGGCATTTTGCGTCGGACTCATAAATGTCGGTTCACTTTTCAAACTGTTGCCACAAAATGTTAGAGTCCTGCATTATATTTGAAGAAATTAAATAATGAAAAATCTGCATAAATGTATGTATATTTCTCGTATTGTGATAAAACAACGGTACATAGAGTCATCGAATTTTGAATAACGTAATCCTCCAACGAATATGAGCATGTGGAAGACCAAATTTGAAATTTGAAATTTGTTTTATGATCGATTTCCTATTTTTTAAAACTTTGACGAATTTTTGATTAACAAACTCAAGGATTTCAAAGCGAGCAATGGCAACGTTGTGCAGAAAAATCATTTTTATCTCCAGCGCGTGAGTCTCTGTATCGGAAATTCTAAAGATATGCTCGTTTTAAAACTATTTTGCGATATTGCTGTTGCACTGGATCTTATGGTTTAAGTGCGAGGAACATGATATTTAATAAAGAAAGGTAACACACAAAATGTTAAAAAACGCCCCTTTGGACGTAATTTAAAATCTGAAACATTTCAGTTTTTTTTTTTTTTTTGTTTTTTTGTTTGTTTGTTTGTTTTCTTACTAATTTATACGAATCAACAACATGTGCTTTATTGCTCGTAGCATTTTACTTTTGTAGAGCTTATCTTTATCACAGAATTTAATTTTAGCTTACTGTTTTGGCTTTTAACCTTTTCAGGAGGGCTTTTAAAACCTTTTTCAGCAACTCGTAAAGACTTATCAGACTTGACAATATTTGTAAGCAACATGAAGCTAATCGCAGCATTTTTGAGATTTCAGCTTACAGTTGGTAGGTTGGCTCAGATGGCAAAATAAAAATCCAAGATCGTTTGCCACAGCAAATGGTATTAAAGGTTCTTTGACGTCTCCTGTCGTGTTTCTAATTGGACATTTCGGATTTTGAGGTATCTGCCTTAGGGGATGGATGCCTTCGTGGAAGACTTTCTAAGGGAAACGGCTCGTATGTACGTTACACAAGAAGACCACAAAATAGCCCAAGCAGCCAGCCCCGTTCACCGTTCGGTTGCTGTGGGCCGCAGATACCGTTGAGTGCCATTTTTTCAAATTAATTTTTTTTCTTATTTTGTAACTTTTATGGAATACAAATTTCAAATTGTTATTTTTAATTAAACTATAAATTACCGAAGATTTATTACAATTTTTGTAGGTATGAAGTGCACGGAAACATCGTCTATAACAAAGTTCAAAGTGAGTCACTCTCAATACTCAGAGCTCTAAGCAGAGAGTTGCTTATTCACCAAGCCCGTCCTTAAAAGGTTAAAGTTATAAATTAGATAGAATGCTTAATCTTGTTTTACGCCTAATATATTGCTTTTTAATGTGCTAATTAAAAAAATCTTCGATTGAAATGTATCATCTATAATGTATTGAAGAGTTAGTGCTATATGCTTTCCCCCACACGGTCTTGTCCTAGTTTAATCGTTCTGATAGCTGTTTGTGAGATACAAATCCACTGGAAAAGTTTGCAAAGATTCACTTAGAACATCAGTCACAATTTCATCGTACGCATTGTACACTGTACCTGCTGTAATAAACTGTACATATAATGCCATCTGTCATATAAAAATGAGCTATTTTAGAATTCGAATCGCTTAAAATGAATACGTTAAAATTTAGTCATGTGTTATTATTTTCTGTTATGTTCATCGGTTGAATTTTGCTGTTAAAAAGTATTGCAGTTTGGTATCCAATGGAAATGTTGGATGTATTACTGTAATGAAACATTTGTACAGAAAATTTAAAATAAAATTGTGTGCTGTTTAAAAAAAAAACTGTTTTTTTTCTATGTGTGTTTTTAGTTGTACACTTATCTTAAGTTATGTTACTGCTTTAAGCATTTATTTTCACAAAGATTTCAAGTTTTAGAGACTGGAAAAGAATTCAATATTTTTATTATATGAATTTTATATCCTGGCGAAACAAAAAGCTGTTGGACTGGTGCATTTGAAATGGCCGGTAGGTAAGTTAGTAGGTCAGTATCTTTACATACACAAAACATTAACAAAAAGCAGAACATCTGAGTCGAAACAATCACTCTCGACAGAGTTCGTTTACAGAATTGGAAGCAAGACTTAAACGTATTTTTACGAAGCCCTCTCTTCTAATTTTTTCAACATAGTAGATGTCCATATTAACTAAAACAACATGTCGAAGAACAAAATCCTCTATTGGCCAACACTGCTGGTCAAAAAATCATATTTTTATTTCTCTGCAGCTAAAATTATTCAAAAAAACATCTTTTGTTGGTAAATTAGATTTCCTAGAGGCATTTTACTTTCATAAATATTCGTTTCTACTTGATTGTCCTATTTTAAATCCATCTTTACTTTCAACTTTTAAAGAAATTATTTCACAGTTCTTTTCACTTTTTGTCACGAGATGGCGACAGTGGTTTTGTTTCCTCTTCATTAACTGGAACTTTCTCAAACATTTTATCTGTTGTTATCGCGTGAGCACATGCTTCTTTTTAGTCATTTTCTGAAGCTAAGCAGGTTCTATATAATCTTCGAAACTAGTCCTGCGAATTTAGGAATTTTACGCTGATTCCTATTGCTACAGTATTTTTAACACATAAATATTATTGATACAAATTATGGGTTACATTCATAGAATCGACAGGGCATAGGATCACCGGAAGTTACCGACATACATACAGTCTACACAAGAAAAAGAAATTTTAATAGGGATTTAAAATTAAGGTACTTTTCCGTTATACGGGGGGCCACAAAAAAAAAAAAAAAAAAAAAAAAAAGCATTTTTATTATAACAGTGTTAATAAATTTTAAGTACATTATAAATGAAATACAATATAAATTTGAACAAGGGCCATGGAATTAAACATTTCGGAAAAAAAAAAAACTCATTTCTTTTAGTAATTGCCACCACGTGAACTCTAATAAGTATGATTCAAGGTAGTGGTGTGAGGTGCCATGTTGGCCTTTCTTACGCCATTTGAAACTTCCCCTAAATTCTTTCAACTGTTTGCGTGTGACATCCAGTGTTTGGGTCTACGAGAGTATGTGTGGTTAACTATGAGATGGTCATATGGGAGTTCGGGGCATGTGCCCCTCAGCTCTCGAAGAAATAAGATCTTGTCCCTCGGCATTCAGCCATTTCTGCTACCGCTGCGCCACACTGTTAACCACATGCCTAAAGAACTGTAATGGCTATAAGCCTGAAAAATTCTTTGACAGACATGGCTGAGGTTCTGAAACCTCCGACCGAACAGGAAGGTGTTTAGGTAGCGGAAGAGGTGATAATCTGTTAGGAGCAATTTTGGCAAATACTGTGGGTGGAGAAGGATTTCTTATATAACTGTTATATAATGTTAGCTGTAAATTTTGTCACACGTAAGGATGAGCGTTGTTATGCTATACAAGGGAACCATGTATGGTCAGAAATGCCGGCTGTTTCAGGTGAAGTTACTACCTTATTTTGCGCAGTTTAACGCAATAAAATTCGAAAGTTTAGTTTTAACTCTGTCTGAGAAAGATAAAGATAGTAAGTGATGCCAGTCTTACAGCCCCTTTCGAAGATTAAAGGGGGCTTTGGGAAACGCCCTGGACCGCTTTCAACCACTTAATAGACGCGTAATGATCGTCGTAGCATAAACTACGTTTATCACTGGTAACAGTTAATTATGCTTTTAGCTATGCAGTCATATCGTAATTTGCAGATAGTTAATTTATAATCTTACTAGAAAGAATAAATAATTGTAACTATGTGAATATTTTAAGCAATCTTATCCATTCAGCGGCGCAGAAACTGGTTTTTGCAGATAACAGCATTTTTCAAAATGCTTATGGCCATATTCACCGAAAGTCAAAATTATTCAGCAATGGTTTAACGAACATGAAATTAACATCTGTCAGGGCCTGCACAATCAGCAGATTTAAATATAGCTGAATCATTATGGTCTGCGCTAAAAGAATGGCATAAGATACCAATTACTGTCATTCAGATCTACTATACCTTATACTTCAAGAAGAATTCGGGCAGTTTTCGATACCAAATCCTTCATCATATTAAATACATAATTCGCGATTTTTAAGGTATTTTCATAATTTTGGACAACTTCTGTATCTTTTACATAGTTTACGTGATGTACATTCGCTTAGACCAGAAGGTTATGCAGATTAAAAACCTTTAAAAGAGAGGTTAAAAGCTAGTCTAGCTTACTTGCAGCTCATGCCTCATGAAGTGGACAGCCACTTTGCCAACAATAATAGCCTTATCCGACGCAAAATGCAATAAGAAACTTTACCGAGAAACGTATTTCTCCCAGCACTCGTTTGAAGTAGAGGTTTCCAACTACAACTTTTGGAAAGTAGTTGCTTTTAGAGATCTGTTTCATGTATGTTACTGCAATATTTTACAACCCTGGGGAAAAAATTGAGCTGGCAGCTCTGTTTCGCGTTGGTCAACCGATCAAGGAAATGTTCTGCTTTATATATAGTATATTATTAGGAGGTCTTTCTTTGTACTTCTTGGAGGAATATGTTTCCTGGAAAATTTTCCTATTGCATTTCGCATCCGTAAGTTTGATAAGGGTGTTTAGAACTAGCGTCAATCTATTTGAAAGGAATTTCAGACCGATACTGGTTTCCAAGCAACTGTAAATAATAAATTAATAATTACACATCATAAACTTGGGCTCAAATTGCTCGATGAAAGATGTAATCAAAAAACATTATTATTTTTATTTTCTTTACAATAGTTACCAATTCCCAAAAACTTTCTTTGAAGATGGTAACGGTAACGGTTTCGCAAAAAGAAAACTGTAATTTTACCGATTTTGTGAGTCAACAAAATATGAACGCCACTGCTGTACAGAAGCAGCAATTTGTCAAACCTTCTGAATGATCTTACAGATTCTGAAATGGTAACACAAGTCGCATGTACAATAAATGCTCTGGTAGCATGGCGTATTAAATGTAACCTCACGCAAAAAATGATTTTAGAATGATTATGCGAAAACATTAATGTGAAAGTATTAACAAGTTAACAAGTGCTAAAGGTTTTTTTTTTTTTTTTTTTCCCCGCTCACATTGTTATGTTTGCCATATTTATGTGGATTCAGATAACCCCAAAGTCTGTCATTTACACCGGCTGTTAACTATGGTATATAACATAAGTTCGAGTTCCTTCTAACTTCAGGCTGTCAATACTTTCTTTTATTTCAACATGTACTTCTACTGTAAATGGGAACAGATTAGAAAACCATGATTGTTTAGAGACACGGAATACTACTGAAGGTAAAAAATAGGTCAGGCTCCATATGTTGACTCTTCAAACAGGTGGCAACTTTTCTATTATGTTTAAAAAAAAAAATGTTTACCAAAAGGTTTTTTCAATTGCTGCGTTCATAAAGGCAAAGGGCAACTGAATGAATGAACTAATCAATCACGAAAGCGTTAAATATCTGATATTAAAACGACTATGGGTTTAAAAAATTACTAGCTTGTTTTTTAGTGTTTATTATTTAACATTTCTGTGTGTTTTAAATACACTAAAATACTTTTAAAAGGTGTGGATTTTCAAACTTCTCATGGTTGCCACTTAAAAGGAGATTTCTTTCCGATGGAACGATAATAGTAGAAGATAATCTCTCTAAAACTTTGTAAGGTTTATTTTAATTTTATAACAGTTATTTTTAATTTTGAAACCGTTTCCTTTAAATTCTTCTTCCTCACTTACAATTCTCTACTAGAATGAGTTTTATATTATCACGTTGCATATAAATGAGGTAGAAGGAGTACTTAAGGAAGGTTCAGCTTACTTCAGTAGAAGAGCTTAGAAGTTCTTGATGGTACGTGTTTGCCATCAGGCTACTATAAGCCAACTACGCTTGGCCGTATTGAAAGTGCCTGTTGATAATAGCCGGCTAATTTAATTAAGGGCCAACTGCGTTAAGTAATTGTGCCAAGCTTCGGCTAAGTCAGTTTAGTTTAACATTAGATAGATTAGTTTCCTATTTTCTTATTTTGATTTAAAGCCCGAGTGGAGGCCTTCCTGTAAACCCGAGAAGGAGCCATGTGTTATTATTTCTTTGAGTGAATAAAAGGGTATTTTAACCCTACTTTGGACTTGAACTCAGCGATAGGAAGCTACACAGTTCAATAGGTTCCTCTACGTTTAGCATAAACGAAGTAGTTAGGAGCATTATAACTTGTTTTCATTTTATTCTTCGTCCTCAAGTTGCTCTTCGTCCTCAAGTTGGTGTGCATAAATTTCTTCCATATATTAAAAATAATTAGTAAATTTTAGATTTATATGATTGTTAAAATAATGATTAAGGTAGTTTAAATTTATGAAAAATTCCGGATTAAACTTTCAATGTTGTAGGGTTTTTCCAAAGGCGGAAAAAAAATGTTAAGCATTTGATTAAAGCAAAGAAATAATGAATGAATGAGTATGAAAGGAAAATGATACTAATTTTTTTTCCATACTCTTCCTTTTTACTTCCTTGTACGAAGTAAAAAAGGAAGTATTGTTTCAAGCAGCATATTTCAACGAAAATATCCATTTTGACCGCTATCGAATGCATTTTAACGGTGTTTTTGCGTGACATCTGTACGTAAGGACAGAATAAAAGACTCTTTTCCTTCAAAAAATTATAAAACTGCTTTAAAATAAATTCTGAAGAGAATATTTCGTGGCGTCTGTACGTACGTATACGTCGCAAAACTCAAAAACGAGTAGCCTCAGAACGTTGAAATTTTGTATATAGAACTGCTATAACATGTAGATATGCACCTCGTATTTTAGTTGCAATCGGCCGCATCAAATATATATAAATATATTTATATATATTTCCACTCTGTTACCCGGCTCAGTAACCTCAGTTTCTTTACTCTTATATGTTTGTAAATTGTACATTTTTTGCTTTAAAAATGATTGAATTATGTTGTTCTTATCTTCTTGTTAAGGTTTTTATGCCTTTAGTAAATCTGCAAGCAACATTTGTACAATTATCAACAATTTAAAAGCTGTTTAAGTGCGATTAAGCTTAATTTTTAAATAACACGGCGGACATATTTGTTTACATTTGAAACAGCAGAATAGCAGATTTGTTGCCGATCTAGAGAGACTAATCTTCGCAACAACAAAGATAACGCCTTCATTTATTATTGCGAATTAAATCATGCTTAATCCTTTCTGGAATTTTTTCGAGGAAATAAGTGTTCAAGATTTACTTCGTAATTTTTAATATAAATATTTTGAGTTTTTATGTGTGCCTTGTCGCGAAGTGAGAACTGAATTAATTGAATAAGAAATACTCAATCGTCAGTGAAAAACTGTTTCCTTTTTGTTTGCATAATTTCTTTTATACATCGTTCTAGATTTATTATAGTATTAGTATGGAACATGTGTCAACGATTAGATAATTCTTCAAATGATATAAATTTTGTGCATTCTGAGTTATAATATGAACGAAATATAACGCTGTTAAGTGAACCTAGCGCCAGAGTGTCGCTATAGTAAGCACATATAGTGAATTTTAAAGAGTGCACTTATTCTATTGTGGTTTATGCGTTATCGACGAAGTAGATTTAATTCAATCCAATAAGTTTAAATGAAATGCAAGAAAAAATGCGTATAATTTAATATTCCGTACAAGGAAGTCATGTGATGTACACATCAGATTTTTTTACGTTTATGAATATGGGGACAGTACAAAGCCAAAATATAACTAGATGTTTTTAACTCATATATTTCTTTCCAGTCTTTTTAGAATTCGTATAATATATGTTACGATATGCAAAAGAAAAATTAATATAACTATTTCGGATGCCGTGACTAATCGTCTACGGACCTGTAATATATCAATGTATTTTACTTAATAAAAAGTAAAGGAAATAAACTACATATCTGTAAAAATTAATATGCTGATTCTTGAAAGGAACAAGAATTTTCTCAACATCAACGCAGCGACTTATTTATACAGAAAGAAATTTATCTGCTTTTATACTTTTACTCTTAGCTAAAGAAAAAGGGACATTATCTGAATTTTATTAACTTAAAAAAAAAAAAAAAAAAAAAAAAAAACTGAAAGCTTTTAGATTTTACATTACCCCCAACAGGAAAGAGAAGAAAGAGCCATTTTATTTTTCAAGGATACCATTTCTTTCATACGAACACACACACACAAATGAAAATATTTAAAAACAACAACGCTAACAAACAAAAAGAAATAAAAAATTCGAAAGCTTTTAGATTTTACATTACGCCCAAAGGGATTTTTTTAACGTTTTGTGTGTTACTTTTATTTATTAAATATCATGTGCTTTGCACTTAAAACATGAAATTCAATTCAACAGCAATATCGCAGAATAGTTTTAAAATGAGCATATCTTTAGAGCTTCCGACACACAGTCTCGCGCGCTGGAGATAAAAATGTTCCCCCCCCGTACAGTGTTGCCATTGCTCGCTTTGAAATCCTTGAGTTTGCTAGTCAAAAATTCGTTTTACAAAATATGAAATCGATAATAAAACGAATTCCAAACTCCAAAATAGAGCTTCCAGATGCCCATATGCGGAGGAGGATTACGTTAGTCAGAATTTGATGGCTGTAGGTACCGTTGTTTTATCACAATGCGAGAAACTTACATACATTTAAACAGATTCTTCATTATTTGATTTCTTTAAATATAATACAGGGTCCTAATATTTGGTGGCAACAATTTGAAAAGTGATTCGCCGTTTAAAGCGAATCTACGCAAAATACCAAAACGAAATTAATAATTCTGGACTAACGCCCTTTGAGCTAAAAAAAAAGTGAAAAAATATCATAACCGTAAATTTAAGTATTTACGTAAACCGTTATTTACGCAAGCCTTAAATATCAAACGCGAAAAATTTCCAAAATTATACGCATATTTTGGAGCTGTGCTTTCTTGATATGAGGTGCTCCTTAATTGACTAGTTCTTAAATTACTGTATGCAATCTGGATGCATATTCTACTGGGTAGATTACGCATTGATTCTCCTCGGTCGATTACCTTCTGCTTCCTGGAATTAGAGAGACTAGCTGACTATTATTATTTCTGTCGCCTACACCTGAACCTGCAGTTGCTTCCGGTATTCCCCTTATTTTTTTTATCTTTGCATTTTTGCAAACGCATTGAATTTTCACCAGTAATATGCATCGTGTTGTATTTACAAGCTGACACCGTATTAGCTTTTCTATCTTTGTTCTTTAAAAGCGAAGAAATTTTGTTAGATTCGGTTTGTGAAATTTTATTACAGTAATCGTTTATTTTATTTTTATTTTATTTTATTATTTAGTATTACGTTGCTTACTTGTAGTCGCTCTGCCATCTTTGCGTTTACTTTAAAAATTTATTTAAGTTGCTTCGCTCTTTTGATGTTTTTTAAACAAAATGCTGTACAGAATTTTCTCTCTACGCTTTAGGTGCTACACGTACGCAATCTATATTCAACAAAAGCAGTATGCAGGCAGAAATGGTTGGCCGGGATAAATGTATTTACATGCTCATATAAATAAAGGTATGTGTCTGCTACTTTCGCTATCCATGTTATATATCGTAAAAATATTCTAGGTAAGAAACATTTGTTTTTAGACACTAACACATGGTAAAATCTCATTATGGCAAAGGAATCTGCCCTGGGAGCCCTGGATATATTAGAAAGCAAAGCTGTGCTTTAATATTTTTTCATCTGAGGGAAAGCGACAAAAGCGCGCCCCTGTGTAAAAGCAGCCAACGGCTTCCTCACGAAATTAGTCCCTCAAAATGCGTGTAAATGCTGAATGTTCGTAAGTAGAGTGATGTAAAAAAAGAAAGCTTTCAAAAATTGTGTTTTAAAATATTTATTTATAAAAAATACTATTTATTTATTTATCAATACACATTATTAAGCACTAGAGGTGTTTAAACGCTTTTAGGTGTATTTTTTTTGATAATTGGGAAGAGTTAGTTAAATACCATCCATCAGTTTCTTCTTCTTCACTTTGATTATGATTTCTTCAAATCTTCTTGCTCAATTAGGCGTTCATTTGACAGAAGTACTGAATGAGATTCAATCATCTCATTAACATCTTTATTGACACCCAAGTTTATTTCTTTATTAGGATAACTATTTCATCTGTGAAAGTATCCGGAATTTCTTCAGAATTTTAAAATTCACTTGTGAGTATAATTGTTTCCAGAAAACTTTCATTGTTGACTCTTTTTTTTTTTTTTCCCAACTCACAAGTCTCCAATATTGTTTATTGCATTCTATATATTATATTCTTCTAAACATGTCTTATTGTATACCCACCTTTCTTGATGGTCATTACTGTCCTCTTATAATTATTATCTAGTTGCCTTGATGGTCATTTTTATCCTCTTATAATATTTTTTAAACGTAGCTGTTACTGTTTGATCCATGGGCTATATTTGGCAGGTAGTGTTGTGAGGAAGAAGCATAACAATCATTTCCAGGTATAAATTCTTCAGAGATTTAGGGTGCCTGAGAGCAGAATTTCTTAACCTGTGAATCGGGACACCCAAGGGGGTCGTGGAACCTGCAGCAGGGGATCGCGAAAAATTTTAGCAGTTTTGATATTTTTTATTATAATAATTTTACAATTATAAAAAATTTTACACAATTTATCTGAAAATAGATAAAGATAATGCAATACAGACACACACACACACACACACACACACGGGAAAAAAAAAAAAAAAAAAAAAACCAAAACTTTTCGACTCATTATTTTTATAATATAAACGTTCATTTTCCTTGCTTTGCACGTGACGCTGTCATTTCGTCTTTTACTTATTTAAAATTTTCTCATTGTTCTACGTCTTAAAATTAGAAATTAAAGTTAATGACCTAAAACTGCAGTAGTATATTACAGTACAAGTGAAAAAATTGACAGTTTCACTCGCGCGTTTGTCGGATTTGCGCGGTTACAGCCGAAAACATCGCAGACGAAAATGTCGCGGAGAAAACAACGCAAGGCGAAAACGCCGTGCTACAAAACATCGTGGGAGAAAACATCGCAAAGAGAAATAATCGCAGTTCTAAAACATCGTGGTACAAAACATCGTCGTAGAAAATAAAGCGGTTCAAAAACATCGCAGTTTAAAAACATCGTCGTCGAAAATATCGTGGTAAAAAATAAAGTATCTACAAATCATCGCATGACGATAACATCGCAGACATGCTTTTTTCAGGCATGCTTTAATAAGTGTAAATGGATATTCCCATAATGATTTGTGAGCACAAGATGGAAAGAAGGATAATTTTTACTTTCATATTTTTTATTAATTAATACATTTTTGCTGAGAAAATAAAAAGGAAACTTAAGCATAAAAAATTAATGCAACTTATAGCACTTAATAGAATTTTAAACCGACATAGTTAACTAACAAAGGCCATTAATAAATCATTTTTATAAAGTTTTTACTGGTAATATTTCATGAAAAGTATAATCTATAAGTTACATTTAATTTTCTATGCTTAAGTTTCCTTCTTACGTTTTCAGCAAAAATTTATTAGTTAATAAAATATGTGAAAGTAAAATTTATCCTTCTTTACACCTTGCGCTCACAAATCATTATGGGAATATCCATTTACAATTATTAAAACCTGAATAAAGCATGTCTGCGATGTTATCGTCATGCGATGATTTGTAGATACTTTATTTTTTACCACGATATTTTCGACGACGATGTTTTTAAACTGCGATGTTTTTGAACCGCTTTATTTTCTACGACGATGTTTTGTACCACGATGTTTTAGAACTGCGATGTTTTCTCTTTGCGATGTTTTCTCCCACGATGTTTTGTAGCACGACGTTTTCACCTTGCGTTGTTTTCTCCGCGACGTTTTCGTCCACGATGTTTTTGCCGCGATGTTATCGGCGGACACCGATTTGCGCAATACTTATGGGGTCCCACAAAATTTTCGTAAATATTATGGGGTCCTGGGGGTTACGAAAAAATGCCAGTGATAAAAAGGGGTCGTTACCGAGAAAAGTTTCAGAAACCCTGCCTTAGAGCACTGTTCGAGATTAATAACACTTATCAATTGTAAATTTTTATGTTAAATAAAATTGCTTACCTGTTGGTGCGAAATGAAAAGTAAACTAATCTTTAAATATTACTCAACAACCAGCTCCACAGCTTGTCTTTCAACTTTGTGGAGGAAAGAAAATGCTTGATTATTACGTTTTAAATTCCGTACAACTATGCATCATTAATATGTTAATTAACATTTATCGCTGACACGCTCGCACAATATCTCTCAACGCAAGTTGGGTCTCGAACCCAAGAACTCTGCCGATACACCACTTTTGCATAGGTAAGTGGGAGCGACTACGTGGAAGCGAACACTTTTGTAATATCAACAAAAAGCTTTAGGAAACTGGGTGTTTAAAAATGTACAAAACGCAGTGGATTGTGCGAAAGTCGAGGGGCGACTCCAATTTTATATTCAACAAAGGTAACTGTACTAAGTCATACGAAACTTCTTATAAAATTTTTCAATCATTTAACTTGATAGATTCAGAAAATTAAGACCGATAATAATTTATAATTTCTAAATGAAAATATTAAAAAAAATAATTTTTTGACTGCGTGTCTGGTAAATGACACATAAAACTAAAATAATATAAATTACATTAATCTAAAAAGTGTGACGTTAATATTCAGGCTTTTAATTTACTTTTTCTTCCTTTTAATGAAATGAAATCGACAAATATATAAAATCCTCCTGATTATTTATGTTTCGCACAGAAAATAGTGATATTTAAAAGTTTTTTGGGGAAATTCTGTATTTTCTTCTCTTTCTTTTTTTTTTATATATATATTTAAAATTTTTGAAGTTTTCTCATCTAACATTAATTAAAATTAATTTGTCAGTGTCAATGAAACGTCGCAAACTGGTTTCCAGACGTGATTATACCATATTTTATTAATAGTTTATCAGCGCTACTTTTAGAATGAGCATACGCCAAATCTACTCTTCAAGAATCTGAATTCAATGAATGTAATTTTTTAATTTTATGTAATTTTTCAATTAATTTGAATGTCAAAATTCAGTGCGTACTTTTTCGTTATTATTTTTTTTCATTTAAATAAATTAATCTAGAGTTTCTCAACCTGTGGTCGGCGGACCAAGAGTAGTCCTTACTCTGCCTTTGTGGTTCTTCTAGATTTCCAAAACAGTCAGGAAATAAAATTCAGATTAACTGCATATTCCACAACTGATATTTTTATGAAATTTATTAGCTGTTATCCTACCTGCGGACTTTTCACTCTAGTCTTAGCAAGGGAGAGGGGGGGGGGTGATTTAAAACATTATGACTATGATGCTTCTTACCAGCATACATCTAAACATAGAATAGGCTATGCAAGAATAACAGGCTCATCCATCTTTTTAACGCGAGTATCAACATTTATTTAAATTTTAGTTAATAAGATAAAGATTATCCAAACTATAATAGCCTTGGAGTACTAAAAACAAATATAAATGTTCTTTTATTAATTTAATGACTCAATATCAATCCAAGCCATTTCATTATTAACAGAAATAGGAAATGAAATAATGTCCAGATTGCTGAAAGTGATACTCTTAAGTTCTACATCTCCTAAGCCTATACCTCACGATCATAAAAATACTGTGCAAACGAATCACGAAATTGTCAATAAAATTTTTAATAATTTCGTGTTTTCAAAATTTTAGCCTAAACTGTTTGCATATTTATAAACCTATCCAGTAAGTTTCATATTCGTATCAAAATTAAGACACATATTAAAAAAAAAAAAAAAAAAAAAAAAAAAAAAAAAAACTTGAGAATCCTGTCTGCCTTAAAAAAGGCCGGAGAGTCGTATTAGAAGTAGTTTTCTTAAATTTTATTTAAATCCTATTGTTTTTAACTACTTTATCTTTATACACAAAAGCGGCTAAAGTGTGTGTCGCCGATAGTTTATTGTTGCCATTCGGAAAAATGAGCGCGCAAATTAACATTTCTGCAGTTTTTAATTAATCTCTCGGCCGATTAAAGTCGTACGAAGATGAGAACGGTATCGATGGATTCGGAGAATTTTTTTGGAATCCGAGGATACGCGTCTCAAATTTCAATTCGGTGCCGTTCCGTAGATATTCGAGAAAAAAGAATTTGGCACGTAGCCAAATTCCTCTAATAGGGAAAACCCAAGAAAGAAAGTGGAAAATGTAGAGAAAACGTAGGGGAAAATTAGTTTTTAATTCATATCTCGGCTAATTAAAGTCCGAAGACGCGAATGGTCAAAATGGCGTGCCACGGACCTGCGGAATCTAACGGTGTGCCCCGTTAGATTCCGCAG
Organism: Stegodyphus dumicola; assembly: GCF_044657685.1. Lineage (NCBI taxonomy): Eukaryota > Metazoa > Arthropoda > Arachnida > Araneae > Eresidae > Stegodyphus > Stegodyphus dumicola. Next base: position 154,735,153 of record NC_140774.1, on the reverse strand, counting down.
ACTAACGGTGTGCCCTGTGGAATCTAAGCCGGGAGCCAGCCGTTTCGGAGGAGATGATGTTACTTCTCCCCATATATATATATGCTACTTAAGTGTCTGTTTGTCGCCGATAGTTTATTGATTGCTTGCGTAAATGTACTAGCCAATGGGGTGAAGATGCCACGGCACAGGGTTGCCATTTCAATTGAGACCTAGACAATTTCCTGTAAAACGTGCCTTTGCTATAACCATCAGTAAGTCTCAGGGTCAAACGCTTAAGCATGTTGGCATTTTTTTACCTGAGCCTGCATTTGGACACGGTCAACTTTATGTTGCCTGTTTAAGAGTTCGTGAAAGAACGAGCGTAAAATTAAAAATAATGGATGGTCCTCTGCAAGACGAGCTTAAAAATGATGGAAAGATATACACAAGAAATGTTGTGTACAAAGAGATCTTTGACATGTGAATAACATTTCATTATTTAAATCACCTTTATTTATTGAGCTAGCAGTGGCTCTTAAGAAATGTACCGCCAGTGGTTTCCTTCATTGCACTCTACTTTGAGGCAGTAAGCAAAGGGGCGTCTTCGCTGCCTGCCCTGGGTAATTCAGTTTAAATTAGCAGACACCTTTGCACAAATCATTTTAATTACAATTTATAATATCTAGAACAGCGGTCATTTCGTATGACGGCCGGGTTTTCTAGTGTTGGTATAAGAGTATCCCTGATAAGAATAAGAATACAGCATTAATTAAGTATGTACAAGTAAGAAAAATTTCTAAGTTGTCATGGTAACAACGATTCATTTCCCTCAAAACAAAGCCCATCAGTGCTCGAAAGGCTAAGCTGCTGAACACTGATAGTCGACCGAGTTAAAATCTCGATGAACGGGTTGGTTGAACGAGAATTTTAGTAATTTTTCAAGGTATAGCGAACACCGATATGAGCCGAAGGTGTAGCGAACACCGATATGAGCCTGTTTTAATTAGAAAGTCGTTCAAGAAGGCGTCCATATCATTTAAGAAGATAGTCCTTGTTATAATCTAAATAATCCAGTTTTCAAAAATTTTGGTTTAGAAACTTTTATAAAATGAGGCCTCATTTAACAAAATGCTATAAAGAACAAAGTTACTGTTGAATAATGCTCACTTACCTGACCTATAGTCTGCTCAAACCAACGAAATTCCTCTTGGCAAAGAATGCAAGATACACCTGTCGTTAGCAACAGCCTTGAGCACTTTACAGGTGACAGTGCGATTTAGCTGAAATCCGCCCCCAATTTTGATGGAGAGCACCTCAGGGGAAACGAGTCCAAGGGTCTTCCACCCCCTCTTCCCCTACCATCAACCTCTCGAAAGGACTTTCGGCTCGCCGCATATTTAGAGTACCCCCATGCCGCACGGACACTATACACTTACAAACATCCAAGCCTTCTACAAGATTCGAACCCAAACCTTCGGCACGACAGTCAGCGATGCTAACCGCTATACCGGTTGGGCGGCAGAAAAACAAAGTAGTATGCATTGTAATTGTGATGCCAAAGTAAATAAAGCTGGTGCGATTAAATGTTATAAAAATTATCCGGCATTAAACACATCAGTTTAGCGAGTTTAAAAATACTATAAAAAGCACAGACGTATTGATATCAATCGAAATTTTTGAAAGGGGGGTTCGAAAATTGAACAAATAGGTCACGAAATGGATTAAACTGGAGTCTGTTGAGAATGCATCAAGTTACCTGTAAACTTCTAGAGACATTAGGTTTATTTTGAAAGCCGGAGCGATGAAAAATGAGAAACGCCTTCGCCGGGATTCGAACCACGAGCCTCTCGAAAACGCGCCGAGTGTGCTGACCACTACACTACGAAGGCATGTTAAGAAGGCGGGGGAAATACCTTATATACCCCCCTTTAAAGGCCGACTGGGGATTAGGACACCCAATCGCCAAATTCTGGTGGTGGAGAATCATCATTCACCTCCCTTTTAGTTCGGGCGCCACTGTAGAGATATTATGTTGATTTTGAAAGGAGGAGAGATGAAAAATGAGCATCGCCTTCGCCGGGACTTAAACCACGGGCCTCTCGAATACGCGCCGAGTATGCTGACCAGTACACTATGAAGGCATGCTAAGAAGGCAGGAGAAATACCTTAAACTGAAGACACCAAAATCAGCTGCTCGCCAAGTTAACAAAAATCTGACATTAAAATTTTTATACCTAAAATATGATAGCAAAACGTAAAGTAATCAAAAAATCTCAGCCAAGGGCAGAAATGGACTCGAAATTTATAAGCAATTGATTTCATCCATAAATAGGCGGAAACTTGCTAATGGTATATTTTCTAGGATTCTAATCTCAGTGGTTCTGGTACCAAACGTTATCATTTCCTAAACGTCTCATTGTCTTCACTAAATGTCTCATTCTTCTCATCGTCATACAAAATCATTGTCTCATTGTCTTCAGGATATAACCTAAAAGAAAAACGGTAAGAAAAATAAAAGTACGGAGGCCATAGATAGAGAAAGCAATGTTTATAAATCATGCCTTTTTCAGAGCTCTGAAAATTGTTCAGTTTATTTAAATCAGCATGTCAAAACAAAGTTTGATTCCTTTCACTAAACAAAAATCATTAAAAAGGAGGATTTGTCTCATGCGTTATTTCACTTTAGTCTGTTGCTATTCGGTAAACTGTAAGATATTTATTTACCTTTCAAATTCGAAATTAACTCTGTTATTAATTAAGAAACTAAGCTATTTAAAGGCAATAGATACAGTTCTTACGAATATTATTTTAGATTTAAATAAAAATGCTTTTAATTTATGATATATCTAATATAAAATATTCAATATTTTAACAGACTGAGGTATTTTTTCGCTTCTCAGATATAAAGAACATATATAAGGCTCCCATGTTAATCCAAATATATCTTCATCTAGTATTTTCGCTATTTCACCTAGGCCATCTTTGTGGATAATATCTACTGAAAAACCATATAAAACTTTAAAAAAATATTTTTGAATGACCTTTAAAATCTAAATCTTTCAAAGTTTCTTTCCCTCTCCTTTCTTTTTATTTTCTTTTTCCCCCTTTTAAGATGCAGTCAATTACTTCAACAGCCAGAAAATCGATTTTTATCTAAATCGAATTATTGGTTTGTTATTTGAATATGGTAAAGTACACTAAGGCTACCTACCGAAAGGAGGGATGCTTTCGTGGAGAACTTTGTAAGGGAAACTGGCTCGTATTCACGTTACACATGGGTAAACGATGAAAACGAATCATGCAACCAGCCATTCGCCTAGGTTCGAATGTAGGGAGAACTATGAGTATTCAGCAGTCTGTTTAACAACTCGGCCACTCATAAAACCTGTAAATCGAATAATGGTCTCAGTTAGCGATATAGAAAGGATTAAGGACTCTATTAAAGACAAGAAATTTAACTGAATTCAAGAAAATTTATCTTCGATTATTTAAGTCAATTTTTAAGAAACAATTAAAAGCATGAACGACTGCGATATAAATCTTTAATTTACACGAATTTTTATGATCTATAATTATCTATTCTGGCAGTGAGTTATAATTCATATTAATTAATAATTATAGTGATAATTATAATTGATAATTTCTGTAATTAGAGTGATTTATAATTCATATGCTGACAGTGATCTATAATTCATATTAATTAATAATTATAGTGATAAGTATAATTGATAATTTAAGTAATTAGAATGATCTATAATTCACTAAAAAGTTATAAATTGCCCCATTCTTATCAAAGATATTCTTTAGTTTGGAAAATAACTGATGAAGTATTTTGATTGCCCACGCCTTGCATCTGCTCGCTGCTACAAACACAGGCCTTTGAGAGAGATTGAGACTCCAAATGTTATTTTGGTTTACTAATATTTACTAAAAAAAATAAAGAGTCAAAATTATCTTTGGCCCCAAATTTTCTCGTTAAAAGATATCTATTTGAAGTTTCTGCATGCAAAATGCAAAGGAGCTGTGACAGAGAATAACACTAGGCGGGAAAACAGGCGTGATTGGGTTGAAAAACCAGATTTTAGCTTAAACCATTTACCATTTTTTTTTTACTTTCTTGTTTCTGAAACGAAGCGTGAAGTAGGTCGGTTTACGCTCGTGCGCTTTGAATGCGCATGTCACATTGAATAATACTAGAAGAAATCAGAACATTGAATTAAAATGTATCGAAATACCACCCATTTCGATTCTAAGACTTTTTTTTTTTTTTTTTTAATTTTTATTATATTAACGCTGCTGAAATTAAAGTATGACCTTTAATCGCAAATTCTTTTCCTGTTACTAATTATTTTGAGGTAATTTATTTCTTCAAATTACTAATTTAAACACAAATTAAATGCTTATCAGTCGAAGGGTATTTGCTTGTATCAGGAAGCATTTAGTATAGCTTTATGAACTCTTTGCGGCACAGTGTGTCCAGTCTGGACGCACCTAAAAATTTCCTTCTGTACGCAAAGAAAAATTGAATGAAAAAGGATTTATAGGTTACTCTGAACTTTCTTTCTTTATAGTAGATGGCAACTCAACACAAACTAGTCCATATATTTTAACCATGTTTAGTTTTTTAAGACCCTCATTTTTCAAAGAAATCTTCCAGATTTTTTTAGGGTATAAAAGGAGTTGTTTGAAAAGAAATTTCTATGTTATTTTCTTGGCTGTGTATTAATCTCCTTATTCTATATTAGTTTAAAATTTGTACCTTGAAATCTTGGCTAAAATCAAACGGCGAACCCTAGGTGTGCCCAGACCGGGCTCACCGATAATCTAGGAAAACTGAGAGTCTGTATTCTTTGTTTCTCCGCATCTCATCGGTCAGTTCATTGACAACAATGCTCGTTTCGCTGCTGCGGTTATCGCCGCACAAGCATATTATTGCAATCGAAAAGGGTCGGAAATGATTCTACAAAACACAAGACTTCAGTTTATTCCTCAACATTTATTATATCTCATTCAAAGTAATCGTTTCCTTCTGCTCTGCAATGCACTCATCGCAAATGTTTTCTCCAGCTATCGAAATTTGTTTAAACTCGTTTTCTTGATGCCACCTCGAGATTCGCTGGGAATTTTCTTTTATTGCCTCGCCAGACTCAAAATAAGGACCACGAAGAGACAGTTTTAGTGGTTGAAATCAAGAAAGTTCATTGTGGCCACATCAGGTAAATACGAAGTTTGGGCAGCCATTCTTGAACTTTAGTCCAAAAATTTATGAAATGTCAGAGAGCCCCATCGTCATAGTGAAAGATCCATGAGTAATGTCGCATAATTCACCTCATTTTCTATAAGCTCCTTCTTGCAAATGTTGCAAAATATTCAAATAAGACTCTTTGTTGACAATATGGTCAGCTGGCAGACATTCGGGGTGGACGACGATACGACAATCGGGAGGGAAATGGTAAAATTACCTTGCATTTTTACCGAATTTGAGGTAGTCATTTCAATCTTGCTTCAGCTTTCAAGCGTTATTCTCTTGATTGATTCGTTTTTTGTATCAAAAACGCAGCGCCATAGTCCGTCTATAACCAATCCATCATAATAACAATGAAAAAGACGTCCGCAGTTAACTTTAGATCTACTTAATGTTAATCCACTTAAAGGAAGAGGCACGTAAAAAAGAAGTAAAACATACAAATAATGATAAGAAAATGCTATTACTTTTGGGACAGAAAAGGGAAAAATACCAAATTAAAATGGAGAATTAAGAGACTATGGCAAATTTAAGTTATTATTTGCTTTACATATATTGAAAGGCAAATATAATTTATATGCTATTACAGAACTTTATTATTATGATTACATTTTACTTTTGATGCAAATGATAGTGCGCACATGAACTAAAATTCGAAATTTTGCATTCGACATTCTATCAACATAACATTCTGTAAACATATTGTTGCGTTTTTCTTTTGTGACACCAGTTGTTACGTTATTTTTCTCTGCCTTCACGTTCGTACGGGGTTCGTAGATTTGGAGTGAATAACGACGACACTTAATGAAGTATCGAAACACACTTTATTGGCAGGTATTAATCAGGACAGCTCCAAAGTCACGTTTTACACTCGTCGAAGATCTACTATAAACTTGCTGGAACAATCAGCGACATAGCCTTCAGGTTATCAGGCTAGAACGGTAGAGATAGCTTCACTGCAAAGCACCAGAGTACAGCTCCCGACTCTGCTCGGTCGTTCTCGGAACTCCACGTACTCTTGAGACTCTCCAAGCTACAATTCGCGACGCACTCGACGACACATAAAGCACAGCTTCCGACTCTTCGGTTCAGTTGTTGCCGGAGCTTAACACACTCTCTCGACGATGCACTAACCGCGATATACTAAGAGACTCTTCGATGCACTCTTCGACCCACTCGGCACTCGCTGTCCGACTGTCAACTTGATCGACTCCGCACGGACTGACTAACTCGAGACTAGCTATCTCGCACTCTAGACGAGGTACTCTTTCGCGCTCTCTCGACGAAGAACTCTCTCACACTGCGGACCAGCAAGGTTTACATAGCATTCGACTTGTGTTCGAGAACATTCTGTGCTAAACCGGTAAGAATTCGTTCCAGAAGGTTCTCCGTTCGTCCATGGCATATCGCCAATTTTGTCTCTAAATGGACGATTTCTTGCCAGATGTGTCAAACCTGCCTTTTCTTGCTATTTTATGGCAACTTTAAACTTGCTTCGCGGGAAAGCCATCTTACCGCGCCTGTAAATTTCGTAACAAAATTTAATTATTACATTTCTAGCATAAAATACTTCTTGTTGCAAAATGTTATTAAGAAGGACAGATGAGATTACATTTTATATGTTTCTAATCCTAATCCTAATAGTCTCTGGTACACTAGTACACAATCACATTAAGATTTTAACCAGTTCGTTTTGCATATGCCTTAGGCCAGTTGCGTATGTAAATAAATCAAGGTGCGAACGTGCCCACCCGAAGGTGAAGTATTGCGGCCGTGGAAGGGGAGTCGAGGTTTCGTGAAAACAATTAAGGAATGAGGAATGAGAAGAAAGAGCGTACATAATATCTTACTAGTTGAAATACACGGCTCACCAGCGGCCGAGCGGTAACGTCGCTGAACACTGGTAATTCAGTCCGAGGTTTGAATCCCGCGAACGGGCTGGCTGCATGAATGTTTTCGTGGTTTTCCCAATGTGTAACGTGTACACGAGCCAGTTTCCCTTAAAACGTCCTCCACGAAGGCATCCCACCCTCAAGGCAGATAGCCCTCGAGTGCTCTGCCGTAATCTCATAAACCAAACCAAACCAACCTTTTGTGGTATGTCTGTCTTTCCACAATGCTAGGAACCAACTGTGTTCACATACACTGAGATTCTCCAGTATTTAATCAAAGAGGCTATAGGCATTGTGAAAGTTTCTGATTTATCTTTAAAATTATATATATATATATATATATATATATATATAAAGACACAGAAAGTTTTCAGATTTTATATTACAACCAAAGAGGCGTTTTTTTAATGTTTGGTGTTACCTTTATTTATCAAATATCATGTTCTTCGCACTTACACCATAAAATTCGGTTCAACAGCAATGTCGCAAAATAATTTTAAGATGAGCATATCTTTAGAATTTCCGATACACAGTCTCGCGCGCAGGATATATATATATATTTTTTTTCCGTGTAGTGTTGCCATTGCTCATTATCATTGCCATTGATATCATTGAGTTTCTTAATCAAAAACTCATAAATGCTTTACGAAATATGGCATAGTTAACAAAACAAACTCAAAATTCCAAATTTGGTCTTCCAGATGCCCATATTCGGTTGGACACGTACGTTATTCAAAATTTGATGACTTTGGGTACCGTTGTTTTATCCCAATGCGTGAAACATACATACATTTATGCAGATTCTTCATTATTTAATTTCTTTAAATATAATACAGGGCTCTACTATTTGGTGGCAACGCTTTAAAAAGAGATTCTCCGTTTATGAAAAAATGATGTAGATATAAGAAAAGTATAACATTTTGGCTTTAACCTAAGGTTATAAACTAATCTAAGATCTTAGATTTTTAACTTACGATTATAAACATTTTAAAGAAAATGCTGTATAGCTTTTAGATTATTTAGATTATTTAGCATAAGTGGCCCACCAGCGGCCGAGCGGTAAAGTCGCTGAACACTAGTAGTTCGGTCCGAGGTTCGAATCCCGCGAACGGGCTGGCTACATGGGTGTTTTCGTGGTTTTCCCTACGTGTAACGTGTATACAAGCCAGTTTCCCTTAAAAAGTCCTCCACGAAGGCATCCCTCCCTTAAGGCAGATAGCCCTCGAGTGCTTTGCCGTAATCTAATAAACCAAACCAAGTTAAAATACACAATTAAATTATATGAGTTGAACATAGAATGCAACGTTACGTTGCGTAGTAATAATGTGAATGACATAAAGCACTGAATGATTAAATTTGTAACTGAGACAATTTCAGGTCGAGTCTTGAGCACATGTGAGTTAAACTGGAGAATTTCTACTGTGAGAGACGATTGATACACAAATACTTATGATAAAATAATGAAAATAAGCATGATAAGAATAATATAAAAATTATTAGCAGAGTCCATAGCCTGCTCTGGCAGGTACAAAGTTAATATCTTTTCAAGTATTCATATATATATAAGATAACATATGTTTTAAAAATTTTTACGAATAAATTTTAAGCAGATTTTAAATGGTAAACAACGCAGTTATATAATACTGAAAGAAAGATTTTTTTTCTTGCAGAACGGCAGCAGGTTTTGATCTGTACTCGTAGTAAGCATAAACCTTTAAATAAGAATAATAACATTCCATCGACGAGTTTAAAGTACAGAAATTGTCTCTTGATCACTTAAGCTACCTGCAGAACCCGAAAAATCATTTGGTTCCTGTATATAATACAAATAACCGAATTTTGAAGTAATGTTTTTTTATTTCATAAACTTCCAACTTTTTTTTGGAGCTATGAGTGTAGCATTTTTAGAGAGAATCATTAATGAAATATTTTCAAACCGTGGCGTTAGGCTCTCCAACATCAGCGGCTCCCAACCGGGTGGGTATTCACCTCCGGGCATCCATGAAATTTTAAAGGAGATTAGTGATGATCAAGAAGTCGAGTGGAGATCGATAGCCGAATATGCATTTTCATTTGTTCTGTATAATCACTCCTTTTGTTACGAAGATAGAAGAAAAAATAATTTTCATTTATATATTCTCTAGATTCTTTAATAAATTAAATATTATCACTGGAGCGAGAGCGCAGGATTTTAGTTTTTATCCTTAATTAAAATTCACTAAGTAAAATTCACTAATTTTAAAATAAATACAAGGGGGGAAAATACACGAAAATTATTTAATATATTTTTAATTTATAACTTTTTTTTTTTTTTTTTTTTTTTGCAGTAGGTGCAATATAAAAAAATAAAATGTAATAACACACAAAAAAAAAGAACCAAAAAAAATGAACTAATGAACAGAACTAACGAATCTCAGCAAATCTACGCAGTTGAATCTTTTATCTACTATCTACGCAGTTGAATCTTTTATCTACTATCTACGCAGTTGAATCTTTTATCTACTATCTACGCAGTTGAATCTTTTATCTACTATCTACGCAGTTGAATCTTTTATCTACTATCTACGCAGTTGAATCTTCTTAATACAAGTTCTGATCAAATGATAATTAGATCATCAATAATCAATATGTAAGTGTACTTTGTACATATGCAAGAATACTATAGATTAACCCTGGCCAAAAGGCTACAATAGGAAAAACCTTTTCACAGTATTATCATGTCCATTGTGGAAATCGCTGCTCAACAAAACCAAAGAACACAAAACAAAACAAAAGAAGGATACCATCATACAGTTGGTGAAAATTTATTATTACCAGCAGTTCAAGAAATAATAACTCCAGTTATGAAAATGAAGCCGGTTCCAATTTTACAATTGAATAAAGTCTGCCGCTCAATAACAATACATTCTAACGTCGTATAAACGAAATGGCCGAAACTATTGAACAATAACTGAAGTCTGAATTTAAAGTTAATAAATCTTCCATACAGCAGGATGAATCGACTTTTGGAAGGAACAGAATTTTAATGATGTATGTGCCTTATTGTAGTGATGCTAAAAAAGAAATAACAGAAGATCTGTTCCACCCCCCCCATGCTTAAATCCCGTCGGATACAAAAGATACAAGAGAAGAAGAAACATTTCATTGATTTGAAAAGTATTTTCCAGTATCAGTATAACGATCTTTTGTTCTACATTACAGAAGGTTCTTGTGATAGTGCCTCAATGATTGTTCGAAAATATCGACGCCTAAAATTTGGACTGTACATTGTTTTTTGCACAGGCAGCATTTCATTCAGAATATTTCCAAGAAGAGCTTCTCGCTGTTTTGAACGACCATCTTCTTGAGCAGGATCATAATGACGAAAGTTACAGCGATTTGCTTTTTCACGCTTCGATTTATTTTTGAACCCACGGATAGGCTGGTTCTTAAAATGTGTGTATGTGTGTGTATTTAATTATGGCAACGCACACTAGGGCTATCTGCCTACGGGGAGGGATGCCTTCGTGGAGGACTTTTTAAGGGAAACTGGCTCGTATATACGTTACGCATGGGGAAAACCACGAAAACACCCATGCAGCCAGCCCGTTCGCGGGATTCGAACCTCGGACCGAACTACCAGTGTTCAGCGACTTTACCGCTCGGCCGCTGGTGGGCGGTTCTTAAAATGAAACCGTTTGTAGTGTTTTATAGACGTTTTTAATACCTTGACAGAAATGTCCTTGATATTTTCAACATTATGGCGGCACAGTTAATAAAAATTTAAAAAGTATGCATTCTGTTTGGCTGATATATGTGTTCATTGTTCAATGCCATACGAAACAAAGTGCAAGAGACATTATTGTCATTGATGCTAAAATGATTATCTTAAGTTTTCATTCTAAAATTCACTTGTTTATATCGACAATGAATCGAAAAGAATTCCCATCACTTTTATAATTGAATGCGATTGTTCATTATTCAAATGGATTGTGTTTCCTCAAAAGCTATATCGTTATATACAAGCCACTTGCAAAATTTAAAACAAGGTTTTTATGTTCTCTTCCAAGGCATTCAAAATTTGAATGCGCCAGTATAGTTAATAGCATGGCTGAACTGCGATATATCTGATCTTGATATTGTTGCGTGCGTACGGGTTCGTAATAGATTGAATGCACAAGTCCGTTAATAGGTTAATAAAAATGTATTTTTATCGGAAGAAATACTCAGAACTTAGGAATTTTCCACAAAAATATTCCTACAAGTGTTCAAAGTATCACACAGTATAATCAATAGTTACACTTCAAACTACGAAGAACGTTAAACACAATGCAATGCAAAGCGCATCTAAAGAGGAAGCTAACTCGGATATATCTCAGTTCACGCGGAACTAAACAACTCGAAACAACAATAACAAAGAAACTGCGAGCAGATGCTCTCTTTTCGGGCTTAAATAGATTTCAACCGTCAGCGGAGATATTTCTAATATTTTCTGCTTCTCGAAATTACTGGAAAGCAATATGAGGGTAGATTTAAGGTTACAGCTAACATAGTAGCCAATTACATTTATTCAGTTACAATACTTATTACGGTAATACAGAGACCGGACCAAAATGTCGCCAAATGATCGCCAAATTTGGTGACACAATAATTCGCCAAAACCGTTGTTAGCTCTTGAATATCTCGTCAAATTATCAAGATACAGATTTACTCAATGTTAAATGCATTTGCATCTGTATTCTTAATTTTCCGGCACAGCTTTCTCTTAAAATTTGTCTCGCGCTACATTACAAAGAAAAATACGACAATTTTACTTATAATTCTACTAAAATTACCTAAGTACAAAATTTGTAACAATATTATGTTAGAAAAGGATTGGACTGAAGCAGGATGATCAAGCACAAATCTTATTCAGAACACGTGGGTTAAGCTAAGTTTTGAAATTTAAAATTCCTCCGAGAAAAACGCCTCCAAATAAATGTTGTGACCATACTAACATTATTGATTTTACCTTCTTCTTATTTCGTAGAAGCAGGATTTAGTTCACAATTTACTAAGAAAAACAAGAAATAGGTTGAGTAATTTTTAAAGGTGCACAGCTCAAAGCCGGCCACAGCTAACACTTTTCGAAATAAAGCGCTTTTATCTCCAACGCGCGAAACTTGCCATTCGAAAAAATGAGTGAAAAGTTTTTAATTAATATCTCGGCTGGTTAAAGTTGTACAAAGATGGGATTAGTCAAAATGGCTTCCCGCGAATTTTTTAAATCGAGAATAATGTATTCAATGTTTGGCAATGCTATTTTTATTTCATTGTAAAACTTAGAAGTTCTTTATTAACAAATTCTACGATTTAAAAACGAGCAGTGGCAACACTTCTCGAAAAAGCAGATTTCTGTCTCCAGCATGCGAGACTGTTGCCACTCGAAAAAATGGAAAAATGAGGGCGGAAAATTAGTGTTTTCAGAGTATTCAATTAATATTTCTGATTTTAGCATTTCTTTTTTTTTTTTTATAAGTGGACGTCGACCTTTCCCAGTCTTAGAAAAGAATTGCAGAAAGTTTGGTGATGATAGCTATATCAATGACTAAGTTTATCGTGAAAAAACACACCAAACAGACATTCTTCTTTATATATATAGATTACATTAATGCATCAAACGCAGCCATCACATTCATTAAACTTGAATTTTTGTAAAATTAGAATCTGTGATTTTACCTCTGAAAACTTGTTGCCAATTGAAAATTATAATAATACCAAAAAATAACAAAACATAAATCTAATAAACCAGTTTTTTCAAACCTTTTTTTCGTATTCTTAACCTAATTATTGCCTTAAAATATTTATGCGTAATTATTTATTTGTATTATGAGTATGTTGTATGTTGTTTGCTGTATATAGATAATTTAAAAGAAGAAAATATATATATATATTAAAAAAAAAAAAAAAAAAAAAAAAAAAAAAAAAAAAAAAAAGGGAATCTCTGAGTAGACTGGTGATTAACGTCTAGTGTAACGAAACTCTTTTATTTTCATATTTAATAGAGAGTCTAAAAGCGAAATGGTCTAGTTCCATTATTTAGCTTAACCAGTATTTAAATTAGAATGTATTTACTTTATCTTATAGTTTAATAATAGATTATCATATTTGTTTTATTATCGTATTCTCAAAAGATCAAAACACAGAGAAGTGTAAAATTCTGAACTTTAATGTTTGATAGGAAAAAAAAAAAAAAAAAACTTCAAAATGTTCGTATTGAATATCAAGGAGATTACTGTTTTCGCACTTTTCTCCACAATCCCAGAGATGAGGATGTTATGGAATAAAAAGCGTTGCCACAAGGAAAAATAACAATAATAAATAAATATGTAAATATGATTAACAGCCTCATATTCGCTGCTAATCCATGGTAATGAAGTGAAACTAATACGCATGTAGTAAAACTATAACTGAAACAATGAATTGTATTATCAAATGGAGCGTATTAAGTTAAACTGACTTTTAATACAACTGAATTTTAAAATTCCGGCCCTAAAATAATTTCGTACTGATAACAAACTTCAAAATGTTCGTATTGAATATCAAGGAGATTACTGTTTTCGTACTTTTCTCCACAATCCCGGAGATGAGATGTTATGAAAAAAACGTGTTGCCACAAGGAAAAATAACAATAATAAATAAATATGTAAATATGATTAACAGCCTCATATTCGCTGCTAATCCATGGTCATGAAGTGAAACTAATACGCATGTAGTAAAACTATAACTGAAACAATGAATTGTATTAATCAAATGGAGCGTATTAAGTTAAACTGACTTTTAATACAACTGAATTTTAAAATTCCAGCCTTAAAATAATTTCGTACTGATAACAATCTTTAAACCTTTTGATAAGAAAAGTATTTGCTTATATTACAAAAGGATTTAAATAAAACTCTGGTTTAAGGCATAAGGAAGTTTTTCTAAAATTAAGATTAGCGTTTTTCATATGAAAAGGGACACGAATGGAAAAAAAAGTTAACGATTTTGCTATAAAATATCTTCTAAATGAAAGTTTAAAAATTAATTCAATAAAATGCTGGAAATACAGAGCCAAACTTTAAATTACTGTTTACGCAAGTTAAGCTGAGCTCCGTGATGCTTCTGCGCATGCGCGAGAAACTGAATCCATTTTCAGAAAGAGTACTCAGTTTCGACAAGATGCATTGGCTTTCTTCATGTTTGGGAAGATATCTCCACTGTTTTTCTATTTTTGAATACTAATGGCACACAGGCAGCCAAAAAACACAAACGCTTACTTAAAGAAAAAAAAAAAAAAAAAAAAAAAAAAAGATAAAATCTGAAAGATTTCAGATTTTAAATTACGTCCAAAGGGGCATTTTTTTAACATTTTGTGTGTTACCTTTATTTATTAAATATCATGTTCTTCAAATTTAAACCATGAAATTCAGTTCAACAGCATTATCGCAAAATAATTTTAAATTGAGCATATCTTTAGAATTTCCGATGCACAGTCTCGCCAGTCTTTTTTCTTTCTTTTTTTTTTTTACCCGTACAATATTGCAATTGCTCGCTTTGAAGTCGTTCAGTTTCTTAATTAAAAATTCGTTAAGTGTTACAAAATAGGAAATCGATAATAAAACAAATTCCAAATTTCAAATTTGAGCTTCCAGATGCTCATATTCATAGTAGGATTACGTTATTCAAAATTCGATGGCTCTAGGTACCGTTGTTTTACGACAATGCGAGAAACATACATACATTTATGCAGATTCTTCATTATTTAATTTCTTCAAATATAATACAGGGCGATAATATTTGGTGGCAGCAGTCTGAAAAGTGAAACAGACATTCAGAGTTATTCGACGCAAAATCGCAAAACGAAAACAGTACTCCTTCAGGAAGAAAGCCCCTTTGAACTAAAAAAAGATAAAGTAGAAAGAGGTATCCAAACGTTTGTAGTAAATTATAATGAAAGAATGTCAGTGTTTTTACACGGGAGGAAAAATTCTTAGAAACATTCTTTTCCTCTTTAAAATGGAATTGATCTTTTTTGGCAGGCTTCCGACAAGAGCAGTACCACCGGTGGATGGATTGCATAGAATTTCTAGTTTCCCTTTTTAAATCTCCATCTAAAAAGGTGCACAGCTCAAAGCCGTAAATTCTTTTAGGAAAAAAGCCAATATTTTTTAACTGATTAACTAAACATGAACTGATAATTGATAACATTAAGTGATATAATCCTACGAAAGTTTGAATATTTTACAGATTTTATCACAAACTTTTCGTTCTCTTTTAAAACAATAAGGATAAAAGATATTAATTGGCCGATTTTCAGCATTCTTAAGAAAGATATTTGCTACAATGTGATACACAAACGCTTCTTTCTTCTGCACTACTTGAAGCATTCACGGTTATGATGTTACCGCGCCATTTTTAATGTATTGCATATCTCGTAGAGACATTAGGTTATTTCGAAGCAGGAGACGTGAAAAATGAACAATGCCTTTGCCGGGACTCGAACCACGGACCTTTCGAATACGCGCCGAGCGTGCTGACTACTACACTACGAAGGCATGCTAAGAAGTCGGGAGAAATACCTTATAATCATGAGTTTATATACAATTTTCTCAGTATACAACATAATTACAATACAAGGAACTGCACATAAATAACTTTAAAATAATAATTAAATTACAAATATAAATAAAAGTTTAAAAAATCGTTTATTGCAAGTATATTTAATTTTTTTGTATTATTAATTTTACAAAAATAAACAAGTTTTCAGAAATAAAAACACAAATTCTAATCCATAAAAGTTCGATTTTAATTAATGTGACGATTGCGCTTCATGTATGAACGCAGTTTTTTAACATTTCGCACAAAATTTCTTAATTTAATTTTTAAATCATCTCGTTAAAATTCGTTAAAATTCAGGCTGATATTTCTTTTTCATTCAAGTTCTGCGTTCTTCATTTCTTTTTTAATGGTGTTTTCTTGTGATCTTGCGTTTTACTTTTTTATGTTCCAACTATTGCCTGAAAATTTTATATACTATATTTAAAAAATATTATTGATTTTTAAAACATATTAAATAATTTTATTGCATTTTTCTCCTTAAAATTACCTTAATTTTCTCCTTATACTAGATTTAAAAAGTATTATTGATTTTTAAAACATATTAAATAATTTTATTGCATTTTCCCCTTAAATTTATTTTATATGATTTCTTCTTTACTGCATGATACAGCACTATATCAACAAACAATTAATTGTGAAATTTGCTAATAAATATTTTTTTTCGATACCTTGATCAGCAATGACCCCCGCTTTAAAATTTAATCTATTTCATGGGACGACATAGACCAAGTTGGGAACCTTTAAGCTAAAGAATAGAGAATGATAAGGTTTTCAAAACTGATCGTGAATTAATGAGAACTATCACACATGCAACTGTTTATGGACGATAATGAAATGCAGTGACGCTATTTTTTTAATTCGATTCAGATTTTTAAACAATTAATGTTGAAATGAAGGATTTTTTTGTACATATCTCCATTTAAGGAACAAACAGAAGTCTCAAAATTTTATTATTTACACCATGAGCTGGTGAGAAAAGATATTTTAAACGGAGTTCATGAAAGATTTCAAAGCAATTTCTAACTTTTGTTTTGGCAAAATCGCTCGGTGTTTTCTATCATTTGATGTAAACAATAATTGGAAGTAAAAGAGTGTTTGGTATTCATTGTTGAAAAATGATTTTTCAATTAAATAATTTGGAATGACAACATGTTATTGAAAGTAAAAAGATGAAAATAAAAAAAGCTAGAAATTTTTTTAAAAAATTCTGAAAGATTTCAGATTTTAATGGTCGCCCAAAAGAGTTTGTTAAGTGTTTTTACGCTCTCTTTGAGCTCCCAGTCTACCAGACTGTTGTTGCTCTCGCTAACCCATTCTTTTTTTTTTTTCCCCTTTGTCCACTAACCCCCCCTTTTTTTTCCTTTTAAGCATCGTTTTCTTCGCACTTACACCACATACAACTGAACAACAAAATCATAAAATTAAAAAAAAATGCATAACCGAATACGATAATAATCCCCTATGCAGTGTTTAGTGTTGGCATACATTTTTCTATTATTTTGAATCTTTTCTGAGTTCATCATATCAATATTCAGATAACTATCTTAACTAAGAAAAATGCAGCTTGTGCATTTTTCTTAGTTAAGATAAACAACAATTTTTTTTGTCTTTTCTATTATTAACTTTTTATATTAACTTTTTATGTGTTATATATTTAAATATAACGTTCTTCGTATTACGCCACATAATATTCACCTCGACAGCAAAATGAGAAAAAATGACAAAATATTTGAAAACAGCATATCGTTAGAATTTCCCATAGACAGTCTCACGAGTTGGAGATAAAAATATTTTATTCCGTACTGCGACGGCACTGCTGTCTTAATTGAATGAAGAATCTGTATAAATGTATGTTTCTCGCATTGTGATAAAACAGCGGTACATAGAGCCATCCAATTTTGAATGACGTAATCGTACTGCGAATATTCGATTTGCATCGAATTACTCTGAATGTCCGTTTCACTTTTCAAAGTGTTGGCACCAAATATTATCGCGCTGTATTACATTTGAAAAAATTAAATAATGAAAAATCTGCACAAATGTATATATGTTTCTCGCATTGTGATAAAACAACGGCACCTAGAGCCCTCAAATTTTGAATGGCGTAATCCTTCTGATAATATGGGCATATGGAAGCCCAAATTTGAAATTTGGAACTTGCTTTATTATCGATTAACGAATTTTTGATTAAAATAACTCAAGGATTTCAAAGCGAGCAATGGCAACGTTGTACAGAAAAAACATTTTTATCTCCATCGCTTGAGACTTTGTATCGGAAATTCTAAAGATATGCTGAATTTAAAATTATTTTGCGATATTGCTCATGAACTGAATTTTATGGTTTAAGTTCGAAAAACATGATATTTAATGAATAAAAGTAACACACAAAATGTTAAACAAACGCCCCTTTGGACGTAATTTAAAATCTGAAACCTTTCAGATTTTAATTTTTAGTCCAAAGGGATTTGATTCCCGAAGGACTATTGCTTTCGTTTTGGCATTTTGCGTCGAACTCCTATAAATGTCGGTTCACTTTTCAAACTGTTGCCACAAAATGTTAGAGTCCTGCATTATATTTGAAGAAATTAAATAATGAAAAACCTGCATAAATGTATGTATATTTCTCGCATTGTGATAAAACAACGGTATCTAGAGCCATGTAATTTTGAATGACGTAATCCTACTGAGAATATGGGCATCTGAAATCCCAAATTTGAAATTAGGAATTTGTTTTATTATTGATTTTCTATTTTGTAAAACTTCAACGAATTTTTCAGTAACAAATTCAACGATTTAAAAGCGAGCAATGGCAACACTCTATGGGGGGAAAAAAACCTTTTTATGTCTAGCGCGTCGAACAGTGTATCGGAAATTCTAAAGATATGCTTATTTTAAAATTATTTTGCGACATTGCTATTGAAATAATTTTTATGGTTTAAGTGCAAATACAAAATGTTGAAAACACGCACCTTTGGACGTAATTTAAAATCTGAAACATTTCAGATTTTTTGTTTGTATTTTTAGTTTATTGATAATTTTGTCAGTTTTAAATAAAAACTTACTACTATTTTTCATTATTAATACAAAGAATGTAGTAAGATTAAAACAAATTCAGTTACTGCAGACTGGCGACAAATCAATTCCAGCTTCGATTGATTAATGTCTCATTTAAAACAAAAATCATTTCATTTCGAACAGCAGTGGTAAATGATTATCGTGTATATCGAATTCATGTTAATATTAGTTTTCTATACATCTAATAAATTTAGAACTTAACTACTAAATAAAGCAATTGGAATTTATTTAGCTGAAGCACAGAAAAAAAAAAAAAAAAAAAAACATCCTAGAATGCGCGGTGTTTTGAAACAGGTTTTGTGACCTAAAAAATAACCAGGCTTGCCGTGTACAGAATGTCTATTACCTGATGCATATAATTTGACACTATCAGGCTTCTTTTTAGTCAGTGTAAGCACAATTAAATTAATAAACGGCACTTAAATATAGGTTGCGATGTTTAATATTTGTGCGCAGTGTTATTAAAGAGGTTTAAGGTAAATAAAAAGAAAACAAAACACATATACTAACTTAAGAGATTCCCCGCAGCTTGTGCATTTTCGAAAGCTAAGTCTATAATTAGATTTAAATGTAAGGAGTAAATATTGTCTTAATAAACTTATTGCATTTTTGTTTTGTTTTGTTTTTTAAGATAAGGTTTTGAATGCTCTTACAGATTGGAAAAATGGTGGCAATTTGTGTGAAGTTAGTGTTGTATCACGGATGAGTGCTGAAGATGGTAGCAAAAATGATTAATCGATAATCTTTAGCTTTCCATTAAGTGTTACTATTTCAATTAATCATTACTATGAGTGTAAATTAATTTTTCCTCTTCACCTTTTCGTTTTCGAGCTGAGTTATTATCCAAATTGTGTATTACCTTTATTTATTAAATATCATGTTCTTCGCACTTAGACGTATAGTATTGCCATTGCTCGCTTTGAAATTGTTTGTTAATAAAAAATCGTTAAAGTTTTACAAAATGTGAAACAGATAACAAAACTAATCCGAAATTCAAAATCCGGGCTCCCAGGTGCCCCTGTTAGGGTGGATGATTACGTTATTCAAAATTTGATGGCTCTAGGTACCGTCGTTTTTTCACAGCGTGAGAAACATATCTAAATTTATGCACATTATGCTTCCTTTAATTTCTTTTAAAATAATGCAGGGCGATAGCATTTGGTGGCAACAATTTGAAAAGTTATTCAGTCTTGTACAGTGATTCAACAGAAAAATCCCGTTTCGAGCCAACGCTCCTTTGAGTTAATATACTTTGTAGAGACATTAGGTATTTTTTGGAAGCAGGCAAGATGAAAAATGAGCAATCACCTTCGCCGGGAATCGAACCACGGACCTCTGGAATACCGGCCCAGCGTGCAGAACCACTACAGCGCGAAGGCACGCTAGGAAGGCGAAAGAAATACCTTATAACTTCAAACTTAATTCAGCACAAAGATATGACATATGTGAAATTTCGTGTTCATTTTAGCCATGGATAGCGAGAAAAATGATCATGTTATATATATATAATATATGCACAGTAACCCGTATTTTGTATTTTCCGAAAAGAGTCAATAAACGCAATTTCAAATTTTCTTATAATTCATAATGCATAATTACTGGCATTTTGATGTTGAAGCAATGGAGGAATAAGTTTAAAATGAAGTAAAGAGCTCGTATGAAAGAGAAAAATGTGTCCTGAAGGACATACTTTAGAAAGCTCGGATCAATAAAATACATTGCAAATGACTTACTTCTGTTAACTTTTATTATTGTATCCAAAGTTATAGAATTTGACTTTCCTTGGTAGCGTAAACTGCTATCAAACTCCTACTAAACTACTGTCAAACAGACATGGAACGAATTATCGTTTGGTCTGAAGTAAGAGTAGAATCTTGAAAATATTTAAAGCAAAATTTTTACTAAATCAGTACTTTAACCTAATCGCCCGTGTCTACTTCTTAACAACCACCACTTGTGGCGATGAAACCTAAAGTAACAGTCAAATTTAAATTTAAAACTAAGCTTAATAGTCAAAGACTACACAACTCATTTGACGCGAAGTTGACTCAAAACTTCTCACCGGCGTAGCAATTAGATGTCGGCAGCAATCACGCAAAGGCGAGAATTTAGTCTTATCAGAACTGGCGAACCTAGTAATGTGGCCTCGTGAGGCAGAAACACGCTTTGTCTTACAATCCCAAACCTTCGACTTAAATGCTCCCTAACTGATTTGCATTCTGGTAAGGAAACGGAGAGGAGAAGGGATAGCAAAGCTGAAATTGTAAATAATTAGTTTATTAAAATAATAATATCCCTAAAAAGTGCAATAAGTTATTCGTACAGAAATATAATTACCATAATTTACGTTTTCGTTTTCAAAATTATTGATGATATTAATTATATATAGGGTTACTACATTTTAAAAACAAGAACCGCGGACAATGTGCTTTGGGTGGAAAGATATGAACCAGCTATAATCGAGTCAAAATGAGTTTTTAATTGATGTATGCAAAGTGTATGGCCGATACATGTGCTTTTATCATACAATACTGTACTCTGTATAGTATATAACATTGTATCACCTTGTGAATTCCATTTATAAAATTAAACAAAAACTTATTGATTTAATTATTGTCTCCACTTTTCTCCCGCAAATTTTCTGCGGATGTTCATGTCCAGGAAACTTTATAAAAGATAATTTAAGCAGTTGGCAAGTTTACTTCATGCACATTATACAAGCCACTATGACAGATGAAAGTTGTTTAAAGGAATAAAAGAAACTAATCCAGCGTTGACAACAAAATATTCAAGGTTTTCAAAAAATAAACTGCATATTTTTTGAAGCATGTCTACTTTAGAAGATGATGTTTAGATAGCTGACATTTTGTTTCGTTCGCTCTTGCACATTTTTCATGACTGATATTTTTCTTAGAAATTCTTTGTTGGATTCACAAAAATCGCTATATGAATAGCTGAAATTCCCTTTCAAGTACAAATATTTTTTAGTGTTGACAAATGCAATAGACTTCTTTCAGGAAAATCAAATGTTGTTCGTAGTTGAAAAAAAAAAAAAAAAAAAAAAAAAAAAAAAACCTTTCGTTCTAAATTTGATGCACTTAGCGCTAAAACTGATTAGCAAGATTTAAATCAGTTTCATTTAGAAATTCGGGATATTTTTCAATCCCAAACAATTGTCATAACGTTACCCCTACCTATATGAAAACACTGAATTATCATAAAGTTACCCATACCTTTATGAAAACACTGAGTTGTCATAAAGTTGCCCATACCTTTATGACAACACTGAATTGTCATAAAGTTACCCATACCTTTACGAAAACACTGAATTGTCATAAAGTTACCCATACCTTTACGAAAACACTGAATTGTTATAAAGTTACCCATACCTTTATGAAAACATTGAATTGGAATAAAGGTGGCTGCAGCTTTAGGAAAAACACTGGAATGGCATAATGGTTCCTGTATTTTTATTTTCACTTTAGAATGCAGTAGGTCAGAATAACTTTTCATGCTGCTTTTCCCAGAAGGGAATCACGTATTCACAATAAATTAAACTATGTTTTCCGAAAACAACGCGTCAGATGGAATCGCTTACGAAAACGTAGAGGAGAAACAAAAAAAAAAAAAAAAAAAAAAAAAAACCTTTCGTTCTAAATTTGATGCACTTAGCGCTAAAACTGATTAGCAAGATTTAAATCAGTTTCATTTAGAAATTCGGGATATTTTTCAATCCCAAACAATTGTCATAACGTTACCTCTACCTATATGAAAACACTGAATTATCATAAAGTTACCCATACCTTTATGAAAACACTGAGTTGTCATAAAGTTGCCCATACCTTTATGACAACACTGAATTGTCATAAAGTTACCCATACCTTTACGAAAACACTGAATTGTCATAAAGTTACCCATACCTTTACGAAAACACTGAATTGTCATAAAGTTACCCATACCTTTACGAAAACACTGAGTTGTCATAAAGTTACCCATACCTTTACGAAAACACTGAATTGTTATAAAGTTACTCATACCTTTATGAAAACATTGAATTGGAATAAAGGTGGCTGCAGCTTTAGGAAAAACACTGGAATGGCATAATGGTTCCTGTATTTTTATTTTCACTTTAGAATGCAGTAGGTCAGAATAACTTTTCATGCTGCTTTTCCCAGAAGGGAATCACGTATTCACAATAAATTAAACTATGTTTTCCGAAAACAACGCGTCAGATGGAATCGCTTACGAAAACGTAGAGGAGAAACAAAAAAAAAAAAAAAAAAAAAAAAAAAAAAAAAAAAACCTTTCGTTCTAAATTTGATGCACTTAGCGCTAAAACTGATTAGCAAGATTTAAATCAGTTTCATTTAGAAATTCGGGATATTTTTCAATCCCAAACAATTGTCATAACGTTACCCCTACCTATATGAAAACACTGAATTATCATAAAGTTACCCATACCTTTATGAAAACACTGAGTTGTCATAAAGTTGCCCATACCTTTATGACAACACTGAATTGTCATAAAGTTACCCATACCTTTACGAAAACACTGAATTGTCATAAAGTTACCCATACCTTTACGAAAACACTGAATTGTTATAAAGTTACCCATACCTTTATGAAAACATTGAATTGGAATAAAGGTGGCTGCAGCTTTAGGAAAAACACTGGAATGGCATAATGGTTCCTGTATTTTTATTTTCACTTTAGAATGCAGTAGGTCAGAATAACTTTTCATGCTGCTTTTCCCAGAAGGGAATCACGTATTCACAATAAATTAAACTATGTTTTCCGAAAACAACGCGTCAGATGGAATCGCTTACGAAAACGTAGAGGAGAAACAAACAAAAAAAAAAAAAAAAAAAAAAAAAAAAAACCTTTCGTTCTAAATTTGATGCACTTAGCGCTAAAACTGATTAGCAAGATTTAAATCAGTTTCATTTAGAAATTCGGGATATTTTTCAATCCCAAACAATTGTCATAACGTTACCCCTACCTATATGAAAACACTGAATTATCATAAAGTTACCCATACCTTTATGAAAACACTGAGTTGTCATAAAGTTGCCCATACCTTTATGACAACACTGAATTGTCATAAAGTTACCCATACCTTTACGAAAACACTGAATTGTCATAAAGTTACCCATACCTTTACGAAAACACTGAATTGTTATAAAGTTACCCATACCTTTATGAAAACATTGAATTGGAATAAAGGTGGCTGCAGCTTTAGGAAAAACACTGGAATGGCATAATGGTTCCTGTATTTTTATTTTCACTTTAGAATGCAGTAGGTCAGAATAACTTTTCATGCTGCTTTTCCCAGAAGGGAATCACGTATTCACAATAAATTAAACTATGTTTTCCGAAAACAACGCGTCAGATGGAATCGCTTACGAAAACGTAGAGGAGAAACAAACAAAAAAAAAAAAAAAAAAAAAAAAAAAACCTTTCGTTCTAAATTTGATGCACTTAGCGCTAAAACTGATTAGCAAGATTTAAATCAGTTTCATTTAGAAATTCGGGATATTTTTCAATCCCAAACAATTGTCATAACGTTACCCCTACCTATATGAAAACACTGAATTATCATAAAGTTACCCATACCTTTATGAAAACACTGAGTTGTCATAAAGTTGCCCATACCTTTATGACAACACTGAATTGTCATAAAGTTACCCATACCTTTACGAAAACACTGAATTGTCATAAAGTTACCCATACCTTTACGAAAACACTGAATTGTTATAAAGTTACCCATACCTTTATGAAAACATTGAATTGGAATAAAGGTGGCTGCAGCTTTAGGAAAAACACTGGAATGGCATAATGGTTCCTGTATTTTTATTTTCACTTTAGAATGCAGTAGGTCAGAATAACTTTTCATGCTGCTTTTCCCAGAAGGGAATCACGTATTCACAATAAATTAAACTATGTTTTCCGAAAACAACGCGTCAGATGGAATCGCTTACGAAAACGTAGAGGAGAAACAAAAAAAAAAAAAAAAAAAAAAGCAAAGGGTAAACGTCGTCGCACAAAACATTATAGGATAGAAGAAAGCAAAGTGAAAATCTCTTAGATTCTAAACATCGTATAGTCTATCGTAGGAGAATAATAATAATAATAAAAAAAGTACAAAAACTTTACACTTTTAAAATATCATTGTTAAAAAATTAAAAAAAAAACTGCTAATCGTTGCATCTTAATAGTACCATAGACATGAGTTTTCTGACTTGTAAAGTTTCTGAGTTTTACCTGAATTTTCGCGTATTTATTTGTGAGCACAAGAAGAAGTAATACCTGTATTTCGTATTTCTGCGTATTAACAAATAAATTTTTGGTAAAAAAGAGAGAAAGGAAGTTAAGCGTAAAAATCGATAAATTAATGAAAAGTAATGCGAAGTATAGGAGTATCTAGATACCTTATAACTAAAAGTCATTATTTAACCGACCTCTTTTATAAATATGTATAAGTAGATTTTCATGAAGAAATACAGTATTAAAATGATCAAAGTAATCAGTCTCATAAATTTAAAATTCTCTTAGCTGTTTGTTATACAAAGCATTAATTTCTAATAATCTCCAAAAATTTAAGTTTTTACTTAAATTCAGTAAAAACTTTTCAGGAAAAAATTATTAGTTAATGCAAGGTTAAAGTAAGTAAAATATCGATAATAAAATTAAGTAAAATACTGAGATAAAAATAGTATTACTTATTTCTTCTTATATTCATAAATCTTTACATGAAAATTCACTTAAAATTCTTTCAGTCAGACAACGCAAGTCTGCTATTTTATATTACTACAATATTTTGTACGACGATGTTTCAAATCTGGAAAAATATTGCAACGCTTTATTATCTACTACATTGTTTTAGAACCGCTGTAGTTTCACTTCACTTTCTTTTCTCCCATAATGTTTTATACGACGACGTTTTGCCCTTGCATTGTTTTCTCCGCGATGTTTTCACCTTATAACCAAATTATACTTTATTTTTACCGAAATGACAAACTGCCCTACGCATAAAAGGCAAAATGATTTCATACAATTTTAGAAGAAGAAATAAGGAAAAACACTTAATAATGAATATGAAAAGTGAAGTTTTTTACTCATTGAGTAACACTGAATTTCTATAACGTATCTTTAATTATGTCCATGTAAAAAGGTCTCTAATAGTCAATATAAAAATTTGACTAAGTTCTCTAGAGGGATCTGAGCTTCAAACTCACTCACGAAAAGCTGTTGCGTTTTTTTCTGACGCCAGTTGTTATGTTATTTTCTTCCTTCACGTTCGTACGGGGTTTGTGTGGATTTGGAGTGAATAACGACGACAGCACTTGATGGGATATCGAAACACACTTTTTTTTACCAATATTCATCAGGGCAGCTCCAAAATACTTTTCCAGTCGACGAAGGTCTACTATAAACTCGCTGGAACAATCAGCGACACAGCCTTCAGGTTATCAAGCTAGAATGGTGGAGACAGCTTCACTGCAAAGCACCAGAGTACAGCTCCCGACTCTGCTCGGTCGTTCTCGGAACTCCACGTACTCTCGAGATTCTCCACGCTACAACTCGCGATGCACTCGACGATACACAGAGCACAGCTCCCGACTCTTCGGTTCAATCGTTCCCGGAGCTCAACACGCTCTCTCGACGATACGCTAACCGCGATACACTAAGAGACTCTTTCGGTGCACTCGACGACCCACTCGGCACTCGCTGCCCGGCTGTCAAGTCGATCGACTCCGCACGGACTGACTAACTCGATACTCTAGACGAGGCACCCTCTGACTGCGGACGAGCAGGGTTTATATAGCTTTCGGCTTGTGTTCGAGAACATTCTGGGCTAAACAGGTAAGAATTTGTTCCAGAAGGTTCTACATCCGTGCCTGGCATATCGCCAATTTTGTCGCCAAATGTCACGATTTCTCGCCAAATTTGACAACCCTGCCTTCCTTGCCATTTTTATGGCAAACCTAAAACTGCATTGCTGGGAAGCTATCTTACGGCGTCTGTACATTTCGTAACAGTATCTTTAATTATGTTCATATAAAACGGTCTCTAATAGTCAATACGAAAACTTTACTAAGTTCTCCAGTGTGATCTGAGCTTCAAACTCATTCACGACAAGTTCAAAGTTTTTATTTCACACAAAGTTTCTAATATTTAATCCAACTATCCTATCAGCGAGAGTTTAGAGACTGCTCAATACAGCTCGCGTCCCGGATTCGAACACAAGCGAACGGGCTGGCCGCAGTGTTAGTATTGGTGATTTTCCACATGTGTAGTGGAAGCTAGCAAGCTTGTTTCCCTTCGAAAGTCTTTCACGAAGGCTTCCCTTAGACAGATAGTCATGTGTTCTTTACCATATTTAAATAACTTAACCTCATCTGATATTTAGCCCGACCCCAAAGACAAATTTTTTAGGAGTAATTAATATGCATTTCCAAACTTGTTCTGCCTTCCAAAATTCTCATGATAGCCAGTTTCATGCAAAACAGTAGCAAAAGAATTTCTGTGTGGCAGCAAAGTCTTGAAGTATATGATTTTGCTGTCATACTGAGAGATGTTCTTTACTGGCTAGTTCGTTTTATTGCAAGAATTGGCTGTTGAATTTACAGTCTTTTACTCACACACGAAACACAAAAGCTTTGCATAACTACCTGCTAATCATAAAAAGGAACCCAGTATTTTCAGGTCTGTCTATTCATCTGTTTATAGTCCCTGTATTTTATTTTAAAGGAGACTGATTTCAAATTTTCATATAATTTTTAGGTATATTATATATATGTGATAAACACAAACTCAGAAGTAATGACCAGCAGGAATTTTATGGCGTAGAAGAGTTGATCCATAATGAATAGAAAATTGGAGGCGAATTCAGATTAAATCTTCATTTTTACTTCCTTGAACGAAGTAAAAAGGAAGTATTGTAATCGCGAAAAGTTTCAGGCATCATATTTCAACGCAAATATCCATTTTCACCGTTATCGAATGCAATTCAACGATGTTTTTGCTTGCCAGCTGTACGTAAGGACAGAATAAAGAACTCTTTCCCCCCCAAAAAAAAAATTTGTAAAACTAATTTAAAAGGAATTCTAAAGAGAATTTTTCGTCGCGTCTGTGCGTACCTACGTATGTATCTCGCATAACTCAAAAACGAGTAGCCTCAGAAGGTTGAAATTTTGTATATAGGACTGCTATAACATGTAGATGTGCACCTCGTATTTTGGTTGCAATCGGCCGCACCGAAAGTATATAAATATATATATATATGCACTCTGTTGCTCGGTTCAGTGATCTCAGTTTCTTTCTTCGTATATGTTTGTAAATTGTGCATTTTTTGCTTTAAAAGATTGAATTATGCTGTTCTTCTCTTCCGGTTCAGGTTTTTATGCCTTTAGTAAATTTGTCTGCAATATTTTTAGAATTATCAACAATTCAAAAATTGTTTAAGTGCCGCTAAGCCTAATAATTTTTGCCATGACGGCAATTGCTTGTTTACATTTGAAACAACAGAAGAGTAAATTTGTTGCCAATCTGGAGAAAGTAAGCTTCGCAATAACAAAGATAACGCCTTCTTTTATTATTGGGAATTAAATCATGCTTAATCCATTCTGGAATTTATTCGAGGAAGTAAGTGTTTAAGATTTACTTCATAATTTTCAATAGAGATTTTGAGTTTTCATGAATTTTTTTTTGCCTTATGTATTTTGCAATTTTTATGTATTTTGAGAAATACTGAATCGTCTGTGAAAATTTTTTTTTTTTTTTTTTTTTTTTTTTGTTGTTGTTGGTTTTGTTGTTGTTCTTTGCTTAATTTGTTCTATACATCGTTTTATATTTATTATATTATTTGAATAGAACATAAGGCAACGGATAAATAATTCTTAAGATGATATAAATTTTGTGCATTCTGAGTTAAAAAATGATTGAAATGTAGCGCTGTTAAGTGAGCCTAGGGTCAGTGTGTCGCTATGGTAAAAAAATATAATGAATTTTAAAGAGTGCCTTTATTCTGTTGTGGTTTATGGGCTATCGACGAAGTAATTCAATCCAATAAGTTTAAATGAAATGCAAGAAAAAATGCGTATAGTTTAATATTCCGTACAAGGAAGTCATGTGGTGCACACATCAGATTTTTTATTTCAGCAAACATGTTGTGGCCACAATCACGTCGGCACATTAATTGTGCCTATTCGAAAAAGCTTCCATTTTAGATAAATTTGCGGTAAGATAGAAGGAACAGACAAACAGCAGTCCAGCTAGACCAAAGCGTTTTATGTATAGGGTGAAATGTTATTTCAGACTGAGTTAGTTTTGGTTATCATTGCATTTTGATTGGATAGCTAATATTGCTGTAAAATTATTATTGGCTGCTTGAGTTCCATTTACATCATTAGAATTACGTAAGAGTCATATGATATAGATTAGTCTCGAAATGACGAAGTGCAAATAGAGATTACAAATAGAATCTATTTTTAGAACTGAGAACAGAAATTTACATTGCCAATTTAATCTTTTATATATGCTTTATTTTTCTTACATATATATGCTAAATTCGGCTCCGTGTAAACAGTCATGTGATTCGCTCCGTCTTAGTCTTCCAGTGAAGTAACACCGAACACATAAGAAGTTTTAAAGTAAAACCCTTTTGTTAGAACATCAATTTAACAGCTCACAGGTTTCGTATAATTAGTAGACCACCAAGACACCACCTTAAAACTACAATTTAAGAATGAAACTCTTAAAGGAATGTAGTGTTGTGAGTTGGGGCTTTGGACCCTCGAACCGCGCGAACAAACACGTCTAGCAAGAGGCTTTAAAACCGATTCAAGTAAATCTAATGCCGGGCGTAAGGTCAGTGGCCGCTGCCAAAAGTCTCCTTTAATTTCAAGAAGTATATTCTTCTACCTGTTAACTAATTTATATACTGGTACGGCCCAATTAACATAAGTGGGAGTAAAGGTAAAAATAATGAAATAATGGAATTTAAAAAGGAAAAAAATCTGAAAGGGTTCAGATTTTAAATTACGTCCAAAGGGGGTGTTTTTTAACATTTTGTGTGTTACTTTTATTTATTAAATATCACGTTCTTCGCACTTAAACCATGAAATTCAGTTCAACAGTAATGTCGCAAAATAATTTTTTACTGAGCACATCTTTAGAATTTCCGATACACAGTCTCGCGCGCTGGAGATAAAAATGTTTTTTCTGTACAACGTTGTCATTGCTCGCTTTGAAATCCTTGAATTTGTTAATCAAAAATTCGTTAAAGTTTAACAAAATATGAAATCGATAATGATACAAATTCCAAATTTGGGCTTCCAGATTCCCATATTCGCAATACAATTACGTCATTCAAAATTGGATGGCTCTATGTACCCTTAAATAATAAATAACTCGAAATACCGTTGTTTTATCACAATACGAGAAACATACATACATTTATGCAGATTTTTCATTATTTAATATCTTCAAATATAATACAGAGCGGTAGTATTTGGTAGCAACAGTTTGAAAAGTGAAACGAACATGCAGAGTGATTCGACGCAAAATCGCAAAATGAAAACAATAGTCCCTCAGGGACAAAGCTCGTGTGGACAAATAAATATACAATAGTACATATAGAATAGAATTACTTTCAGATAGTAAAGATAAAAATAATAAAATAATTGAATAATAAACATAAAATACTACATATAGAATAGCAATATTTGCTATTCTATATGTAGTATTTTATGTTTCTTGCAATGCTTGTTCTTCGAGGATTTAAGAACTGTCTGTTCCTTTGAATCATGGGGCCCACCAGCGGCCGAGCGGTAAAGTCGCTGAACACTGGTAGTTCGGTCCGAGGTTCGAATCCCGCGAACGGGCTGGCTGCATGGGCGCTTTCGTGGTTTTCCCCATGTGTAACGTGTATACGACCCAGTTTCCCCTAGAAAGTCCTCCACGAAAGGCATCCCTCCCCTTAGGCAGATAGCCCTCGTGTGCTTTGCCATAATTAAATGACCTATCCAATGTGAATCCTGTCGAAATTTCGAATCTTATACGAGATTTTCGGATCCTAACTTAAAAAATGATTAAAAACCGATTTTTTAACAGCCTAATAAAAGCATTCAGTTAAAAAAACGCGATTATTGCAAGTTCAAAGATGTCTAGATTCCTCATGGCTTCACACTGCAAAAAATGCGTTTTAATAGACTATTAAAATAAACAAGTTTTTCTTTTTTTAGTTTTCTAAAAATAATTTCGAGCTCCATCTTTAATATTTATCTAAGTTAACCTGTAAAATAACTCTTCCCCCTCCTAAACTCGATTTGATTTAAGAAACTTCTGAAAAAAGTTAAATATTTGAATTATTACTCAAATCTAGTTTCACGAAATTATGCTGAGAAAATCAGCATCAAGATTCAAGCACTTTAATTACACACTTCTTTTACAAAATTTCATTTGTATCTTTTTAATAAATGTATGAATAGTTTTAATATCTACTTGTTGAATTTTTTCCCTTCATTAAGCGCAGGTTGTAATTTTTGCTTTTATTAAAATCTTTTAATATAAAATTAAGAAAAAGTTTTTTTTTATGCCTTCTTTTTTTCATTCTTATCTTAAGAATGCGAGAATCTTGAGAACTTTCTAAGATAAGAATTCGAGGCTTCCTTCGGCTCACTCGGATTCGAGAAAATTTTAGATTTATTCCATTTTTATTTTCGAATCTTTTCATTTATCAGTTCATAATTGTTGTACTTTATATCTGTGAAGATTGGTTTCATAATTTCATAAGTTTCCTTGATATGTCCAGAATGCTCAATAATTACAAAAGCATGCTCAATTTCCCTATGAAAAATACAGGTTTAAAAATTCTTTCAAACAAGTCAATAAATATTTTAAAGCCGTTTATTCATTTCATAAGTCCATAATTTATAATTAAATTAGTAATAAATTAATTAAATTAGTAATAATTAGTAAAATAATTAAACTAGTAAATCGTTCCATCTTTTTCAATGATTCAAAGTTGCTAATCAAAATTTCTTTGCAATTAATTTATATAGTACACTGCAATTACAATATACAAATATTAATGAATTTACCATGGGTTACAAAATCAACTTTGTGAAACTATGCTACGTGGTATACAAGTATAATTTTTAACAAGTATAATTTTTAACTCAAATTACGTTGCATTACGAATAGCTAAAATGTTCAAAATATTTTTTCATCCCAAGTGACTATTATTTATTTTGTCAACCAGTTAATATTTGTTGAATATAAATTATATAAATGCTTATATTTATTGAATGTTTTTCTTTTTTATTATTCTTATATGAAAAATTTGAAACATTCGAGAACGTTTTAGGACTCGAATCGAATTATTTGGATTCCAGAAAATTTAGAAATTGCCCCATCATTCTCGAGTTATTTAAAAAATAAATAATATACTCTCTTTCATTCATGTGTATGGATTGCTATTAGGCAATAGTTTTCTATAAAATTATCATAAAAACCATGAAATTAAAAAAATATTTTATACTTCAATTAAATATTTCAGACCAAAATTGTATATTATGATACGAGTGATGAAGATTAAATAATAAGATAAAAATTATCCCTATGTAATACTTACTCATTTAAACACTAAGAAACATTGACATTTAACTAAGGATTATCAAAAATAATTATTATTATCAACTGATAAACATTACAAAATTTAACGTTTTTGAAATACGGAAAACTCATTAAGATTCCAAATGGTATTTTCAACCTTCTTATGCAAAAATTTACGTTTCGTTAGATTTAAAAAAAGAAAAAAGAATGAAAGAACCGATTTAGTTACGTTTCGGCTGATATTCGGGTCTTCTGAACATTCCAAGCGAATACGCATGCGCTTCACGTTACAGATCTGCGGTCATTGACCTCGAAATCAAGTGCACTTGTTGTTTCCATGGTTTCGCCCATTTCGTATTCTGGAGTGAAGTAAATGGATTATATTGGTCAAAGATGTCAGCTATTTAATTTATGAAGCCGGACAATAAAAATAAAAGTAAACAAAATATCCGTTTCCTATTTCCTGAACAGAGAATTCCAGTATTCTGAACAAGAGATCTGATTCCTTTATTTCCGGGTTTTCCGGAAGTGGAAGAAAGGATAAGTAACAATAAAAATTAACCCACTTATTCTCACTCCATAAACTATGTCTTTTTAAACGAGTGTGCGAGCTCATTTAGCTATGAACTTACAGATCTGAATATTTACTATGCATAAATCATTGATGAATTAAATAAAATAAATAATTATTAAACTGGTTGTTAAGAACACTAAGGAATAATTTTAAATTTTATTTCGTTCTTATGAGCTTAGTGTTAGTTTAACTGTTTGTTTGATCATCGTAACCGTTTGCACTGCCAGTCGCCTAGTTAATTATTGTTATAAGTAATTATTGTAAAAAAAAAAAAAAAACTATATAATAAATTTAATGAGTCCAACTAATAATTAATAATAATATAAATGAAGAACTGCGTTTATTACTTTTAAATCGTTTTGTATGTTAATCAATGGAAAACAGATTAAATTAAAAAAAAAAAAAAAATCTGAAAGCTTTCAAATTTTATATTACCCCCAAAGGGGTGTTTATTTAACGGTTTGGGTGTTACCTTTCTTTAATAAATATCATGTTATTCGCACTTAAACCATAAAATTCAATTCAACAGCAGTATCACAAAATAATTTAAAAAAAGCATATCTTCAGAATTTTCGATACACAGTCTCGCTCCCTAAAGAGATTTTTTTTTTTTTTTTTTCTCCGTACAGTGCTGCCATTGCTCGTTTTGAAATCATTGAGTTTCTTAATCAAAAACTCATAAATGCTTTACAATATATGGCATAGATAACAAAACAAATTCAAAATTCCAAATTTGGGATTCTAGATGCCCATATTCGCAATAGAGTTAGTTACGTTATTCAAAATTTGATGACTCTGGGTACCGTTGTTTTATTACAATGCGGGAAGCATACATACATTTATGCAAATTCTTCATTATTTTATTTCTTTAAATATAATACAGGGTTCTAATATTTGGTGGCAACAATTTAAAAAGTGATTCTCCGTTTCTAGTGAATAACCGAAAATGGCGAAATGAAATTAATCGACTAACGCCTTTTCGTCAGTTAAAGCACTTCTGTAATTGGAAGTCCATGACTACGCCCAACGTTTGTGAAATAGAGCACAGGCAGGGAATTTTAAGCCAGGTAAAGGGGGTGAGTAGGAGATACACGATTAGAAGTTATAGAACTCCTAAATGCAAAATTTGAACGTTGTACGGCTAATCGTTTTTGAGTTATGCGAAATACATATATACAGACGTCACCAAAAAAATTCCTTTTGGATCCATTTTAAATCCATTTTACAAACCGTTTAGGCAGGGAATTTTAAAAAATTTTGCCGTTTAGGCAGGGAATTTTAAAAAATTTTGCCGTTTAGGCAGGGAATTTTAAACAGGCAGGGAATTTTAAGCCAGGTAAAGGGGGTGAGTAGGAGATACACGATTAGAAGTTATAGAACTCCTATATGCAAAATTTGAACGTTGTACGGCTAATCGTTTTTGAGTTATGCGAAATACATATATACAGACGTCACCAAAAAAATTCCTTTTGGATCCATTTTAAATCCATTTTACAAACCGTTTAGGCAGGGAATTTAAAAAAATTTTGCCGTTTAGGCAGGGAATTTTAAAAAATTTTGCCGTTTAGGCAGGGAATTTTAAACAGGCAGGGAATTTTAAGCCAGGTAAAGGGGGTGAGTAGGAGATACACGATTAGAAGTTATAGAACTCCTATATGCAAAATTTGAACGTTGTACGGCTAATCGTTTTTGAGTTATGCGAAATACATATATACAGACGTCACCAAAAAAATTCCTTTTGGATCCATTTTAAATCCATTTTACAAACCGTTTAGGCAGGGAATTTAAAAAAATTTTGCCGTTTAGGCAGGGAATTTTAAAAAATTTTGCCGTTTAGGCAAGGAATTTTAAAATTTTTCCGTTTAGGCAGGGAATTTTAAACAGGCAGGGAATTTTAAGCCAGGTAAAGGGGGTGAGTAGGAGATACACGATTAGAAGTTATAGAACTCCTATATGCAAAATTTGAAGGTTGTACGGCTAATCGTTTTTGAGTTAAGCGAAATACATATATACAGACGTCACCAAAAAAATTCCTTTTGGATCCATTTTAAATCCATTTTACAAACCGTTTAGGCAGGGAATTTTAAAAAATTTTGCCGTTTAGGCAGGGAATTTTAAAATTTTGCCGTTTAGGCAGGGAATTTTAAACAGGCAGGGAATTTTAAGCCAGGTAAAGGGGGTGAGTAGGAGATACACGATTAGAAGTTATAGAACTCCTATATGCAAAATTTGAACGTTGTACGGCTAATCGTTTTTGAGTTATGCGAAATACATATATACAGACGTCACCAAAAAAATTCGTTTTGGATCCATTTTAAATCCATTTTACAAACCGTTTAGGCAGGGAATTTTAAAAAATTTTGCCGTTTAGGCAGGGAATTTTAAACAGGCAGGGAATTTTAAGCCAGTTAAAGGGGGTGAGTGGGAGATACACGATTAGAAGTTATAGAACTCCTATATGCAAATTTTGAACGTTGTACGGCTAATCGTTTTTGAGTTATGCGAAATACATATATACAGACGTCACCAAAAAAATTCCTTTTGGATCCATTTTAAATCCATTTTACAAACCGTTTAGGCAGGGAATTTAAAAAAATTTTGCCGTTTAGGCAGGGAATTTCAAAATTTTGCCGTTTAGGCAGGGAATTTTAAACAGGCAGGGAATTTTAAGCCAGGTAAAGGGGGTGAGTAGGAGATACACGATTAGAAGTTATAGAACTCCTATATGCAAAATTTGAACGTTGTACGGCTAATCGTTTTTGAGTTATGCGAAATACATATATACAGACGTCACCAAAAAAATTCCTTTTGGATCCATTTTAAATCCATTTTACAAACCGTTTAGGCAGGGAATTTAAAAAAATTTTGCGTTTAGGCAGGGAATTTTAAACAGGCGGGGAATTTTAAGCCAGGTAAAGGGGGTGAGTAGGAGATACACGATTAGAAGTTATAGAACTCCTATATGCAAAATTTGAACGTTGTACGGCTAATCGTTTTTGAGTTATGCGAAATACATTTATACAGACGTCACCAAAAAAATTCCTTTTGGATCCATTTTAAATCCATTTTACAAACCGTTTAGGCAGGGAATTTAAAAAAATTTTGCCGTTTAGGCAGGGAAATTTAAGCCAGGTAAAGGGGGTGAGTAGGAGATACACGATTAGAAGTTATAGAACTCCTATATGCAAAATTTGAACGTTGTACGGCTAATCGTTTTTGAGTTATGCGAAATACATATATACAGACGTCACCAAAAAAATTCCTTTTGGATCCATTTTAAATACATCTTACAAACCGTTTAGGCAGGGAATTTAAAAAAATTTTGCCGTATAGGCAGGGAATTTTAAAATTTTGCCGTTTAGGCAGGGAATTTTAAACAGGCAGGGAATTTTAAGCAAGGTAAAGGGGGTGAGTAGGAGATACACGGTTAGAAGTTATAGAACTCCTATATGCAAAATTTGAACGTTGTACGGCTAATCGTTTTTGAGTTAAGCGAAATACATATATACAGACCTCACCAAAAAAATTCCTTTTGGATCCATTTTAAATCCATTTTACAAACCGTTTAGGCAGGGAATTTAAAAAAATTTTGCCGTTTAGGCAGGGAATTTTAAGCCAGGTAAAGGGGGTGAGTAGGAGATACACGATTAGAAGTTATAGAACTCCTATATGCAAAATTTGAACGTTGTATGGCTAATCGTTTTTGAGTTATGCGAAATATATATATACAGACGTCACCAAAAAAATTCCTTTTGGATCCATTTTAAATACATTTTACAAACCGTTTAGGCAGGGAATTTAAAAAAATTTTGCCGTATAGGCAGGGAATTTTAAAATTTTGCCGTTTAGGCAGGGAATTTTAAACAGGCAGGGAATTTTAAGCCAGGTAAAGGGGGTGAGTAGGAGATACACGGTTAGAAGTTATAGAACTCCTATATGCAAAATTTGAACGTTGTACGGCTAATCGTTTTTGAGTTAAGCGAAATACATATATACAGACCTCACCAAAAAAATTCCTTTTGGATTCATTTTAAATCCATTTTACAAACCGTTTAGGCAGGGAATTTTAAAAAATTTTGCCGTTTAGGCAGGGAATTTTAAAATTTTTCCGTTTAGGCAGGGAATTTTAAACAGGCAGGGAATTTTAAGCCAGGTAAAGGGGGTGAGTAGGAGATACACGATTAGAAGTTATAGAACTCCTATATGCAAAATTTGAACGTTGTACGGCTAATCGTTTTTGAGTTATGCGAAATACATATATACAGACGTCACCAAAAAAATTCCTTTTGGATCCACTTTAAATCCATTTTACAAACCGTTTAGGCAGGGAATTTAAAAAAATTTTGCCGTTTAGGCAGGGAATTTTTAAAATTTTGCCGTTTAGACAGGGAATTTTAAACAGGCAGGGAATTTTAAGCCAGGTAAAGGGGGTGAGTAGGAGATACACGATTAGAAGTTATAGAACTCCTATATGCAAAATTTGAACGTTGTACGGGTAATCGTTTTTGAGTTATGCGAAATACATATATACAGACGTCACCAAAAAAATTCCTTTTGGATCCATTTTAAATCCATTTTACAAACCGTTTAGGCAGGGAATTTTAAAAAATTTTGCCGTTTAGGCAGGGAATTTTAAAATTTTGCCCTTTAGGCAGTGAATTTTAAACAGGCAGGGAATTTTAAGCCAGGTAAAGGGGCTGAGTAGGAGATACACGATTAGAAGTTATAGAACTCCTATATGCAAAATTTGAACGTTGTACGGCTAATCGTTTTTGAGTTATGCGAAATACATATATACAGACGTCACCAAAAAAATTCCTTTTGGATCCATTTTAAATCCATTTTACAAACCGTTTAGGCAGGGAATTTAAAAAAATTTTGCCGTTTAGGCAGGGAATTTTAAAATTTTGCCGTTTAGGCAGGGAATTTTAAACAGGCAGGGAATTTTAAGCCAGGTAAAGGGGGTGAGTAGGAGATACACGATTAGAAGTTATAGAACTCCTATATGCAAAATTTGAACGTTGTACGGCTAATCGTTTTTGAGTTATGCGAAATACATATATACAGACGTCACCAAAAAAATTCCTTTTGGATCCATTTTAAATCCATTTTACAAACCGTTTAGGCAGGGAATTTAAAAAAATTTTGCCGTTTAGGCAGGGAATTTTAAACAGGCAGGGAATTTTAAGCCAGGTAAAGGGGGTGAGTAGGAGATACACGATTAGAAGTTATAGAACTCCTATATGCAAAATTTGAACGTTGTACGGCTAATCGTTTTTGAGTTATGCGAAATACATATATACAGACGTCACCAAAAAATTCCTTTTGGATCCATTTTAAATCCATTTTACAAACCGTTTAGGCAGGGAATTTAAAAAAATTTTGCCGTTTAGGCAGGGAATTTTAAAATTTTTCCGTTTAGGCAGGGAATTTTAAACAGGCAGGGAATTTTAAGCCAGGTAAAGGGGATGAGTAGGAGATACACGATTAGAAGTTATAGAACTCCTATATGCAAAATTTGAACGTTGTACGGCTAATCGTTTTTGAGTTATGCGAAATACATGTATACAGACGTCACCAAAAAAATTCCTTTTGGATCCATTTTAAATCCATTTTACAAACCGTTTAGGCAGGGAATTTAAAAAAATTTTGCCGTTTAGGCAGGGAATTTTAAAATTTTTCCGTTTAGGCAGGGAATTTTAAACAGGCAGGGAATTTTAAGCCAGGTAAAGAGGGTGAGTAGGAGATACACAATTAGAAGTTATAGAACTCCTATATGCAAAATTTGAACGTTGTACGGCTAATCGTTTTTGAGTTATGCGAAATACATATATACAGACGTCACCAAAAAAATTCCTTTTGGATCCATTTTAAATCCATTTTACAAACCGTTTAGGCAGGGAATTTAAAAAAATTTTGCCGTTTAGGCAGGGAATTTAAAAAAATTTTGCCGTTTAGGCAGGGAATTTTAAAATTTTGCCGTTTAGGCAGGGAATTATAAACAGGCAGGGAATTTTAAGCCAGGTAAAGGGGGTGAGTAGGAGATACACGATTAGAAGTTATAGAACTCCTGTATGCAAAATTTGAACGTTGTACGGCTAATCGTTTTTGAGTTATGCGAAATACATATATACAGACGTCACCAAAAAAATTCCTTTTGGATCCATTTTAAATCCATTTTACAAACCGTTTAGGCAGGGAATTTAAAAAAATTTTGCCGTTTAGGCAGGGAATTTTAAACAGGCAGGGAATTTTAAGCCAGGTAAAGGGGGTGAGTAGGAGATACACGATTAGAAGTTATAGAACTCCTATATGCAAAATTTGAACGTTGTACGGCTAATCGTTTTTGAGTTATGCGAAATACATATATACAGACGTCACCAAAAAATTCCTTTTGGATCCATTTTAAATCCATTTTACAAACCGTTTAGGCAGGGAATTTAAAAAAATTTTGCCGTTTAGGCAGGGAATTTTAAAATTTTTCCGTTTAGGCAGGGAATTTTAAACAGGCAGGGAATTTTAAGCCAGGTAAAGGGGGTGAGTAGGAGATACACGATTAGAAGTTATAGAACTCCTATATGCAAAATTTGAACGTTGTACGGCTAATCGTTTTTGAGTTATGCGAAATACATGTATACAGACGTCACCAAAAAAATTCCTTTTGGATCCATTTTAAATCCATTTTACAAACCGTTTAGGCAGGGAATTTAAAAAAATTTTGCCGTTTAGGCAGGGAATTTTAAAATTTTTCCGTTTAGGCAGGGAATTTTTAAGCCAGGTAAAGGGGGTGAGAAGGAGATACACAATTAGAAGTTATAGAACTCCTATATGCAAAATTTGAACGTTGTACGGCTAATCGTTTTTGAGTTATGCGAAATACATATATACAGACGTCACCAAAAAAATTCCTTTTGGATCCATTTTAAATCCATTTTACAAACCGTTTAGCAGGGAATTTAAAAAAATTTTGCCGTTTAGGCAGGGAATTTTAAAATTTTGCCGTTTAGGCAGGGAATTTTAAACAGGCAGGGAATTTTAAGCCAGGTAAAGGGGGTGAGTAGGAGATACACGATTAGAAGTTATAGAACTCCTATATGCAAAATTTGAACGTTGTACGGCTAATCGTTTTTGAGTTATGCGAAATACATATATACAGACGTCACCAAAAAAATTCCTTTTGGATCCATTTTAAATCCATTTTACAAACCGTTTAGGCAGGGAATTTAAAAAAATTTTGCCGTTTAGGCAGGGAATTTTAAGCCAGGTAAAGGGGGTGAGTAGGAGATACACGATTAGAAGTTATAGAACTCCTATATGCAAAATTTGAACGTTGTATGGCTAATCGTTTTTGAGTTATGCGAAATATATATATACAGACGTCACCAAAAAAATTCCTTTTGGATCCATTTTAAATCCATTTTACAAACCGTTTAGGCAGGAAATTTAAAAAAATTCTGCCGTTTAGGCAGGGAATTTTAAAATTTTGCCGTTTAGGCAGGGAATTTTAAACAGGCAGGGAATTTTAAGCCAGGTAAAGGGGGTGAGTAGGAGATACACGATTAGAAGTTATAGAACTCCTATATGCAAAATTTGAACGTTGTACGGCTAATCGTTTTTGAGTTATGCGAAATACATATATACAGACGTCACCAAAAAAATTCCTTTTGGATCCAATTTAAATCCATTTTACAAACCGTTTAGGGGGGGAATTTTAAAAAATTTTGCCGTTTAGGCAGGGAATTTTAAAATTTTGCCGTTTAGGCAGGGAATTTTAAACAGGCAGGGAATTTTAAGCCAGGTAAAGGGGGTGAGTAGGAGATACACGATTAGAAGTTATAGAACTCCTATATGCAAAATTTGAACGTTGTACGGCTAATCGTTTTTGAGTTATGCGAAATACATATATACAGACGTCACCAAAAAAATTCCTTTTGGATCCATTTTAAATCCATTTTACAAACCGTTTAGGCAGGGAATTTAAAAAAATTTTGCCGTTTAGGCAGGGAATTTTAAAAT
The DNA here is from genome assembly GCF_044657685.1 of Stegodyphus dumicola. Lineage (NCBI taxonomy): Eukaryota > Metazoa > Arthropoda > Arachnida > Araneae > Eresidae > Stegodyphus > Stegodyphus dumicola. The sequence goes on along the minus strand of NC_140774.1, from coordinate 154,694,154 downwards.
TTTGCCCTTTAGGCAGGGAATTTTAAACAGGCAGGGAATTTTAAGCCAGGTAAAGGGGGTGAGTAGGAGATACACGATTAGAAGTTATAGAACTCCTATATGCAAAATTTGAACGTTGTACGGCTAATCGTTTTTGAGTTATGCGAAATACATATATACAGACGTCACCAAAAAAATTCCTTTTGGATCCATTTTAAATCCATTTTACAAACCGTTTAGGCAGGGAATTTAAAAAAATTTTGCCGTTTAGGCAGGGAATTTTAAAATTTTGCCGTTTAGGCAGGGAATTTTAAAATTTTGCCGTTTAGGCAGGGAATTTTAAACAGGCAGGGAATTTTAAGCCAGGTAAAGGGGGTGAGTAGGAGATACACGATTAGAAGTTATAGAACTCCTATATGCAAAATTTGAACGTTGTACGGTAATCGTTTTTGAGTTATGCGAAATACATATATACAGACGTCACCAAAAAAATTCCTTTTGGATCCATTTTAAATCCATTTTACAAATCGTTTAGGCAGGGAATTTAAAAAAATTTTGCCGTTTAGGCAGGGAATTTTTAAAATTTTGCCGTTTAGACAGGGAATTTTAAACAGGCAGGGAATTTTAAGCCAGGTAAAGGGGGTGAGTAGGAGATACACGATTAGAAGTTATAGAACTCCTATATGCAAAATTTGAACGTTGTACGGTAATCGTTTTTGAGTTATGCGAAATACATATATACAGACGTCACCAAAAAAATTCCTTTTGGATCCATTTTAAATCCATTTTACAAACCGTTTAGGCAGGGAATTTAAAAAAATTTTGCCGTTTAGGCAGGGAATTTTAAAATTTTGCCCTTTAGGCAGGGAATTTTAAACAGGCAGGGAATTTTAAGCCAGGTAAAGGGGGTGAGTAGGAGATACACGATTAGAAGTTATAGAACTCCTATATGCAAAATTTGAACGTTGTACGGCTAATCGTTTTTGAGTTATGCGAAATACATATATACAGACGTCACCAAAAAAATTCCTTTTGGATCCATTTTAAATCCATTTTACAAACCGTTTAGGCAGGGAATTTAAAAAAATTTTGCCGTTTAGGCAGGGAATTTTAAAATTTTTCCGTTTAGGCAGGGAATTTTTAAGCCAGGTAAAGGGGGTGAGTAGGAGATACACAATTAGAAGTTATAGAACTCCTATATGCAAAATTTGAACGTTGTACGGCTAATCGTTTTTGAGTTATGCGAAATACATATATACAGACGTCACCAAAAAAATTCCTTTTGGATCCATTTTAAATCCATTTTACAAACCGTTTAGGCAGGGAATTTAAAAAAATTTTGCCGTTTAGGCAGGAAATTTTAAAATTTTGCCGTTTAGGCAGGGAATTTTAAACAGGCAGGGAATTTTAAGCCAGGTAAAGGGGGTGAGTAGGAGATACACGATTAGAAGTTATAGAACTCCTATATGCAAAATTTGAACGTTGTACGGCTAATCGTTTTTGAGTTATGCGAAATACATATATACAGACGTCACCAAAAAAATTCCTTTTGGATCCATTTTAAATCCATTTTACAAACCGTTTAGGCAGGGAATTTAAAAAAATTTTGCCGTTTAGGCAGGGAATTTTAAACAGGCAGGGAATTTTAAGCCAGGTAAAGGGGGTGAGTAGGAGATACACGATTAGAAGTTATAGAACTCCTATATGCAAAATTTGAACGTTGTACGGCTAATCGTTTTTGAGTTATGCGAAATACATATATACAGACGTCACCAAAAAAATTCCTTTTGGATTCATTTTAAATCCATTTTACAAACCGTTTAGGCAGGGAATTTAAAAAAATTTTGCCGTTTAGGCAGGGAATTTTAAACAGGCAGGGAATTTTAAGCCAGGTAAAGGGGGTGAGTAGGAGATACACGATTAGAAGTTATAGAACTCCTATATGCAAAATTTGAACGTTGTACGGCTAATCGTTTTTGAGTTATGCGAAATACATGTATACAGACGTCACCAAAAAAATTCCTTTTGGATCCATTTTAAATCCATTTTACAAACCGTTTAGGCAGGGAATTTTAAAAAATTTTGCCGTTTAGGCAGGGAATTTTAAAATTTTGCCCTTTAGGCAGGGAATTTTAAACAGGCAGGGAATTTTAAGCCAGGTAAAGGGGGTGAGTAGGAGATACACGATTAGAAGTTATAGAACTCCTATATGCAAAATTTGAACGTTGTACGGCTAATCGTTTTTGAGTTATGCGAAATACATATATACAGACGTCACCAAAAAAATTCCTTTTGGATCCATTTTAAATCCATTTTACAAACCGTTTAGTAAAAAAAAAAAAAAAAAAAAAACTCTTTATTCTGTCCGTAAACACAGATATCATGCAAAAAATTGTCTAAATGGATTCACGAAAGGTTAAAATGGATGTTGCGGTTGAAATATGATACACGAAATTTTCCTAAATCACAGTGCCTCTTGTACGTCGTACAAGCAGGTAAAAACTGTCGTTGCTAAGAGCGTCATGTTTTTTTTTAAGATTGCGTAAGATCAGAAATAGTCCGGCAAACAAAATATTGCTCTTTACTTTTTAGTTTAATTAACTAAATTTATATAAATTCAGTTTTTATATTTATATATATATTTCGTTCGGTATTGTTCAGATTACGTCTGAGTTAAAAAATCACGACTGAGGGTGAAAATCTAACCCGGAAATCAAGATCGAGATAAAGTTATGGTTACACGCGATAAAACCTTTTTTTTATTTAACTTCCGTATCATAAATCCTTATCATAATGCTTATCAGTACAGAAATTATTACACTTATCAATTTAATCTGAGCAATTTGAAAATAATACACGATTTTTGATTATATATTATACATTTCTTTCATCTTTTCAAAATACAGACACACTTTTACACTCTGCACCTTTGCAAAACTTTACAAGTCTAGCTTAACACTTTTGTGTTGGTCTGGCTTATACATAACTGTCAGCTGGAGTTACATTCTGTTTCTTACACTGCCAGTTATGATTTATATAAAACAATAACTTATAAAATAGATTTACTAACATTTTTAACCCTCTCCTGAACTTGCAGTCTGCAAGCCTGCTCTTGCACTCACTCTCACACATTTATTCACTTTTTTTTTTTTTTTTTTTTGTCTTTTTAACTTCATTATTACGCCATATATAATTCAACAGCAAAATCATAAAAGTTTTAAAAGCTAAAAGCAGCATAGCAACATTTGTTTAGAATTCGATGCGTAGTTAAGTGTTCGCATACATTTTTCTATTTTTTTCCACTCTTTTCTCAGTTTATCTTATAAGTGTTCAGTTTTCTTAATAAGATGGCTTTTACTGTTAACGTTCTATGCGTTAACTTTATTTATTAAATATTACGTTCTTCGCACTACATAAAATTCAATTCAGCGACAAACTGACAAAATATTTAAAAACAGCATATCTTTAGAAATTCTATCGATAGAGTCGCGTGCTGGATTTAAAAATGTTTTACTTTGCACAGTGTTGCCATTGCTCGTTAAAGAAATCACTGACTTTGCTTTCAAAAAATCATTAAAGTTTTACAAAATATGAAATAAATAAAGGAAAAACATATAACGTCATTTTATGAAAATATTGAATATTTTTAATTAGATAGATCCTGAATTAAATGCATTTTTATTATTTAAATCAATTCGATTCAAAAGCTAGAAGCGACTCTTAAGAATTACATCTGTTGCTTTCAAACAGCTTAGTTTGTTAATCCATAACAGACAGACTCATTTTGAAAGAAATATATCTTACATTTTTCCAAAAGGCAACAGACTCGAATGAAAAGTGAAACGAGGCAGTTCTAGTGACTCGACGCAAAAATCCTATTTCGAGATTAATGGTCCATTTGGGCTAAAAAGTTTATTGCAACTTAAAAAGTAAATTTACAATTCGAAACTGAGATGCTACTAATTTGCGAATAAAATACAAACATTTGGTCTGAAACAATTAACTTAATTATTAAGGAAGGAAATCTTAATTAATAATCTAGCTTAGGAAAAGTCGAATATAGGCCCATCTGTGACATTGAATAAGATCGCTAAACACTTAGTTCTACCAGAACCGCTTCATAAGGACGCCGCCCCCCTTATGCAAGTCGGCCGCTATTCGATAAAGCAAAAATCTTCAGGAAAGTGCCCCTGCATACGGACGCACGTTAAACTGAAGATTCATTTGTAGCTTGAAATTAATCCTTCAGTTTGAGCTTTATGTCGAATCCAGAGTTGCAAGCACCTTTACGAAAATCCAGTTTTTGTTTTAATTCCTGATTAATTAATTAATAATTACCGTAAATTATGTCATGCTCAGCATATATTTTAATACGCTAAAAATTGTTTTAAATTTCAGTATATTTCAGTATTTTTTGTAATTTAATATCGATGTTAAGAAAATATTTCTTTCTGGGTGCCCGAAAAAGAAAAAAAGAAAAAAATGAATTGGAAAAAATAAGCGGAAATTTAAAAGTCGTGTACAGAATTATTTTCACGTCTTCAAAATGCTAATAATAATACTGCTATTATTCCCGAAATTAAGTTTGCATTGAAAATGGTAAATCGAACAACGACTAGCAGTTCTCTGAAGCGGGAGGCAATCTTTACTAATCATAAATTTGCAGCTAAGAATCAAGGCTATTTAAACTTCAAGGTCGCGTAACTAAAATTAACGTTGAACATCTGAATTGGACGAGCTAGTGAGACGGATGACGAGAAGAACAAGAAAGAGTTAGAAATAAAAATTAACCATTTCATAATTAGCATAACCATCACAATGTTATTTTGTTTATCTGGTTATATATTTCAAAATGCTAGTATTCAAATCACTTATGCCAGTCAACATGCACGAAGCTTAGAACAGCATGAAGCTATGTTAGAAATTGCACCCAATGTTCACAAGTTTTTAAAAGAAAAAGTGATCTTTTATATTATATTCGTGTGGATCAGTATAACGCGAACCATAGAAAACGAAGAAATACTGACCATGTCAGTGTATGTACGGGTGGTAAAATCACAAGTCTCAAGGAATATGTTTGCTACTGAGTCGATTTCCTCTAATACTGAGAATGATCAAGACTTAGATGTGTTTCTTGAGTACATAAAATAAGAACTTGTAGAAAAATTGAGTGATAATGTAGCAACGTATCGGTTTCTGAAATGGTATGTATGCAGTTGTTACTGTTAAAATGAGCCGTGAGTGTGAAAATGGGGAACTGAATACATTTACCCACCTTTCCGTAGCAACTGTTTGCAGTTACTTAAAGCGTATGATGTAGAGAGAGAAACTACCTTTCGAAAAAATAAAAAAGAGCTATGATGAGTTTATTGAAAATGGCTCAGGGTGGGTTCTGGAAATATTATTAAATGTGAACTAAATATGGTCAGATATAAAGCCTTTTCTTAAACAATATATGCATGTATCGAATGATGATATTACATTGATTAATGTAAGTAACTGATGATACCTGTATTAAGATAGTGAATGCTGACTTTTATGCAGTCTGAAGCGTTACTAAAAATATCATTCATAAAACTTTGAATTAATTTTATGTAATATATTTACGAATTTAATAGTATTTAGTAGATTTTCCATAGTAAAAGGCTAATTCTTAAAATATTAGTGTTTAGTTATTTCATTAGATATATATAATATAAATAAAGGCTTTTTTCTCAGAGAGTTTCCTATGAAGGTAGAAATGTTTTTAATTATCTAGCTTAGGAAAAGGTAGTAAGACAAAATTAGTGTATTCAGGGCACCTAAAATTTAAAACATAACGGCATGAGTGCATGCAATTGGAAAAATATATTAAACTAAAGGGTATTTATTACATGTTAAATATATTGGGAAAGACTTCTGAATGAGGACATGAAACAGTGAATATGTCCTAAAATTTCACATGAAATTTGGCATTTCATTCCAAAAATTCGGAATCCATCAAGCTAGCTTAAAAATAATTGGGACTCAAAACTAAACAATGGTAACATCAAAGAGTTTAAAAACGTGCTTTCAAATATAAAAGGTATTAAAAATTATATGAAAATATCTTAATATGCAGAAAATAATAAAGGTTAGAAATGCCAATGAAATTAATAACATATCCTAAATGAAGTGAAATAGTAGATAAAATCAAGGTAAGAGTACTACAAAAAGATAAATTGTAGAATTGGCAATTTAAAGTAGTACTATAAAATATAAGCAAGGGTTATTCAACCAATTGGATATAAATAGAAGTTAACTGTTACAGAATAAAATGCTTCATTGAAAATATCTCGGTTCTATGTATGTTTAAGAAGTTTAAACATGTAAAATTATGTGAAAAAATATGTAAAATTAAGTAAAATGATAAAATAAATATGTATTATAAACATAAAATATGATAAATACGTTAACATTAAGGGTACAAAGGAAACGAAAATGCTAAAAATGTTAGAAAATTACATCTATAAGTAAATACAATTCATGCAAATAACGTGAAAATAAATTAAAACTTAAAGTACGTTGAAAATTACGAAGGTTAAAATGCACGAAAGAAGTTAAAAATTACATCCGAAATTCAATAAAGGCCATATACGATTATATGGTAAGAAAATAGAGGGAATAACCTAAAGATTATATTGCAAATTACGAAGGTTAAAACGTATTAAAGTAGTTAAAAATTAAATGAAAGTCATGTACATAGTGTGAAAATATAGCAAATTATGTAAGATTCAGAGTATGTTGGAAACTAAAAAAAAAACATTAAAAAATAGAAAAGAAGCTAAAATTTACTTCTAAAATTAAATAAAAGTTAAGTATAGGGTAGGAAAATGTAATAAACAAGTTTAAAATTAGAGTACTTTAAAAATTATGAGGGTTTAAAATGTAGGAAACAAGTTAAAAATACCATTTAAAACTATATAAAGTTCATGTATATGGTCAGAAAATATATGAATTAAGCTAAAATTAAAAGTATGTATGAAATTACGAAGGTTATAATGTATAAAAGTAACTATATATTAAATGAAAGTCATGTACATAGTGTGAAAATATAGCAAATTAGTTAAAATTCAGAGTATATTGGAAACTAAAAGCGTTAAAATGTAGAAAACAGGTTAAAATTTACATCTAAAGTTAAATAAAAATTCGGTATATGATCTGAAAGTATACGAATTATGTTAAAATTAGGACTATATTGGAAATTATGAAGGTTAAAATTTGCAACACAAGCTAAAAATGTTACATCTAAAATTAAGTAAAGGTCCTTATATGATCAGAAAATACATGAAATAAGTTAAAATAGAGAATATGTTGAAGATCACTAACGTTAAAAAGCGCGAAAAAGGTTAAAAATTACATCTGACATTGAATAATATAATACTCCAAAACGCGTGTTTTAGAAATTACGCTCGTAAAATATAGCAAATAAGTTAAAAGTATTGGCTAACAAGTGTGAAAAAAAATTATGGGTAAAATGAATTTAATAATAAAAATGAATAATGTAATTAAGATTACGTAAAGTAAATCTGGTATTATGAACAGAGGATTTAAGAAATAAAGTAAAATTCTGAGTATATAGGAAATAATAAGGTTTAAAATATACAGACACATAAAAAGTTTACATCTAAAATTAAGACCTTCTGAATCAGTGATTAAATTCGAAAATAAGCGCCGTTAAGGGTACCTAGGAAATAACCATCTTATATGTAGTAAAATAGCTGGAATACGAAGAAAAATACAAAGGCTAAACATCGATTAACAAAAACCTCTGGAAAATTAATCAATCTCTTATCAAAGTGTGACGTCATCTTATACCTAAATGAAGAATCAATAAACACTCCTTCTTAACTGCTGCGTCTCCGCTTGCACCGCCATCGTAATACGCCTGCGAGCTTGCACCGCGCACAGCCTCCTGGCACTGAACCCCCCGTTTCACACTACTCATAATTCATAAATATCATGGTAGTTTTTTCTTCCACTCACGTTACAATATATGTGACAATTCTATGTAGATGACTTGAGGATTTAAAGACAGGAATAGTTTACGGTGCGTAGGTGAGAAGACACCAATTATTTTTTAGTCATGGCCGAGATGGGTATAGATGTTGCTGGCATAGCAATGAGATACGTAATAGACGGGTGCTGACTGGAGACCAAAAGTAGTTGTACACTCATAACATAATTTTATTTCTTGATGAATAGTTTTTAGGACACATATTATCTTTTACACATTGCTATTGGTGCGATAAGCACCTACAATTCTATATAACATTTCGAATCAATGCACGATAGAGCAAAGCAAGGAGACACGCGCTAGCAGGGCAAGAGAGAGAAGAGTAGGAAAGGCACTCCAATTTCAGGAAAAGGGTATTTATAGAATTGAATTCTTTGTTTAAATTTTGGACTGCAATTAAACAAGAGCTTGCCACATTGCAGAATGAAAGATGATATAATGCGGATTAATTTTCAGATAGGACGCACTTTAGATTCCAGGAAGTGGACGTAGCCAAATTAAAAAAGAGGAATTAAAAAGGACAAATGATAAATTACAATTAGTAATTTTCTTTCATATTTTATATCTTATATATATACGAGTAGATACTGTTTTAGCAATGGTATTGTAAAGTATACATAAATCATCAAATACAGCACTTTACTATTTATCATTGGAAGCTGTGGTACAGAATTACTGGCATAACAGCAAAATGGCAATAAAACGTATCTTATTTTGATTAAAATGTCAAATAGAAAAAAAAAAATATACAGTGAATCCTCCGTTGACGAAAAGCACTGCGTAATTGTCTTTTTTGGGCATCTTCTTTTATCTTTTGATTGTCTCTTAACACCTCTCTGCTTCAGACTCACAGGCCTCCGTTTAATTCAAAATTCGTCCAATACGATTTTTTTTTTGTTTCTCGTGTTTTAAAATGCTTCTAAACTGATACATTCTCACTGAAAATGTTTTGTTGTAGCTTACTACTGGTTTATCAATGCAATATCATTATATAAAACATTGCACCTTACCATATTTTTGCAGATCAAAGAACTAAATCTTCTTTTTATTCCTCTTCCTCAGAAGACACTTCAGCCATAATTGCCTTTGGCTGATGCTTCTGAAGGTGTTTTAGTTCTTTCTTGTTGAATTCAATTTTAATGGTCCTCTAGTAACGCATACGCATCTTCATTATTAACTACCAAGCCCACGGTTTTGCCTAGGGAACCAGTAGCATACAAAACAAGAAAAATCCTCAGTGTCAAAGCCCTCAAAGTCTCTGTCTGCATCAAAACCTGGTCATAATTTCCTCCAGGCCGAATTCATGGGGTTGTAAGTCATTTACTGACATGCTTAGTTAATGAGAATTAAGCAATGGAAAATATTAAAATGATGTTTCTAGAAGTCTCTGGGTCACATGTTGAGTCAAACCATCTTGAAAATCATTTATTGCCGTCTTCAATATTCGGAGCTCAGGACATTGTTCTCAATACAAGACGTTTCATTCAGGTAATTTGTTCGTGATCCGAGGTTTCATTGTATTTTCAGTGATTTTCCTTTTTCTCTAATTTCAATGCAATATATTTTCAATATTTCATATTTTATATTTGCTTATGAATAGTTTGGGATATATTACATAAATGCAATGCCACGTCAAAAATACAGTCTTCATGCTTCACGGATCAGAAGCATAATAAAACTCTCTTTGAAAAAAATAACTACAGGCAAATACTTTTACAGCTCCGATATGCACGCATGAATGGTAAATGCAGTAGTCTATACGTAATGTGATTGCAGTTAACGTTGCTGTGTTCATAAGTAAAACAAAAGCAATTTATCATTTATTGAAATCATTGAACCTTTTAACATAACCATAATATTATGATACGAATGGTCTTGCCTGGCATCACGAACGTCATTTGTTCCGGGAAGGCGTTACTTATAAAGGACGTTGTTTTCCATATGGGAAAAAATTTAATCGTTTCTCAGCCTCATTAAACTTCACGGAACATCGTAAGAAATATTTACAATATATAAAAAACACCATCAGTTTTCGAACTGGTGGAAACTTATAAAACTATTAATAATAAAATATTTGCATACTCTATGTATGTACACAGTCTTGTGTTTTTTAGTTCAGTTTATTCTGAGTTTTCCCAATCTTTTTTTTTTTTTTTTTTTTTTGGATGCGGAAGACACATTTCTTGAACTTGCTGTATGTTTGTCTTCGGTTTTTGAACCGGGTTTCAAGATCTTGTCTCAATTTTTAAAAGTTGTCAAAACTAGTATTTCTCAGAATGGTCCTGAAGGTTATTGTGCATGTTACTGCCATATCAGGTCAACTACTTTCTTCATCTGAACTTATAAGGGTGTCGTTGTGTACCAGGGACGAAGAACTTTCTAACAAAGTAATAAATGATAGGTATATAATAATAATTAACAAATATAGTCAAGTTTTCAAAAAATTTTAATACATATTCCATTGTCAGCATAATTATAAACGTGCGTTTGATTATGTATCAGTACCATCAATAGAATTGGAACTTTTTGTTTGTATGTCATAAATTAAGAAAACGAAATTTCTTCTGTTAAATGACAAAGCCATGGTTTTGATAAAATGATTATGAAATCAATTCAAAAGTCCTTTTCCCTGACTTTCAATTCTGCAAATTTATCAATTATTTCTTCATAATTAATATTGTCCAACGCATTTTCTTCTATGTGTAGTGCAGCTAAAGAAGTTATTTTTGTCTGACTTAATGAGTTTCGTAAATAGTTTTCTACGCGTTTCAACCCCCCCCCGAAACGATCTTTTACCACATACATTCGATACATTCGATACAAGTTAAAAATGTACGTAATACGATCTCCATATTTGGAAATGTCGTTACAATTTTTGCAGTCTTTATAAATCGTAGCATGGCAGATGGCAATGTCAAATTTTGGCTTTTACAAAGGAATAGAAATTGTAGCAGTTTCTCATCCAGTTATTTTGTGTCAATGTCTTCACTGTACCATTTTTAGTAATGTGGTATCTTCAGATTTTCATTTGAGTTTGTAAAACTTTAGCACTTGGCCATTAGTGGGCTCGTGTGTAGCACGAAGAAAGGAAAATTTGGCAGGCAAAGAACGATGGTAAACAAACGAATTGCGAAGAATGTCTTACATACTTTCACTAAAACCCAGTGAAAAGGTAGTTTAATTCAAAGATTGCATTAGATATGTCCATATTTTGTTGCACAACCTCTTGCAAGCCAACCTTTGCATTTTTTTCAATTCTCCGGCTCACGTCTTCCGAAATTGAAATGCACAGCTGCTGCACTATATGAGCCTTGAGTAGCGCTAATTCGGTATCACATCTTCTAGCTACCATCAACAGCACGCCGTAAGAAACATTTCCGGGAATTTTTGCTTTCGGTATATCGGATTGAAGAAAACCAGTTGTTTGGAGAAAAGTTACGAGGAAGTTTAACTTAACTTCAAGCGAAATATTTTCGTCCCAGTTTCAAAATGCCCTCGTACATAACAGAGACATAGTTCCAGGAAGAATGTTTTGGTTAGAAATCATCCAATAGTAGGAGAAAGAGAACTTCGTATCTTTCAAAAACAAACACGCAAAAGAACCCACACGTATTATTACCCGGCCTACTCGGAGACCACTGTCTCCCATCTTTGTGACAGTCGGGAAACGGAAAGGGCGTTATCCGCCCATTAAACATTTCATATAAGAAATAAAGAACCACATTTGCAGGGTATGGGTAGGCTCCATTTTGCATGAATCACTGAGTATTCTCAGATGTACGGGCAGTTGATGGGCGCTTTGGATTTCTAACACACAGCCAGTGGCTTCCAGTTGCTGATACAATTTGTGAATGGCCTGTTTGCAACGAGCTCATCTTGGACCAATGTGTGTACGAAAATGTCTTTGTGTAGCTACTAATTTCTTTTTTCCTTCAAAAAACATTATCTTTGCTGGCATTCAGCCTGCCCTTATCTTGCAAACTGCTGCTTAGCGGAAAGTTTCTTGATTTCTCTTGATATTTACTTAATTTTCAATGAATAAAAGCACCCGAATACACGTTTTTAAGATTCAGTATATAATATTAAAATTTTTAAGGATCGATTGAATTGCATAACATATGGAATGCCACTCGGTATGTCAAGTTTTAATGTTATTTACCCTAGCAAATAATTTGGATATCAATCAGCCTGCTTATTAGGATTATTTTGAATGTCAAAGCATGGAATTTATTAAAATGCTTTAGTTATACTTATTGCTTTTTAGAACAGTTTTGCTTTTCGTAATGGCTAAATTGTTCACAGTATGTGTTTACTGCGTATCCTACGTCCTCAGCTTCATAGCTTCCCGTTTATGACATTAATTGAAAAATCGGTAACACTAGAAATTCACAATAATTTTATTTAGAGTCGAATTTTAACTAGAATATAAAATAAGTTTAGATTTTGCTTTATCATTTTTTCGTAGGAACTTTGTTTCATTTCAGCATTAATTACATCCATTATCTTTACTAATAAATCAAAAATAAAAATAATTTTACTAGAATAAATAAGTTATTTAATTAGCTGCTATATAGGGATTTCTAGTAACCGAGTGCTTAAGACAACTGAATACTAGAAGCTCTATCCGGGTTCGGTCCTAAGTGAACGGGTTTGTTGTATAATTGCTTTTCGTGGCTTTCCTCATAAGTAATTGGAATACAAACCGGATTCCTTTAGAAAGTTCTCTACGAAAGCTTGGCTATTCTAATATTACAAAGCAAACAGGGAATAACTGCCTAAGGAGAAGGATTGCCTTTCTGGGGCACTTTCTAAAAGAAACTGGCTCGCAATCTAGTTACACAAAGGAAAAATCACGAAAAAAATGAACCATGCAGTCACTCTGTTTACTGGAATTGAACTTAGCTCAAAATCTAAGCATTCAGCTGTTTCAACCATTCCGCCGAAGGCATCTCTCCTACGGCACTTCGTCTACGAAGGCATCTCTCCGCTTAGTCAGATGGGCGTTGAGGGCTTTGCCATATTTCAATAATCAGCTAGCCAACCAACCAATTAGTTAATTAAATGGTTTCTTCAAAGTGCAAGGAAATATTTTAGCATTTCTTACCAAATTTATATTACAATTATTCGCCTTGAAATCATTTCATAGGCCTTTCGAAGCAAACGCCATGATAATTACAACGAACCTGTCGATTAATTTGAATTTACTAGTTTACGTTTGTTATAAATAAGATTTAATGCAAAAACAGTGAAACTTTTTAAGAACTTGAACTCATTTCTAAATGAGAAACTTGTTCTATGCATGACAAACAGTCCGCCATTTTGGAGTAATAAATTCAGAATATTTTGCAGTTTTGAAATATTAGTATTCCTTTCGACAAAAACGAAATGCTCTTCAACAAGTACCCCAAAACGGTTACAAGTGCTGAAAAATGTTTGTTATGCTGCTGACATACCTTATTCAGATCTGGATTTACTCATACAAGATAGAATAGACAATTTTGTTTTTTCATAAATAGCTACTGGCAACAAAACTTGATTAATCGATTCGCGGAAAAAACTGGCTCATTTTCTTATTACTGCTCAACATTTCACAAGGCTATCTTCCGGGATATGAAGGAGCGCCGTTCCGCACAATTCAGCTTTAGCAACGATTTATCCATGAGGCGTTTCGTTGTATTATGTCCAGTAATGAGGATACGGAAAGTGGGAAATGTTCTTGCCGGTGTTGTAGGTTGATGTTTGCGGCAGTTAATAATTGCTGACGGCGTGACAGCTTTAGAATATTGTTTTGGAGTGGCGTTCTATCAGTATTGCAGCAACGTTTCAATTTCCAATTAAATAGCTAGCAAAAGTTGCACTATAAGAAAGGGAATTCCATGCCAATTGCTTAAAAAAAAAAAAAAAAAAAAAAAAAAAAAAAAAAAAAAAAAAGAAAGACCGCTTCATAAAACAGTGACCATGTATAAAGGTGCGTGCACATTTTTAATGTCTGCCATTATTTGAGGAGACAGAAACCTTCACAAACGTGCCCCGATATCCAAGTGGCCTGCATTGATATGCAGATCAATTTCTGACTTGAAAAAGCAACTGTCGTTTAAAGGTGCCGACAGTTTTTTGCCCGGGCACCGCTATGCAATCAAGGTTTAGTTTGCTACCATGAATTTGGCTTTGCTCAGCATATAGCTTTTATGGAACAAGAAATATATTTAATAACTAAATAAATGCTTGATTACTTAATGAAAATGTTTAGGTTCGACTGTAACATTGCTGAAAATCGAGCTGGAAAAATACCAAATGCTTATTTAAATTAAAATGCTCCAAAATTAGTAAGAAAGACGATTCATATACAAAAACAAGTGGCTTAGAAAAAGAGGAGAAATCATGTATCAACATTCTATGTTTCTTCAAATTTCAAATCATGCTTTAAAAATTTGAATTAAACAACACTTTACTGATACTGAGTACAAATATATTATTGAGTCATATTATTGATACTGAGTATAAATATCTTAGGAAAATAATATATATGAGTTATGCAGTAAAATTGTTTTAAACATGCTTCCGGAAACAAAAGCAGATAAGGCATATATTTTATGACTTTTCTTGTAGCACTCCACAATTTTTAGCAACGCTAAATATATTTCTGATCCCATGATTTATGAGAACATTAAAAATTCAATATTATAATATATTCATGATTTATGAGAATATTAAAAAATATGTTAACTATAATAAAAAAAATCCGAGAATATTTAAAGAATGCGGACATTTTCCAGGAGATATACCAAAGCGGAGAATTATTTTGAAATGCTGGACTGTTCGCGATGTCTGGTGCTTTAGCCTAATAGAAACTGGCTATCCCTATAAAAACGCTATAGTCAGGTGATGAAGAAACGTTGTCTCTCTCTTTCTCGCTCTTTTTTTTTTTTTTTTTTTTTTGTCTTTCTTTTAATTGAGGAAGAAACATAGATTATTGTATCGACCACAGCATTTGTTTATAAACAAAACTGACAAAATGTACATTTTCGCATGTATTTGTGTGAGCACGAATCATTCAAACATTTAGGAGAAAAAGCCAAATTAAATTTTAATTTGAAATTTTGATTTTGCTGTAATTACTACTAACACTAAATGTTTGATAATTTAAGAGTTACAAATTGCTTTACTTTAAAGGAGCATTATTTTGTATGCATACAATTATTGACAACAGAAACAATTTAGATAGATAGGAACATAATATTTCGAAGTTCCTGAAAGCAACATCTATTTCCTTGCAGGAACAAGAATCAAGTACGATTACTTGCAGTGGGATGTTCGCACATGTAGAATTTTATCACATCACCTTTGGGGAAACAGGAAATCTAACTGGTTGAAACAATCATGGGCAAATCACACTTCCCCACAGCCTTCTAAAAACAATCAATCGGCCTATGATTACGGATATGTTTTTCTTACGTAGGGTTCATTTTTGCTCTTGCAGCTGTTCTGAGTATTATTAGTTCCCATCCCCGCTTTTTTTTTTTTTGCAGAACTTTTTCATAAGAAGAACTTCATCCCTACTGAAACATCTAAACACGTGCAATCTACAGTCATTATCGGTATCTGCAACTTTCTGTTAATACAAATTGTAAAGTGGCAACGCAGACTGAAAGCTTTCTTTGTCTCTGCGGAAATCAAGCTTTGCTCATGATTTTCTTTTTAAAGAAAAACCATTTAAAATTTTTGTTTTAACAGCGAATAAAAAAATCTCTTGATAATTTTTAAGCAATACGAATATTTTTTCCAGTCTTCAAAACGTCAGGTAACGTGTGTGACGAAATTACAGATGTTTGAAAGCAAATATGAGGGCTCAGATACCTCAAAAAAAATTAATTTCTTACTAGCAAAAGCTAATTCTCTTGTTATTTCTAGCTATTGGAATATTGTCTATTACAAGCAGTGACATAGCAGCAACGCCCTTACATGCGGAGACTTCACTTTGAAACTAACAGTAAGTGCTTGTTTAGGTAACGTAGCATATTGTTTAGCAGCAAAACAGCAAGTGTTATTTAGCCGTAACAAAAGTCTATATTTTTTTTAAACAAATCTGATGTATACACCACATGAATTCCTTGTACGGAATATTAAATTATGCGCATTTTTTCCTGCATTTCATTTAAACTTATTTCCTCAAATTTCATTAGACATAGTTCTCATTCAAATAATAAGTTCTCACTTCGCGGCAAGGCAAAAATGCATAAAAACTCAAAATATCTATATTAAAAATTGAAAGATATAGAAAAACATAAAACAACAAATACAATTAAAACAATTAAAAAAAATCTTTTACAATTAAAATTGCTGTTTCTATGCAAAAACAAGCCATTTGGCCAGCGGGCAAGAAGGCAGATTTTTCGGTGCACAAAACTGAAAGTTTACTTTTGGTATCACTCGGCGAAAAGACTCTGAAGGCGTAGAAACTGACTTAATTTGTTGTGGACGCCATGCTGAGTCAATATATGGGATAGTTTAATAACTTAAATGATAATTCCAGAATGGATTAAGCGTAATTAATTAGCAATAATAAAAGAAAACTTTATTTTTTTGTTGGGAAGCTTAGTTTCTCTAGACTGGCAACAAATCCACTCTTCTGCCACGCTTCAAATGTAAACAAATATGTCTGCCGTGGTAAAAGAATTAGGCTTAGCCGCACTTAAACAACTTTTAAATTGTTGATAATTTTACTACTATAACATTTAGGTTAACCAAAGGCATAAAAACCTTAACCTGAAAATAAGAACAACAGAATTCAGTCATTTTAAAAGCAAAGAATACACCATTTACAAACATATAAGAAAGTGAGTTCAATGAGCCGAATAATTGAGTGGATATAGTATATATACATATATATATACTTTTGGTGCGGTCGATTACAACCAAAAAGGGAGGTGCACATCTACATGTTATAGCAGTCCTATATATAAAATTTCAACGTTCTGAGGCTACTCGTTTTGAGTTATGTGAGATACATGCATGCATACGAGAATGTACGTACGTATAGATGCCACAGAAAAAAAAATTCTTCAGAATCCATTTTAAATCAGTTTTTAAATTTTTTTGGGGGGAAAAGAGTCCTTTATTCTGGCCTTACGTATAAATGTCACGCAAAAACATCGTTAAATTGCATTCGATACCGGTCAAAATGGATATTTTCGTTGAAATATGGTACCCGGAATTTTTAGTGATTACAATACTTCCTCTACTTCGTACAAAGAAGTAAAGCCAAGTAAACGTTACATCAATTATTTCCTCTCAATACAAAGCATTTTTTAATTACAATATGCACGTAATTTTTGTCAGTTACATTCTATTCTTCTTTTATTGTGCAAAACTTCCTTTTTCATCGGGCGAGGCGAGGATCTTTTAAATATGAGGTTTAAAATGCTATTTTTCTTGAGTAAAAAGTATTTATTATTATTATTACTAACACAACTTCTTAGAAATTATTAGGTTTTCGTAACAGGAAACATGGAAAATCAACTGTGCCATGTGTTGCCAGAACTGAAACCCCTCATCATTCATTTAATATCTGGCCTCACCAGCAGCCGAGCGGTAAAGTCGCTGAACACTGGTAGTTCGGTCCGAGGTTAGATTCCCGCGAACGGGCTGGCTGCATGGACGTTTTCTTGGTTTTCCCAATGTGTAACGTGTATACGAGCCATTTCCCTTAGAAAGTTCTCCCCGAAGGCATCCCCCTTAGGCAGATAGCCCTCGAGGCTTTGCCATAATCACACACACACACACAAATTTGCTATCTCTTTGTACTACATTTATATACCGAAATCCTTTTAACCAGAAGAATATACATTCAGAAAGTTCATAAATTCTTTACATTCTCTTTCATTTAAAGAACGACTGGGAAGAAGCCATAGACACAGTCGGCACAAGTCAAGTGATGAAGAATTATCTTTTATCACATTTTAGTCAGACGCTACTGCAGAAATTATTTAGGTTTTTTAAAGCCATGTAAACCCGAAAAATTAACGGAATCCTTGTCGAGATTCGAACCACTATCTTTCAGTTACTAGCTCGACATGCTAACCACTTAAACGAAAAAAGAACATATGGGGAAATGCGATAATTCCTTAAGAATTTAGTTGAAATAAATTATATTAAAGGGAAAATAAAATTGTACAATTTGTTTTACAGTAAATACGCATTTTTCTTAAAGATTAACTCGATTGGTCGAATACGCTGCAACTGTTACTCTTCCGAATATTTAGAGGCCAATCGCTCAAATCATTGCCTTACCTTTTTACTTAAATTTAAATAAATGATTTAATCTCTGCCACTTTCAGTTGTTGAGTCTTCGCACTCACGTTTGAACAACTGACAAAATAAAATTAATTGCACGAGACATCTGAATTGAAGACAAGTTACGGGATTCAGTAGAACATTTTTATGTTTGGTGATTGGTGATCTCCACAGTCCGGTCTGACGTGTTCACTCCATCATTACTGGAAAGAAGAAACAACATCAACACATCGTTAGTTATAAGGTTTATGACTTGTCAAGTCCTGCACCGCCCGTCTTCTGACCCTTTAATTGCTACCTGTTGGTTCATGCTGACATTTACGTTTATCTGGGGCAAGTGGTTGAAGGAAAAGCAAGTAATGTTACTGTGGTGTCAAAAGCGTTCAAATCAAAATGGGATTCATTAATCGCGAGCTTCCGTTGTGCAAACATTAACGCTTTACCTGCTACGTGGACACGTGTAAGTGAAAGAAATACTGGTTTGCGTACGAACGGTCATACCTTTTATTTTGTTTATGACACATTTATTTATCATTGAAATCTCACAAATTGAATATTTAGTTAATTATCTGAGCATAGAAAGTGAGTTTAGTGTTCAATGGGTTCATCATTTTGTTTCACAACCTCTTGCGAGCCCTTGTATTTGTCAAAACCCTGCCGAATACCTCCCCAAAAATTGCTACACTATAAAACCGTTGAGTTGCGCTGTATTTGAAGACTTTCTTGTGAATAATTTAGTGTTAAAAAAAATCCCATAAAATGAAATAACATGGGTTAATATTAATATCCAGGCTATGCGAGGATTACTTTCTCCTACCTTTCTCGTGAAGGGTAATATTTGGAAGATGTAGGTGGGCTTTGTCTTACATAAACAACTTAGTGAGTAAAGGGACACCTGCCGCCTTTTTTTAGGTGTACGGACACTTGGTATATGCCGTGGATTTTTCTCCGACACACAGCCCGTGTTTTTCAATTGCTGACACAATCTTCAAATGGTTCTGTTACAAACAACCAATCTGGCTCCAAAGTGTACACGGTTGGTTTATTGAGATTGCTGGAAAGCACACTAGGGCTATCTCCCTAAGGTGAGGGATGCCTTCGTGGAGGACTTTCTAAGGAAAACTGGCTCGTATACACCCATGCATCACCAAACACATGGACAAAACCACGAAAACGCCCATGCAGCCAGCCTGTTCGCGGGATTCGAGCCTCGGAGCGAACTATCAGTGCTCAGCGACTTAACCGCTCGGCCGTTAGAATTTCGTGCCCAAAGTGTGCACGAAAACGTCTTTGTCTCGCCACCAATCGTTCTTCGAAACATATTACAGCATTCTGTTTAACAGATTAAACCAATTTTATTAAGCGAATATTATTAAATTTACAAACTATGTACAAGTATGTACAGGGTAACACATATTTAGTTTACACACTTTAGTTATGCGTTGTTTACAATTGCTTGCAGGATACAGAATACATAAGAATTTCACAATAGTATGAGCACGCTGATTCACAGATGTTCACAATATTATGTGTACCATAGTTCTCACAAATGTTCATAATTTTAGTGAATGAAGTCTATATTATGGAGCATCACAGTTCACATAGAGTTCATTAGCACGCTGATTCACGAGTGTTCACAATAATATACGCACAATAGTTCTCACAAATGTTCATGATTTCAGTAATTAAAGTCTATGCTATGGAGCATCACTGTTACACACAGAGTTTATTATTTTGTGACGTGAGTAGTATAAAAATGGGGGTTCTGCATCAGGAGGAGCTGAGGAGCTGAGGGCGTGGTCAATGACATCACACAGAGGGCGGGGCCAAACGCAACGTCATCACACTAGGAGGCGTGGTCACGAGTGGAGTTGAGTTGTTGGTAGACTGCTGGTTGAGTTGTAGACCTCCTGCTTTTCATTTAAAGTTAGTTTTTTTAATTGGCAACGGGGATTTTTTGAGATATATGCTCATGGCGCCCTCTAGGGACGAAAAAAGAAAATAATCTATTTAGGAATTGCTCATCACGTCCTCTAGGGACGAAAAAAGAAAATAATTTATTTTAGAAGTTTCTTTTTTTTAAATGTTCTATTATTCAAAATATAGGATCGATCCCTGAAACAAAATATCTCACCAGTTGAGTAGTTTGAAGATTTTAACCACTAAGCTGACGGGATACATTCAGATTTAGGTAAAAAAGCCTATATAAGAAAATGGAATTTGAATCAGCTCATCAATTGCAATTATGCCTGCTCCAGGAGAAGCCACCGTTGCGGTGTGTTTATACACTGTTTTATGCGTTATTTTATCATCCATCTATATTTTTACAGAATTTCATAAAATTCCTATTGATTTTACGCTACGTCTTAACGACAGTGGGAACTTATCATTATCCATATGAAGAATAATTCAATAGGCTATGAATATGAATTTATCGTATAAGGATCCGGCTCATGTTGCAAGTTTTGGTGGTGTTGAAGCTTTACATCGTGCTGCAGGAGGTAAAGTTTCCAGGAAAGAGATTCAAACATGGTTAGAGGGAATAGATGCGTACACGCTTCACAAGCCAATTCGCCGAAAATTTCCAACGAATAGAGTAATCGTGTATTCTATAGATCAACAATGGCAAGCTGATTTAGTGGATGTTTCACATTTACGTGATCATAATGATGGTTATCGATATATATTAACCTGTATTGACATATTATCCAAATATGCATGGGCTATTCCTCTGAAACAAAAGCGGGGAGAAGATATTGTGAAAGCGTTTCAAAAAATAATGAGTCAACGTAAACCAAAATTCCTTCAAACGGATCAGGGCACCGAATTTAAAAATAAAGTGTTTATAAAATTTTTAAAAAGAAATCAAGTTAAACTTTTCAGTACATTCAATACTACTAAAGCATCCGTGGTGAAAAGGTTTAATCGCACTTTGAAAACAAAAATGTGGAAATACTTTACGACTCGAAATACATATAAATATGTAGATATCTTGGACAAATTAATAGAAAGTTATAATGCTACTTTTCATTCAAGTATAAAGCGAGCTCCCATAGAAGTCAATTCAGAAAATGAGAGTGATGTATGGTTTACCTTGTATAAAGATCATCCTTCTAACGTTTCTAAATGTATATTCGCTGTAGGAGATGTGGTACGTGTTTCCAAACTAAAGCTTACTTTCGAAAAAGGCTATGAAACCAATTGGACGGAAGAACTATTTGTGGTGACAGAGTGTGTTAAAAGACATCCAGCTGTGTATAGAATTAAAGATTTACTTGGAGACTCAGTAAAAGGAACGTTTTATGCACAAGAGTTGCAGAAAGTGAGACTGAAAGAGGAATATCGCATTGAAAAAATTTTAAAGAAACGTATACATAAAAATCAGACAGAATACTTTGTAAAATATCGCGGTTATCCCGACAAATTCAATCAATGGATTCCAGCTTCTAATTTACTCTCGATATAAGTGTGAGAAAATACTGTATCCGAATCATTTATGAAAATGAGTTTCTACGTAACACTTCCGAGCGATAGCTCTATGAATTATTTCCCCGAAAATAAAATTTCACATTTTATAACACGTTTACCTGTTCCCATTGAATTAAAAGGTATGTGGGAAGTTGGTTTGGTTGAATTGCTATATCCGCACACATGGCACAATGTGAATGCAGACAATAACTTAATTGGATTTGTTTTAGAGAAAGATGGTGAAATGTTAGGCCGTAGATTACCTCCAGGATGTTATGAAACAGTACCTGATATTTTAAAAGCTATTTATATTAAAGAACATCAAAACAAAATAATATTTAATTATAACCCAGTAACAAAACGAGTGAAAATCAAAGTGAAAAATAACGCTAAAGTGATTTTACATGATGGGTTAGCACAAATGTTAGGTTTTGAACCTATGGAAATTACATCTACAGATGATAGTTCCGAAACTGTTGTAGAAAGTCCTTTTGCAGCCGACCCCTGTGCACATTATCGTGTATTAATGATATATACGGATATTGTAGAACCTCAAATCGTAGAAGATGTTTTAGCTCCTCTTCTTCGAATTGTAAGAGTAACTGGTAGCGATGGAGAAGTGGTGAGTGCACTATTTGATAGACCTCATTATTTACCTGTGAATCGGAAAATGATAGACACTTTGGAAATCGATATAAGAACACATATGGGAGCATTTACGCCATTTGAACGAGGAAGGTCATACGTGAAACTTCATTTCCGTCAAAAATACTTGTCATAATGTATGTACCTTATCAGTGTTGTCAAAAATCTTTTGAAGATTATTATGTACAACAAACAGGACATGGATTGAATTATTATCAAGGTAATCTTTATCAGAGAGGATACGGATTAGGGGGTCTATTCAGATCCTTCTTTCGCGCTGCCGTACCTCTTATTAAATCAGGAGCCAAAGCAATTGGAAAACAAGTATGGCATAGTGGACTGAATTTGTTAAATGATGTATCACAAGGACAAGATGTAAAAGAGGCTGCTAAGCGTCGACTGAAAGAAGCCGGAAATATATTAACAGATAAAGCTGTTACTAAAGTGAAGAACATGATTGGTTCTGGACGAGTCAATAAAAAGCAGAAACGTAGGAAAAAGCGTACCATTTCTCACCGATCAAAGAAGGTGAAAGCACAGGATATTTTCTCTTAAAAAAAAAAGTATGACTTCGTATATACATCGAGACTCTCCCGTTTGCGTCAAATCTGAATTAGATTTATTTACCATTCCTCCTACGCAAACAGCTATAGAAAAAGGACAGTTTGTGGAATATCACCCTCTCGCAAATATACGAGATGGAGGACCTATCGAATTTAATATTTCTGGCAGTGGTGAAGACTATATTGATCTAACTGCATCTTATATACACGTGAAAGTTAAAGTAGTTAAGGCAGACGGATCCAGTTTAACCGTGGCCTTCGAGATAACATGGCCTGGTTAGCTGCGAGTGACGTCACGAAAGGCGTCCGATCCTTCCGTGACTTTCTTTGCTTCAGAATTGAATGCGAGCGTTTCGTTCGATGTTTAGAGTGTTTTGTTTTTAATAATGCATAATGATTAAATTTCCAGAGACTTGACGGGAAAACGTATATAAAAGGTCGTATATTCATTTGCAGTTAAGATTAATAACTTAATAAATATTTTTTAAGAAATATTCACGAAATTTTCTATGCCATGTTTTAGGTTATCTTGTGCATTTTTTTTTACACTGTATTGTAATAATTTGTTAGGATACACTCAAAAAAGAAAGTTTTGAAATAAGGAAATAAAAAGGCTGTTATTTATTAACATAAAAATGTCTTTACAGTTGGAGAAGGAGAGGAATGAAAAGATTTAGAAATATAAAGATTTAGAAACTAACAAAAGTAAATATAATTTAGCAAATTAAAAGACATAAAAAATTATTTTTCCTTGAAACTATAAATATTTCAGGGCTTCCAAACACTATGAAAATACATTTTTAATTCATTTAAATTACTATCTAATAAAATGAAAAGCAGTTCAAAAGCCACAGAAAAAATTTAAACCTCAAAACTTTGTAAATTAAATAAATTACAATTTTCCTGCAACATTACAGAAAACGAATAATTTTCACATATTTATATGTTATCTATAGCAATAATTATAATAATATTTACGTCATTTAATAATATTTACATTATTACTTATATGTAGATGCATAATAAATAATATATTTGCAAATAAAAGCCATCCATAAAATGTTCCACAAAAGCGTAAAATCAATAAATTTGCCAACGAAAATCTCAAAACAACTATACATAGAACAAACCATCATTTCTGTCTAATTGGCAAATACTGTGCAAGTTGTACTAGTATACTGAAGCAATAATTAATTGCAATTGATAATTTATTTTGAAAATTATGAAGTATTATCAAATAATAAGGAAACAGCAAAAGCATTAATAAATTTAAATGTAAAAGGTACATTATTGAAAATATATTTGAACTGCATCATATTTAGTACACTATTTTTAAAAAATAAAACAATGTCATTTACATACTCATATCTTTTCCATCACGTATTCTTGACTTTTTTAAGTTTCCTTTTAAGTTTTGTTCTTTCTCAAAAATTCATTAAAAATATGCTTCTCCATCTTAGCTCTTTTTTCCTTCTTGCTCATCCTCTGAGGGGTTGGAATTTCAGATAAGTATTTTGGACAACCAGAAAAAATGCATGGGTAAGCATCGTTATTTAATTTAGGATGCCCTCTACACATCTGAATAAAAGTACCTTCGTTTGTTGGTAAATAATCATAGCGAATAATATCATCTTTTCGAAAATATTTTTCACACACAACGCTGCGATCACTTGGAATAAAATTTTTCCTTAAAATTCTTTTGATCCATAAATCCCGTTTTACTGTATCTTTTGGAAATTTGAATACTGATACATATTCGTTGGTGCCATCGTAATTGGATTTGCATGCTGGAACGCAACATCTTGCAGGCATGATGAAGACAGCTCTACATAGACGTCGATCGTTATTCTTGTTAACAAATAAGTTAACTAGTAATCTCAATTTAAAAACGAAAATATCCTTAACAACATTACTTAAATTTAGCAATAAAAAAGACACGAATAATAAAACAATACAGCACGCGATCAACGTAATAAGAAGTCTTCGCTTGCAGTGTCCACACAATGCAGGGCGAAGGGTGAAAGTTCAGACGCCTTACGTGACGTCAAATCACGTGACTCTGCAGCTGACCAGGCCATCTAATCTCGAAGGCCACGGTTTAACGGACAAAGAACCGGTTGACCCTGTAAATTTATTTTTACATTCTCTCTTTTCGTAAGTAGATGTAAGTTTAAATGAAAGAAACATTTCATCTGCGACAAATGCCTATCCTTATAGAGCCTTCATCGAAACATTATTGAATTATGGGGAAGATGCAAAGAAAAGTTTACTCACCTGCGAAGGATTTTTCCAAGACACTTCACCTAATAAAATAGATGTCTTAGCTCAAGATGCGGATGCTGGACTAAAAGCTCGCGGTGAACTTATAAAAAACAGTCAAAGTGTGGATTTGATAGGACAATTACATTGTGACATTTTTCAACAAAATCGACTCATGTTAAATTTAGTTGATGTGAAAAATAAAATGGTGCGTAGTAAATCTGCTTTCTGTCTAGTTTCTACTGAGAAAGATGCCGATTATAAAGTGATCTTGGATCATGCTTCTTTGTTTATCAGAAAAGTAAAAGTAAACCCTGGAGTCTCTCTCGGACATGTAAAAGCGTTGGAAAAAAGTTCTGCTAAATACCCTATAGATCGAGTATTATGCAAAACATATTCAGTATCTAAGGGAAGTTGGTCTTTTATGCAAGATAATGTATTTTTAGGATTGATCACTTTATAAATAATATATTTGCAAATAAAAGCCATCCATAAAATGTTCCACAAAAGCGTAAAATCAATAAATTTGCCAACGAAAATCTCAAAACAACTATACATAGAACAAACCATCATTTCTGTCTAATTGGCAAATACTGTGCAAGTTGTACTAGTATACTGAAGCAATAATTAATTGCAATTGATAATTTATTTTGAAAATTATGAAGTATTATCAAATAATAAGGAAACAGCAAAAGCATTAATAAATTTAAATGTAAAAGGTACATTATTGAAAATATATTTGAACTGCATCATATTTAGTACACTATTTTTAAAAAATAAAACAATGTCATTTACATACTCATATCTTTTCCAAGCGAGTCATTATTACTCGTGTAGAAAATGCTGCAATGAATGGATAATATTCAATGAATCCTTTTCTGTTTGCCCATCATCATGTCAACTTTATATGGATTTATGTAGATGGACAACCCGTTCCATGTAAACCAATGGACCTTGATTTCGAATCTAATCATTATGTGCGTGCTTACCACAGTTTATTTTCTGGATTTAATCGCGACAAAGGCATCTATTTATCTCGAGAAGAATTTGTGAAATAACATGTGTTATATGCTTTCGATTTAACTCCAGATATGTGTGATGGATCTCATTTTAACTTACAGCATCAAGGCAATTTGCGAGTAGAAATTAAATTTGCTAAAGCTCTCTCTGTGACTCTCTCGGTGCTAGTCTATGCAGAATTTCAAAACGTGATTGAAATAACAAAATCTCGTCATGTAGTATGCGATTTTGCTAATTAAGCAATGGACAGCCTTGAAATAAACAGAGCACTCTCTCAGAATGCAAAGACACGAAAAGCATTTCTGGGAGTTTTTGCAAGTGATCGACTCCCTGTCGAGATCAAGAAATATCCAAGTTGCTTTATAGCTAATGTAGATCGTGCATCTGAATCCGGTAGTCACTGGTTAGCCTTTTACATTTCATCCCCACAGCATTTAGAATTTTTCCATTCCTATGGACATGACCCATCCTATTTTCCTGGACCGATAGCCAAGTATGCAGAACGATTTCCACAGATGAACTTTAATTCGTTGACTCTCCAAACTAATGTAACAGCAGTATGTGGTCAATATTGCATATACTATTTACATTGTAAATGTCGTGGACAATCTCTCAATGATATATTGTTATCTTTCATACCTCAACATATATCTAATGATATTAAAGTATATAATTTTGCAATCAAGAAATTTCACGTAAGATCTTCTTTCTATCAATAAATACATTTAAACTTTATACATTATGTGTCTTGTCTCATTTAATATGGAATTTCCAAAGCTACAGCATCCTTTCACAATGGTGATTTCGGGACCCACTGGATGTGGGAAAACCTATTTTGTACGAGAACTGTTAAAGTATAAAGAGGAAATGTTTTCAACGATTCCCGATAAAGTAGTATGGTGTTATGGAATTTACCAACCTCTGTATAATGATATACCGAATGTTACTTTTGTCGAAGGTTTACCAATTAAATATCAAGAATATTTAGGTTCCAACACATTATTCATCATAGACGATTTGATGAGCGAATGTGGGAATGATAAACGTCTGACTAACTTATTTACAAAAGGAAGTCATCATTTAAATTTAAGCGTTATTTTTATCACACAAAACTTTTTTCACAAGGGAAAAGAAATGCGTGAAGTGACTTTAAATGCACACTATTTGATTTTGTGTAAAAACAGAAGAGATGTCAGTCAAATCGTACATTTAGGAAAACAGCTCTTTCCGCGTCATTTAAAGTTTTTTCAAGAAGTATATGAAGATGCAACCAAGAAACCTTTTTCTTATTTATTCATTGATCAGCGCAGTGAAACTCCGGAAGAATTACGTTTACGCACCCAAATTTTACCTAACCAAGTACAGTATGTTTATCAAATGAAACATTATTAAAAAATAATAAAAACAACAGCTTTATAAAATGCATCATCATTTTATAAAATGACGCTGGTCAAGAAACAGCTAAGACAGTTACAGCTGTTAAGCATTTGTCCGTTAAAGTTACGGAAACAGCTATTAAAGAAAATTAATATCAATTGCATAAAAGCTATATGCGAATGTAGTTTAAACATACTCAAAGGAAACGTTCCATTGTCAGACCAACAAAAGAAATCTCTCTGTAAGCATAAAACAACTTTACGAAAATTAGGAAATCGTAAGATTTCTCTTGTGAAGAAACGAAAATTAATTTTACAAAAAGGAGGTTTTCTAAACGTTTTGATTCCTGCTGCTCTCAGTGTTCTTACAGGACTAATCAATGGAGTTCATTAAGAAATATGTGTTAGTTCCAGAAGAGATGATGACAAAGCATACCATTTCTGATAAACAGTTAAGTGAATTGGATAAAGCCATGATGCATATTTTAAACAGTTCAGTTGACGATCGTGAGAAATTAGTGCGTTATTATGAACTTTTACAAAAGAAATTGAACTTAAAGGAATACAATTCACCCTTTAAACCTCCCAAAGACGACTCACAAAATTCTTTAGACGATTCAGCTGAGATGAAGAAAGTGAAAGAGGAAGAAGAAGCCCCCTCATCTGTGACAGACGGCGACAAACAGATGACTGTAACTGATTATTCTACTGTTATCTTAGACAGTGTACCTTTACGAATGAGAAGAAAAGCACAAAATGCATTAGCTATTTTAAAGCGACATACTGATATTCTTAAGTGGAATGATAAAGGCGAAGTACTTTATCATAAGGAAAAAATTAAGCATTCAAATATTATAGACTTATTCAATATCTTTTTTACAACCAAAAAGAAAAAGATTAATATTCCTGCTAAAAACGAATTTTTAAAAGCCTTGACTGAAATCAACATGCCAATGGACTATATCAAAAATGAAAATTTACAGAATCATGATGTTAATAAGAAAAAAAAATATTGCATGTTAAATCTGTAAAACATATACGTTCTCCACGAAAATGGGAACCTTATTAAATGAATAAAATTATTATTTTTACATATAGACTCTTTCTTCTCTCTACAATCAATATTTGTTTTACATCGTTTTTAAATGTTATGAAAAACATTCATTTCACAAAGCAGCTTTCACCTTTCAATACATTTATTTTCAAAGAATAAATTCCTATATTATACATAAAATATACTTGGAATTTTCTTTCCTTAGTTAATATCAAATTAACAGCAATATCCATTTACTAACATATGATATACACGTTTGCTTTAAAATTAAAACTAAAATTTCAATATATTTCTATTAAAAACATAAGGAAAAAAATAGTCATAACATCAACCAAACACAGAAATTTAAATAGAATAGCTGTACTTATATTAATGCATTTTTATAATCTTCATAACATTTCGATTCAAAAAACCTATCACAAAATAAACGAACAATTTTTTTCTGCCTTAAAGAATATCTTATATTTTTAAAATTAATACATAAAAATATATCTTCACCAATATAATTCATCAACACTTATCGTAATACATTCTTGTCTTGTCTTGTTTGGGAAGGACAGTCTATAAGGCGTCATTATATTATTGCGTTATCATGGTAAGATTGGTTAATGGAAAACTCTGATAATCACTGAAAAACTATTTGAAAGAGTTGTTATTCTTAAGTTTGACATTACTTATACATATATGCATAAGGGTAATCTTAAAAGCATCATCCACTTATCATGATAGAGTAATGGAAAATTTCTAAAACTCTGATAATCATATGTGAAAGAATGTATTATCTTAAGGTTGTTGTTGCTATTCCAAGTTTGACAATACACACAGAAGTGAAGGAAGATCCTTGATAAGCGTTGTAGACTTCACGTTATGATAAGGGTTAATGGAAGTTGAAATCGTATTCGAAAGAAAGGGTTATCATAATGTTGCTGTTGTCCTGGTTCAGATTATACAAATCTGAAATGTTTCGAGAACATTCTTTAATCCCTATAAAAGGTGTTTCAGAAATGGAAAAAGTCAGTTCTCTTCTCAACCTTGAAAAGAGCAAGTCTTCCTGATTTGATTCACAGAGCTTAATATTTTTTTGCGATGGCTTTTGAACAAGATCACCAATCTGTTTCTTCCAACGTAAGTATTAGAACTGTTATATATTATTTTAATTATTATTTTTTTTCAGACTAGATGAACTTTTTAAAATGAATTATAATCAATCTATTTTTTAATGCAGGATTTATATGTTTGCTTCAAGTATGATTTGAATTAAATAGCTTGCTTTTAATAGCCTGCTTTTTACATAGTTTAGAGTTCAAAAAAAAATTTTTTTTAAGCATTTGTAAGAGTCTGAAGGAAATCAGTCGAGTTTGTATATCGTTGCATGATATTTTTAATGCATGAATGAACTATTTTTATGAGAAGATGCTTTTATTTTGAATCTTTATTTTAAAAGTATATTTATTATAAGATAATGAATAAAGTATCAAATACTTTTAAACAGCAGTCATCATTTTTGAATATTCTAAAAAAAATATTTTTTATTAACACAGTTTTTTCTCTTTTTTTTTTCTTAGTTTATCGACTTTGGAATTCAGGAGGAGAAATTCAACTCTCTAACTTCTGAAAGAATGGAACCTCAACCAAGTACAAGAGAGGTAACATTTTTTTCTTTTTAATAGTGACTTGCAGATATAGTTATTTATTCAATGGTTCTCTTTCCCTTCAGTCGTTGTTGTACAATGTGTGATTATTAGGAAAAAAAGTAGTGAGAGAGAGATTTTTAAACTAAATTAAAATTCTTTAAACGTAAAGAGTTAATACTAAATGATTTCTAAAATGATTTATGTAATTAAATTTTTTTAGTGAGGGATAATTAAAAATGCGTAATTTTATAATGAGGAAAGCATGCATATTGAAAGCCGCTTTTCTATCTTTCACAGGTTTGCGACATATGTGGTCAAAGTTTTAGTAAAAAGAGTAATTTAGTTCGTCATTCGAAAACACATGAGAGAAAAATCTTTCACTGTGAAGAATGTCAGGCTCAGTTTACGAGAGCAGATAATTTACGAAGACACATACAAAATATTCATGTTAAAAAAATACCTTTTCACGTGAAAAATGCAACGATGTGTTTAGCAGAAAACATGATCTAATGAAACATGACCGTACTCAACATGGTACTGTTCAAAGTATTAAAAGGAAAAGTAATAACCCCTATCCATTAAACAAGCGAATGAAGCGTCGGCCTTAAATGTCTTCAGTTCTTTTACAATTATCGCCACCAAAGAAATTAATCAAGATCTAGAAATATTTTTAAATAATATCAAATTAAATATTATGTCCAAACTCGAGGAAGAAATCAATGAGAAAAAGGCTTTAAAATGGTACATTATAGTAACAGCACAGTTCTCTAGAATAGGACATGATGAGGAGGAAGAGGTTATTAAACCACATTTTAGATCTACCTGCCTCACAAGTTTAACAATAGAGAATGTTGAAGTACAATTGAATGAGGCCTATAACAAGATAAAAAAATCATTTGAAGAATTTTTACAAAATGGCTCGGGATGGACATTAGATAAAACTGAAAAATTAGAACTCTGCACAGCACGATATCATCCCTTAGCCGCTAGTAGTTATATACCTCTTCCCAAAGAACTTGCCATGAAAAAAGCTATTTTAAACATTCAAAATGATGATAAAAAATGTTTAGTGTGGTGCTTACTTGCACACAAATATGATCTTTCTAGAGAAAATAATGCGAACCGAGTAAATCATTATAAACCCTATGAACATGAAATAAAATTGGGAAATATTGAATGCCCTGTTCCTATTACAAAAATATCATCTATTGAAAAACTAAATAATCTTAGAATAAATGTATTTGGATATGAAGAAAAAGAAGTCTTTCCCCTCTACATTTCAAACAGAAAAGAAACTGATTGTATTAATTTACTTTTAATCAGTGATGACAGTAAACAACATTATTGCTTAATAAGAAATATGTCCCGGTTATTAGGTAACCTCACAAAACATCGTGCAAGCACATTCTATTGCATGAAATGCTTGCATAGATTCACCCGTGAAAACCTGTTAGAAGA
The DNA here is from genome assembly GCF_044657685.1 of Stegodyphus dumicola. NCBI lineage: Eukaryota > Metazoa > Arthropoda > Arachnida > Araneae > Eresidae > Stegodyphus > Stegodyphus dumicola. The sequence continues at coordinate 154,662,370 of NC_140774.1, read as the reverse complement.
ACATGCAAAATACTGTCAACATCAAAACATACAGAGAATTAAAATGCCATCAGAAGAAGAAAAAATATTAGAATATACCAATTATCAATATGAAGAGTCTATTCCGTACATTATTTATGCTGATTTTGAAGCTTTAATTGAAAACATAGACACTTGTACACCTGATGTAGCTACTGCGTCAGTAGCATGATAATGGGGGTTCTGCGACAGGTGGATCAGTGGATCAGGGGGCGTGGTCAATGACATCACAGAGGGCGGGGCCAAAGGCAACGTCATCACACTAGGAGGCGTGGTTTCGAGTGGAGTTGAGTTGTTCGTAGACTACTGATTAAGTTGTATACCTCCTGCTTTTCATTAAAAGTTAGTTTTTTTAATTGGCAACGGGGATTTTTTTTGAGATATATGCTCATGGCGCCCTCTAGGGACGAAAAAAGAATATAATCTATTTAGGAATTGCTCATGACGTCCTATAGGGACGAAAAAAGAAAATAATTTATTTTAGAAGTTTCTTTTTTTTTTTAAATGTTCTATGATTCAAAATATAGGATCGATCCCTGAAACAAAATATCTCACCAGCTGAGTAGTTTGAAGATTTTAACCACTAATCTGACGGGATACATTCAGATTTAGGTAAAAAAGCCTATATAAGAAAATGGAATTTGAATCAGCTCATCAATTTATTCTGATACTTTTATCCTTTCTAGTTTTTCATGAAACTTTAACTTATTTCTCAGGTTTTCTGTTTCATAATAACATATTCATTTACTGTCATATTTTTTTAATACTTAACATTTCTAATTTATTTGTAATATTTTATTTAATTTCCACATACTATTTTTTTTCATACTTTTCATAAATTTCAGAATACCTGATTTTTAACTTATACGTTATATTTCAGAAACGTTCCCGCACGTGCTGTTTATTTGTTACATTACTTAATTTTAGATGCAATTTCACACTTTTTTTAACGTTATAATGTTCAATATATTCTGAATTTTAACTTCATTCACTTTTTTTAAACCATTCTAGTATTCTATACACACTTTAACTTAGTGATATGAAACTGTATTTAAAAAGAAACGTTTATTTTTCATGATCTTAGTTCTTTTACTAAATTTTCTACAGAATTTCTAATTTCTTTCACGTGTTTAACAATATCTTCCTTACATTAGCGAATATTTTTAAAAAAAAACTTAAGTCTATAACTGTTAATTGCTTTTCTTACGTTCATGATTTCCCTTCTGTGTTTATATTTCTTAATTCTAGCTTAACTTATTTATTATAATGTTTTTATTTCTGTCTCATCACTCGTAATTCCAACATTTTATCCCTTTTTATTCATTTTAACGATATGGATTGTTTTCATTTACTCCATATTCAAATATTTCCTTACAATTTTTATAATACTTGTTTTATTCCTCGATCATAATAGATCATCTACAGGTTTTACTCAGAAATTTCCATTCACAACTTTACAGTTTAATACCATTTATATCTAAATGTATTTCTTTCTCATATAGTTTTATGGTCTTCAAAGTTTCTAACATCATGTTTAGTTTTAAATCCCGATTACCTTTAAGTGTGTTGATAATTTTCATTTCTAATTTTACAACCACGTTCAGTGTTTCATCCACACATACCAAAATATTTCTTACGTTTTCTGATATTTAGTCTATGTCATATTTCAGTACTTCAAATGAATTTACACTGCTCACACTATTATTTTTTCATGTTTTAGAGACACTAACTATACTAATTTTACTATTTTTCCTGCACTAATTGCATCTATGTCAGCACTCATGATAAACTAGCAATTGTTTTGCATCACATGCATAAAGAAATTCTTAAAACCAACTTTTTCAATATCGTACTCAAATTACTGTTTTCCAGATGGGAATTACTAGTATTCTTTGGTTTTACTCTGTTACATCTTTTTAAATTTTAACATCTTACTTTTAATTCTAACATACATCTTTTAAACAGTTTTTTCTTTTAATGATAGCCTTACCTTATTTGTTCAAATTAATTCTTTCATTCACCTTCTTTACTACCTTTCAGTACCTTCATAATTCACTATGCAAACGCAATGTCTTTCACTGACATTCTGTTTAATAATACCACAAGTTTCCTTAATTGACAAAAAGCGAATTATTTCTCATTTCAAAATAGAACTACTGTATTTTTGCACAAACATTACCTTTATCCATTCAAGCCACCCCTTAACCTGTAACTGACGTAGCGATAGGAAAGGAGATTCTTATCATATGCTCTTTCGACATTTGAGGTTTCTAGAACTTCTTTGACAAGTATATCAATACCATCAGAAAATATACTTAACACTTTTACCCAGTTTAAAGGCAACATACTGTTATAAGAATGGTTTTAGTTAAATTTATAACACAAATAAACGCATTTTGTGCTAAATAGGCATAAACATTTAGATTCAGAATATTTCTTTTTAATCCGATGTAAGACTTGAATTTCATTCATGATACGGATTGTCTCTTGATTTTCTTTTTGTTTGCCTTACACTAATAGAAATTTTTTATTTTACAAGTTCAGCTTTTAATAAAATAGAAATAAAAACTACGATACACCTGCTGTTTTTAAGAAAAGGAACTTTTGATATATTTCTGGAAATGTAAATGCTTTTAGAGTTTTCTTTCAATAACGTTGATTTTCATTACTTTACTAACTTCAATAATTCTCTTATTAGCTAATATGAATGAAAGAAGATTGTCAAAAATGTGACACAGTATAATTCTTACGAACATATGTACCTTTACCAGCATACAGATATTACCGATTGAAATGAAGAAAGATACAGATATTTTACTCCAATCTACACTAAATTAAAAAAAATATTTAAACTTTCATACATTCCAAAGAATAAACGAAAACTCAATAGATATTGTCATGTTTGTATATATGAGATAAAAGTTTTATGAATGGTATTTAAAGTAATGCTTAGAACTTCATAAGAGCGAACATTCACTATTTTAATACACATATCATCAGTTATTTACATTAATCAATGTAATATTAATCATTACATGTACTATATGCATATATATTTAAAGTTTAATTGTCTTACAATTGAATAATTGACTATTGAGAGAAAGAGGTTCATATCTTACACTATTTAATTCACATGGAACAAATTTTTCCATCAACCACATTGAACCAAGTTTATTAAATTCGCCAAAGCTCTTTTATTTCTGCATTTTCACACTCACGACACATTTTAGATGTAACTGTTGATTACCATTTCAAACACCGATATCATAACTCAGTGTTAACTCAGTGTAACTACATCATAACTCATTTTTTCCCTACTAACTACAATTTTATATATTCAAGAAGTACATCTAAGACATGATCATTTTCTATGTTCTAGCAAATCGATTCAATTGCGAACATACTATTAAGACTTGCGATTTTAGAAGACTTGCATGTATTAACGATGTCAACGTTTCTTCGTTTTTATAAGATTCACATCAAATCATGTCGCATTCGAATGTGGTGTAACAGATCATTTTTTCTTTTAAACACTTGTAAACAATGGATGCAATTTATAAGAAGAGAAGTATCATGCTGTTTCAAAACATCATCATCACCATATTTCTGTTTCTTTTGACACCGGCAACATTTAAAAAAAAAAAGTTTCGTGAGATATTCTTCAAATTCTGTTTTACTTGAAAAAATGTCCGAACATTCAATACGATGTAAAGATTCATATTGTTTTAAATTCTTATGCTCACTAAATATTTTTTATCATGATTTACTCTTAAAAGTAACTTTATAAGTTTTTATATCCTTTTTACATGAAAAGAACTTGTGATTATTCACTACAAAATTCTAAGACGAGAAGCTTCGCGACTTTTCAAACTATAAACTTAAATTTCTTAGGACATACACTACATCTGATGTTTCTTTCATGAGATTTCAAATATCTCTTCAGATTACTCGTATTCAAGAAACCTCGCAAATATATCACATAAGTTCAGCGAATAATTGCTTCATAAACTCTTAAATTTTCAACACGAGTGAATCACTTGAAGCATATACTGCACTGTAAACATACAATACTTAAAAAAATTGTTATAAAAAATAAAAATACATTCATTTCACCAAGAAGCTTTTCTATTTAAATACATTTATTTATTTCCAAAGAACAAGTTTCTGTATTATACATAAAATATACTTAGAATTTTCTTTCATTAGTTAATATCAAATTAACAACAATATCCATTTACTGACATTTGATATACATGTTTGCTTTAAAATTAAAACTAAAATTTCAATATATTTCTATTAAAAAAACATAAGGAAAAAAAAATACTCATAACATCAACCAAAGACAGAAATTTAAATAGAATAGCTGTACTTATATTAGTGCATTTTTATAATCTTCATAACATTTCGATTCAAAAAACCTATCACAAAATAAATGAAAAATTTTTTTCTGCCTTAAAGAATCTCTTATATTTTTAAAATTAATACATAAAAATATATCTTCACCAATATATTTAATTCTATTATCAACACTTATTATAATGCAATCATGTCTTGTTTGTGAAGGATGATTTACAATGCAACCTTCGCATTTAAATAGTTTTTTAATCACTGAATTTAATTCAGTTTTGATAGAGTTTATGAGTTCTTTAAAAAGTTCATCATCATCACTTACCATATCCGAACAATTGCTTTTACATTTGATTTGCAACGGTAAAATAATTTCAAAAATACTTTTATATAAAGTATTAGATACATCAGGAATAATTTCTTTCAATTTTTTTTAAAATATCACAGTTTACTTTTAGGTATGTAGGTTTTAGTTTAAAAGAATTTTCATCTTGTTTAAAAACTTGTTGAAAAATACACTCACCTTCTTTGTTGAAAACTACCAACTCATTATTGCAAATGATGCTGGCACTCGTATAGACCAGATTAAATTCATATATTTTTGAGGAAAATTCTTGCCATGTTGCAGGAGTTATAACAACACCGCGTGTAGTAGGGTATAATATTTTATTTTGTTCCACACATTCACGTAGATGAATGTTCATTCTGTTTTCAAACTGATTTATGGACACAAAATATCCCCAACCAAGAGTCCACTGTGCAATCAACTTCGAACTTTCTTTTTCTGTTCTCGATTATTCGGCATGAAGATATTTTCAGGAACAGACTTCATATAGTGGGCAAACCAGTCATCCTCTGGAAGTTCATCCTCATTATCTTCCAAGCGTCGTTTTTTAATTTTCGAAATTTTTATGTTTCGGAATGTGATACTAATTCTAGGATCTTTAACGTCAGGTTGAGAAGGTATTCCGTGCATCCAAAATTGATTCGTTGGGGGTTTCATTACAAGGAGAGTTCCATGAGTTAAGTCCACGCTTCGAGATGTGAAATTTCGCCTGGTAAATACCATTTGACGTTTTGCACCTAAACTGATGATAGGTATATCACTTTCAGGTTCGAGACAAGTTTCATTGTCTTTATGCGTTGAAATTTTCGCTATTTTTTGCCAGTTATCGTTTCAACATAATCTTTTACATTTAGAAGAGTTTGAGTCCATGGTTCTGCACAAATGCTCGTTCCAGAGAATTCGTAACTAAGTCCTTCATCACCAAAACCGAGTACTTTTCTTCGTGGAACATACTGAGTCCCATTAATTTCAAAACTAATATTTTTAAAATCATAATTTGATAGTCCATCTAGCAAAATATCAGCTTCATTTCGTGAATAAAATTCTTCGTATAATTTCACATTTAACTCTGTATCACATATATTCCTCATATTCGCTTTTGAATCTAACGACAATTCTGAATGATATAGAAATACGTAGCATTCTTAAATAGCAAAAATTATCTAAAAATATATATTAACGAAATGATTTCATCAACAGTTATCGTAATACATTCTTGTCATGTCTTGTTTGTGAAGCCAGACTTTCCGGCGTCATATGTGTAAAAATAATCATGATAGGATAGTGGGAAAGAGTTACAGTGTCCTAATGTTGTTATTCTGAACCTCGATATTACATATATGCATAAGGAGAATCTTAAAAGCATCATCCACTTATCATGATAGAGTAATGGAAAATTTCGACTTAATTCATGGAACTCTCCTTGTAATGAAACCCCCAACGAATCAATTTTGGATGCACGGAATACCTTCTCAACCTGACGTTAAAGATCCTAGAATTAGTATCACATTCCGAAACATAAAAATTTCGAAAATTAAAAAAACGACGCTTGGAAGATAATGAGGATGAACTTCCAGAGGATGACTGGTTTGCCCACTATATGAAGTCTGTTCCTGAAAATATCTTGATGCCGAATAATCGAGAACAGAAAAAAGAAAGTTCGAAGTTGATTGCACAGTGGACTCTTGGTTGGGGATATTTTGTGTCCATAAATCAGTTTGAAAACAGAATGAACATTCATCTACGTGAATGTGTGGAACAAAATAAAATATTATACCCTACTACACGCGGTGTTGTTATAACTCCTGCAACATGGCAAGAATTTTCCTCAAAAATAAATGAATTTAATCTGGTCTATACGAGTGCCAGCATCATTTGCAATAATGAGTTGGTAGTTTTCAACAAAGAAGGTGAGTGTATTTTTCAACAAGTTTTTAAACAAGATGAAAATTCTTTTAAACTAAAACCTACATACCTAAAAGTAAACTGTGATATTTTAAAAAAATTGAAAGAAATTATTCCTGATGTATCTAATACTTTATATAAAAGTATTTTTGAAATTATTTTACCGTTGCAAATCAAATGTAAAAGCAATTGTTCGGATATGGTAAGTGATGATGATGAACTTTTTAAAGAACTCATAAACTCTATCAAAACTGAATTAAATTCAGTGATTAAAAAACTATTTAAATGCGAAGGTTGCATTGTAAATCATCCTTCACAAACAAGACATGATTGCATTATAATAAGTGTTGATAATAGAATTAAATATATTGGTGAAGATATATTTTTATGTATTAATTTTAAAAATATAAGAGATTCTTTAAGGCAGAAAAAAATTTTTCATTTATTTTGTGATAGGTTTTTTGAATCGAAATGTTATGAAGATTATAAAAATGCACTAATATAAGTACAGCTATTCTATTTAAATTTCTGTCTTTGGTTGATGTTATGAGTATTTTTTTCCTTATGTTTTTTTAATAGAAATATATTGAAATTTTAGTTTTAATTTTAAAGCAAACATGTATATCAAATGTCAGTAAATGGATATTGTTGTTAATTTGATATTAACTAATGAAAGAAAATTCTAAGTATATTTTATGTATAATACAGAAACTTGTTCTTTGGAAATAAATAAATATATTTAAATAGAAAAGCTTCTTGGTGAAATGAATGTATTTTTATTTTTTATAATAATTTTTTTGAGTATTGTATGTTTACAGTGCAGTATATGCTTCAAGTGATTCACTCGTGTTGAAAATTTAAGAGTTTATGAAGCGATTATTCGCTGAACTTATGTGATATATTTGCGAGGTTTCTTGAATACGAGTAATCTGAAGAGATATTTGAAATCTCATGAAGGAAACATCAGATGTAGTGTATGTCCTAAGAAATTTAAGTTTATAGTTTGAAAAGTCGCGAAGCTTCTTGTCTTAGAATTTTGTAGTGAATAATCACAAGTTCTTTTCATGTAAAAAGGATATAAAAACTTATAAAGTTACTTTTAAGAGTAAATCATGATAAAACATATTTAGTGAGCATAAGAATTTAAAACAATATGAATCTTTACATCGTATTGAATGTTCGGACATTTTTTCAAGTAAAACAGAATTTGAAGAATATCTCACGAAACTTTTTTTTTTTAAATGTTGCCGGTGTCAAAAGAAACAGAAATATGCTGATGATGATGTTTTGAAACAGCATGATACTTCTCTTCTTATAAATTGCATCCATTGTTTACAAGTGTTTAAAAGAAAAAGTGATCTCTTACACCACATTCGAATGCGACATGATTTGATGTGAATCTTATAAAAACGAAGAAACGTTGACATCGTTAATACATGCAAGTCTTCTAAAATCACAAGTCTTAATAGTATGTTCGCAATTGAATGGATTTGCTAGAACATAGAAAATGATCATGTCTTAGATGTACTTCTTGAATATATAAAATTGTAGTTAGTAGGGAAAAAATGAGTTATGATGTAGTTTTACACTGAGTTATGATATCGGTGTTTGAAATGGTAATCAACAGTTACATTTAAAATGTGTCGTGAGTGTGAAAATGCAGAAATAAAAGAGCTTTGGCGAATTTAATAAACGCGGTTCAATGTGGTTGATGGAAAAATTTGTTCCATGTGAATTAAATAGTGTAAGATATGAACCTCTTTCTCTCAATAGTCAATTATTCAATTGTAAGACAATTAAACTTTAAATATATATGCATATAGTACATGTAATGATTAATATTACATTGATTAATGTAAATAACTGATGATATGTGTATTAACATAGTGAATGTTCGCTTTTATGAAGTTCTAACCATGACTTTAAATACCATTCATAAAACGTTTATCTCATATATACAAACATGACAATATCTATTGAGTTTTCGTTTATTCTTTGGAATGTATGAAAGTTTAAATATTTTTTTTTTTTTAATTTAGTGTTGGATGGAGTAAAATATCTGTATCTTTCTTCATTTCAATCGGTAATATCTGTATGCTGGTAAAGGTACATATGTTCGTAAGAATTATACTGTGTCACATTTTTGACAATCTTCTTTCATTCATATTAGCTAATAAGAGAATTATTGAAGTTAGTAAAGTAATGAAAATCAACGTTATTGAAAGAAAACTCTAAAAGCATTTACATTTCCAGAAATATATCAAAAGTTCCTTTTCTTAAAAACAGCAGGTGTATCGTAGTTTTTATTTCTATTTTATTAAAAGCTGAACTTGTAAAATAAAAAATTTCTATTAGTGTAAGGCAAACAAAAAGAAAATCAAGAGACAATCCGTATCATGAATGAAATTCAAGTCTTACATCGGATTAAAAAGAAATATTCTGAATCTAAATGTTTATGCCTATTTAGCACAAAATGCGTTTATTTGTGTTATAAATTTAACTAAAACCATTCTTATAACAGTATGTTGCCTTTAAACTGGGTAAAAGTGTTAAGTATATTTTCTGATGGTATTGATATACTTGTCAAAGAAGTTCTAGAAACCTCAAATGTCGAAAGAGCATATGATAAGAATCTCCTTTCCTATCGCTACGTCAGTTACAGGTTAAGGGGTGGCTTGAATGGATAAAGGTAATGTTTGTGCAAAAATACAGTAGTTCTATTTTGAAATGAGAAATAATTCGCTTTTTGTCAATTAAGGAAACTTGTGGTATTATTAAACAGAATGTCAGTGAAAGACATTGCGTTTGCATAGTGAATTATGAAGGTACTGAAAGGTAGTAAAGAAGGTGAATGAAAGAATTAATTTGAACAAATAAGGTAAGGCTATCATTAAAAGAAAAAACTGTTTAAAAGATGTATGTTAGAATTAAAAGTAAGATGTTAAAATTTAAAAAGATGTAACAGAGTAAAACCAAAGAATACTAGTAATTCCCATCTGGAAAACAGTAATTTGAGTACGATATTGAAAAAGTTGGTTTTAAGAATTTCTTTATGCATGTGATGCAAAACAATTGCTAGTTTATCATGAGTGCTGACATAGATGCAGTTAGTGCAGGAAAAATAGTAAAATTAGTATAGTTAGTGTCTCTAAAACATGAAAAGATAATAGTGTGAGCAGTGTAAATTCATTTGAAGTACTGAAATATGACATAGACTAAATATCAGAAAACGTAAGAAATATTTTGGCATGTGTGGATGAAACACTGAACGTGGTTGTAAATTTAGAAATGAAAATTATCAACACACTTAAAGGTAATCGGGATTTAAAACTAAACATGATGTTAGAAACTTTGAAGACCATAAAACTATATGAGAAAGAAATACATTTAGATATAAATGGTATTAAACTGTAAAGTTGTGAATGGAAATTTCTGAGTAAAACCTGTAGATGATCTATTATGATCGAGGAATAAAACAAGTATTATAAAAATTGTAAGGAAATATTTGAATATGGAGTAAATGAAAACAATCCATATCGTTAAAATGAATAAAAAGGGATAAAATGTTGGAATTACGAGTGATGAGACAGAAATAAAAACATTATAATAAATAAGTTAAGCTAGAATTAAGAAATATAAACACAGAAGGGAAATCATGAACGTAAGAAAAGCAATTAACAGTTATAGACTTAAGTTTTTTTTAAAAAATATTCGCTAATGTAAGGAAGATATTGTTAAACACGTGAAAGAAATTAGAAATTCTGTAGAAAATTTAGTAAAAGAACTAAGATCATGAAAAATAAACGTTTCTTTTTAAATACAGTTTCATACCACTAAGTTAAAGTGTGTATAGAATACTAGAATGGTTTAAAAAAAGTGAATGAAGTTAAAATTCAGAATATATTGAACATTATAACGTTAAAAAAAGTGTGAAATTGCATCTAAAATTAAGTAATGTAACAAATAAACAGCACGTGCGGGAACGTTTCTGAAATATAACGTATAAGTTAAAAATCAGGTATTCTGAAATTTATGAAAAGTATGAAAAAAAATAGTATGTGGAAATTAAATAAAATATTACAAATAAATTAGAAATGTTAAGTATTAAAAAAATATGACAGTAAATGAATATGTTATTATGAAACAGAAAACCTGAGAAATAAGTTAAAGTTTCATGAAAAACTAGAAAGGATAAAAGTATCAGAATAAATTGATGAGCTGATTCAAATTCCATTTTCTTATATAGGCTTTTTTACCTAAATCTGAATGTATCCCGTCAGGTTAGTGGTTAAAATCTTCAAACTACTCAGCTGGTGAGATATTTTGTTTCAGGGATCGATCCTATATTTTGAATCATAGAACATTTAGAAAAAAAAAGAAACTTCTAAAATAAATTATTTTCTTTTTTCGTCCCTATAGGACGTCATGAGCAATTCCTAAATAGATTATTTTCTTTTTTCGTCCCTAGAGGGCGCCATGAGCATATATCTCAAAAAAAACCCGTTGCCAATTAAAAAAAACTAACTTTTAATGAAAAGCAGGAGGTCTACAACTCAATCAGTAGTCTACGAACAACTCAACTCCACTCGAAACCACGCCTCCTAGTGTGATGACGTTGCCTTTGGCCCCGCCCTCTGTGATGTCATTGACCACGCCCCCTGATCCACTGATCCACCTGTCGCAGAACCCCCATTATCATGCTACTTGCGTCTTTTACAGAAAAAATACATCATCATAAAGCTTGCGGATATGCTTACGTAATTGTAGGACCTGATGGGAAAAGCGTTAAACCAGTAACAGTATATAGAGGTCCAAATGCAGTAGACCATTTTATACAAAATATTTTACGTGAAGAAGAGGAAATAGCCGAAAAATTATATAGTATTGTACCTCTTTCCATGACATCTCAAGATGAACAAAATTTTAAAAATGCAACTCATTGCTACTTATGCAAAAAAAATTTGAATAATGATCGTGTAAAAGATCACGATCATCTTACGGGAAAGTATAGAGGAGCTCTGCACAATAAGTGCAATTTGAAATTTAAACTTCAAAAGAAAATTCCTGTCGTATTTCACAATTTAAAACACTATGATGCACATTTAATCATGCAAGGCATCGGCAAAATTCAAAACAGGGAGTTTCATGTTATACCTAATAATATGGAAAAATATATTTCTTTCAGTATTAAAAGAAAATGGAATAATCTAAGAATATCTTTAATTTTTATTGATAGTTTACAGTTTATGAACGCGTCTTTGGAAAAACTGGTATCTAACTTGCCTGAAGAAAAATTTAGGATTTTAAAAGAAAATTTTCCCAATGATCGAAACATAAAATTATTATTACGGAAGGGAATATATCCATATGAATACATCAACTCTTTTGATAAATTTAAAGATACTCAGTTACCATCCATAGAGAACTTTCGAAGTACTTTAACTGGTGAAAGTATATCTTCGGATGATTACATTCATGTTCAAACTGTTTGGCAAGTTTTTCATATTCAAAATTTAGGTGAACATCATGATTTATACGTAAAAAGTGATGTTTTACAATTAGCAGATGTGTTTGAAAATTTTAGACAGCTTTGTAAAACTTACCATAGTTTAGATTGTGCGCATTTGATGACTGCACCTGGATTAGCTTGGCAAGCCTGCTTAAAAATGACTGATCAAGCTTTGGAATTATTAACGGATGTTAATATGCATTTATTTATAGAGCAGGGCATTCGTGGAGGTGTGTCCATGATTACCCAGCGTAAGTCTGTAGCAAATAATAAATATCTGAAAAATTTTGATTCAACTAAAGAAAGTAAATATATCTTATACCTTGATGCAAACAATCTCTACGGGTGGGCTATGAGTCAACCCTTACCCTATGGAAGTTTTGAGTGGGTTGAACCTAATAAGATTGTCATAGAAAAGATTTTGACTTTATCAGAAGACAGTTTGGATGGATACATCTTGGAAGTAGACCTTGAATATCCCAAAGAACTTCATAATGCTCATAACGATTATCCCTTAGCTCCAGAAAAAATGAAAATAATAGCTAATCATCTTTCACCTTATGCAGTCAGTGTACTAAAAAATAATAAATTTATCTCGAATACTAAATTAGTTCCTAATTTAAATCCTAAATTTAATTATGTCATCTATCATAAAAATTTACAGTTATATCTCTCTTTAGGTATGAAATTAAGGCATGTTCACAAAATTATAAAATTTAAACAAAAAGCTTGGTTACAACCTTATATACAGTTTAATACAGATCAACGTAAAAAGGCACAGACAGGATATGAGAAGGATTTTTTTAAGCTAATGAACAATAGTGTGTACGGTAAAACTATGGAAAACGTGAGGAAACATGTTGATGTCCAATTAGTCAATACAGAAAAAAAAGCGAAAAAATTGGTAGCTGCACCAACCTTTCATAATTTCAGAATTTTTGATAATGATTTGGTTGGAGTACAAAGGTTGAAAAACTGTGTTAGTTTAAACAGGCCCATATATGTAGGATTTGTCATACTAGAACTTAGTAAATATCATATGTACAATTTTCATTACAATCATATCAAAAAACAATATGGAGAAAGAGCCAAGCTACTTTTTACTGACACAGACTCTCTCACGTACGAAATTTTAACAGAAGATGTATATCGAGATATGAGTTTTCATACGCATCTGTACGATATGTCAGATTATCCGAAGACTCATGCTTTATACAATATCAATAATAAAAAGAAAATTGGATGCTTCAAAGATGAAATGAATTCCGAACCAATACTGGAGTTTATAGGACTGAGGGCGAAAATGTACTCTCTACTGTTGGATGAAAGTGAGAAGAAAACCGCGAAAGGAGTTAAACGAAATGTTATTAAAAGGAAACTTAAACATAAAAATTATAGAGATTGTTTAGAGAAATCTATCTTCACCAGAGAATTACAATATAATATTCAGAGTAAGAACCATCATCTTTTTACCATGGCTATAAATAAAATCGCACTTTCAGCTTTTGATGATAAAAGATATATTTTAAAGGATAGAGTGCACTCCTTAGCCTATGGGCATATCAATATAAATAATGTTTAATGGAAAACAAAATGGATTATTTTTAAAGTGGTCAATGACTTCACAGTGGAGTTATGGGAAGGGGCTGGCACCTGGGTATTCAAAAAAACCCCATGACTGTGAAACTGTGAAGAGAGACCCTCAGGTGTCAGAAAGCTGAGGCTTTCGATAAAAGCCCATGTGTGTGTGTGTGTGTGAAATTTTAATGAGTACTATGTTATTCTTTCCAATATTTTTAACAGTTATTGCTTTCCAGAAAAGGAGATATTTTGTTTCAGGGTTCGATCCTGTATTTTGAATAATAGAACATTTAAAAAAAAAGAAACTTCTAAAATAGATTATTTTCTTTTTTCGTCCCTAGAGGACGCCATAAGCAATTCCTAAATACATTATTTTCTTTTTTCATCCCTAGAGGACGCCATGACTCCGTTGCCAAATTAAAAAACTAACTTTTAATGAAAAGCAGGAGGTCTACAACTCAATCAGCAGTCTACCAACAACTCAACTCCACTCGTGATCACGCCTCCTAGTGTGATGACGTTGCCTTTGGCCCCGCCCTCTGTGTGATGTCATTGACCACGCCCTCAGCTCCTCAGCTCCTCCTGATGCAGAACCCCCATTTTTATACTACTGACGTGCACAGTCTATAATGCATTTTGTATGCCATTGTATGCTCTTTTCCTGTGTTCTCTAATTGCCATCGTTTTGCATAGACTCCTGTTCTACAGTGCTGGATGCTGGCTTGTTTTTTCCACTTATGTGACCAACATAGATGTTTCTGCTGTGCCATATAACATCACTCACACAAAGCATTCGAAAGAGTCGTCTACTAGTACACTTTGATCTTAGTCAAAAGGCCGAGAAGCGATGCATTCTCTTCAACAGTCAAACGACCCATTTTGTCAAATAATGGTCGTCTGTTGAACAGAAAGCTGGACGGCGCAATTAGAATCTTATGCTGACTTCTCCTGACATCTATCAAATTTTTCATGATCAAAAGCCCCCGATTATTTGTTTTTAACATTCACACATTTTATAATATTACATAATATATATTATAAAATATTAAGATTTTTATAGGATGATTGAATGATAAGATATTTAAAATGAAATATTATTGATTTCTGTCTGCTGTATTTTAAAGAGAAGCAAGTCGATTCGCGATAGGGTGAAAATTTGACATGTATTTCATTTCGCATAACTAAGGATTATAAATAGTCGTGAGCTATGAAAATTTTAACAAAGGGTTACCAAAAATACATCAGATTCTAATTAAATCTGATCCACAGAACGTGCAAATAACTGTGCATCAGGAAACAAACAAAAAAAGTTTTAAAATAATTTATACTAATAATAATAAAGCTTTAAAATTTAAATAAGAGGGGAGAAGACATAAAATATTAGAAAAATGTCATAAAATAACAAATAAATTTTATTATGAGGCAGCATTTATACCAAAAATTGCAGCACATTATTTGATCGAACATAGAGGAAACAAGGTTAGGCACTTAAAAATGTGAATCGCAAATTAGACACAAATTTAATAAAAGGCTAAAGCTTACCACTGACATTAATTTACCATTTTTTTCAATTACTATTCAATTTAATTCGGTCAATTTGCAAATGCAAACAAACCCCTTTACCGACACCGTTTCTTTTCAAAGAATTTACTGAAAATATTATTCTATAGTTTTCAATATATTAAATACTACACAATAATGGTCGCTTTTCTCAAACACCAGTTTCTTATCAGACACCAGAACCGTAGCTAGGGTTTTCAGTGCCGCGCCCTGGGACAGCTAAAGATTGTGTACCCCCTTCTGTGTGCCAAGAATGGAAAATATTTCATTCTAAAAATTCGTAACATCAATTTGGCGCCCCCTGGCTGAAAATTGATTAACAATAATTTATGCTGTGTTAACAAATTATTACATACGTACATAGAATAGTTATTTTTATAAGGTCTGTTTTCAAATAAACATTAAAAAAAATTCAAAAATCATTCATTTTGTTATGTCCGCCAAAGCACGAATCCTCATATCGAATTCCAGAATTTTTTTGAACAATTTCACAGTTCTTCGTCTATTCTGTCACTGCGCTGGACTGGCTACATCACTAGTTTTCGTGGTTTACTCTGCACAGACATTAGGTTATTTCGGAGCAGGAGAGATGAAAAATGAGCAATGCTCTCACCGGGAATCGAACCACGGGCCTCTCGAATACGCACCGAGCGCGCTGACCACTACATTACGAAGGTATGCTAAGAAGGCGGGAGTAATACCTTATAACACCATGTATAACGCGAAACCAGATTCTCTTAGAAAATCCTCACGAAAGCATCCTTTCCTGGCAAACAGGTGTGGTGCACTTTGTCATACTCAAATAACCTAACCTAATTTATTGAGGAAATTAAAACTATGCATTTTCTAGCAAAATTTCAAACTGTAATATACCTCTTCTAACATTTGCCTCCGACAAGCAAATATAAAGTATGCCAGTTACAAAAACTGATGCAATGGACGCGCGTTCTTTGCGTCAAATTTGCACCAGTTCAGCTGCGTATTAATGGTTTCGGTAGATTTATGAAGAACTAATTATGCTTAAAACGAAGAACTTTAACAAATGGTAACATAAATGTATATGAGAAACTTATTACAGACTCAGAATTGCCTTGTTTTTAAAATAGAGTGAGCCACTAAATCAATACACAAGTGCTTATTTTTAATGAAGAAAAAAATCACCAATTTTAGCATTGTGATCATCTTCCTTTCTACGCCGACACCATATTAAATTTCCATTATTACATACACATGTAAATTTTCTAATCGTTCGGTCTTATTTAAATTCACTAAAAACAATGACGCAAACAATACTGAAGTTTAAATCAGACTTATCAAAGAATAATATGAAGCAATTGAATTCAACTGTTTTTAATATTCTATATATTTTTAATATTCTTAATATTCTATTTCACTTCTAAGCTATCACATCTATTGATTCGCAAAATTCTATTAATTTTTCAAAGCAGTTCTTATATGCCTGCTCTATGATTTTATTTTCAGTCCCACATGACCAACACTACTGTAATATTTTTTTTAAAATAAACAAAAATAATTTTTTTTAATTTCATTTTTAGACGAAGTAATTTAAACAAATGGAAGAGTGATTTTTAGGATTTTTAAAAGAATAATTAATCCAGAAGTTTCTTCAAAGTGAAAATCTTGATTGGGCTTTAGAGGTAAAACTACAGTCTGCTGTGATTAATTTTTAGGACTAAAAATTTTTCTCCATATGATAAAATTCTAGAAATATATTAACAAAAATAATGTAAAACTCATAAGATAAAATAATGTAAGATTCATTCAAAATATTGTAAGACTCGTAAGATAAAATAATTTTAATATAGATGAGACCAACAAAGCATTTAGAAGAGATACATATAGATGAGACGCGTATAGAAGAGATATATAGAGATGAGACACGTATATGATGTAAAATTAGACTTAACTTAATTTGGCATAGATTTTTATGTAAAATTTTGTCAGGTTGAAGGCAGCTCGACATAGGTCTTATTCATGAAAGGAAAAAATTATGTGAAATGAATGTTTACATCATCAGGGGAGACTGTGAAGAAGAAGGTATTAAACCATACGTCTTTCAGGTAGATGCAGTTTTATACAAAAATCAGTAGTGATCTAAGGTTGTTTATCTAGCTACTATAGTACTTACGATCAATCATAATCCTCTTTTTCCCCGAAAAAAGGAAAAATTAATGTTAAAATCTTTTATACATTTGAAAAATTATTACCGTCCAAAGAACATTTTCTGCGAAATCATTATTCAGAGTTTAAAGTAGTTTCTAAGATTACGCGTTAAAATATTTCAATCGCAGTTTCTGGGTAAATTAACCCTCACTAGTAAATTATCTATTATTTAAATCAAATTTTTTTTCTATAGCTTAACATTAATCCAGATTAATAAATTAATTTTTTAAGAATTAGTAAATTATTTTCTTTATTATGTTAGAAATGTGAATTACATTTCTGTAATTTTTAAAATTAAGTATGTAATTTATTTAAAGCTAGACAAGGATTTCATTAATTACTAGTGTAATGTAGAACTTCCATCTCCTGATATATTCCAATTTTTACGTCATACTCATTAACTAAAATAATTCAGACTAATTATAAACAATTTACATTTCTCAAAGTAACGTTTTATATAAAATTTTTACAGCAACAAAGAAAAATGGGTAAATTTTAAAATGTTTTCTTATTGGCATAAACAATGTTAGCCGATCTCGCTTTTGTTGATCACGAGCTCACTCATAATAATATTTCAAAACATCAATCATTTCTACTAATCATTCAACCAACTTCTGATAAAATTGCCGTTGTTCAAAAATAGTCATCGTCTTCCAGTAAACTTTCAAAAAATGGGTTACTTGGCTGAAAGCAAAAACAGTAAATCTTCAAAAGAGCGAAAGAAAAAAGCAATTGCCACAGTAGCCGGCAAAAGACAACCTCAGACAGGATTTGGAAGTGTACTCTTGTATACCATTCGCAGATTTCATGGCCACGGAGGGGCCACTCTTCGTGACATCAACACCTTCTTAAACGAGAATAAAAAAATGGATGTCAAATCCAATGATGGCAAAGTGAAATTTTTCTTGCAGAATGCTATAGATCGAGGAATTCTTACCAAACAAAATGCACGTTATAAGGACTTGGAGAGAGGAAGGAAACGACGGAGGAAATCCAGTCGGAAAAGAAGAGGAAAATCAGCAGCTAAAGTAGGAGGACAGAAGCGTAGGAGAAGCTCCCCTCCAGGAAAAGGAAGATCTCCCCGTAGAAGATCAAGTGGGAGGAAATAACGAAGAAGGAGTTCCAGGCGAAGACGCCATCCTAAAGCTGCTCCAGAAGAAGCCTAACGTACTGCATTATAGATCAATATTTAAAACTACCAGTTTAACTAATAGGGAAAAAATTCATTAAGATCAAAATTTAAAGCTAATTCACAAGTGGACTACTTTTACTAAGAATAATAATTTGCAATAAATGTAAATTTGCAATACACATTTCGAGAACTTTCTATGATAGTATATATGATTCTAAATAGAACTTGATTTTTGCCATTAGAATAAAGAACTAGGGAAAAGAGGTAAATGAAGAAATTAAATAAATTAATGTTTATTTTATGTAAAAAGCTATTTGTTTTCTTCCAAATTTCTTTTAATATATGAGTGCATGCATGATAATTACGAGTTCCCTTACTATCAGTTTTGCTATATTTAAAATGAAATTTTATCTTCTAGAAACATTAAATACGTAATTATTTATAATGCTAAAAGCAACATTTAAATTGGAAACAGAATTTATTTTATTAGTAGCGGGCAAGCCAGCCAGATGAGCAAATTTAAAACGTTCAAAGAAATATTTATAAATTCTATGCACTGAAAAACTGAAAATAAAATGAACTATTAATTTAGTGTATTGTATACAAAGTCGCTAGGTGCTAACAAAACAAAATTTATGAATTCTGTGCACACCTGAAAAGCAAGTGCATAAAATTATTTCAGTATGAATAAAGTCAGTTGATTCTTTCTAAGTAACAATCAATTCGTAAATAATTTTTTTTTTGTTGTTGCCAAACCAGGAAACAAAAACTTTGGACACTTAAGGTTAATACGTATACGTATGACGTGATGATTTAAATTTAATCTAATTAACGACTTTTTCTCCATATCAATAAAAGCATTAACGCGGCCATAACATACCGTGTCAATTATCCTAACCTGAGATAAAAAAGTTGCCAAAAGCTGCTATTTATTTAAAATGCTGACATTAACCAAACATTTTCGACATACACTGACGTCACATGTAGTCGCGTGCTTACTTCAACGTCAGAACATGATCTTATATATTAATGATATATTTAATGTTTGGCAATGACATTTTTATTTCATATTTTGTAAAACTTTTTTCATATTTTGTAATTTTTTTAACAAACTCTACGATTTGAAAACAAACAGTGGCAACACTTTTCAAAATAAAACAGATTTTTATCTCCAACGTGCGAGATTGTTGCCACTCGGTAAAATTAGGGCGAAAATTAGCGTTTTCAGAGTTTTTCATTAATATTTCGGCTGAATAAAGTTGAACAAAGATGAGAATGGTCGAAATGACTTCCAGCGAATTCTTGGCATCCGAGGTTTACCTCTCTTCAAAACTCAACTCCCCGCCGTTCCGGAGGCGATAATGCCACAAACAAACAAATAGACAGACGCGCACAGATTTTAATAGTGTAGAATTTAAAATACAAAAATCAGTATTGAAATTCTTTAGTATAAAAAACAACTTAATCAGTTTTTTAATTATTTATGTTCTAATAATAAAAATGTAAAGGTATTCCCCCAATATATGGAATTTATTAATAATTTACCGTTAAATTAAGTTTTAATTATTTTCCAGGATATTCTAATCCTCTTTGATACATGTTAGCTACAACAAGAATTAAAAAAAAAAAAAAAAAAAGTATTAGCGAGCTAAACATACTTTTTAATCTTAACATGTTCAAGTAATAAAATATTATTATGTTCAAGCAATAAAATCATTTATGTTCAAGTAATAAAAAGCGAAAATTCAAATTAATTTTAATGCTTATCTGAGCAAGTAAGACTCGAGTTGAACCTTACACGGAATTTTGGATATTTGAAATATTAGTAACTTCTGATTATCAGCCCTTCCTCACCAAAGTGTTCCCAAAGGTCTTCGGCGAATTTGGAGAGCATTCGCGAACTGATTGGCAGCTTTCCATAGAAACTGGATTATTTTCTAATTCAAATAGATTAACGAGAAGTTATCTTAAAACTTCTTACCGGCGTAACAATTTAAAATATCCGCAACTATAATGCAAAGCTGAATAATACAATCTTATCAGAGCTAGTAGGAACCTAATAATGTACTCTCGACGGTCAGAAACCCGCTCTGACATACAATTCGAAAACCTCACTTTAAATACTTACTTCATTTGCATTCTGGTAGGAAAACGGAAAGAAGAAATGACAGTAAAAATCTCAATCATAATAGATGGTCAGATTAACATAATGGAAAGCTGCAATGTATTTTGAAGCATCAATAAATTAACTGTGGCAGGAAATTATTGCAAATACTGCATAACGAAAACACACCTTGTGCTATTAGTAAAGTATAGGACATTTTCCGTTACAGAACGGCACGCACTAAATAATTTTCTGCTGAAAGATATATGTGCTTTTTAGCCATTGATAAAATAATGTATTAGTTTTATCTCTTGCAAGAATGCTGATTTCAGAGCAAGGCTTACCAGCGGCTGAGCGGTAAAGTCGTTGAACGATTCCAGGCGAATGGGTTGGTTGCACGGACGTTTTCATGATTATGCCCATACATAACATGACTACCAACTAATTCTTTTAAAATGTCCTCCATGAGGGCACCCCTTTGCTTAGGCAGATAACCTTCGTGCGTTTTGCTCTAATCAAAATAAGCCAATCAAAATAAGTCTTGTGAATAAAAAAAAAAAAAAAAAAAAAAAAAAAAAAAAAAATTCTTGAATGTAGATCAGTCTATTTCGTCTTGTTTATTAAGATAATTAAACTGAAATAATTCTTACGTTTAGAAAAAAATTACCGCAGTTAATATGAGGAAGCCATGTTCTTTTTCTTTTTGTTAGGAAAATAAGAAGCGAAATACTCTTTTCTCATTTTTGATTGTGTGCTTGCTACCGTTACACTACGAAGGCCTGTAGAAAGGAGGGAGATAATATCTTATACACTCGTGACGTTTTAAAAGGCGACTGGGGATTAGGTTACCCAGTCGCCAAATCCTGATGGTGAAAATCCACCACCATTTTTAGTTCGGGCGCCACTGCAGATGTATTAGGTTTTATGAAGCAGGAGACGTGAAAAATGAGCAATGCCCCCGCCAGGAATTCGAATACGCGCCAAATGTGCTAATCGTTACACCACGAAGGCATGCTGGAAGGGGGGAGGAAATAATAACCCTAATTTAAATATGGGTAACATATTATGGGTCATCATTCCCATATCCCTACAACATAAGAAATATTTTAAAATTAATAAGTGTAGAGACATTAGGATTTTTTTGGAGGCCTGAGGGATGAAAAATTAACAACCGCCTTCGCCGGGAATCGAACCACGGACCTCTGGAATACCGGCCCAGCGTGCAGAACCACTACAAAACGAAGGTAAGCTAGAAAGGCGGGATAAATACCTTATATAAAATTTAATAATGCTTCATGCTTTATGTTTACCTATAGTTTGTTAGCTCTGTGCGCTTCGATTCTTAAAGTTCGCGTACATGATATGCGTTTGCGACTAATTTTTATTCCCAGCAATAAATCAGTTTGCCACACTTGGTCTAATTGATTTTGATGTTTAAATTTTTTTCTTCGCCCAAATTAATAGTTTTATAGAGTTTATTCATTTCTCTTCCTTTGTATTGTAGTCTTTCTGAAACCAAATTTCTTAAAACGTCTTTAGCAAGAAACGTATCTTTTAAGGTACATTTTTAACGTCACTATTTTAGAGTGAATGGAAAGGAACAACATTTTTTTTAGCTCTTTGCTTCGTTTATCAGTATCAGTTAAATTAAAATCAACCAGAACGCTTTTTCTTGGAAATTCAAAATTTTAAATCTCCTTTTTTATTTCTTTGTTTCTAAATAACTTATTTCACAATTTTAATATAAAAAGTACAAAAAAAAAAAAAAAAAAAAAAGTTATTCTTGCCTTAAAGTTATTCTTCCTCGACAAAGAATGAGGAACACTAACATACCGATTAATTTAATCTGTCCAGTAATATGTGCAATTGTTGAATAATTAACCATAAATAAAACCAACCATACTATTCCGATATAAACGAAATGTATGTACTCGAACAATGCTCTTGTTCAATGGCAAATTTTACCCAAAAATCTGGTGTCGACAGCGCATGTCTTCCTCGTACGACCTATTAAATTATATATATATTTTTACTGCACTTCATTTTAAGTTATTGCCTCGAATAATTCTAACTTAATTAACCGATTCCTCGAAGTAAGTTCAAAATGACATCCAAAATTACAATTTCTGAAATTAAATATCCCGGTATATTTTTGTTGACTCCTTACGGAATCAAACATCTTAATAATTTTATTTTTTCATAGCGAGTGTGAAGCATTCCCAAATATAAGTGCCGGGTAAGAGAGTGGGTAACCCTTACTCGACTTAAAAGTCCGCTGTATAGAATACTATAAATTTCTTACTTTATGACTTTACTGATTTTTCATCAGCAGCTTAATGCGCGAAAATACTAGGCATGTTTATATTCTGTTTTTAAAAATTGTTTTGTAATTACGGAATATTATATATATGCTTGGTATTGCCATTTGCAATAAAAAAGAGAGTTGCATAGCAACCCATATGCCATTACATGAGTTCCATATATAAAATTTCAACATTCTATGGCTAATCGTTTTCGAGTTATGCGAGATACATTCACACAGAATATTACAGTTATGTGCCACGCGTCATTTTGATTCTTGACACTTTCCTTGAGACTCAGAATCAAATATAGACGACGCTTAAATATAAGTGGCAAAAAAATCTAGAGGTGAACTTTTTTAGCCCAAAAAAGCTTTGTCCCTGAAGGACTATCGTTTTCGTTTTGCGATTTTGTGTTGGTTCACTATAAATGTCCGTTTCACTTTTCAAACTGTTGCCACCAAATGTTAGAGTCCTGTATTATATTTCAAGAAATTAAATAATGAAAAATCTGAAGAAATGTATGTCTATTTCTCGTATTGTGATAAAACAACGAACGGTACATAGTGCCATCGAATTTCGAATGACGTAATCCTATATGGAGAATGGGCATGTGGAAGCCCAAATTTGAAATTTGGAATTTGTTTTATCGTCGATTTCTTATTTTGTAAATCTTTAACGAATTTTTTTATTAACAAACTCAAGGATTTCAAAGCGGGCAATGGCAACGTTGTAGAGAAAAAACATTTTTATCTCCAGCGCGTGAGACTGCGTATCGGAAATTCTAAAGATATGCTCAATTTAAAGCTATTTCGGGATATTACTCCTGAACTGAATTTTATGTTTTAAGTGCGAAGAACGTGATATTTAATAAATAAAGGTAACATACAAAATATTTAAAAAACGCCCCTTTGGACGTAATTTAAAATATGAAACTTTTTTTTTTTTTTTTTTTTTTTTAAGAAAAACTTACTTGAATGTTATTTGTTCAAGAAGGAGCAATGTGAATTAAGATATGTTCCTTCTTTAGTTATAACACAGTTTAAACTTTTATGATTGCAAAAATGAAATATCTTAACATTTTAAGCGCATAGACATTATAATTAAAGCACTTAAAAACAGAATGATAAATTAAATTTGTATAACAGCAGTATTAGTATAATAATAACATTAAAATTCAACAAACAGAACACACATATCACATTCTTAAAGAGCAAATTCAATTATGCATCTTTCTCATTTATCAATTATGCATCTTTCTCGTTTATACGTCTTTTTTCATAGCGTTCCCTTCAAAGACGTATAAGTAGTGATTTAATATAATGGAGTATAGGAATTTAAGGAGCACTGAGGATTATTTTATCGCTTAACACATTGATTAACATGAACTGCTTGCACGGCCAGTTTAGGAGCCACGCAGTTGCGGGGAGCCCAGTATGTTCCTTACATTTACAGTAAATCTGCAATCGATTGCCGATTACAGTGCGACTTCATGACAGAAATAAAAGGTGACATATTAGTGTCTACTAACCGATGTTTTTTATCTCGAATGCTGTCGCAATATATGATTTCGAACTGGTCAAACACCATACCATTATTAACGCGAATATATATTGATCGATCACGAATTTCTTTTCATAATTTCTCGCTACACAGTTTTTCAGTCGAATGTAGATTTGTTTGTTTAACAGTTAGAACATAAAGAAAAAAATTCTGTTAACGATTTTTTTAAGAAAAAATCTGGAAATGTAAACAAATAAAGAGCATTTTTAATGGAAACGCAAGATGATATTGCGACTATATGAGAAAACAACATAATGGCGCGGAAAATAAAATAAACGGTAACAGTAATAAAATTTTTAAAACCAAACCTGACATATCTTTTCAGTTTTAAAGGAAAAAGGTAGAAGAGGAAATATAATGTCGATAAAGCTTGTAAATACAGCACGAATTACTGGAGAGAAGTATTTGTGAACATGCAAATGAAGAAAACAAATGGAATAGTAGAAATAACTTCAGGTTCATGCGAACAAAATAATAGTTTGCTAGTTTCTGACCTAGAAAGTAGAATGTTCTCAGACTCATGATTGCTCTCAGTGCGTTAATCTACAGACATTAGGTAATTTTTTGGAAGCAGGAAAGATGAAAAATTAACAAAGCCTTCGTTGGGAATCGAACCGGACCTCTGGAACACCGGCCTAGTCTGCAGACCATCACACCACGAAGGCACGGCAAGAAGGTGAGAGAAATACCTTATATACTCTGCCTTTTAAAGGTCGACTGGGGTTTTTAGGGAACCCATTCGCCAAATCCTGGGTGAAGAGAAATCATCATCCATCACCCTTTTAGTTCGGGCGCCACTGTAGAGACATTAGGTAATTTTTTGGAAGCAGGAAATATGAAAAATTAACAAAGCCTTCACCGGGAATCGAACCGTGGAACTCTGGAATACCGGCCCAGTGTGCAGACCACCATACCACGAAGGCAAGCCAAGAAGGTGGACAAATACTTTATAAATCGACCTAATAAAATATACATCGAGATTGCATACAGGAATTTTGAGAATTAGTCTGTTAAGGAAAGCCTCATACCCAGGAAGGACGCTTCAAAAATATAAGTACAATTTTGGGAATATAATGGTATATTATTTTTTCACATTATTTTTACAAGAATTATAGAAATCAAAAAAGATTCCAGTTATTATAGACGTTTCATCGCGTTTTCTGCACATTAATTAGTTGTACGTAAATCCTGAAACTTCAAATGTACACTGCGGGGAGGGAGAAAGAAAAGAAAAAAAAAAAAAAAAAAGGACAGTTCCATATCGTCTCCCGTTCTACTGGGCCGATTGACGAAATTCAGATTTCGTTTTCCATCTCTCGAAAACGCGACTTAGGATATGTACATTTATATATAGCATTGCTCTAACATAGGTATTTTTACACAAAATCGGAACATTTTCTGAAATAACATGCCGATTCTTTTCCATATTTCGATTCTACGACTCATTATGCCCAGATATTAAATTTTGTAATTTTTGTGAGAAAATTACGGCGAAATTTAAAAATTTATCTTGGCACATTTTCTTCAGTTTGAGCCAAGAATAATTCACTTGGCGAACTTCTTAATTTATAGCAACGTATTTTCTTTTCCTTTTTCAATTGTCCACAAGCGGAAAAAAGTCATCGTTCATACTTTAAATAACTTTAACAAAGAGCGTAAACCACATTTTCGTTATTATCGCTTGAAATAAATACGCCAAATTTGAAAACGCACCAAAAATGTAAATTCCTTAGGAAATTTTAAATAAAAATCTCTAATTTTTTGCAGGTATGCTTAGAAATACATCTACTTTAAGATGATGGCAAAAATGTTATAGGTTATAATTTAAAATGTTTTTTAAAAATACATAAATTTTTTTAAAAAAACTCATAAAAATTGGCGAATTTTATTTGGAATGAACTTAAATTTCGAAACATGAAAGAAAGAATCAAACAAGATTAATAAAAAAAGAGATATTAATAAATATATATCAAATTCAATTAACACTGAGAAGCTAAAATTTTGAGAACTGATTTTTTAAAAACTACAAGTTCGATTTTTGGAAAACTTGGCAATTTGACAAAATTTGAGTCGTAGAATCGAAATATGAAAAAAAAAAAAAGTGGCATATCATTTCAGAAAAAGTTCGATTTTGTGTCAAAATACCTACATTAGAACAATGCTATATATAAATCTAACACATATCCTAAGTTGTGCTTTCGAGACATAAAAAACGCAAGTTGAATTTCGTGAATCGGCCCAGTAAAACGGGAGATATAGAACTGCCATTTTTTTTTCCTTGCGCAGTATACCATAAACACCATCGACTTCATATAATTTTCCATGCTCTACTTTTATTAATATTACAGGAAATCTAAAATGACTGAAAAAAATCATGAATTCAGAATATCTAGTAATTTTCTGGTATTTTACATTATTTGTTCTTTTTTCCATAAATATAAAAAATGAAGTGTTCGGAAAAAAATGTTTTTTAATATCATTTCCATTTCATACTTTAATTACTTTTTGCTTTAGTCGTTTGCTTAGAATATATTCCCTATGCTAAAAGCTTTAAGAAACTGAAAATTGAATCATGATTATTTTCATAAACATAAACTAGTTTAATCATTTTCCTAACAATTACATGAAGCTGAAATTTATCAATGATTTTTAATATTAGGAGAAATTTATATATATTTGTATTTAAATACAATGAAATATAGTTACAGATATTCTTAATGGTCTGAAAATAATTTATACATTTTCGTATTCATTTACACTTTTTCTAACACATTTGCCCTTTAATCATATCGAAGCTTACATTAATACATAATTTTTATTCCTTTATAAAAAATCCTGTCGCTCAGTTAGCTGCAAATTACAGGGTGTTTCAAAACTCATTGGCAAAAATTTAAGGGGTGATAAAAATGCGTATTAGAAATGCCTTCACGAGTAAAGGTACATTCATCCGATGAATAACCCACGAGCAGTGAAATCAGGCTGCGTTGTTATCTGGTGTGGTGGTGTGGTGTGGTGTATTTAACTACGGCAAAGCACACTAGGGCTATCTGCCAAAGGGAAGGGATGCCTTTCGTGGAGGACTTTCTAAGGGAAACTGGCTCGTATACACGTTACACATGGGGAAAACCACGAAAACACCCATGCAGCCAGCCCGTTCGCGGGATTCGAACCTCGAACCGAACTACCAGCGTTGTTATCTGTTGCAAAACCAAAAGTGCAAATTCGACACGTTGCGCAAAATCTGCAGGTATCAAGGCTTGCATTTTCTGTACATAGTAGAAGTGTAATCCTTCGTAATACTCGCCAAACAATTGAGTGAGGGATATTTATTGCATGGGAAACCTCTCGCTTACTAATATCCAGACGATCTTCACTCTTTGCAGAATGTCCTGTACTTGTGGTTTCCGCACACTCCTACTACGTCCTGTATCATGCATGCTGGTGACAAAGGATCCCCTTTTACACAGGCACCGATGCAGTCGCTCGAGCATTTTTCAGTCTGGCACTTGTCTTCTCGATAAACGCTGCCTGTATGTCTTTCCGCTTCCACAGCATTCCCATTAGCAAGACCATACATAAAATGCTCGTCCGCCTTCTCCTGATTAATGTCCGTCGACATGCCTTCTGAAATCCACGCTAAAAATGACGATGTGTATGATAACTCGCGCTTTATGCATTCCATTACAGCGTCGTTTAGCGGCTCACTGCTTGCTCTCCGCCCATGCATTGCGTGGTGAAAATTGCTTGTTCGGATCTTTTCTGTCAGCCCTTAAATTTTTGCTCATGTGTTTCGAAATACCCTGAATAAAATATACCCTGTATATAAATTCGTTTTGGTACTTTCTGAATTTGGTTTAAGATCACCTTTTTTTTTTTTTTTTTTTTTTTTTTTTTTTTTCAATCAAGCAAATTTTGTGTATATTACTTACCTGTTGGCAATAATAAATGAAGAATATTTTTGAAAATGTTCTTGAACAATAATGTAATTAACAGAGACCAAAGAAAAATACATTGTATCCATAATTACTACAAAAGCTGATCCGCATTTGGAACACATCAAAAAATTTTTTTGTATTATTTCAGAATTTTTTTTGTTTTTTTCTTTTTTGGCAACTCTCTCTCTTTTTTTTTAAAGGGGGGGGGGTAATTTTTTTACGAAATTTCCCTTTTCAGAATATTATATTTCATTTTCAGGAACTGTACCTTTTACACTAAACTTATTGCGTAAATTCAAATGGCTTTGAACAGAAATGAACTGAAAGTACTGCTTGTGCAGTCTGCTACTTTCGGGACTTTAAATTAACCATAAACTTACGTTCAAATGTAGGTAACGTAGTCCTAGACTACAACACAAAATAGACTACTTACCCAAGAGCGACCCATACATGCTCTATAGGGTTAAGGTCAGGAAGTCTGGCTGGCCAATCCATGCAGCGAATATCCTCACTTTCGAAGTAATCATCAGCCACATAGGGTTTGAGCCCTATATCGTCCATTAAGAGGAAACAACATAATGGCTACCCAAACCACCAACGAAATGATCTTCCGTGAAGCAATAGGGATGGTATTGTGTTCCAGCCTTTCTTCAGATATAGGTACGCCGAGAATCACTGTCCAGGCTGAATCTGGACTAAAAAATTTGTAAAAAACAAGGTGCTCCACTAAGTCTGGGGCAAGGTGCATGTGGTCTGCACCATGCTAAACACGCTCTTTCGTGTGCTGCAGTGAGCGGGACATAAATACCGCGTCTTATGGCATACATCCCTATCTCATGAAACATTCGGGA
Source organism: Stegodyphus dumicola (assembly GCF_044657685.1). NCBI lineage: Eukaryota > Metazoa > Arthropoda > Arachnida > Araneae > Eresidae > Stegodyphus > Stegodyphus dumicola. Next base: position 154,633,035 of record NC_140774.1, on the reverse strand, counting down.
AACTATAGACTGCGAAAGGTGGTTTCTAATTACAGCATCTACCTCATGTAAGAGCTGTGAAGCTGTAGCAGTCCTGTGTCACCGCGCTGAAAATGCCAAATAACGATCTTCATTCGTCGTTGTGAATCTTGGTCGACTTTGTTCAGGTAATTGCTGTCAGTATAATTAATTGTTGCATTTAATATTCTTCGAGCAATTTTTAGAGTGTCTGCGATTCTGAGTTAGGTTTTTAAAAGAATTTTATTTCCATAGCAGCCTATAGAAAAGAGTATTCCCATCTAATGAATGTCGTCGCGGAAATAATAACGTTCTTTATGCGAGCGGATGTTGTACATAATATAAAACGAATCAGGGTAATACCCAAATGCTTAGATTTGTCAACAACGGCATTTCGAATTCTCATGTCTTTCTTCTTATTATGATCCCACCCGAGACAGTGTGGTTAGGATCGTTGAATACTGAGAATTCGCAAACACTAAGTTTGATTTCAGGAGAACGGATAAGCTGAATGGTTGGTTGGTTTCCGTGGTTCATCTTATGCGTAACGTGAATATGAGTCAATTTCCCTTGAAAAACCTCCACGGATACATCCCTACCATTATTCAGATAGGATTCGTGTGCTTTACCGTATTCAAATAACCTAATCTACTTTCTTTCCTGACTTTGGGCTTATACAGCTTCTTATCAATAGGCCTGAGCGCAATTATGTATGATTTTGTAGCTTTTGTCTTTTTCATTTCGTACTAAATGGGTTGGTTTACTGCTAGAATCAATGGGACAGTTATTTCAAAACGAACCGAAACTAAGGTAGTAATTTTATTAGAGGCTAAAAAAGGTGAAATTCGCGAGTTAATCGAGTAACTAGGTCGTAAAATTTCGCAAAATTTTCAGAATGGGCAAAATACACAAAAGATTTCTCGGCCATATTTTTACTCTAACATTTCAAGGAGGAAACAATTTGCTGAATGCGAAGAAATAGCACAAATAGCTTGCTTCAACTAAATAAACATTACATTATACATTTTTGGAATTCAAATTTACGCTTTGTTAGAACCACCCCCAAAATCGAGAATCTGTAAAACCACTTTTTCGAGGAAAACACGCTTAAAAATTTAGGTACTCGTTTAGGTTTGAGGAAACTTTTGCCAGGACTTTTGAGCAGAATTCTGTTACATTCGTTCTCATAGAATTCATCTTATCTGTTTCTTTTAGCGAATTGTAAAACACCAAAATACAACGCAGAAAATAAATGTTAAAAGCAAACAACAAAAGATGACAATTTTGGGATTTTGTATGGTGCCGAAGATTTATAAACCTGCAATGCAAATCAGCTCCGTTACATGATATCAAGATTTTCACTTAAAAGAACGTCTTTACGATGTTTCACTGCATACACTATTTTGCATTATATACAGCACTTGAAATTTATAAAAAAGATATTTCATCAAAGACATTATTTATAGATAGTTAGTTACAAATGCCGGCAGGAGACTGCCAGTTTGGAAAACGGCATTTTCTCTTATTCTGGAAGTCTAGATAATTCAAGATTCAAAGTTCTGGTTTAGCTTTTGGGAAAAAGTTTATTTCGCACTGTGCGTTTCGATAAACTCTACTGAAAGGTAAAAAACAATTCAGCAAAAAGAAATTAAAAAACAATGTGAAAAAGAACTGAAAGTCTCGGACGTATATAGGACGTTTGAGGGAATTTTGATGTTTGTAGACTTTCAGCCAAATTCCGCAAAATTTTTAAAACTAATTACTAAAACTCGTGCCATGACGATCTAACTTCCGTCATCTTAACCACAAAGTGCAGCGTAATTAACTACCGCTTCCTGGAAGATAGCCATCGACTTTCTATTAGTTTTATAAAGCAGATAACTGTCTAGAGCAGTGATTCTCAAACTTTTTTTGTTGCGGCATACTTTTAACGATTTCAAAATTTGACGGCACACAAAGAAAAAGATAAGTTTAAAAGTTGTTTACTTACCACTGTGTAAAATAATTTATAATAATAATTTTGAATGTAAAATAAAATATGTACTACAAAAACAGCAGTACGTTCATTAAGAGATTAATTACAAATTAATAATAAGAATATTTTTAATGAGAAATTTGAGTTGACGTTTTTGATAATTTCATTTATATTTGGTCGTAAAAATAACAATGTTACTCTCATATCGTCCTCTACATTTAACAGTCTCCACTTCACTTTTTTTTTTTTTTTTTTTTAGTCCAAAGGGATTTGAATCCCGAAGGACTATTAGTTTCGTTTTGGCATTTTGCGTCGGACGGATAAATGTCGGTTCACTTTTCAAACTGTTGCCATAAAATGTTAGAGTCCTGCATTATATTTGAAGAAATTAAATAATGAAAATCTGCGTAAATGTATGTATATTTCTCACATTGTCATAAAATAACGGTACATAGAGTCATCGAATTTTGAATAACGTAATCCTCCAACGAATATGAGCATGTGGAAGACCACATTTGAAATTTGAAATTTGTTTTATGATCGATTTCCTATTTTTTAAAACTTTGACGAATTTTTGATTAACAAACTCAAGGATTTCAAAGCGAGCAATGGCAACGTTGTGCAGAAAAAACATTTTTATCTCCAGCGCGTGAGTCTCTGTATCGGAAATTCTAAAGATATGCTCGTTTTAAAACTATTTTGCGATATTGCCGTTGCACTGGATCTTATGGTTTAAGTGCGAGGAACATGATATTTAATAAAGAAAGGTAACACACAAAATGTTAAAAAACGCCCCTTTGGACGTAATTTAATATCTGAAACATTTCAGATTTTTTTTTTTTTTTTTTTTCCGTTTTTATATTGGTTAGTGCTGAAAATCCGAATAAGATGTAGAAAACTATAATAATATTTTTAAAACTTTGTTTGGCCGTTATGGGATAATCGCATCTAATATTAATCCAAAATGAATTAATTGATTCTTCCGAATATTTTAAAATTAAATCTCGATTATTGGAAAGCGAAATTAGTTCTTCCTCTTCGTTTAAAGTTAATTCAAATACAGAAGTCTTCGGCACAAAAATCGGCTTGGATACCACAATTGGCGCGCTTATTAATATCGTAAAAATCGAATTGCGCCAATTCTCATGTGTATCGTATACTAGAATTAAACCCATTATAATTTTTACTATATACATTTCTAAAATTTGACGGCACACAAAAGTACCGCGGCACAGTGGTTGAGAATCACTGGTTTAGAGTTAATGAGAAAAAGGTTAGAAGTAACAATCGAACAATCTGTCTCTTTTTCTAACTCCTCCCTTAAATCAATCATTGCCAGTTGAAAACAGGATAAATAAGGAACACCTCAAATTCTCGAAATACGAAACCTCGCAATAAAGTATCTGTTTTATTTATTTATGTTTTCCTCTCTTGGATAATAAGGGAAAGTGTTTCATATTATTTTCCTTTACCTCTACAGAAGCAAAAGCGTTATAGGAAGTATTGGTTTAGTGGTAGGAAAAAGCCGACACCCTTTTTTTTTTTTTTTTTTATCCCTGTAAGGAGCCACGCCTGCGCCTACCTGTATTGACTTTGGAGTCATTATCCATTGACCCAAATGATACATTTCCAGTGATTTTTATTGATATAGTGATTATTTGTACAGGCGTCGTCATGGCGCCTGTTTAGTCTCTCTGTCGTTAATGAAGCAGGTCAAGTGGGATTGAAAAAGGAACATACATATATGCGTGGTGGAGGGGTACAGTTTGCTATTCGTCAAGATTATCACACCCGAAAGTAAAATTATGAAGACAGAATTGTTGACAAAGCAAATATTTCATTGAACCTGCAATGCTATCAAAAATGGCCATTTAACCTAGGACTTAATAAGTCTCGGAATGCTAACTGTCATTCCAGCAAATGCTAACTTCTACTTGTTGAATCTAACCTGGGGAAGGTCAGCACAGCAGATAATCTGTACAAAGTTTCAGAGTCACATGTAGTACTTGTATGCAGGAGTTTTTCAGTCATAGTGTTGGTAAAATAGCATCATTAGTTTATTTACATAAAATAATATTTTTCATAAAAGGTATTAAGCTTACAGGTGCTGTATATATATATATATATATATATACTTACATTAATTCTTATGCACTACACACAAAATACACGGAGTCCCAAGAAAAGCGTCGGATTAAATATACCCCCAAAATACTAAATTCTCGCATGTATAAACCGCACTCTAATTTTTACTACATCTAATTGAAAATAATTTTTTTTCGAAGATTAGTCGCGGAGAGCCTGTCAATATTTTATTTCGTTTGGAGGCGTGAAGCTACTAAAATATAAACTGCTTACCACACACTGAGGCAAAAATTTTATTGTCTATCAAAAGGATTATGTTTCTGTGCCTCCTCTGGTGTGGACCATGTTTCTCCTCTTGGTTCCCACTGTCACGAGGATATCACTTTCACTGGTGCCTGCACTACCAGTATCACAATCGCGGGCACAGGGGCATCCCTCAGCATGTCACCAAGACCTGCAACCGTAACAAAATTTATACAATCCTAAGTAACGTTCACCCAACAACAATGGATTTTATACTCTGTCGTTAAATCCCCCTGCTATGTTGCGCGAGCTGCAGTGTTTCCACGTATCTATTTCTAATTAGTTGCGTGTATATGCCTCGCCCCCTGATATTCTGTGAAAAAAAAAATGCGCCTTATATACGAGAGAATATAGTATTTATTTTTAGGAAAATGGAAAATACTTTTATATACTTGCAACACGTGTTTGTTACTATTTAACAAAGTCAAATTAGATTTGACATGGCAACACTGGCATTTTATCTTCGTCAGTTTGTTTCGCGGTTTCGTTTCAGTTTAATTAACATGGCGCGTTACACAAAGGAAAAACGAATTTTGATTGTGAAAACTCATTCCTAGAATGCTGAGTGTTATACACAGACTGTTAGGAAGTGCGTGCTATATCTTTGGGCCTGAAAGTGCATCTAATGCTGAAACAGCCGTTCACAAATTGATAATGAAATCTTGGGAAACAGATTCGACAACAAACATTAAATCTCCACGCTCTCGATTCAGCTGGCCTGTTGCAAACATCGCTTTTGTTCATGATGATGCAATTGCAAGTCCCAAGGAATCACTTAAAAGAAGATAGCAAAAGAAACTTAAAAAGGAAATTGAGCGTGTCATCAGCCTCAAACACGTGAAACAATTATTACGAATTTCATTCGGAGAAGCAATTTCACTCGGTGCTGCAAAGCAAGTCAGAAAGGACATAAGCCAGACTTCATTTTTCATTCTTAAGTCGAAATATTTGCAGGTTGTGAGTATGTAAAACTATTTTTTGCATACATGATATCCGGCGGTTTTGTTGGGATTCTTTTTATGAACAAAAATAACAATTGTACTTACACATATATCTATTATTATCTATCTTCTATACATATATATATGCATATAATACACTCATGTCCATAAATTAAGGATAATGCAAAATCAGGCAAAGGAAGAGTTAGAAGCAAAACAAATTTGACTTATTTGTAAAGCTTATTTATTAAACAAAAGGTAAAGAGCAAAAAAAGATGCTATATGTCTGATATTATTAAAATAATTAGCGATTTTTTCTCCCTGGAGAAAATTAAAAAAAAAAAAAAAAAAAAAAAAGAAACCCTATTTACAAAAAAACAATATTACATGGTTGGTATGATTGTTAATACATTGTATGTCTCCCAGACGATGCAATACAGTCCGTACAACGCCTAGTCATGCTGAGTATCAAATTTTCGATCTGATCTTGGGGGATATTACACCACTCAAAAAGGAATGCTCTCCGAAGTTCCGGTAGACATGTAGGAGGAGGTTGACGGGCTGCAACTCGTCGGCCAAGCATGTCCCACACGTACTCTGCTGGATTCAAGTTCTTTGAGAATGCTGGCCAGTCCATACGGGTGATATCCTCCGATTGAAGGCATTCGCTTACGATGTTTGCACGCTGAGGACGGGCGTTGTCATCCATAAACACAAATTGTGCGCCCATGGCGCCCCGAAAAAAAACGTACATGTCTATCAGAATGACGTCCGGATAGATTTGGCTTGTCATGGTTCCAATTTGAACATGCAGGTCAGTTCTGGAACCCAGAATAATTCCACCCCAAACGAGCACTCCTGCACCACCGTAACGGTGTCGTTCAATGATGTTTTCTTGGTGGTAACGGGTACCTGGAGCTCTCCATGTGAAAGTCCGGTGAGAATCAGACTGCAAGCTAAACCTGGACTCGTCGGAAAACATCACACAAGCTCACTGTTGCGGTGTCCACAATGAATGCTCTCTACTCCAGGCTAACCGCAGGCGACAGTGAGTTGCAGTAAGTGGAATGCATCTGACAGGTCTACGAGCATATACACTGGTGTGCAAAAATTAAGGACGAAGTCGAAAAATTAGTATATCAGCTGAACGAAGAGGCAGAGCGGACAGAAAGACCAATCAGGAGATTAAGTAAGGTGATGTACGGTAGCACATGCGCAGATATGCAGGTAGACGTAATGGGGGAGTGTCTGAGTAGTATAAAGCATGTTGTCGGTGTAAGATCAGTATTTCTGGCAAAGAGATTGCACGCTGTATAGCAGTTAAAATCACACCGAGTTGCTGCCTCAGCGAGAAATGGCGAATAATCAATCTGTTAGACGACATCTGGCTGCTTTTACCCGATGTGGAATCATTGGGAAGTTGGAGGAAGGCCGCAGTGTGACAAGTGTGGCTGCAGAGTTCGGAATTGCTCATAGCATCGTTTCACGACTTTGGAGACAATTTCAAACTACAGGAACAGCTATCCGGGGGTTTAGTAGTGGTCGTCCACGAGGAACCACACCCGCAGATGACCGGTATATTGCCTTACAGGCCAGAAGAAACAGGCGGCAGACAGCGGGAGAAATCGCTAGACACATGACACAGGCGACTGGATGACCGATATCGCGTTTTACCGTGGCCAGAAGACTGCACGGTGGTGGTCTGATTGCACGACGCCCTGTACGGTGTGTACCTCTAACGCCTGCCCATCGAAGAAGGCGTTCTCTGTGGTGCCGGGAACACCGGAATTGGAGAGACAAAGAATGGGGACGAGTACTCTTTACAGATGAGAGCAGATTCTGTCTGAGTAGAGATTCTCATCGCATACTCATCTAGAGAGAGCGGGGAAGCCGCAATCATCCCTCGAACATCGTATGGAGGTGGCGGTGTTCTTGTTTGGGAAGGCATCATGCTTGGTAGTCGTACAGACCTTCACATCTTCGACGCAGATTCAGTCAACGGGACCCGTTATTGTAACGAGATTCTTCTTCCATATGTACGTCTTTTTAGAGGTGCTATGGGTCCGCAGTTCCTTTTCATGGACGACAATGCACCATGTCATCGCACAGTAGCTGCCGAACATCTCTTAGAGAGTGAGGATAGTGAACGTATGGATTGGCCGGCACGATCTCCGGATCTCAATCCCATCGAGCATGTATGGGATTTTCTAGGCAGACGCTTGGTAGCTCGTACCTTACCACCAGTAACGATTCCGGAGCTTCGATTGGCGCTGCAAGACGAATGGGCAGCAATGCCTCAACAACTCATTGACACCCTCATTCTCAGCATGGGCAAACGCTGTGAAACCTGCCTAGCAGTCAGGGGAGATCATATCCCCTATTAAAGACCGGATGTTTTTTGCTGGACACCCATCACAGGGATGTTTCGGCCTTCAGTCGCATTGCGCTCCAAGCTTCTTTTTATCCCTCTGATTTCTCTTTTAGTAAGTGTTGCTTACATTACTCATGTCCTTACGTATTGGGGATCATACGGTATTAAATGTGTTGATTTGGAAAGCTTTTGTACAAAGTTATATTGAAAAAACCGTCTCGTCCTTAATTTTTGCACACCAGTGTAGACCAATCTGCCCTAAGCGTCTGTACACGGTCTGCCTTAAAATTGTCGTACCAGTGGCTGAAGATAGCTGACGAGACAGGTCTGAGGCTGTGCTCCGCCTGTTTCTTTTGGCAGTAACTGCTAAATACCGGTCCTCATTCGGCGTTGTAACTCTGGGGCGACCTGTGCTGTAACGTCTACTCACATTACCATCATCTTGGAATCTTTGCCAAAGCCTGGAGATGACACTCTGGGCAATTCCAAGTTCGTTTGATACTTCCAGTTGGGTACGCCCACATTCCAGACGGCCGATAATTCTACCACGTAACAAATCATCCAAATGCGTCTTTTGTGTCATAACTATTCGTTTATTGCACCGAAATGCTTATAAAACGCCTGCGAACAATTTTACTTCTTTGCCTGTATTCCTTATATATCACTCTCTTAGACTCTCGTCATTGTGAAGTACCATCGGTGTCATCTGGTTACTTCCTGAAATTTGCATATGATTCTTGAAGATGTGTGTAGTGATTTTGCAGGTGATATATTTATTTTAGAGTTCGATTTACGCGTGACTCCGAATTATCCTTAATTTATGGACATGAGTGTAAAAGAGTCTGCCTGTGTGCCTTTCGTTCGCGCTGCGCGTAAGCTAATAGACCCACGGCTACGAAATGTGGTACATAGGTGCATCTAGACAAGAGCCAGTGCACCTCGAAGCGATTTTTTTCGAAATTCGAATTAGAATTTTTTTTCATTTTATGTTTTGTGACGAAATCGCATCATCTTGAGACATAATGGGCTATAGGAAAGCGAGATTTTACTCTACACTCTCCATTTTCACATCGTCATGAAACGTTGGCGCTTAGGTATTTTACGAACTTAAAATAAATTTCGTGTTTCAATAAATTGATTCAATACGAATTTATTTAACAAAGGGAGCTTAACACCTTTTCAACGGGATTTTTTATAAAAAAGTTTAATTTTTAAAATGTACAGTTTATTTTTCTTTGATTTTTGGACACATTAAACTTTCATCCTTGCGACTGCTTTTACAAAAAGAATTTTGGAAAAATGATAATATTTTTTATTTTTTAAATTTTAATGAGCTTCCGAGTACACTTCTCACATCTCACATCTTTAAAAATGTGATCTTGGAAACAATTTTCCTGTCTTATTGTTGTTGATAGATTTTTGATGAAATCGCATCATTTTAAATAGTTTCTTCTTTTAGAAATATGAGTTTGGCAACAATTTTTCATCGTATTTCATATATCACTGTTTTTAACAGATTGGCATATTTCATTGTCATTTATATATATATATATATATAATACTCTGCAGAGTAATATTCTGTGCAGTTTTTAAATTTAATGTTTGATGTTCCCTTCAGGCATTTTCTCGGTACATTTAAAAGCCAGACGAAGGCTGGCCGCGTAGCGGCTAGTATGATACAAAAGACAGTGTATTACTGATATTTATGCTCAACGTTATAAACAGAGTACAAAGTATGATAGAAAGCTGAGAATACTGATGATATTTATATAGCTTTAATATGTTACTTCATTTGAACATTACTCATAAATACTTAAACAGTACACTTAATTAATATAAACAAAATAATGTAGCTAAAAGTAATATAAAAGTCCATTACAAAGTGCAAACATAAAATATAAAAGCGCATGTATTAACATATGCAGGGATTCAAAGAACACGCAGATACATATTGAGCTAGGCACTGTAATACTATGTTACTGGAGTAAATATTAAAAAGAAAAAGAAAAAAAGAAAGCCACTAAAATTGCTATTTAAATAAATATATTGCGCATAATTATTTGTGCGCTACGTATAATTAACAAAAGTATATTATACAGGGTGAATCGGGACAAGAGGGCCAAACTTTAGAGGGGGATAGAAGGCAGCTATATGAGCAGTATTTCATCATAGAATGTGTGGTCGAAAAGCAAGCGGGAAGAATTCACAGGGTAGTTTTCCACTGTCATATTTAAAAAATTAACACAAGAATGAGAGGAGATACTTCAGAAAATATTTTATTAACAATTAATATAAATAATATAAAATATTAATATTTTATTAAATTGCTCAAATGACCTTCCACCAGTTGTAATGCAGGCTTCGCACCTGTAGAATAGAGACTGACGCACATTTGCGAAGACACCAGGCATTTCCCGAGTATCGCCGTATGGAGATTCTGGCGACTAGATCCATATTGGTTTCAATGGAGCACTCGTAGATTAGGCTTTTCATATGAAAAAAGGAAAGTCCAAACACGAGAGATCCGGTGATCTTGGTGGCCAAGCTATGTCCTTAATTGCAAGCTTGCAATCAAGCAATACTTGATGAATTGATACAATGACCTTGATTAAACCATCGCCCTGGAAAATTTGTGTTTCGTATAACCGGCTCTTAGTTTAGAGCGACTTCCGAGTATCCTTGAAAACTTAATCTTTTAGATGTCCTTTGCATTGGCTGTGTTTAACATACCTAGTAGCTGTGTGTGAGTGTATACGAGCCAGTTTCCATTAAAAAGTCCTCCACGAAGGCATCCCTCAGGCAGATAGCCCTAATGTGCTTTGCCATAATCAAATAAACCAAACCAAATCAACCTAGTAACTGCGTAACTACTAATTGTGCTCTGTGATACTGTGTCACCTGTATGAGCATTTCTGTGGAAAGTTCCAGAACTCTGAACTGTCTCTTGGATAAAATTTATCTGATCAATCTATCATGTGTGCTTTTAATCTATTACGAACCCGTACGCACGCAATAACGTCTTCAGAAAAAGTCCTTTATAAGGTGTCGATAGTAAAAGAGTATTTAAACTTGATTGTATATTCCAAATACTTCCGTACTGATTCTTATGAACATATAAAAATCTAGCAAAGAGTTTGTAAGGAAAATATGATTTAATAAAACACGTACCAGAAGTGCATATTGCTGGCTTTCTACTCACGCTATTTATTTTTCTAAATGTGTCTTTGACCTGGGCATCCGCAGGAAATCTTCGGGGAAGAATTGGAGATAAATGTATATACATCAATATATATATATATATATATATATATATATATATTGAATTTTTGAATTGGGGGCTAACAAGTAGGCTACAGAATGCAGTATTGAGTGAATTAAAAAATCTTTAGTATTAAGCATGCCTTTACATGTATCAATGTAAAATACACATTTTACTCGATTTCAGCGGGGTCATATGCCCCATGACTGAATATATTCGAGATTCTCGTCCTTAAAATATGGTAACTCTAATTATGAATGACCTAAATAGCACAATTAATTACATTTAATCAGAAGTTAAAAGAAAATATTTTAATACTTTATTAATCGTGTCACATATGCACATTACAAAAGGTTAGATATATGCTAAATTTTCTCGAATCCGTATCCTAAATTATATTGTATGTAAAACGTTCTTGAAAATTTTCCGAATCTTTCCTAAAAGAATAATATTAATAAATAAATCTGAAAGGTTTCAGATTTTAAATTACGTCCTAAGAGGCATTTTCATATTTTAAATTACATTTAATCAGAATTTAAAAGAAAATATTTTAATACTTTATTAATCGTGTCACATATGCACATTACAAAAGGTTAGATATATGGTAAATTTTCTCGAATCCGTATCCTAAATTACGTCAGATTTTAAATTACGTCTTAAGACTCCTTTTCAGATTTTAAATAACATTTAATCAGAATTTAAAAGAAAATATTTTAATACTTTATTAATCGTGTCACATATGCACATTACAAAAGGTTAGGTATATGCTAAATTTTCTCGAATCCGTATCCTAAATTATCTTGTATGTAAAACGTTCTTGAAAGTTTTCCGAATCTTTCCTAAAAGAATAATATTAATAAATAAATCTGAAAGGTTTCATATTTTAAATTACGTCCTAAGAGGCTTTTTTTAACGTTTTGTGTGTTACTTTTATTTATTAAACATCATGTTCTTCGCACTTAAACTTCCTTTTCAGATTTTAAATAACATTTAATCAAAATTTAAAAGAAAATATTTTAATACTTTATTAATCGTGTCGCATATGCACATTACAAAAGGTTAGGTATATGCTAAATTTTCTCGAATCCGTATCCTAAATTATCTTGTATGTAAAACGTTCTTGAAAATTTTCCGAATCTTTCCTAAAAGAATAATATTAATAAATAAATCTGAAAGGTTTCATATTTTAAATTACGTCCTAAGAGGCTTTTTTTAACGTTTTGTGTGTTACTTTTATTTATTAAACATCATGTTCTTCGCACTTAAACTTCCTTTTCAGATTTTAAATAACATTTAATCAAAATTTAAAAGAAAATATTTTAATACTTTATTAATCGTGTCACATATGCACATTACAAAAGGTTAGGTATATGCTAAATTTTCTTGAATCCGTATCCTAAATTATCTTGTATGTAAAACGTTCTTGAAAATTTTCCGAATCTTTCCTAAAAGAATAATATTAATAAATAAATCTGAAAGGTTTCATATTTTAAATTACGTCCTAAGAGGCTTTTTTTAACGTTTTGTGTGTTACTTTTATTTATTAAACATCATGTTCTTCGCACTTAAACTTCCTTTTCAGATTTTAAATAACATTTAATCAAAATTTAAAAGAAAATATTTTAATACTTTATTAATCGTGTCACATATGCACATTACAAAAGGTTAGGTATATGCTAAATTTTCTCGAATCCGTATCCTAAATTATCTTGTATGTAAAACGTTCTTGAAAGTTTTCCGAATCTTTCCTAAAAGAATAATATTAATAAATAAATCTGAAAGGTTTCATATTTTAAATTACGTCCTAAGAGGCTTTTTTTAACGTTTTGTGTGTTACTTTTATTTATTAAACATCATGTTCTTCGCACTTAAACTTCCTTTTCAGATTTTAAATAACATTTAATCAAAATTTAAAAGAAAATATTTTAATACTTTATTAATCGTGTCACATATGCACATTACAAAAGGTTAGGTATATGCTAAATTTTCTTGAATCCGTATCCTAAATTATCTTGTATGTAAAACGTTCTTGAAAATTTTCCGAATCTTTCCTAAAAGAATAATATTAATAAATAAATCTGAAAGGTTTCATATTTTAAATTACGTCCTAAGAGGCTTTTTTTAACGTTTTGTGTGTTACTTTTATTTATTAAACATCATGTTCTTCGCACTTAAACCCTAAAATTTAGTTCAACAGCAATATCGCAAAATAATTTTTAAATGAACCTATCCTTAGAATTTCCGATACACAGTTCCGCGCGCTGGAGTTAAAAAAAGTCCCCCCCCCCCCTGTAGAGCGTAGCCATTGGTCGCTTTTAAATCGTTTAGTTTGTTAATCCAAAATTTGTTAAATTTTTACAAAATATGAAATAGATAATAAAACAAATTCCAAATTTGGGCTTCCAGATGCCCACATTCGGGTGGAAATGTACGTTTTTCAAAATTGGATGGCTCTAGGGACCGTTGTTTTATCACAATGCGAGAAACATACATATATTTATGCAGATTCTTCATTATTTAATTTCTTTAAATATAAGACTGGGCGATAATATTTGGTTATATCAATTTGAAAAGTGAATCGGACATTTATAGTGAACCAATGCAAAATGCCAAAACGGAAATAATAGTCCTTCAGGGCAAATTGCCCTTTGGACTAATAATTAAAATAATAATAAAATTATATAAATAAATAATAATTATAAAATTAAACAATAATAATAGTTAAAGGAAAATTTCAAATTTGCATTCAATGCAAAACAATACACATGTACTTCTAAAGGAGATACACATGAAATTTAGTAAATAAAGTACATAGGTAAAAATCTTGAATCTTGAGACAAATGCGTTGTTGTTGCGACTTATCTCACTTGTCTGACAGCAACCTCAGAGCAAGCCTATGAAATTAAAGGATAGCAGTATTTGTGCTTAATTATAAGGAATAATTTTATTCAGACGGTAAAGGATGGGGTGCAACCTCAATAGTGTAGTTTTATACTTTACCATGTATGGATGACTGAATTTGATTGCAGTGAGTAAGCACTATAAAGTAAAGTAACGTATGTTATTTTAAGCCTCTGAAAGGAAATTTTTATGTTCAAATGTAATTTTAAAACCTATACAATTGGACCGTTACAGGTTATTCACTGACCAATGAATGGGGCTCGAAAAAAAGAGCTCCCGTTACAGCTCAGTACACGTGTCAAGAGACCACGCCCTCTCGCCTCCCCCCCTAATCCCTTACAGACTCCCCACAGGGTCGCGTGCCTTACGTATGCACGGAGGTGGGTCGGCAAGCGAAGGGGGCATACAGATGTCAAGAGGGGGAGATATCCTGTTTTAAAGTGCAACAATGATAGTGCCTGTTGTTGAAACCGCATTTTGGGGGAAAAGTGAATATTCCGAGAATTTTCTTCCAAGGGAAATAGGAGAACTTCCCCCTTCCGCATTTCGATTACTTGCTGTTTTGAAAAACTGCTATGCTCGTTGCAGCAGGTGGTAGCGGCGGCGACTGTGCTAGAGTCGAAATGTATTCTTGGGCTTACATTTAAAAATTTTTTTGCAAGTTCCTGATTTATTCAAGGAGTGGTGGACCCTATGCTCCGTATTTTCCTGTATTATTTAAAGCTTGTAATATTTTATGTAAAACAAACCGGCTTAATTAATTTTTCCCCCTTCCGTAAGTTCCCCCTTCCGCATTTCGATTACTTGCTGTTTTGAAAAACTGCTATGCTCGTTGCAGCAGGTGGTAGCGGCGGCGACTGTGCTAGAGTCGAAATGTATTCTTGGGCTTACATTTAAAAATTTTTTTGCAAGTTCCTGATTTATTCAAGGAGTGGTGGACCCTACGCTCCGTATTTTCCTGTATTATTTAAAGCTTGTAATATTTTATGTAAAACAAACCGGCTTAATTAATTTTTCCAAGAGAACCTAATTAAAAAAACCTAAATAAAAAAAAAAAAAAAAAAAAGAAAAATCTTAAACGGGAAAACTCGTTAAGCAAGAATATTTTTTTACAAAATTATAGTTTTTCGTGAAATAACTTGCTAACGATGTACCGTATTTACTCGAAAGTAAGATCCTTCCTTCGTACATTTAAGAAAAATTTTAAGAAATAAAGTTGTATTTGGATGTTTGATGACAGAGTGGTTCTATTTAGGATTCATTAATTTCTGATAAGAATGAAAAGCAAGTTACCTAATTTAATGTAATATTTTATTGCTGTATAGGAAGAAAATTAGGAAGGATTAATGATATATTATTACATATTTATTTTCAGGCATACAGAAGATGCAGGCCAAAATTGTATTTCCTCAACTACTTGTGGCTATTATTATTAATGGCAGTTATGCAGTTTATAATGCATTTTCTCAATCTTTTCTGCATGCCTTCGTGGTGTAATGGTAGCGAGAGCTCCAGGTTCGAGTCCCAGCGAGGGCACTGCTCATTTTTCACTTCTCCAATATCAAAATAATCTAATAACTCTACAGTGGCTCCCGAACTAAAAAGTGGTGAATAATGATTCTTCACCACCAGGATTTGGCGATTGTGTCCCCTACTCCCCAGTCACCCTTTAAAAAAGAGGTATTTTCTCCTTCCATTCTGCGTCCTTCGTAGAATAACGGTAGCACACGCGGCGCGTATTCAAGAGGTCCAGGTTCAAGGACCCGAGTCCTGGGGAAGGCACTGCACATTTTTTTACATCTGCTTCAAAAAAATCCCGATGTCTCTACAAGTTTATGTACAAGCTATGACAATATAATGTGGTAAGCGACGTCAAAAGGCATGGTCGTAGTCGAAAGATGAAGAGCTAAAGACATTCCCGCGTAGCATGTTTGAACACGTGTGACCGGGGCTTCGGAATAGACATTACGGATTTCTGTTAGCAGAACTGTAATGTCCGAATATAAAATGAAGCAACGAATTTAAAGTTCTGTTTCAGGATTGCAAAAGCTTGTTTCAAGCGTGATTGTAAATCTGCGAAAGAAAGTCGTGATATGCAGAAACAAATTTACAGAGATGAAGCCATATCTTTAAAGTGAATTTACCAACGCTTTAAACATTTTCGGGATTGACGGTATTCCACTAAAAACGCCGTTTTTGCGACTTCTGGTAGTGAATAAAATATTTAAAAAGTAAAGAACATGTTAGCCAGAAAGATGAACAGTGAAAACTAGAACATACAAAGAGGTTCTAAAAAATGTAATGATCCATCGTTATACATCCAGAATACACCAAGACGAGTTCTTGATTTCCTTTCCCTGATAACACCCGAGCATATTCAGTTTTCGTTATGAAACAGTTTATGGATTCGTTGTAGCACTCGATCACTTATCGTACTCACCTGATCTCATACCAGCAGCCTTATTTCCATTTTTGAAGCTGAAAGAGCTCTAGAAGAAAAGAAATGTTCCAGAGATTCAAAGCTATACGATAAGGTTTCTCAATGTGAAGTTAAAAAAGGACTTTGCTCCCCGTTTTCGGGAACTGTACAGTCGTTGTTAAAAATGCATTGGAACCCACGGACATTCCTTCGAATGAATATAAAACTTTTTTTCTCATTTTGCTAAGAATATTTTGTTTATGAACACATTCACGAAACTGTCGTAACAACTTCTGTGATATGTTAGAACTCAAACAGTGTAATTATTCTATGCAATACCATAATTAAACTTCTTCCTGCGATTCAGCAATTTCATTTATTAAAATACCGGATAGTAGGTAGAATATGTCACTTCTGCGTCATGAAGCTCTAAGGCTCACGGGAGCCTGTGGCGCTGTGACGTTCACAAGACGACTACCACATACTTAAGTTATTGAGATATCATCCATATTGCAACTAGCGACGTCACATTCAAGGTTCACTGATGTGTTTTGAATGTCATAACGGATTACATGCTTATCTCACCCTAATGATGTAACATGCTGTTTGGAAAGGTTTCTATGGCCCTACCGGGATCTACCATATGCTTTATTTATTCTGACTTTATGCTATATTGCAACTAACGACGTCCACCCCCCGTGGTTCATTAGCCTGTTTAAAAAGATTTTTGTTCATTGTGGAGTTTTTTTTTTTTTTTTTTTTTTTTTTTAGTAGTTTACCGAATGAATAATTTTTTCATACTTGTTTTTTCTTTTACATCGTTGATTTTATTTGCAATAAAAGAATTTTGAAATTATTTATCATTTGTAGCGAATAATTTAAAACGTTATTTTTATTTTATTTCTTTTATATATGTCACTGCTGGCTTCATCTAGTGTTACTAAAGAACTAAAACTTAACTAAGCTACTAAAACATAACATGATCGTAAAATATAAAGGGGTAATATAATTTCTTTCCACGGATTCGAACTCGCTGTCCCAATAATTAATAAAAAAAAAGGGGCTGAGGAGCATTGCACGAAAGGTTTTAAGGGATAACAATCTTTTGGTTGAAAATGTTTTTAATTATTTACATTAGGCTTTTTCCGTGTATCGCCATCTCGAATTTCCTTGAATCTGCCATACTGAAAGATTTTTTTTTTTACAAAAATTTTAATTTCAAATTTTGTTTCTTATGTTCACTTTAAAAAAAAAAAAAGTGATTACGATTCACTTTTTCCTACAAAAGTAATATATATTTTCACAAGTTTAATTTTTCCTTTTTTGCTTTTTATTTTAAAAGAGGTGCTATTACATTTTTCACTTTATTTATTTTATAACAGTAATGTTTATTTTCATAAGTTGATTTTTTTTCCATTTTTCTCTTTTCACAGATGCAGTTTTCTTTCTTTTTTTCTTTCTTTCTTTTTTTTTTTTTTTTTTTTTTTAATTTCAAATATAATTTTTTTTTTCCCTTTTCTTGTTCGTTTTTACAAAAGTCAATTTTTTATTCATTTAATTATTTTCTTGTCACATTTTTATTTTATACTCAACTTTTCCCTTGTTAAAAATACTCAGTGATGTTACATTTCCACATCTCCAAAAGTAAATTTATACATAGTTCTTTGTCTACTGAATTTAAGCTGGAATTTACATGCATAACAAATCATTCTGCAGGCCTAAATGGATAATGTTTTCTAGACTTTGAAATCAACTTAAAAACCAGTAGGTACAATGTTCATTTTATATAGTTTAACTGGAATATTACATTTATTACTTTTTATGCTATTAATACTTTATATGAAATACTCAGAACTTTCTCTTCTAGAGTACTATATAGAGTACCAATGACTATGCTAATTTTTTAAACATTATACAAAACATCGGAGATTCCCTTTCACACATCTCACTTTTATTCAAAGGATTCACCAAATCATGTCTAGCAAAAGTATTTTTTACACTTTCTACTTTCTATTAACATATTTTATTTATATTTCCCTAGCATCCCACTTTTAAAATATATTCATGTTACATTTATGATTCCTTCTTCCCAAAACTATAGACTTATATAAGTTTCTTTATTATAAGATCTACTGACTTCGATCAAATCTTATAAGAAATAATAAATTTTTATGGTGTAAAGTATACTTAAACCAATTAATGGGCATTTTTCTACCTTGTTTAGTTTAAATACTTATCAAAAGTATTTCATTTCTAATTATTTTACTTTGCAGACATTTACATGAATATCTTTAGAAAACTCCTTTTCATTCACCAGAAGGATTAATTTATGTTACTAACATAGATTCTGTCAACTCCTTGAAAAACTTTACAAAAATATCTTGAATTTCCTTGCACACACCCTACTTAAATCACCATACATGCGCTGGACCTTGATTTACTTCATGTGACAACATGACTTGAATTTTTGTGTATAGTAGTTATTTTCTTTTAATTATTATTATCAATCTAATAATTCTATTAGAAGGTTTGCAACATCTCGCCCGGTTGCATATATATACGCAATTCTACTGAAATTAATATTAGGAGATAATATAATCAATATTTCTTTAGTAAATATATATATAAGCATGTATATGTATACCTATATTAGCATATATATAAATATACTATAACAATGAATACTTAAATACTCCAAAAAACAAAACAACAGAATGATGCCTTCATAAAGAAAGAAACTTTTAAATAAGCATAAGACTATTCTGTTTACGAAACCTCCGTGGCGCAATCGGCTAGCGCGTTCGGCTGTTAACCGAAAGGTTGGTGGTTCGAGCCCACCCGGGGGCGAAGTGCTTAGTCAGCAGGTTTTTTATCCCATTCAATTAAAAAAAAAAAAAAAAAAAAAGACACTGAATTAGATTAGTGTTAATGACTCCTCTAAAGCTTCTGCTATTCAAAATCAAAATTCGGAAGAAATTTTGAATTCTATATACATAGAAAAACTAACCACCTAAAGTAATTAAATTTCATAAAATTTTCATTTCTGTTGTTTATACTAATTGAAACAGTACGAAGTGCATGAAATTTTTGAGTAAATTTATAATGAAATAATAAGAAGTGGAAAGATTCTCGTAGCGAAATCCTAAAAATTTAAGTCTTTTCACGTAAGAATGAAAAAAAAAAAAAAAAAATATTTTGATAAATTTAGTTAAGAGAGATTCATACTTCTTTTTCGTGTCAATTTTTAGTAACAGATGGCACTACGAATGTTGAGCGATAAAGAGTTAAATCTGTAAGACTACTTACAGCATGATTTCTATGGCAACAACGCTTTACTTCCTCTGCAGTAGTTTGGCGGGAAAGTGAATTTAAAATCTGCGTTTGATGAAAAACGAATTGAAGAACACGGTTTGTTAAAAATACACCAACATTTAACAAGTCGATACAAGTGAAAACATAGTAAATGCAGTGTATAATTAAAACTCTAGAAACTTCAGGTTCATTTTCTTTACATAATTTCACAAGAAAATATTTGATTAAAATTCTAAATTTTTGCATTTTTTCTAGAATTTTTTCTAAATCAAAGCAAGGAGGCAGAAATAAGTATCGACCACGCAGCATCAAATTCTTTCCAAAAAATTGGCTAGTATTCAGGTCCACCTGCATGACGATATTCATAATCCATATCCACCAATGCAAAACAAAAATAGCGGTGCCGCCTCTCTCTCTCTCTCTCTCTCTTTGCTGCGAAATCAATACCTGAAATAAGAAAGAGATAAATATATAGAATTAATGTTAAGGTGGGTTTGGTTTTCCAACTGTCTTTTTCTTAGTAACTTGGACAATTCCACTTCTTTACATTAAACATTATTACATTTTTAAATCAAAATATTTCCTTCCCCTTGTTTTAAAATTTTTATTTGTCTTTTTTCTGTTATTAAAAAATCTGATGTGTACACCACATGACTTGTACGGAATATTAAATTATACGCATTTTTTCTTGCATTTTATTTAAACTTATTAGATTGAATTAAACCTACTTCGCCGACAGCGCATAAACCACAATAGAATAAATGCATTCTTTAAAAATTCGATTTAAAATGCGAGATACGTACGTACGTACGCACGTACGTACCTTCGTACAGACGCCACGAAAAATTCTCTTCAGAATTAATTTTAAAGCAGTTTTATAATTTTTTTGAAAGAAAAGAGTATTTTATTCTGTTCTTACGTACAGATATCACGCAAAAACATCGTTAAATTGCATTCGATTGCGGTCAAAATGGATATTTTCGTTGAAATATGCTGCCTGAAACTTTTCGCGATTACAATACTTCCTTTTTACTTCGTACAAGGAAGTAATAAAAAAATTGAATTATCATTTTGTTGTACATTATGTACCTATTTTCCTTCCATTCGCATCAGGACAGGTTACATAACTGCTTTTAAAAAAAAATTCTTTAAAAATTTTTCTTGAAATTTTTGTACAGATGTATTTCAAATAATTATTTTTAGTTCAACTGTAAAAGAAAATTTCATATGAATATATATTTTTAAATTCATAAAAATATAATTCAGAACCATGGCTCTATTTATAATTCTCTTGTGCTGTGCTTCTTGACAAATGCCAAGGAATTATCAAATATTATTTTATAATTATTGCTCTGTTTTGTATTAATTTACTTTCATATTTGCTTTGTTTTTCAAGTTTTTTGCTTGATTGGTTTTAATTTGTGCTTTCGTGTTAGTTTACCTTTCTTGGTTGATATAAGTTTTTTGTATATTTTATCTTTCTCTCATTTATATTGTACATCCAATGATACTTGTTTAAGAAATCTTCATTTAGACGTTTTCGCGCTTATGAAGATTATTTCACTAAGTCTCAAGTATTTTCTTATTTTGGTAATCTTGAATTCTGACGCATAAAACATTTTAGCTTGAAAGAATTTCTCCGTTTAAGAATTTTGCACTAATCTATTGGAAAACTTTTCCTTTCTTAGGAAAATAGAATCCCCCCCCCACTCCAAAGTGAGTACTAATCCACTTTTTTCGTCTCTTTTCACGGGTATCTTCCATTTCTAGGACGTTACATACGTTTTTATAAGATTACTGAATAAATGCTTTTAATTTAATAAATTTAAATGACTGAAAGATCTGAAGGAAAACATGTTAAAAATATACATAAAACAGCTTTGCTTTATATTGCAAATTAAGTTAAATTTAATGGTTTATGTTCACATACAGACAGAAAGAAGTACAGGGGACACTAAAACATCACATTGGGCAACATTGGTATCGCCCCGCTGCACTAACCACCTATGGAAGGGTGTCCGCCGATAACATCGCGGCAAAAACATCGGGGAGAAAACGTCGCGGAGAAAACAACGCAAGGCGAAAACGTCGTGTTACAAAACATCGTGGGAGAAAACATCGAAAAGAGAAAACATCGCAGTTCTAAAACATCGTGGCACAAAACATCGTCGTCGAAAATAAAGCGGTTCAAAAACATCGCAGTTTAAAAACATCGTCGTCGAAAATCTCGTGGTAAAAAATAAAGTATCTACAAATCATCGCATGACGATAACATCGCAGACATGCTTTTTTCAGGTTTTAATAATTGTAAATGGATATTCCCATAATGATTTGTGAGCGCAAGGTGTAAAGAAGGATAAATTTTACTTTCACATTTTTTATTAACTAATAAATTTTTGCTGAAAACGTAAGAAGGAAACTTAAGCATAGATAATTAAATGTAACTTATAGATTATACTTTTCATGAAATATTACCAGTAAAAACTTTATAAAAATGATTTATTAATGGCCTTTGTTAGTTAACTATGTCGGTTTAAAATTCTATTAAGTGTTATAAGTTGCATTAATTTTCTATGCTTAAGTTTCCTTTTTATTTTCTCAGCAAAAATTTATTAATTAATAAAAAATAAGTGAAAATTATCCTTCTTTCCATCTTGCGCTCACAAATCATTATGGGAATATCCATTTACACTTATTAAAGCATGCCTGAAAAAAGCATGTCTGCGATGCTATTGTCATACGATGATTTGTAGATACTTTATTTTTTACCACGATATTTTCGACGGCGATGTTTTTAAACTGCGAAGTTTTTGAACCGCTTTATTTTCGACGACGGTGTTTTGTACCACGATGTTTTAGAACTGCGATGTTTTCTCTTTGCGATGTTTTCTCCCACGATGTTTTGTAGCACGACGTTTTCGCCTTGCGTTGTTTTCTCCGCGACGTTTTCGTCCACGATGTTTTCGGCTGTAACCTATGGAAGTGCAATCCTCACGGGGCACTCTAACGCCATGCTCGGGCATTTGTTTACGTTGTCGCATTCATAATAGTTACATATTAATGATGCATAATTTGCATGCACCAGCTCAACACTTTCGACACAGTGGTAAGTTGAAATTAAGAAGCGATAGAAAAGGAAGTTTAACTGTTAATAAATTAACATAATCCTTACAAGGGGAATATAAAATCTGAGAGCTTTTAGATTTCTTTTAAAATTAATTTAATCATTCGCTTCCTCGTTATTTTGACGTTTGAAAAAAAAATTCAATGTTCAAAAAACCCCTTTCTTCGTGTCGTACCCATTCGTCCTATTCATTTTTTTTTTTTTTTTTTTTTTTGCTTTTACTAAATTTTCCTCATGTTTTATTACATTATGCCTTTTTAGTAAAATTCCATGTCTTTCGCTGGACTTTCTACGGAATTACGGCTAAATCCAAAACGCTGCTTGAGTTTTGCAGGCTAGTATATGGAAATGACGAAAACAACCGAATCATAGTGTCGAGATAAGAATTTTTCAATAGTAAGTGCAAGGACAAACTGTGCTCGAGGCCTACGTGGCGCAATCGGCTAGCGCGTTCGGCTGTTAACCGAAAGGTTGGTGGTTCGAGCCCACCCGGGGGCGAAGTAACTTTTTAGCAAAAACAAAGTTTATATGTGAGATATTACTTTCATTTCGCTGTTTAACAATGACTTGACAAGTGCATTGTTTAATATTGTTCATTCTTATGTACTTTCGTGTGATGATTATGAAAGGTGAAATAAAAGTTTTTCTATTCTCCGTAACATTTGAGGGGAAGAAATAAGGGAATTTTAACCATTTGGGTACATTTGACGAGTAAAACTCATCATTCATTTTATTTTGTTTTATTTATATAGTTATTTATATTTTGTAACTAAAATGCTACTTCAAAAATATATTTACTATATTACTAATATAAGTATATTCTAAATAAAAATAATTACTTTTACATATTAATCCATATAGCGACAAATTAAACCCGTCCAACGGGCATAAAAATCTTCAAATAATTCAGTACTCAAAGAGTTAATGATAAAGTATTCATAGTATTTTACAAATAGTCTCGTAGAAAATTTTAGCTAGCGATTCTTTAGGGAAATAAATGAATGGCTATGTCTTTTGTAGTAGTCTTTTAAGTATGTATATATCTGTTTAGACGTGTTGTTAATTTACAATGAAATAATATCACAATTTATTGAAACACACATTTTTTTTTTTGTCATATTGATCGCTTTGCATTTTAAATACAAGATTTTATACTTTTCATCTTTGATTTTGAGAGTATTAATTCTGAAAAAATTCTTAAATAGCTTAAAATTACTTCAAGAGCTAAAATGAAATTTGCATACCCAGATCAGACTGCTTTTTTTTTTAAAAAAATCTTATTATTATTATTTAATTATTTCATTTATTATTTAATTTATTATAATTATTTTAAATTTTTATCTCCAGCGCGAGAAACAGTGTATAGGAAATTCTAAAGATATGCCCTTTTAAATATTTTGTGATACTGCTGTTGAACTGAATTTTATGGTTTAAGTGCGAAGAACATGATATATAATAAATAGAGATAACACACAAAACGCTAAATCTAAATAAATTCTGAGAGATGTCAGATTTTTTTTTAAAAAAATTTTAATAGTAAGCTCTTCGAAACATTAGGTAAAATTACAATGATCTGAAGATCAGATAATTATCTGAAAATTTTACACTGCAATTTTTTAACGGAGTAAATTTTTGTTAAACAGGATAGACAAGAAAACAAAATCATTTTCATGACAGATCATGCATATTTTACATGTGAGAACAAGATAGAAAAATGTAAAAAGTGTTTTACTACATTTATTAAATTTTTTGTTCGGTGCCAATTTGTTTAAATTAGAGGTAGCGATGGATAACTACACAACTACAAATACTTCTTCATTTTCTGTTTTCTTTCGAAGATGTGTGGCGAAACTACCAAATGAAGGAAGTCGATATTTTGGCCACTTGTAATTATGATAATTACCAATTACATTGCAGGCAGTATTATCACAGGAACCAATTTCCGCAAACCATTTGGAGAATAATTAGACGTTTGGTTTGTTCAAATTACAGCTCATAAAAGTTTCGCGCATGAATCATAAGGAAAATATCTAATTTCACCTTCCAATCGTTTAAAAAAAATTGTTCCTATTAAATTATTTTTTAATCTCATTTTTTAAAGGCCTTATATTTATAGTTTAGTCTTATATTTAGTTTTATTCTTATACACCCCACTAAAAATTACGATTGCTACATCAATAGAGGTTGGAGGCGCCGGGTATCGATCCCGGTACCTCTCGCATGCTAAGCGTGCGCTCTACCATCTGAGCTACGCCCCCTGACGGCTAACGCACGATGATTTACAATACGTTTCAAATGCGGGTAAAAATAAAAATGGGTCATTTTCAAACTTGCTTGTCTGGCTTAGATCTACAGCTTTAAAGTCACAGTTCAAAAAATTAAACATGCGTTCATGCTTCTGCAGTGCTACTTTTTCTGCCAGTTTGAAAAGCATTAGCTCTAGAATTTCTTTTAGATCTCGATTCAATAGAATTAATCTAAAGCACAGCCAATCCCACTTGAAACCAGGTACCTATCTCGGTCTTTACTTTCAGAAGGTTTAATATCTTTTGATTGATTTTTTACTTAAGAACATTTTTTTTATGAATATTAATAATTTTTATTGTGAGACAAAAGATTTTTAGCAGCGAAAAATTTTTGTTCGTAATTTTTTTTTTTTTTTTTTCTTTTTTTGAAAAATATTAAGAATTAAAGTGCTTTTCTTTCAGACTCTTCAAGGTTTCTGCGATAATTTTATTTCATTTTGTTCATTAGAATTCTTTATAACTTTAAAAATGAATTTTATAAACGATTTTGTGGAAAAAAAAATTAAATAAAAAAATCAGAAAGTTTTCAGATTTTATATTAAGCACAAACGGACTTTTTTTTTTTTTAGCTCACAGACACATACACATTTCAAGATGATTTGGGCTAACGCCACATTGTGCTAAAAATATTTTAAACAGCATTTCTTTAGAATTTCCGATATGCATTCTCGCGCGGAGATATTCCCCCCCCCCCGTACCCTGCTGACTTTGAAATTGTTGAGTTTTTTAATTAAAAATTCGCTAAAGTTTTATAAAAGATGAAATGAACAATAAAACAAATTCCAGATTTCAAATTCGGCCTTCCAAATGCCAGTGTTGCAGTGGAGGACTATGCGATTCAGAATTTGATGACTTTAGGTACCGTTGTTTTTTCGCAATACGAGAAACATACACGCATTCATGTAGATTCTTCATTATCTAGTTTCTTTAAATATAATACAGGACGATAATATTTAGCCAGACAGCAATAATACGAGGCAACAATATTAAAAGTGATTCAAGACATTTAAAGTGATTCAATGTAAAATGCCGTTTTGAGACTAAGAGTCCTTCTGGGTATATTAAGAAAAAGCATATTTATATATAAAAACTTTAAAAAATAAATAAAAAGGGGGGGTTTCAATTACATTTTGCTTTTGAATATTTTTTCTTTTTAATACATGGCAGAACTTATCCTGGCTTCTATTGTGTGCATAATAATAAACTCACCATAACAAATTGGCCAGTTGAGTAAGTATTTGCGAATGTTTTTAGGACTTAAAGTAAAAGGATTTAAATAGGAACTGAATTTAAAATAAATAAATAAAAAAAAAAGAATGCAAATTGAGAATATGCAGTTAAATATATTCTTAAAATGGTTACTAAAACATTTATAGCTTTTAAAAAGATTCTTTTACTTAATTTCTACACATTTACATATATACACTCTTAGAAAAAAAAAAAAAAAAAAAAAAAAAGACGCACCACTACGCACCGAGAAGATACAAAGCAAATTGGACACAAATTGATATGCATACAGGTTTCGGCGGAAAATGCAAAATTTTACATTTTGGCTGTCAATGAATGAACGGTTGTCGCTACAGCGCATCTGATCTGCGCAACTGGCAGGATATTTAAGAGGAGAAATTATGATAAATTCTTCATACTTACGAAAAATCACAGGAACCCCCTGGTTCGTTCGCAATGAACAGCTACACAGAGACCTTAAACTCCAAAATCTGGCGTTATTCATCAATAAACTAATTATTAATTTTTTTCAAGAAAGCCATCACCAACGCGGAGGTAAATTATTCTGACAATTTTAAGTACGAGCTCCTAGAAATTGACATCAATTTAAGGCCCTATGCAAGTAGCATGAAAATGACAGTTCTGCATCAGGAGGAGCTGAGGGCGTGGTCAATGACGTCACACAGAGGGCGGGGCCAAAGGCAACGTCATCACACTAGGAAGCGTGGTCACGAGTGGAGTTGAGTTGTTCGTAGACTGCTGATTGAGTTGTAGACCTCCTGCTTTTCATTTAAAGTTAGTTTTTTACATTGGCAACGGGAAATATTTTCTGCATCTTAATTTTGATGATATAGCGATGCTGTCCCCTATTAATGAAAAAGTGAATTATATGTTTTAGAAATATATTTTTTAAGTCTGTTGTTAAATTTATTCAATGCGCGACTCTGAAAACAATGTAAAAGAAAGAAATATAAAAAAGACTTACCTTTAATGAAACTAAAAAATAATTTTTTTTTTTATTATTCAATTTTATTCTGATACTTTTATTCTTTCTAGTTTTCTATGAAACTTATTTCTCAGGTTTTCTGTTAATAATAACATATTCATTTACTATCATATTTTTTTTAATACTTAACGTTTCTAATTTGTAATATTTTATTTAATTTTCACATACTATTTTTTTTCATACCTTTCATACCATTTCAGCATACCCTGATTTTTAAATTATATATTATATTTCACAAACGTTCCCGCACATGCTGTTTATTTGTTACACTACTTAATTTTAAATGCAATTTCACACTTTTTTTAACGTTATAATGTTCAATATATTCTGAATTTTAACTTCATTTACTTTTTTTAAACCATTCTAGTATTCTATACGCACTTTAACTTAGTGGTTTGAAATTCTATTTAAAAAGAAACGTTTATTTTTCGTGATCTTAGTTCTTTTACTAAATTTTCTACACAATTTCTAATTTCTTTCACATGTTCAACAATATCTTCCTTACATTACCCAATATTTTTTTTAAAAAAATTAAGTCTATAACTGTTAATTGCTTTTCTTACGTTCATGAATTCCCTTCTGTGTTTATATTTCTTAATTCTAGTTTAACTTATTTATTATAATGTTTTTATTTCTGTCTCATCACTCGTAATTCAAACATTTTATCCCTTTTTATTCATTTTAACGATATGGATTGTTTTTATTTACTCCATATTCAAATATTTCCTTACAATTTTTAAAATACTTGTTTTATTCTCCGATCATAATAGATCATCTACAGATTTTACTCAGAAATTTCCATTCACAACTTTACAGTTTAATACCATTTATATCTAAATGTATTTCTTTCTCATATAGTTGTAAGATCTTCAAAGTTTCTAACATCATGTTTAGTTTTAAATCCCTATTACCTTTATGTGTGTTGATAATTTTCATTTCTAATTTTACAACCACGTTCAGTGTTTCATCCACACATACCAAAATATTTCTTACATCTTCTGGTATTTAGTCTACGTCATATTTCAGTACTTCAAATGAATTTACACTGCTCACACTATTATTTTTTCATGTTTTAGAGACATTGACTATACTAATTTTACTATTTTTCATACACCAATTGCATCTATGTCAGCACTCATGATAAAATAACAATTGTTTTGCATCACATGCATAAAGAAATTCTTAAAACCAACTTTTTCAATATCAAATTACTGTTTTCAAGATGGGAATTACCAGTATTCTTTAGTTTACTCTGTTACATCTTTTTAAATTTTATCATCTTACTTTTAATTCTAACATACATCTTTTGAACAGTTTTTTCTTTTAATGATAGCCTTACCTTATCTGTTCAAATTAATTCTTTAAGTTACCTTCTTTACTACCTTTCAGTACCTTCATAATTCATTATGCAAACGCAATGTCTTTCACTGACATTCTGTTTGATAATACTACAAGTTTCCTTAATTGACAAAAAGCGAATTATTTCTCAGTTCAAAATAGAACTACTATATTTTTGCACAAACATTACCTTCATCCATTCAAGACGCCCCTTAACCTGTAACTGACGTAGCGATAGGAAAGGAGACTCTTATCATATGCTCTTTCGACATTTGAGGTTTTTAGAACTTCTTTGGCAAGTATATCAGTACCATCAGAAAATATACTTGACATTTTACCCAGTTTAAAGGCAACATACTGTTATAAGAAGGATTTTAGTTAAATTTATCAGACAAATAAACACATTTTGTGCTAAATAGACATAAACATTTAGATTCGGAATATTTCTTTTTAATCCGATGTAAGACTTGAATTTCATTCACGATACGGATTGTCTTTTGATTTTTTTGTTTACCTTACACTATTATTTTACAAGTTCAGCTTTTAACGAAATAGAAATAAAAACTACGATACACCTGGTGCTTTTAAGAAGAGGAACTTTGATATGTTTCTGGAAATGTAAATGCTTTTAGAGTTTTCTTTCAATAACGTTGATTTTCATTACTTTACTAATTTCAATAATTCTCTTATTAGCTAATATGAATGAAAGATTGTCAAAAATGTGACACAGTACAAATCTTACGAACATACGTACCTTTACCAGCATACAGATATTACCGATTGAAATGAAGAAAGATACAGATATTTTACACCAATCTACATTAAATTTAAAAAAAATATATATATTTAAACTTTCATACATTCCAGAGAGCAAACGAAAACTCAATAGATATTGTTATGTTTGTATATATGAGATAAAAGTATTATGAATGGTATTTAAAGTAATGCTCAGAACTTCATAAAAGCGAACATTCACTATGTTAATACACATATCATCAGTTATTTACATAATTCAATGTAATATTAATCATTACATGTACTATATACATATATATTTAAAGTTTAATTGTCTTACCATTGAATAATTAACTATTGAGAGAAAGAGGTTCCTTTCTTGCACTATTTAATTCACATGGAACAAATTTTCCCATCAACCACATTGAACCGCGTTTATTAAATCGCCAAAGCTCTTTTATTTCTGCATTTTCACACTCACGACACATTTTAAATGTAACTGTTGATTACCATTTCAAACACCGATATCATAACTCAGTGTTAACTCAGTGTAACTACATCATAACTCATTTTTTCCCTACTAACTACAATTTTATATATTCAAGAAGTACATCTAAGACATGATCATTTTCTATGTTCTAGCAAATCGATTCAATTGCGAACATACTATTAAGACTTGCGATTTTAGAAGACTTGCATGTATTAACGATGTCAACGTTTCTTCGTTTTTATAAGATTCACATCAAATCATGTCGCATTCGAATGTGGTGTAAGAGATCACTTTTTCTTTTAAACACTTGTAAACAATGGATGCAATTTATAAGAAGAGAAGTATCATGCTGTTTCAAAACATCATCATCACCATATTTCTGTTTCTTTTGACACCGGCAACATTTAAAAAAAAAAAGTTTCGTGAGATATTCTTCAAATTCTGTTTTACTTGAAAAAATGTCCGAACATTCAATACGATGTAAAGATTCATATTGTTTTAAATTCTTATGCTCACTAAATATTTTTTATCATGATTTACTCTTAAAAGTAACTTTATAAGTTTTTATATCCTTTTTACATGAAAAGAACTTGTGATTATTCACTACCAAATTCTAAGACGAGAAGCTTCGCGACTTTTCAAACTATAAACTTAAATTTCTTAGGACATACACTACATCTGATGTTTCTTTCATGAGATTTCAAATATCTCTTCAGATTACTCGTATTCAAGAAACCTCGCAAATATATCACATAAGTTCAGCGAATAATCGCTTCATAAACTCTTAAATTTTCAACACGAGTGAATCACTTGAAGCATATACTGCACTGTAAACATACAATACTTAAAAAAATTGTTATAAAAAATAAAAATTCATTCATTTCACCAAGAAGCTTTTCTATTTAAATACATTTATTTATTTCCAAAGAACAAGTTTCTGTATTATACATAAAATATACTTAAGAATTTTCTTTCCTTAGTTAATATCAAATTAACAGCAATATCCATTTACTGACATTTGATATACATGTTTGCTTTAAAATTAAAACTAAAATTTCAATATATTTCTATTAAAAAAACATAAGGAAAAAAAAATACTCATAACATCAACCAAAGACAGAAATCTAAATAGAATAGCTGTACTTATATTAGTGCATTTTTATAATCTTCATAACATTTCGATTCAAAAAACCTATTACAAAATAAATGAAACATTTTTTTCTGCCTTAAAGAATCTCTTATATTTTTAAAATTAATACATAAAAATATATTTCACCAATATATTTAATTCTGTCATCAACACTTATTATAATGCAATCATGTCTTGTTTGTGAAGGATGATTTACAATGCAACCTTCGCATTTATATAGCTTTCTTATCACTGAATTTAATTCAGTTTTGATAGAGTTTATGAGTTCTTTAAAAAGTTCATCATCATCACTTACCATATCCGAACAATTGTTTTTACATTTGATTTGCAACGGTAAAATAATTTCAAAAATACTTTTATATAAAGTATTAGATACATCAGGAATAATTTCTTTCAATTTTTTTAAAATATCACAGTTTACTTTTAGGTATGTAGGTTTTAGTTTAAAAGAATTTTCATCTTGTTTAAAAACTTGTTGAAAAATACACTCACCTTCTTTGTTGAAAACTACCAACTCATTATTGCAAATGATGCTGGCACTCATATAGACAAGATTAAATTCATATATTTTTGAGGAAAATTCTTGCCATGTTGCAGGAGTTATAACAACACCGCGTGTAGTAGGGTATAATATTTTATTTTGTTCCACACATTCACGTAGATGAATGTTCATTCTGTTTTCAAACTGATTTATGGACACAAAATATCCCCAACCAAGAGTCCACTGTGCAATCAACTTCGAACTTTCTTTTTTCTGTTCTCGATTATTCGGCATGAAGATATTTTCAGGAACAGACTTCATATAGTGGGCAAACTAGTCATCCTCTGGAAGTTCATCCTCATTATCTTCCAATCGTCGTTTTTTAATTTTCGAAATTTTTATGTTTCGGAATGTGATACTAATTCTAGGATCTTTAACGTCAGGTTGAGAGGGTATTCCGTGCATCCAAAATTGATTCGTTGGGTGTTGCATTACAAGGAGAGTTCCATGAGTTAAGTCCACGCTTCGAGATGTGAAATTTCGCCTGGTAAATACCATTTGACGTTTTGCACCTAAATTGATGATAGGTATATCACTTTCAGGTTCGAGACAAGTTTCATTGTCTTTATGCGTTGAAATTTTCGCCACTCCGTCAGGATAATAGTTCAATAAAGCAAAATTATATTTTTTGCCAGTTATCGTTTCAACATAATCTTTTACATTTAGAAGAGTTTGAGTCCATGGTTCTGCACAAATGCTCGTTCCAGAGAATTCGTAACCAAGTCCTTCATCACCAAAACCGAGTACTTTTCTTCGTGGAACATACTGAGTCCCATTAATTTCAAAACTAATATTTTTAAAATCATAATTTGATAGTTCATCTAGCAAAATATCAGCTTCATTTCGTGAATAAAATTCTTCGTATAATTCCACATTTAACTCCGTATCACATATATTCCTCATATTCGCTTTTGAATCTAACGACAATTCTGAATGATATAGAAATACGTAGCATTCTTAAATAGCAAAAATTATCTAAAAAAATACATTAGCGAAATGATTTCTTCACTCTGATACAATAGCATTCATGTCTTGTTTGCGAATCCAGCCTATAGCCAGCCTATTGGGCGTCATATGTATATTGCGTTATCATGATAAGATAGGTTAATGGAAAACTCTGATAATCACTGAAAAACCTATAACAGAAGATTATTTTTACACATATGACGCCCAATAGGCTGGCTATAGGCTGGCTTCGCAAACAAGACATGAATGCTATTGTATCAGAGTGAAGAAATCATTTCGCTAATGTATTTTTTTAGATAATTTTTGCTATTTAAGAATGCTACGTATTTCTATATCATTCAGAATTGTCGTTAGATTCAGAAGCGAATATGAGGAATATATGTGATACAGAGTTAAATGTGGAATTATGCGAAGAATTTTATTCACGAAATGAAGCTGATATTTTGCTAAATGAACTATCAAATTATGATTTTAAAAATATTAGTATTGAAATTAATGCGACTCAGTATGTTCCACGAAGAAAAGTACTCGGTTTTGGTGATGAAGGACTTGGTTACGAATTCTCTGGAACGAGCATTTGTGCAGAACCATGGACTCAAACTCTTCTAAATGTAAAAGATTATATTGAAACGATAACTAGCAAAAAATATAATTTTGCTTTATTGAACTATTATCCTGATGGAGGTGCTAAAATTTCAATTCATAAAGACAATGAAACTTGTCTCGAACCTGAAAGTAATATACCTATCATCAGTTTAGGTGCAAAACGTCAAATGGTATTTACCAGGCGAAATTTCACATCTCCAAGCGTGGACATAACTCATGGAACTCTCCTTGTAATGAAACCACCAACGAATCAATTTTGGATGCACGGAATACACTCTCAACCTGACGTTAAAGATCCTAGAATTAGTATCACATTCCGAAACATAAAAATTTCGAAAATTAAAAAACGACGCTTGGAAGATAATGAGGATGAACTGGTTTGCCCACTGTATGAAATCTGTTTCTGAAAATATCTTCATGCCGAATAATCGAGAACAGAAAAAAGAAAGTTCGAAGTTGATTGCACAGTGGACTCTTGGTTCGGGATATTTTGTGTCCATAAATCAGTTTGAAAACAGAATGAACATTCATCTACGTGAATGTGTGGAACAAAATAAAATATTATACCCTACTACACGCGGTGTTGTTATAACTCCTGCAACATAGCAAGAATTTTCCTCAAAAATATATGAATTTATTCTTGTCTATACGAGTACCAGCATCATTTGCAATAATGAGTTGGTAGTTTTCAACAAAGAAGGTGAGTGTATTTTTCAACAAGTTTTTAAACAAGATGAAAATTCTTTTAAACTAAAACCTACATACCTAAAAGTAAAATGTGATATTTTAAAAAAATTGAAAGAAATTATTCCTGATGTATCTAATACTTTATATAAAAGTATTTTTGAAATTATTTTACCGTTGCAAATCAAATGTAAAAACAATTGTTCGGATATGGCAAGTGATAATGATGAACGTTTTAAAGAACTCATAAACTCTCTCAAAACTGAATAAAATTCAGTGATTAAAAAACTATTTAAATGCGAAGGTTGCATTGTAAATCATCCTTCACAAACAAGACATGATTGCATTATAATAAGTGTTGATGACAGAATTAAATATATTGGTAAAATATATTTTTATGTATTAATTTTAAGAATATAAGAGATTCTTTAAGGCAGAAAAAAATGTTTCATTTATTTTGTAATAGGTTTTTTGAATCGAAATGTTATGAAGATTATAAAAATGCACTAATACAAGTACAGCTATTCTATTTAAATTTCTGTCTTTGGTTGATGTTATGAGTATTTTTTTTCCTTATGTTTTTTTAATAGAAATATATTGAAATTTTAGTTTTAATTTTAAAGCAAACATGTATATCAAATGTCAGTAAATGGATATTGCTGTTAATTTGATATTAACTAAGGAAAGAAAATTCTTAAGTATATTTTATGTATAATACAGAAACTTGTTCTTTGGAAATAAATAAATGTATTTAAATAGAAAAGCTTCTTGGTGAAATGAATGAATTTTTATTTTTTATAACAATTTTTTTAAGTATTATATGTTTACAATGCAGTATATGCTTCAAGTGATTCACTCGTGTTGAAGATTTAAGAGTTTATGAAGCGATTATTCGTTTGAAAAGTCGCGAAGCTTCTCGTCTTCGAATTTTGTAGTGAATAATCACAAGTTCTTTTCACGTAAAAGGGATATGAAAACTTATAAAGTTACTTTTAAGAGTAAATCATGATAAAATATATTTAGTGAGCACGAGAATTTAAAACAATATGAAACTTTACATCGTATTGAAAGTTCGGACATTTTTTCAAGTAAAACAGAATTTGAAGAATATCTCACGAAACTTTTTTTTTAAATGTTGCCGGTGTCAAAAGAAACAGAAATATGCTGATGATGATGTTTTGAAACAGCATGATACTTCTCTTCTTATAAATTGTATCCATTGTTTACAAGTGTTTAAAAGAAAAAGTGATCTCTTACACCACATTCGAATGCGACATGATTTGATGCGAATCTTACAAAAACGAAAAAACGTCGACATCGTTAATACATGCAAGTCTTCTAAAATCGCAAGTCTTAATAGTATGTTCGCAATTGAATTGATTTTCTAGAACATAGAAGATGATCATGTCTTAGATGTACTTCTTGAACATATAAAATTGTAGTTAGTAGGGGAAAAATGAGTTATGGTATAGTGTTACACTGAGTTATGATATCGGTGTTTGAAATGGTAATCAATAGTTACATTTAAAATGTGTGGTGAGTGTGAAAATGCAGAAATAAAAGAGCTTTGGCGAATTTAATAAACGCGGTTCAATGTGGTTGATGGGAAAATTTGTTCCATGTGAATTAAATAGTGCAAGAAAGGAACCTCTTTCTCTCAATAGTTAATTATTCAATTGTAAGACAATTAAACTTTAAATATATATGTATATAGTACATGTAATGATTAATATTACATTGAATTATGTAAATAACTGATGATATGTGTATTAACATAGTGAATGTTCGCTTTTATGAAGTTCTGAGCATTACTTTAAATACCATTCATAAAACTTTTATCTCATATATACAAACATGACAATATCTATTGAGTTTTCGTTTATTCTTTGGAATGTATGAAAGTTTAAATATTTTTTTTTTTTAATTTAGTGTTGATTGGAGTAAAATATCTGTATCTTTCTTCATTTCAATCGGTAATATCTGTATGCTGGTAAAGGTACATATGTTCGTAAGAGTTGTACTGTGTCACATTTTTGACAATCTTTCATTCATATTAGCTAATAAGAGAATTATTGAAATTAGTAAAGTAATGAAAATCAACGTTATTGAAAGAAAACTCTAAAAGCATTTACATTTCCAGAAACATATCAAAGTTCCTTTTCTTAAAAACACCAGGTGTATCGTAGTTTTTATTTCTATTTCGTTAAAAGCTGAACTTGTAAAATAATAGTGTAAGGTAAACAAAAAAATAAAAAGACAATCCGTATCATGAATGAAATTCAAGTCTTACATCGGATTAAAAAGAAATATTCTGAATCTAAATGTTTATCTCTATTTAGCACAAAATGTGTTTATTTGTCTGATAAATTTAACTAAAATCCTTCTTATAACAGTATGTTGCCTTTAAACTGGGTAAAATGTCAAGTATATTTTCTGATGGTACTGATATACTTGCCAAAGAAGTTCTAAAAACCTCAAATGTCGAAAGAGCATATGATAAGAGTCTCCTTTCCTATCGCTACGTCAGTTACGTCTATCGCTACGTCTTTTTTTTTTTCGGGGGGCGGTCTAAGAGTGTATAATTCTGAAAGTATCTTGATGATTCGGTGATATCTACGATGGATTGGAGATGATGGCATAGTAACAGGTTGGCAAAGGCTTTTCTGTATAGATATAAAAATGACACTTATGGACAGACGTGGCCGAAGACAATACATAATTTTATTTTTTGATAAAGCACCACTTGAGAAGCATAACCTAGTGCACGGGGAAACAAAGCGAGGTGATATTAGCAAGGTGGGAGCTAGCAGAAGAAGGGACGTAATTAACTGTCATGGGTTTTTATACCAGAGTAGGTACGATTCTAGAGATAAGTTATAATTGGTTAGTTATTAATTTTGGTTATCCTTTTCAAGTAGCGTTACGTAACGTCGAAAGATCTCGAATTTGGGAGAACAGATGAATTTAGGGGGAGATCCCCAAATCTAGAATGTTAATTTTGAGGTCGCCAATTATTTTTTAAAAGCAGCTATCGTATTTTGTTATATCTTACATGTATACATATATACAACAAAAATTATTGCCATTTAATGGTGAATGTAAATAGAAATTATAAGCTTTTATTTAAAATATCTTACTGGAAACATTGCATAATAACGAAAAAAACCATAGAATACTTTTTTTCTGAACCTGTTAATGTTTTGTAAAATATGCTTAGAACAATTTTAACACATAAATCAACTGTAATAATTCTTCTAAAATCTTCACAATTATTATTAACAAATTTAATATGTTGTTTAATTCAATATTTTAATTTTAAATTTCATTTCAACAAACATAAAATCCTTTTATTTAAAGCTGCTCAGCATCATGTCCGATTTTTTTTCTTGTTCTAGCCACTTGGTTTTGTGTATAAATTGACATTTTAATAAATTTAAAAGTATTTATTTATTTATTTTAGTTTCAGTGACGGAACTTCTGGTAAAGGCATTTGGAGCTTATTCTGTTCTGTTGAGCTCAGGCTGGGAACTACGGATATAAAGTATTTATTGAAATAATCAAATAGTTTAGTAGTTTTTCATTTATGGTGTTATTTAAATAAACAAAGTATACTTTGTCCATCTGTATGTAATTGAAAAAATATTTACGATCTCAGATCTTTGCATGAATGAAGCGATTACTGTATTTAAAAGGAGAGAGAGAGGGATGTTCAAACTCTGCGATGATTTTGGCAATGAATTAAAAGATTGTGTCCTAAAGGAAAAAATAATATTCTTCCAAAATTCTGCATGAAGGTGAGTTATAATAAAATCTTTCAGAATAAATATTCGTTATAAATTCGAGAAACTAAACTTGAGCAGTTAAATCGTTTAAGGGAAATAAGATCAAATTAACCTTACATATTTTTCAATTTTGATTTTAAAAAATAAATCATTTTTTTATTTCAAAAATATATAATACGCTTAGGTGTGGAGTGCGAAAATAAATTAAGATAAAATATTAAAAAAATTAAGATAAAATATTAAATAAATTAAGATAAAAGCTGCAAATTCAGATCTTTTTTGAAAAAACAGTTTTCAAGAGCACTCTTTTAAATAGCATTTAATTGAAACTTATCAGTCTTTTTCGTAATCATTATGTTCTGTTTATGTCAATATGCGTATTTTTTTAAGAATTACATGCATAGCAACTGAAGTTTTTTCAGAGATTTGAATTCGACGCAGCATTTACATGAGTAAATCCGTAGACGGACGGAAGTTTCTAAAAATAGGTTTGTGTTTATAACGTTAAAACAACGTTGAAAACTGTAGAAGTATTTTTTTATCAAAGTGAAGAGCTGAAAATCTATACAGATGTACAGTAAAACACGGAATGAGCTTAGGAAAACTGACCATTTCCATTTTTCAGATTTGAAACAAAGCTTTATAAAAATCACTCATGTAGCAAAAATCTAAAACGAAAAATAGAATGAAACGTGATGCTTCACAGCACTTATCAAAACATGATTATGGCGGAAAAAACATAATTAAAATACAGTAGAAGTCCATTAGTCCGGCATCCAACAGTCCGGAATGCCCGATAGTCCGGCATCGCTCCGGAAAATTGTAAAAATTTTGGTTTTCTCCAAAAGTATGTTTTTAAAGCAAATAAAACCGCTCGAGAGCTATTCGGAAGTTTTCGGGGTAGTTCGAGATCATCCGGAAGCGCTCGGTATTGTTCGGAAACAATTAGCGGCCGGCTAGTCTCAGCTGTCACAACAAATTCAGGTGCAGTG
Organism: Stegodyphus dumicola; assembly: GCF_044657685.1. Lineage (NCBI taxonomy): Eukaryota > Metazoa > Arthropoda > Arachnida > Araneae > Eresidae > Stegodyphus > Stegodyphus dumicola. The sequence goes on along the minus strand of NC_140774.1, from coordinate 154,594,525 downwards.
CAGCTCCGTTAATCAATCACGAAGCGTCTTCGCCATTTTTTTGTGCGTTGTTGTTTTGTGTCCTTTCACATCGCAGTAAACGTAACTTTTGAAACTGTTTATAAAAAAAGTGATTTTCGTTCTAACTGTACAGTGACCATGTTTTCAAAACCTAAGCCTTCGAGTTCAAAAGGAGAGAAACGAAAACACGTAACACTGACTCTCAATCAGAAACTAGAAATCATCAAACGGCTAGAAAAAGGCGAGAATAGAAATGTTTTAATGAATGAGTTTAATATTGGCTCATCAACTATTTATGACATTAAAAAACAAAAAGATGAACTAATGAAGTTTGCTTCTCAATCGGTAACAACTGAAAAATTGGCTTCTAGACAAACATTAAAAAAACCAAAACTGGAACAGCTAGATAGTGTATTGTTCATATGGTTTAGTGCAGTACGTTCTGAAGGAAAGCCGGTAACAGGGCCAATGATTGTTGAAAAGGCAAAGAAATTCGGCCAAGATTTAGGAGTTGCTGAAAGTGAATGTAATTATTCTGATGGTTGGCTTAGAAACTTTAAGTTTTGGCATGGAATTCGAAGACTTGATGTAACTGGAGAAACCCTTTCAGCAAACCAAAACTCTGCAGAAAAATACAAAGACGAGTTTGAGAAAATTATACGAAATGTAAAATAAACTTTGTTGTATGTATTTGCATACTGTATTTTTAGTTTAATTATTAGCCTAATTGTTCTTATAATTACCGCCCGATAGACCGGAATTTTCGGTCGAGCCGGTCCCGAACGTGCCGGATTATCGGACTTCTACTGTATATGTATATAACTGATAGAGTGATTTATTTGGTTTTTTTCGCGTTTGCCTCTTAACAGTGAGGAATTTTTTATAAAATTCTGCTCAAATCTCAAACAAACGTTAAAGCTCGATTTATAAAGTTATTTACCTAAATGTATAGAATGAATCTACTTAAATTTTTCTCCAAGAAGAAATTAATTATTGAAACTATTGATATTGTTTTGAAATGTGGAAACTTAGGAAAATTCGCTAATTCCACTTTTCAGATTTGAAACAAAGCTTTATAAAATCACTCAAGTAACAAGAATCTTTATAACACAACGTAAAATGAAACGTAAAGCTTCAAAGTAGTTATCAAAACATGATTATGGCGAAAAAAGTAAAAATATATATAGTTGATAGAGCGATTTATTTGGTTTTCCGTGTTTCCCTTTTAACACTGAGGAACTTTTTATAAAATTCTGCTCAAATTTCGAACAAACTTTAAAGTTTGTTTTGTTATGTTATTTACTTAAATGTATTGAGTGAAACTAAAATTTTTCTCCGAGAAGAAATGAATTATTGAAGCTATTGATATTGTTCTAAAATATGTTAAGTTTTAAAGAATTTGAAATCATTTGAATTAAAAATTTTTCGACATTTTTAGCTCTAAATTTAGCACTCAAACAGGTTCACTATTATTCAATGGCCTTTCAACATCGCTTTAACTATTGAGAACAAAAATTAACTCTTTCCTATAACAGTAGTTTCTATTGTAACGTCGTTTATACTTAGCTAACATAAAATGTTCGCGACGCTGTTGGTGAATTATCACCAAGTCTTTTAACATATTACAAAGTCAGGAAAGGGTGTTAAGAACCCTATATTAACTCAAAATAAGTTGAACAGACGCATCAACTCGTGTATTAAAGTTATGAGCTTAAATCAAAAGTAATGAATAACTTAAAAATTGATGAAGTTAAGTATACTCTAACGGCACACAGTTTAGCTAGTGCGCAAACTAACTCTGATTCTATATCGGCATAAACAAGCGAATGGCAAAAATAACACAATTCTAATCGCTAGAGAATCAAAGTTAGCAACGTGGCCTTTAGGCAGGCGGAACACGCACTGATTTCACCCTCCAGAAATTTCCTTTAAATACATCCTTCCTTCTATCTAATTTGAATATCAAGCGTGCTGGAAGCTCGCATTCTGGCAGGCAAATGAAATGAGAATTGAAAGGAAAGTTACACTAACTTAAAGTAACGGGTTAGAAAATTGAAAGATACTCTACACTATAAATAAAGTATTTTAACTATGAAATGAGTTTTTCTGGGGAAATAGTCAGGTTAATAATAATAGAAATTTTCACTTTTTTCGCTGTCGAAAAGGTACTGCTCCCCTTAACAAAATACAGTGCGAGGGAAAAAAAGGGGGGGGGGCAGTTCCATATCATCTCCCGTTCTACTGGGCCGATTGACGAAATTCAACTTGCGTTTTTCATGTCTCGAAAGCGCGACTTAAGATATAAGATATCTATTAGATTTACATTTGGCATTGTTCTAATATAGGTATTTTGACACAAAATCTGACTTTTTCTGAAATGACATGCCATTTTTTTTTCATATTTCGTTTCTACAACTCAGATTATACCTATATATTAAATTTTGCAAAATTTAGTGCGAAATTTATGGAGAAATTCAAAAATTTATCTTGGCGCATTTTTTTTCAACTTGCGAAGAATCATTCACTTGTCAAACTTCTTAATTTATAGCAACCTATTTTCCTTTCCTTTTTTTTTAACTGTACAGGAGCGGAAAAAAAACGTCTTCGTTCATATTTTCAAATAATTTTAACAACGTGCGTAAACCACATTTGGCGTTATTATCGCTTATGACAAATATGCCAAATTTCAAAACGCGCCAATATGTGAATTCACGTATATCTTAGGAAATTTTCAATAAAAAACCAATTTTTTGTAGGTATGCTTAGGAATGCATCTGCATTAAGATTATGGTAAAAGTTTTATAGGTATAATTCAAAATGTTTTCCGAAAAATTTATAAAAATTATTTAAAAATACAAATTTTAAAACTAAATCATAAAAATGGGTGAATTTTTATGATTTACAATGGACCTAAATTGAATGAACATAAATTTTGAAACGTGAAAGGAAGAATCAAAAATGTTTATTAAAAAAAAGAAATATTAATAAATTTATATCAAATTTAATTAACATGGAGGAGCTAAAATTTTGAGAGCTAATTTTTAAAAAATTACTCGTGAGATTTTTACAAAACTTGGCAGTCTGGCATAGTTTGAGTCGTAGAATCCAAATATTGAAAAAAAAAAAAAAAAAAAAAAAAAATTGGCATATCATTTCAGAAAAAGTCCGATTTTTGTGTCAAAATACCTATACTGGAACAATGCTATATATAAATCTAATACATATTCTAAGTCGCGCTTTCGAGACATTAAAAACGCAAACGGAATTTGTCAATGGGCCCAGAAGAACGGGAGATATAGAAACTGTCCCATTTTTTTTTTTACCACGCGCAGTGTACATGACCACACTTACGGTAATCAAATGTCATTCATATTAACGTCATATAACGAACTTCAGTGTCGTAACTACACAACAGCAAACACTTTATTTATTTATTTGTTATTTTTCCGTGCACTACCCATGTCTAACAAAGTACGAAGGAATTGAAAATTTTTTGTAGCTTTCTTTGTAATTTAGTTAGTTTCTTTTATGCGTTTTACTTCAGATCTAAGTATCAACAGATATTTCAGATTTTCTATCGCTAGAGTTAATCAACAACATCACACACATATTAAAATCTTTAAAATTACTGAGGTTGTATTACTATCATTTTTGAATGATTCTCATCAGATCTATTCCAAATTTCAAGAAGTGCTTTATACAAGATGACGTGTATTCTTCATTTCATTTATAGATAAAAACTTATTAAAAAAATAAAACATATGAAAGCTTTCAGATTTTACATTACGACCACAGGGACTTTTTTTAACTTTTACGTGCTACCTTTATTCATCAAATATCATGTTCTTCGCACTTAAAGCATAAAATTCAATTCAACAGCAATAACAAAAAATAATTTAAAAAGAGCATATATTTAGAATTTCCGGTACTTGCGCGCTAGAGATAATTTTTTTTTTTTTTTTTCCGTACAGTGTTGCCATCGCTCGCTTTGAAATCGTTGAGTTTGTTATTAAAGAAATTTGTTAAAGTTTTGTAAAATATGAAATAGATAATAAAACAAATTAAAAATGTGTGTTTCCAGATGCCCATATTCGAGTGGAGGACTACGTTATTCAGCATGTGATGTCTGTAGGTACCGTTATTTTATCACAGTGCGAGAAACATACATGCATTCCTGCAGATTTTTCATTATTTAATTTCTTTAAATATAATGCAGGGTTCTAATATTTGGTGGCAACAATTTCAAAAGTGAAACGCCGTTTACAGTGAACCAACGCAAAATGCCGAAAAGAAATTAATAGCCCTTCCGGGCAAATTGCCCCTTTGGGCTAAAAATAAAAGTACTTCCAAGAACTTTCGAAATATTAATATTGATGACGATGAGTAAATTTAAAGTGTGAGTTATTTCTAGCAAAAAAATTAGCTCTTTCATTTCCATAAATGCCGCGATATCCACGCATATTAGCGTGGATCACACAGAGATAGTGGGATGTCAATCCCACTATCTCTGTGTGAATTGACAACTAACAGACTTTAAATTACAAGTTTGTCATTGCTCTTATTACTATTCAAAACATGGAATCAGAACAAATAAGATACTTTGGAGGATTCAATCTCAATTATTCTTATTCCACTTAGATAAAAACGGAGAATTTCTGCTTGAAAATTTTAAATATAAATAAAATTACAAACCTCAGAAGGGTCTTCAAGAAAAACAAATGGCAGACCAACCTTATTATCAATTTTATTGGCAAGTGTAAAATAAACAATATGAAAAGATTCTTCAGCGATCTTTACACAGTCACAGAAATGTATGGGCTGTAAAGGAGCTGGATGAAGAATATCACAAAAGAGTAAATTATAAATTTATAAAGTCTTCTAAAATATTATTTGACGCTGCCTCGAAAGTATTATTCCTATAATTCAGTTTCCAAATCAATAGGCGAAACTCGTGGAAGAACAAAAGGAGCCTCATAACTTGGTGTCCTATAACCTCCGATAATAAGAACTCTCCGTTAAATCTTATTAAGGCTGCAGAAACTGGATGTGCAAGTCAGCGTTAGTTAGCAAATCGAAGCTTCTCTAACCATATCAGTCATCAATGGACTGGTTGGACACTGGTTCAATGCCTACTTTTCTAAGGAAGAATAAATAAAAACTACAGTGCGAAATTTAAAATTTTGTTCTTGCCAGGGCTATGGAGTCGGAGTCATGGAGTCGGGCAGATTTTGGGGTAAAATTAGTCGGAGCTGGAGTCGCTAAAAACAGTTCGACTTCGACTCCAGTTTTTGTTGGACAGTTTGAATTTGAAATGAAATTAAAATGAATTGAAAAAGAAAATTAATGACAAGCTGAGTTATTATTTTTATTTATGAACTGTATATATCAATAAATAGTTTTTTTCTATTTTATTGACATATTATTAAAGAAATATAAGGGTGGAGGATGGATGTGATATATTCCATTAGTGATTAAACTGATTCATTTAGTTACAAATCTCACTTGTAAATTTAGGTAAGCAGCAATAGCTGCAAGAACTCCTAAAATTGATGCCATTCCTAGGAAGAAAGCAGGAACAGAAGCAATTATTGATCAAGCAACGCGATAAGGAAGTACATATTTGATGATAAAGAGATTTTTAGAACATGTAGGTAACCCTAATGTTTTACTAACAGAAAGACTGTGGAATGGTCTTGCAGAATTGGAAACTTTTCTTTCTACACTGTGTATAGCCACAAAAAAGCTCCAATCTGAAGAATTTACAGGAGGCGAGAATGGAAGAATGGGATGCTTGTTCTTTCTGAAATGTATTGCAGAAGGAATCATTTCTTCAATGAAGAAAAGAGAAACTAGTTTGCTAGACAATGAGATCTTGATGAATTCAATATATGTAGATCCGAAGCGACGAATTTTCTTGGATGACAAACAAATAAAAAAGGCAAAGAAAGCCATCTATAAAGAATCTCAGAACAATTGCAGAATTCGAATCAGGAGAGTCAACCTGCAGACATTGCAGCTGAGTCTCTATCATCCTCTTCCAGTGATGAATTAGATTTTAAGAAATATTTTTGGATAATATTGAAAAGGCTAGGGCAAAGCGAATGAAAATAAAGAACCAAGAGCCTTTAGATATAAAAATGAAAAATACAAACAAGATTACTACACAGCCTTTGAAGAAATAGAGAAATATAATTGCGCTTGCAAGACACCTCTTTTAAAACTTATAAAAATCTATCCTGAAAAGTTAACTACAAATAATAATAGTAACAGTATCCCTAACAGTAACAGTTCTTCCTCCTACTCAAGTTGCGTGGAAAGACTCTTTTCAGCTTGAAGTTTATCAAATCGGATTTATGGCCCTCCAACAAAGAAAATATTGCCGAAGCTCTACTGTTTCTTAGAAATAACTAATGCCAGTTTTTCCATTTCATAATAAATGCTAATTAATATAAATAACTTACTATGCTATCAATTTTTTTTCCTGTAGCATCTATTACATCTTTTATATTAAAAAAATAAGCTGTAACCCATGTGTATATGTTTACGGAGTCGGAGTCGATCATTTTCCCTACTGACTCCACAACTCTGGTTCTTGCTTCTAATTTTCTATTTTAGAACCTACGATTGAAAAAACAGTAACTTTAAAATTTACTTGTTTCTTATACTGCACAAGGATCTGGATACCTCTGAAATATGAGGCCTGAAACATAGTAAATCACGTCGGAGTTATCGAATGAAATCCATCACCATGCACATGTTCAACCATTTATGTAGTAAGATATATTAATATAGCCTAAATTACCATATTGCGTAAATGGATATGTAATCATGGTAAAAATAAAGAACATTTTTCAATCTCTTGATAATAATCTGCGTATCTAAAATGGGTGGTATCTGGCGTCAATTGAAAAGAAGCGATGAAGGCGCCATCTACTGATCTCTTCAGAAACGCCCCATTCGCTTAGATGTCAAGGTAATTGAGATAACACCGCTACAAGACATTTTATTCACCACTTTTTTCATTTCTGCTTTCCACACCCAGTCTGGCGCAACTCGTATCTTGACGCGATCGATGCTGAACTCTTTGGCTTCTTAGAGGAAGGAGTAAGTGGCGATGGTGAGATGGTTAGGGGTAATTGCTTCCGACTGTTTGAGGAAAGTATATTTAGAATATTCTTTTTAGCACTTTTCCTGCAAACTTGTTCGTTGCGCTGACGGTTATTATAATTGAAAATGGCTTTTTCCTTTTAGGATGTGAAGGAAACTTCGTTAACTGAAGCTGCCCAGACACTAATTTTCCTATTTTTACCACTTAATTATCTTCGTTCGCTTTTTGACACCAATGTTTTTAATTACATTTTGCTTAATTAATGATTCACGTTTTGATTCATTTCTATCCGCAGCGAATTCGTTTCTAATTAAAAGCAGAAACCTCCGTTAAATTTTATCGAAATGCGTACGGAGAAATTAAATAATAATTGCAGCAAATTTACGAACTAATCAACAAAATTTTTATTGCTGCTTGAATTGGGAAATAAGGTTAAAAGTGCTGTATTGTAACATAACTGAAAAAGTCTGTATTATAGGCAATGCTGTAATATTGCTGCCTAAAACTTAGATGTCAAAGATATTGAAAACTAAGTACCTAATACGTGGTATTCGAAATGTATTTCATTAATTGCAATAACATTACAAATATTCCCAAAATTACCATTTAGATATATTAAAAAATAAGCTACGTAAATAAAAACTAAAATTTTATTTTAATCATAAAGATATGAATTATTAAGAACTAGATTTATTATTTTTAAATCGCTTAACTGTTTTATGCAAGAATTGAAAATAATTAAGGATTAAAATTAAGCCTGAAAAATGTATTAAAAATTTGATGTTTTCCTCAATGGTCGCATTCTGAGAACCGGTTATGTACGAGGCCGTGAGGAAGACCATTAAAAAATTTAAACAGTGGCAATGTTTACAAAACCGAAAGGATGATGTATGCTTAGTTGCATAATGTAATGTAATATAAAGTCAAGATTGAAAATCTTTTGAAAGACGCCGCTAAAATATTTAGACTCCGCTAAACTTTGAAAGACGCATATGCAAGATTGAAACGCAACTAAATTTTGAAAGACGCATATGAAAGATTGAAACGCAACTAAATTTTGAAAGAAGCATATGAAAGATTTTCTTATTCAGAGCACTTTAAATTTGCAATCGTATTTACAAATAGGTTCAGAAATTCAAGTAAACTCATTCTTCTTCTGACATATATGGCATAAAAATTTCGAAAAAGTTTGGAATTCAACATAATTTTGAAACAAAAGCAGTGATTTAATAATTCAATTCTTATGAAGAGCGATTCTCAACCGTTCTTCTTTCGCGTATCCCTTAATAATATTTTACAACAGTATCCCAAATTCTTCCTTCAAAATGAAAATAAGGGCGCTGCTGGAATACTGAAGGGGCGAGAAGTCCAAAGTATGACCTCTCTCGCCCCTTCAGTATTCCGGCAGAATATTTTACTATTGTATTATTGTAGTAACAGAGAATTTATTAACTGTAATAAATTTGGTCCGAAAAATATAATCAAACAGAGACTGATTATTATATTATTTATTTCAAAATAAACACGAGGGGAACACAGAAAAAGGGAGAACACATATTTTTACATAAGAACATAACATTATTAATGTACCATAATTATTTTCCACAATTGTTTCTGTTAAACCGAAAGGGAAAAATACATGAATTTATCATCAACTTTCGCGTACGACTCGATTTTCATGCCTTCCGGCTGTGAAATAAGGGTTGTTGTTTTTATATTTTTTCCTTCTACATTTATTTATATTCGTATTTCTCTTCATCATTAAAAATAATTTTTGAATAATACAAGAATTTTAATTGCATTTTGCGGTTTCAAATTATGTATAATATTGCTCACGCGATTTCAGTGGGCTTAAGCTGCAAGTTAAAAAATACACACGATATTTTGAATTTAATTTTTAACCAGTTTACTGCAAAAATTTTTGCAGAAATTTTCAACAAAACAAAAAAATGTAAAATTAAAAAAAAAACGTGATGTACTCTTTATTACTGTTATAATTTCATCGCTGATAAAATTGATATTCAAAATTTTGGTTATCACTTATATACCTGAATAATTATATTAAATATTTCTCATAGCCTACAGAAATTAACACATTTTTATTACATAAGAAATTAAAATATAAAAAAAAAAAAAAAATCTGAAATTTTTCAGATTTTAAATTACGTCCAAAGGGGCGTTTTTTAACATTTTGTGTGTTACCGGTCTTTATTAAATATCATGTTCCTCGCACTTAAACCATAAGATCCAGTGCAACAGCAATATCGCAAAATAGTTTTAAAACGAGCATATCTTTAGAATTTCCGATACAGAGACTCACGCGCTGGAGATAAAAATGTTTTTTCTGCACAACGTTGCCATTGCTCGCTTTGAAATCCTTGAGTTTGTTAATCAAAAATTCGTCAAAGTTTTAAAAAATAGGAAATCGATCATAAAACAAATTTCAAATTTCAAATTTGGTCTTCCACATGCTCATATTCGTTGGAGGATTACGTTATTCAAAATTTGATGACTCTATGTACCGTTGTTTTATCACAATACGAGAAATATACATACATTTATGCAGATTTTTCATTATTTAATTTCTTCAAATATAATGCAGGACTCTAACATTTTGTGGCAACAGTTTGAAAAGTGAGCCGACATTTATGAGTCCGACGCAAAATGCCAAAACGAAACTAATAGTCCTTCGGGATTCAAATCCCTTTGGACAAAAAAAAAAAAAAAAGAAGTCATTTTTGCTCTGTGTTAAATTACATACATAACAAAAAGAGAAATATTTCAAGCGAAAAAAGTTTTAGTTGTTTATAAATATTACATTTTTTTATCTTAGAATCTTTGTTTGTATCTTGGAAATAAATAATTATTACAGTGTTATTTTGAATGCTGTTATTTTTACTCATTATTACTATGAGAAGATTTTTTTGCGTGTGATTTACTTTGAAGCATGGCCTCCCAACATAATCTAACTTGACACTCATCATACCAAATGCCATTCTGTTTATGTATTGGCTTTCTGTCTTTTTTTTCCTTTCTTGGACCAACATACAGCACATTATCTTCTACCTTTTTTATAGGATTTAGTGGAGTATGGTTGGCAAAATGCTTTTTTTACAAGGCGAATACAGCTCATCATTTGGAACGTTTTGATGAAAAAATTCAAAACTTTCATACAAAATCTTTGAAATGAAACCTGTACATTTAAAAGTCAAAATAATGAACACTGAGACAACTTCATCCTGCAGTGAGAAAGAGAAAGAAAAAAATATCTTCGGCCATTTTTTTCATGTGAACCGTAGTAGCGCTTGATAACCCCGCTCAAATCGTTGGAGCCGTAAGCGAACGGCTAATGGTGTATTTAATTATGGCAAAGCACACTAGGGCTATCTGCCTAAAGGGGAGGGATGCCTTCGTGGAGGACTTTCTAAGGGAAACTGGCTCGTATACACGTTACACATGGGGAAAACCACGAAAACACCCATGCAGCCAGCCCGTTCGCGGGATTCGAACCTCGGACCGAACTACCAGTGTTCAGCGACTTTACCGCTCGGCCGCTGGTGGGCGCGAACGGCTAATGATGTCTAAACTTGCACTAAAAGTCCGAAGCATTCTTGAGATAACGTTGTATCTTAAAAAAATACTAAACGTCTTATTAAGTTTAAATAAACTCAAATATAACATTGTTCATACTAAAATTATAACTAAGATTCGATTTGTAAGAAAATACTAATAGTCGTCACACGTGAATACAGATTGAATAATACTATATCATACTTTATATCTAAAAATTATTAAACAAAATTAAAAACGATCATAGTAAGATAGTCTTGAATTGTTGTTCAAGCCTTGTTATTGGTGCCATTCTTGAGCCCTTGAGCACAATGTGTCGAACTTATGATCAAACTTGAAGAAATAAAGTCGCAAACTATTTGTCGTAAGTTGAAAATGTTCTTTTCGCAGTTTAAGCATTCGCGAAGGTAAAAAAAAAAAAAAAAAAAAAAAAATCTGAAGGCTTTCAGATTTTATATTACGCCCAAACGGGCGTTTTTAATATTTACAGACACATACACGTTTCGAGAGCATTTGCACTAAGGCCACATTGGGCTAAAATATTTAAAAACAGCGTATCTTTAGAATTTCCGATAGACAGTGTTGCTCTCTGGAGATAAATATATTTTGTTCCGTGCAGTGTGTTACCACTGCTTTGAAATCCTTGAGTTTCTTAATAAAAAATTCAGCAAAGTTTTAAAAATATGAAACAGATAATAAAACAAATTCGAAATTCAAGATTTGAGCTTCGAAGTGTCCAAATTCGGGTGGAGGACTAAGTTTTCCAATTTGATGGCTCTAGATAACTTGTTTTTTCACAATGCGAGAAATATACATACATTCATGTATATTCTTCATTATTTAATTTCTTTAAATGTAATATAGGGCGATGATATTCTGTGACTACAATTTGAAAAGTGGTGTTGGTGTATTTAATTATGGCAACAAAGCACACTAGGGCTATCTGCCTAAGGGGAGGGATGCCTTCGTGGAGGACTTTCTAAGGGAAACTGGCTCGTATACACGTTACACATGGGGAAAACCACGAAAACACCCATGCAGCCAGCCCGTTCGCGGGATTCGAACCTCGGACCGAACTACCAGTGTTCAGCGACTTTACCGCTCGGCCGCTGGTGGGCCAATTTGAAAAGTGATACAGCCGTTCATAGTGATTCGAAGCAAAATGCCGTTTTGAGACTAATAATCCTTATGGGCTAACACCCCTTTGGGCTAAAAAAAAAGTCTTTTACTTATGTCTTCATATTCTTCTCTTAAAATCCAAAAAGAAGTCATATGTCCTTTTTCTGAAAAGAGCCTTAAAGGATAAATCGATTGAAAATTATTTTAAAATTGAAAGAGAAAATTAGTTTCTCCTTTATTCCATGAAAAACTGAAAAACTTCGAATACTTCCTTTTTTCTAACAGCATTTATTATAACACTCTGTTGTGTTCTGCTATTTCTGATAAATTTTTCGGGTAACTCTAATAACCATGAGACGGACGCAAATACAGGTTGGAAACCGCTCTTCTAGGAAATAAGTTTAAATAGATTTATTCGATACGTTTAGGCAAGTGTTATTATATAACATAAAATTTAAGGGTTATTTTACGAGAAGAATTTTACTAAAATATAAGTAGATATTGAAAATACTCATTTAAAAATAATAATAAATATATAAGAAAAATCATTTAAATCGCTCGATCAATAATTTTGCCTGCATTAATCTCTGAAGCTTTCATTACTTTAGTTCGAGAAAAAATATCTTCATTAAAATATATATAACTATATAACACATAAAAACTTTTCTCCAGGTATCAAAATATTCATATAAACAAATGGTACTTTGGGAAGTTTGGAATCCGTTTATAGACATCCTCAAGTATATGTTTTTTTAAAATCAGAACTCTGAAAATATTCTTTGTTGCAAATATGTTTCATTCTGAAAGAAACTGCTAAAGGGTTTACATAAGCCGAGCATAATAATTAAAAAAAAAAGTATATTGATAAATTTTAGTTGAAAGCTGTTATTAAAAAACATTATTTAAAAATGTTCTTAAAAAATGGCTTTTATACTTTGTAATTTTTACCTCAGTTTTTAATAGTATCTGGTACTTCAAAGCTAAACAAATTACATATTTTTGGAATCAGCAATGTTAATGTTTAAAAGAAAAGTTGAAAATCTGTTTTGGAAGGTTACTTTTATCAAATAAACATGGAAAATATGTGAATGACAGCATTTTCAGTTACAATTATTCTTCAATTCAGTTACAATAGTAATAATAATTATTGTTCGCAGTTACAATAATTCAAAGTACATATCTAACAATTGTCTAGAAATAAAACAATTTTCCTTAAAATAAATAGGAAATTTTATATTTTGTGTTGAAGCTCATAGAAAAGTACTTTTGTTATTCAAGTAACTGATTTCATCATGCACGGTTGTAGGGACATTAGGGTTTTTTTTTTTTTAATATGTTGGGAGACATAAAGAATGAGCAGTACCCTCGCCGGAATTCGAACCACAGACCTCTCGAATCCGCGTCCAGCGCGCCGACCACTACACCACGAAGGCATACTATGAAAGCGGAAGAAATAACTTATACGGTGTAATTACAATATTTCACAATGTATGATTGATTATGCTGTTACTTTGAAACAAAACAGAAAACTTTAGTCCCTTCTGTTAAAGTTCAATCAAAATACTTTCGTTATTCAGTTAACTAGTTTCAAGATATGAAATATTTCATCATACACTATTAATACAATCAGCTATCTGAAATCAAATCAAATTCCCCTTAAAATATGGATGGTGATTTAGTTAATTATTTTGCTAGTGATGAATAACCATTACCCAATGATTTAATAAATTAATGTTATAGTATTGACCAGCAACTTGTGAGATAACGGTGCGAGACATCCGAAGGGCACAGCAAAAATCAAAATCCATTTCATCTTAACTTTAAGTACTTGAAATGATTGATAATTTTCAGTGGGCATTTTTTGTCACTTCATAAACTATGGGCGCAACGCTTTAGGGCGCTATGGGTAGCTCATAGGGCCGCAGCAAAATAATCTAATAGATTCATAGAAATCAGTCCATATGATCTTAGAATCAGATCGTCAATTTAACATTATTATTTTCCAGTGGCGGGCAGTCTATAACGGCATTGGCCACTCCTAAAGTCAGAAGTGGTGGCCATTTTATTGTCGAGGCACCAAAAGGCGGACCCGTTATCTCCTATAAAGGGGCTAACAATCTGACATCCATGTTTCCTCCGGGATTCGAATTCGGGCCCTTCGGTATCGCAATCAGGCTCTCCAACTGCTATACAGTCTGGATAGCGGATCGTTAATTTATTGCTGCTATAATAGGAAGACCAGCTAAAAGACACTGTAAAAATCACCGTTTTTGAAGGAACCTCAGCTGGTTTTAAGCTTCTCCAGCTATAATAGTGGTAGTCTTGAGTAAAGTATACTACACTATAAAATACATAAATCTGCCAGCTGGCTTAAAATCGCTGGCAATTATTACCTCAGGAGATCATCTACCTTGTCGACGGTGCAAAGTACGTGAAATGACAAACAATTTTTTAGTGGGCATTTTTTCTCGCTTCGTAAACCGTCGGCCACAACGCTTTAAGGCGCAATGGGTAGCTCATAGAGCCGCGGCGAAATATTCTAGTATTCATAGAAATAGTACCTAGTCCGTGAGATCTTAGAATCAGATCATCAATTTGTTGATGCTATAATAGGAAGACCATTTAACAGACACTGTAACAGACACCGTTTTTTGAAGGAACATTAAAGTGCATCAGCTGGTTTACTTTAAGGGGAAAATTTCAGAAAGTTCCTATGGATTCAAAACCATATTAAAGCTAAATTTCCACCTGAATTTCATTTTGCAGAAAGAAATCTTACTCACGTTCTTTCTATAATACGTTTAAGTTCATAACTCTAATTACACCAACTTCATACGATTATTTCATCCAGCAACTTGTAAATCATCCACATAAAACAATAATCATCTTCCAAGCGCTCTTCTGGTGAATAAAATCTTAAGGCTCACGGTTTAATTTCTTGAAATATAATTTTACTATGACATCATAAAATTTTCCAGTAATACAAAAGTGGCTGTTCCATTCTTTTTTTTTTTTTTTTTTAATTTCTCTCATTGTAGTCTTTATAAACGTTTGGTTAGTCTATATAAATAACTTCTTTTAAATCTCCATTAAAAAAAAAAACAGTTTTAACATATAATCCAGACGCACTTAAATTGTCTTCTAAATAATCACCGGAATAAAGCATGCATACTAACGACAGGTGAACAAATACACTAATACAGCTGATAAACAATTTCCTTTTCGTCAAAGGAATCCTTCGAATGGATTGCCAGCATGTTTCCCAGATGTGAACCCAATAGAACATGTTGGGAACATTCTAGGGAGAAAGGTTTTTAGTCGATTATCACCTCCAGAAACAATTCAGCAGTTTGAAAGCTCTTTTCTACAGGAGTGGGATAGAATACGCAAATCCTTCATTGATAACCACATTGATTCCAAGCCTCAAGTGTGCAACATTTTTTCGGTCAGAGGAAACCATACCCTTTATTGAAGTATGGATTCCTCTGACTATACCCCAATATATATGGTGTCTCGGATATTTTTGGTTGCTTGTATAATATGCGCAAATTACGTATTTTGCACTTACTGACAAATATCATCAATAAAATGTAACTATTCCTTATTCGTTGTTTCTTTTTATTTTTTCATATTTTACAACACCTATACATCATATATCAGCCATCAAATCATTTCCTCATCTGCAATTTATAGCCAAAATCATAATATCCCCTACATGTTTTGAGCAGTGTATTATTACATACAATACCTTCTCGTTGCATGAAAATGTGAGTTACCTTTATATCCGTTTCGTTTTGTCGTAAAATCCACTTGTATGAAATGATCTTTTTCCAGGAGGTAAGCCAAACATTGTCCTTCATACTCTGCATTTCTTCATTCATGGCATTCTTCCATAGTTCTTGGTCACCTTCCGATAACAGTGATATTTCTTCAAAGGACAACTTTTCTTGATTTGCAATCATGGCTTCACTTCAATCATGGCTTCACATGTATACTTCTGGCTTCAGGATACCTAATTGGCGGTTTTCTCTTTCTTGCAGATCTTATATTTCTTATTTTCTCACTACCTGAAAAAATTCATAAAGCTTTGGTACCGCTTTCATCTGTATGTTCCTTAAGTTTCAAGAAATTCCAAAGTCTCGGAAATAAAAACTTTCTATCATCATTCTTCAACTTCTGCATTAAACTTCATATTTCTGGGTACCACAATACCAATGCTTTGTCACTGGATCCATGAAAATGTAGTGATAAGATAGCGATCACTGGGATCCATAGTAGAATATTTCACGAAAATCCTTTTCTTTGACTTGGCATCTAATTTTCTTCCAGGAAAGGCACGCATCAACGTATAGCGTCACAACCAGATATGAGAATGTTTCCAAATCAGAATCTTCGCCATATTTTAAGCTGTAGGGAATACAGTTCTTAATAACGCTATTAGGAATTCTATTATGAAGATAAGCTGTAGTTAACACAGCAAATTCCAAAAGATGCTTTGGAAGTTTTGGTTAAAAAATTAGAGCCCAACCTTTCTCCAACCAGGTCCGCTTATCTCGTTCCGCAACATCGTTTAGCGATGAAGAATATGGAGGAACGAAATCAATTATAACACCACGTTTAGAAGCAAATTCTACAATTTTTTTTTTTTTTTTTTTTTTTGTTCAAATGCTCTTTTGCATTGCCACATCTAATTTTCCTTACGGAAGGATTTGACTTCAGAAACGTTTTCATCTCATTTACAACACCAGTTTTTCTTTTTTGCAAGCTATCTAACTTTAGTAAAGCATAAAAAAATCATCTATAACAGTTGCCTAGTAATGCTCACCTGCTTCTGTAGTTGGCGTAATTGGACTGCTACACCTGCTTGTGTAATTGGCGTAACTGGAAGTTTTGTAATCATTGATTTGCCTCTCTGCGCATTGAAATCTTTCCCATTGGCGTAGCATTCACTTTGGCATCAGTACAAACTTCAGATATTGATTCCGAGCTTGGAAGTCTCAGTTTGTTCCTTAAAACTTACACTGAAACTTGCGTCTTCAATATTTCTCACTGAAATTAATTCATCATTCAAATCTGGCACGAAAAGCACATTTTTGAGAGTTTTCTTAACACGACTGGATGTTTAGCCAGAAATAAGGTCTACGCATTTCCCAATTCCCGACTTTTGAATGAATTAAAAAAAACATTCTTTACGCGAACACATGCCAGAGGTAGCTCCGGCGTCAATAATAAAGCTACTTGTTACCAAATCACCTGCAGTAAAAGAAACCGCTGGCGAAGATTGTGATTCTTCCTGTTTAGTGATCGACTTCGATTTACAAAAATGTTTCACATGTCCAGCTTTCCCACATCGAAAACACGGAAGTAGTATAAAAATACGGGTTCTGCTGCACGCGGTGTGCGGTGTGGGCGTGGTCAACGACGTCACACAGAAGGCGGGACCAAAGGCAACGTCATCACACTAGGAGGCGTGGTCACGAGTGGAGTTGAGGTGTTTTTAGATTGCTGATTGAGTTGTAGACCTCCTGCTTTTCATTTAAAGTTAGTTTTTTTTTTAAATTGGCAACGGGGTCATGGCGTCCTCTAGGGATGAAAAATGAAAATAATATGTTTAGGAATTGCTCATGGCGTCCTCTACGGACGAAAAAAAAAATTTATTTTAGAAATTTCTATTTTTTTAAAAAAAATACTCTATTATTCAAAATATAGAATTGAACTCTCAAACAAAATATCTCACCAGCTCAGTAGTTTGAAGATTTTAACCACTAAGCTGATGTGATACATTCAGATTCAGGTAAAAAAGCCTATTTAAGAAAATGGAATTTGAATCGACTCATCAATTTATTCTGATACTTTTATCCTTTCTAGTTTTTCATGAAACTTTAACTTATTTCTCAGGTTTTCTGTTTCATAATAACATATTCATTTACTGTCATATTTTTTTAATACTTAACGTTTCTAATTTATTTGTAATATTTTATTTAATTTCCACATACTATTTTTTTTTCATACCTTTCATAAATTTCAGAATACCTGATTTTTAACTTATACGTTATATTTCACAAACGTTCCCGCACGTGCTGTTTATTTGTTACATTACTTAATTTTAGATGCAATTTCACACTTTTTTTAACGTTATAATGTTCAATATATTCTGAATTTTAACTTCATTTACTTTTTTTAAACCATTCTAGTATTCTATACACGCTTTAACTTAGTGGTATGAAATTGTATTTAAAAAGAAACGTTTATTTTTCATGATCTTAGTTCTTTTACTAAATTTTCTACAGAATTTCTAATTTCTTTCACGTGTTTAACAATATTTTCCTTACATTATGGAATATTTTCTAAAAAAAAACTTAAGTCTATAACTGTTAATTGCTTTTCTTACGTTCATGATTTCCCTTCTGTGTTTATATTTCTTAACTCTAGCTTAACTTATTTATTATAATGTTTTCATTTCTGTCTCATCACTCGTAATTCCAACATTTTATCCCTTTTTATTCATTTTAACGATATGGATTGTTTTCATTTACTCCATATTCAAATATTTCCTTACAATTTTTATAATACTTGTTTTATTCCTCGATCATAATAGATCATCTACAAGTTTTACTCAGAAATTTCCATTCACAACTTTACAGTTTAATACCATTTATATCTAAATGTATTTCTTTCTCATATAGTTTTATGGTCTTCAAAGTTTCTAACATCATATTTAGTTTTAAATCCCAATTACCTTTAAGTGTGTTGATAATTTTCATTTCTAATTTTACAACCACGTTCAGTGTTTCATCCACACATACCAAAATATTTCTTACATTTTCTGATATTTAGTCTATGTCCTATTTCAGTACTTCAAATGAATTTACACTGCACACACTATTATTTTTTCATGTTTTAGAGACACTAACTATACTAATTTTACTATTTTTCCTGCACTAATTGCATCTATGTCAGCACTCATGATAAACTAGCAATTGTTTTGCATCACATGCATAAAGAAATTCTTAAAACCAACTTTTTCAATATCGTACTCAAATTACTGTTTTCCAGATGGGAATTACCAGTATTCTTTGGTTTTACTTTGTTACATCTTTTTAAATTTTAACATCTTACTTTTAATTCTAACATACATCTTTTAAACAGTTTTTTCTTTTAATGATAGCCTTACCTTATTTGTTCAAATTAATTCTTTCATTCACCTTCTTTACTACCTTTCAGTACCTTCATAATTCACTATGCAAACGCAATGTCTTTCACTGACATTCTGTTTAATAATACCACAAGTTTCCTTAATTGACAAAAAGCGAATTATTTCTCATTTCAAAATAGAACTACTATATTTTGCACAAACATTACCTTTATCCATTCAAACCACCCCTTAACCTGTAACTGACGTAGCGATAGGAAAGGAGATTCTTATCATATGCTCTTTCCACATTTGAGGTTTCTAGAACTTCTTTGACAAGTATATCAATACCATCAGAAAATATACTTAACACTTTTACCCAGTTTAAAGGCAACATACTGTTATAAGAATGGTTTTAGTTAAATTTATAACACAAATAAACGCATTTTGTGCTAAATAGGCATAAACATTTAGATTCAGAATATTTCTTTTTAATCCGATGTAAGACTTGAATTTCATTCATGATACAGATTGTCTCTTGATTTTCTTTTTGTTTACCTTACACTAATAGAAAATTTTTATTTTACAAGTTCAGCTTTTAATGAAATAGAAATAAAAACTACGATACACCTGCTGTTTTTAAGAAAAGGAACTTTGATATATTTCTGGAAATGTAAATGCTTTTAGAGTTTTCTTTCAATAACGTTGATTTTCATTACTTTACTAACTTCAATAATTCTCTTATTAGCTAATATGAATGAAAGAAGATTGTCAAAAATGTGACACAGTATAATTCTTACGAACATATGTACCTTTACCAGCATACAGATATTACCGATTGAAATGAAGAAAGATACAGATATTTTACTCCAATCAACACTAAATTAAAAAAAAAAATATTTAAACTTTCATACATTCCAAAGAATAAACGAAAACTCAATAGATATTGTCATGTTTGTATATATGAGATAAAAGTTTTATGAATGGTATTTAAAGTAATGCTTAGAACTTCATAAAAGCGAACATTCACTATGTTAATACACATATCATCAGTTATTTACATTAATCAATGTAATATTAATCATTACATGTACTATATGCATATATATTTAAAGTTTAATTGTGTTACAATTGAATAATTAACTATTGAGAGAAAGAGGTTCATATCTTACACTATTTAATTCACATGGAACAAATTTTTCCATCAACCACATTGAACCAAGTTTATTAAATTCGCCAAAGCTCTTTTATTTCTGCATTTTCACACTCACGACACATTTTAAATGTAACTGTTGATTACCATTTCAAACACCGATATCATAACTCAGTGTTAACTCAGTGTAACTACATCATAACTCATTTTTTCCCTACTAACTACAATTTTATATATTCAAGAAGTACA
Source organism: Stegodyphus dumicola (assembly GCF_044657685.1). Classification (NCBI taxonomy): domain Eukaryota; kingdom Metazoa; phylum Arthropoda; class Arachnida; order Araneae; family Eresidae; genus Stegodyphus; species Stegodyphus dumicola. The sequence goes on along the minus strand of NC_140774.1, from coordinate 154,574,194 downwards.
TCTAAGACATGATCATTTTCTATGTTCTAGCAAATCGATTCAATTGCGAACATACTATTAAGACTTGCGATTTTAGAAGACTTGCATGTATTAACGATGTCAACGCTTCTTCGTTTTTATAAGATTCACATCAAATCATGTCGCATTCGAATGTGGTGTAAGAGATCACTTTTTCTTTTAAACACTTGTAAACAATGGATGCAATTTATAAGAAGAGAAGTATCATGCTGTTTCAAAACATCATCATCAGCATATTTGTGTTTCTTTTGACACCGGCAAAATTTAAAAAAAAAAAAAAAAAAAGGTTCGTGAGATTTTCTTCAAATTCTGTTTTACTTGAAAAAATGTCCGAACATTCAATACGATGTAAAGATTCATATTGTTTTAAATTCTTATGCTCACTAAATATTTTTTATCACGATTTACTCTTAAAAGTAACTTTATAAGTTTTCATATCCTTTTTACATGAAAAGAACTTGCGATTATTCACTACAAAATTCTAAGGCGACTTTTCAAACTACAATCTTAAATTTCTTAGGACATACACTACATCTGATGTTTCTTTCATGAGATTTCAAATATCTCTTCAGATTACTCGTATTCAAGAAACCTTACAAATATATCACATAAGTTCAGCGAATAATCGCTTCATAAACTCTTAAATTTTCAACACGAATGAATCACTTGAAGCATATACTGCACTGTAAACATACAATACTTAAAAAAATTGTTATAAAAAATAAAAATACATTCATTTCACCAAGAAGCTTTTCTATTTAAATACATTTATTTATTTCAAAAGAACAAGTTTCTGTATTATACATAAAATATACTTAGAATTTTCTTTCATTAGTTAATATCAAATTAACAACAATATCCATTTACTGATATTTGATATACATGTTTGCTTTAAAATTAAAACTAAAATTTCAATATATTTCTATTAAAAAAACATAATGAAAAAAAAAATACTCATAACATCAACCAAAGACAGAAATTTAAATAGAATAGCTGTACTTATATTAGTGCATTTTTATAATCTTCATAACATTTCGATTCAAAAAACCTATTACAAAATAAATGAAACATTTTTTTCTGCCTTAAAGAATCTCTTGTATTTTTAAAATTAATACATAAAAATATATCTTCACCAATATATTTAATTCTGTCCTCAACACTTATTATAATGCAATCATGTCTTGTTTGTGAAGGATGATTTACAATGCAACCTTCGCATTTATATAGCTTTCTTATCACTGAATTTAATTCAGTTTTGATAGAGTTTATGAGTTCTTTAAAAAGTTCATCATCATCACTTACCATATCCGAACAATTGTTTTTACATTTGATTTGCAACGGTAAAATAATTTCAAAAATACTTTTATATAAAGTATTAGATACATCAGGAATAATTTCTTTCAATTTTTTTAAAATATCACAGTTTACTTTTAGGTATGTAGGTTTTAGTTTAAAAGAATTTTCATCTTGTTTAAAAACTTGTTGAAAAATACACTCACCTTCTTTGTTGAAAACTACCAACTCATTATTGCAAATGATGCTGGCACTCATATAGACAAGATTAAATTCATATATTTTTGAGGAAAATTCTTGCCATGTTGCAGGAGTTATAACAACACCGCGTGTAGTAGGGTATAATATTTTATTTTGTTCCACACATTCACGTAGATGAATGTTCATTCTGTTTTCAAACTGATTTATGGACACAAAATATCCCCAACCAAGAGTCCACTGTGCAATCAACTTCGAACTTTCTTTTTTCTGTTCTCGATTATTCGGCATGAAGATATTTTCAGGAACAGACTTCATATAGTGGGCAAACTAGTCATCCTCTGGAAGTTCATCCTCATTATCTTCAAATCGTCGTTTTTTAATTTTCGAAATTTTTATGTTTCGGAATGTGATACTAATTCTAGGATCTTTAACGTCAGGTTGAGAGGGTATTCCGTGCATCCAAAATTGATTCGTTGGGTGTTGCATTACAAGGAGAGTTCCATGAGTTAAGTCCACGCTTCGAGATGTGAAATTTCGCCTGGTAAATACCATTTGACGTTTTGCACCTAAATTGATGATAGGTATATCACTTTCAGGTTCGAGACAAGTTTCATTGTCTTTATGCGTTGAAATTTTCGCCACTCCGTCAGGATAATAGTTCAATAAAGCAAAATTATATTTTTTGCCAGTTATCGTTTCAACATAATCTTTTACATTTAGAAGAGTTTGAGTCCATGGTTCTGCACAAATGCTCGTTCCAGAGAATTCGTAACCAAGTCCTTCATCACCAAAACCGAGTACTTTTCTTCGTGGAACATACTGAGTCCCATTAATTTCAAAACTAATATTTTTAAAATCATAATTTGATAGTTCATCTAGCAAAATATCAGCTTCATTTCGTGAATAAAATTCTTCGTATAATTCCACATTTAACTCCGTATCACATATATTCCTCATATTCGCTTTTGAATCTAACGACAATTCTGAATGATATAGAAATACGTAGCATTCTTAAATAGCAAAAATTATCTAAAACATACATTAACGAAATGATTTCATCAACACTTATCATAATACATTCTTGTCATGTCTTGTTTGTAAATCCAGTCTTTCCGGCGTCATATGTGTAAAAATAATCATGATAGGATAGTGGGAAAGAGTTATAGTGTCCTAATGTTGTTATTCTGAACCTCGATATTACATATATGCATAAGGAGAATCTTAAAAGCATCATCCACTTATCATGATAGAGTAATGGAAAATTTCTAAAACTCTGATAATCATACGCGAAAGAATGTATTATCTTAAGGTTGTTGTTGCTATTCCAAATTTGACAGTACATACAGAAGTGAAGGAAGATCCTTGATAAGCGCTGTAGACTTCACGTTATCATGATAACGTGCAGCACTCATCAAGGATCTTCCTTCACTTCTGTATGTACTGTATGGCGAAAATTTCAACGCATAAAGACAATGAAACTTGTCTCGAACCTGAAAGTGATATACCTATCATCAATTTAGGTGCAAAACGTCAAATGGTATTTACCAGGCGAAATTTCACATCTCGAAGCGTGGACTTAACTCATGGAACTCTCCTTGTAATGAAACACCCAACGAATCAATTTTGGATGCACGGAATACCCTCTCAACCTGACGTTAAAGATCCTAGAATTAGTATCACATTCCGAAACATAAAAATTTCGAAAATTAAAAAACGACGATTGGAAGATAATGAGGATGAACTTCCAGAGGATGACTGGTTTGCCCACTATATGAAGTCTGTTCCTGAAAATATCTTCATGCCGAATAATCGAGAACAGAAAAAAGAAAGTTCGAAGTTGATTGCACAGTGGACTCTTGGTTGGGGATATTTTGTGTCCATAAATCAGTTTGAAAACAGAATGAACATTCATCTACGTGAATGTGTGGAACAAAATAAAATATTATACCCTACTACACGCGGTGTTGTTATAACTCCTGCAACATGGCAAGAATTTTCCTCAAAAATATATGAATTTAATCTTGTCTATATGAGTGCCAGCATCATTTGCAATAATGAGTTGGTAGTTTTCAACAAAGAAGGTGAGTGTATTTTTCAACAAGTTTTTAAACAAGATGAAAATTCTTTTAAACTAAAACCTACATACCTAAAAGTAAATTGTGATATTTTAAAAAAATTGAAAGAAATTATTCCTGATGTATCTAATACTTTATATAAAAGTATTTTTGAAATTATTTTACCGTTGCAAATCAAATGTAAAAACAATTGTTCGGATATGGTAAGTGATGATGATGAACTTTTTAAAGAACTCATAAACTCTATCAAAACTGAATTAAATTCAGTGATAAGAAAGCTATATAAATGCGAAGGTTGCATTGTAAATCATCCTTCACAAACAAGACATGATTGCATTATAATAAGTGTTGAGGACAGAATTAAATATATTGGTGAAGATATATTTTTATGTATTAATTTTAAAAATATAAGAGATTCTTTAAGGCAGAAAAAAATGTTTCATTTATTTTGTAATAGGTTTTTTGAATCGAAATGTTATGAAGATTATAAAAATGCACTAATATAAGTACAGCTATTCTATTTAAATTTCTGTCTTTGGTTGATGTTATGAGTATTTTTTTTTTTCATTATGTTTTTTTTAATAGAAATATATTGAAATTTTAGTTTTAATTTTAAAGCAAACATGTATATCAAATATCAGTAAATGGATATTGTTGTTAATTTGATATTAACTAATGAAAGAAAATTCTAAGTATATTTTATGTATAATACAGAAACTTGTTCTTTGGAAATAAATAAATGTATTTAAATAGAAAAGCTTCTTGGTGAAATGAATGTATTTTTATTTTTTATAACAATTTTTTTAAGTATTGTATGTTTACAGTGCAGTATATGCTTCAAGTGATTCATTCGTGTTGAAAATTTAAGAGTTTATGAAGCGATTATTCGCTGAACTTATGTGATATATTTGTAAGGTTTCTTGAATACGAGTAATCTGAAGAGATATTTGAAATCTCATGAAAGAAACATCAGATGTAGTGTATGTCCTAAGAAATTTAAGTTTGTAGTTTGAAAAGTCGCCTTAGAATTTTGTAGTGAATAATCGCAAGTTCTTTTCATGTAAAAAGGATATGAAAACTTATAAAGTTACTTTTAAGAGTAAATCGTGATAAAAAATATTTAGTGAGCATAAGAATTTAAAACAATATGAATCTTTACATCGTATTGAATGTTCGGACATTTTATCAAGTAAAACAGAATTTGAAGAAAATCTCACGAACCTTTTTTTTTTTTTTTTTTTTTAAATTTTGCCGGTGTCAAAAGAAACAGAAATATGCTGATGATGATGTTTTGAAACAGCATGATACTTCTCTTCTTATAAATTGCATCCATTGTTTACAAGTGTTTAAAAGAAAAAGTGATCTCTTACACCACATTCGAATGCGACATGATTTGATGTGAATCTTATAAAAACGAAGAAACGTTGACATCGTTAATACATGCAAGTCTTCTAAAATCGCAAGTCTTAATAGTATGTTCGCAATTGAATCGATTTGCTAGAACATAGAAAATGATCATGTCTTTGATGTACTTCTTGAATATATAAAATTGTAGTTAGTAGGGAAAAAATGAGTTATGATGTAGTTACACTGAGTTAACACTGAGTTATGATATCGGTGTTTGAAATGGTAATCAACAGTTACATTTAAAATGTGTCGTGAGTGTGAAAATGCAGAAATAAAAGAGCTTTGGCGAATTTAATAAACTTGGTTCAATGTGGTTGATGGAAAAATTTGTTCCATGTGAATTAAATAGTGTAAGATATGAACCTCTTTCTCTCAATAGTTAATTATTCAATTGTAAGACAATTAAACTTTAAATATATATGCATATAGTACATGTAATGATTAATATTACATTCATTAATGTAAATAACTGATGATATGTGTATTAACATAGTGAATGTTCGCTTTTATGAAGTTCTAAGCATTACTTTAAATACCATTCATAAAACTTTTATCTCATATATACAAACATGACAATATCTATTGAGTTTTCGTTTATTCTTTGGAATGTATGAAAGTTTAAATATTTTTTTTTTTTAATTTAGTGTTGATTGGAGTAAAATATCTGTATCTTTCTTCATTTCAATCGGTAATATCTGTATGCTGGTAAAGATACATATGTTCGTAAGAGTTGTACTGTGTCACATTTTTGACAATCTTTCATTCATATTAGCTAATAAGAGAATTATTGAAGTTAGTAAAGTAATGAAAATCAACGTTATTGAAAGAAAACTCTAAAAGCATTTACATTTCCAGAAATATATCAAAGTTCCTTTTCTTAAAAACAGCAGGTGTATCGTAGTTTTTATTTCTATTTCATTAAAAGCTGAACTTGTAAAATAAAAATTTTCTATTAGTGTAAGGTAAACAAAAAGAAAATCAAGAGACAATCTGTATCATGAATGAAATTCAAGTCTTACATCGGATTAAAAAGAAATATTCTGAATCTAAATGTTTATGCCTATTTAGCACAAAATGCGTTTATTTGTGTTATAAATTTAACTAAAACCATTCTTATAACAGTATGTTGCCTTTAAACTGGGTAAAAGTGTTAAGTATATTTTCTGATGGTATTGATATACTTGTCAAAGAAGTTCTAGAAACCTCAAATGTGGAAAGAGCATATGATAAGAATCTCCTTTCCTATCGCTACGTCAGTTACAGGTTAAGGGGTGGTTTGAATGGATAAAGGTAATGTTTGTGCAAAAATATAGTAGTTCTATTTTGAAATGAGAAATAATTCGCTTTTTGTCAATTAAGGAAACTTGTAGTATTATTAAACAGAATGTCAGTGAAAGACATTGCGTTTGCATAGTGAATTATGAAGGTACTGAAAGGTAGTAAAGAAGGTGAATGAAAGAATTAATTTGAACAAATAAGGTAAGGCTATCATTAAAAGAAAAAACTGTTTAAAAGATGTATGTTAGAATTAAAAGTAAGATGTTAAAATTTAAAAAGATGTAACAAAGTAAAACCAAAGAATACTGGTAATTCCCATCTGGAAAACAGTAATTTGAGTACGATATTGAAAAAGTTGGTTTTAAGAATTTCTTTATGCATGTGATGCAAAACAATTGCTAGTTTATCATGAGTGCTGACATAGATGCAATTAGTGCAGGAAAAATAGTAAAATTAGTATAGTTAGTGTCTCTAAAACATGAAAAAATAATAGTGTGAGCAGTGTAAATTCATTTGAAGTACTGAAATAGGACATAGACTAAATATCAGAAAATGTAAGAAATATTTTGGTATGTGTGGATGAAACACTGAACGTGGTTGTAAAATTAGAAATGAAAATTATCAACACACTTAAAGGTAATCGGGATTTAAAACTAAATATGATGTTAGAAACTTTGAAGACCATAAAACTATATGAGAAAGAAATACATTTAGATATAAATGGTATTAAACTGTAAAGTTGTGAATGGAAATTTCTGAGTAAAACTTGTAGATGATCTATTATGATCGAGGAATAAAACAAGTATTATAAAAATTGTAAGGAAATATTTGAATATGGAGTAAATGAAAACAATCCATATCGTTAAAATGAATAAAAAGGGATAAAATGTTGGAATTACGAGTGATGAGACAGAAATAAAAACATTATAATAAATAAGTTAAGCTAGAATTAAGAAATATAAACACAGAAGGGAAATCATGAACGTAAGAAAAGCAATTAACAGTTATAGACTTAAGTTTTTTTTTAAAAAATATTCGGTAATGTAAGGAAGATATTGTTAAACACGTGAAAGAAATTAGAAATTCTGTAGAAAATTTAGTAAAAGAACTAAGATCATGAAAAATAAACGTTTCTTTTTAAATACAATTTCATACCACTAAGTTAAAGTGTGTATAGAATACTAGAATGGTTTAAAAAAAGTAAATGAAGTTAAAATTCAGAATATATTGAACATTATAACGTTAAAAAAAGTGTGAAATTGCATCTAAAATTAAGTAATGTAACAAATAAACAGCACGTGCGGGAACGTTTGTGAAATATAACGTAAAAGTTAAAAATCAGGTATTCTGAAATTTATGAAAGATATGAAAAAAAAAATAGTATGTGGAAATTAAATAAAATATTACAAATAAATTAGAAACGTTAAGTATTAAAAAAATATGAGAGTAAATGAATATGTTATTATGAAACAGAAAACCTGAGAAATAAGTTAAAGTTTCATGAAAAACTAGAAAGGATAAAAGTATCAGAATAAATTGATGAGTCGATTCAAATTCCATTTTCTTAAATAGGCTTTTTTACCTGAATCTGAATGTATCACATCAGCTTAGTGGTTAAAATCTTCAAACTACTGAGCTGGTGAGATATTTTGTTTGAGAGTTCAATTCTATATTTTGAATAATAGAGTATTTTTTTTAAAAAAATAGAAATTTCTAAAATAAATTATTTTCTTTTTTCGTCCGTAGAGGACGCCATGAGCAATTCCTAAACATATTATTTTCATTTTTCATCCCTAGAGGACGCCATGACCCCGTTGCCAATTTAAAAAAAAACTAACTTTAAATGAAAAGCAGGAGGTCTACAACTCAATCAGCAATCTAAAAACACCTCAACTCCACTCGTGACCACGCCTCCTAGTGTGATGACGTTGCCTTTGGTCCCGCCTTCTGTGTGACGTCGTTGACCACACCCACACCGTACACCGCGTGCAGCAGAACCCGTATTTTTATACTACTCACGGAATCTTCTCCTTACACTCTTTCGCAATAAGCCTTTTCTTTTTACAGTGAAAGCAGATAAGTTCCTTCTGACTTGTCGGAAATGCAAATATTACCTTTCGCTGAAAGCTTTTGAATCATTTTAAAGGGCTTCGTGTCTTAAGTCACGTAGTAACACACTCAATAAATTCCAATTTAGTTTATCTTCTAACCCAGCCTTCACATTTGCAAACTCTGATGGAAAAGACATCAGAAAATATAAACCATTGTATTTTTATCACTTACTTCCGCACCTGATAGTCATAAATGATTGAAAATGAAGAACGTGCTCATCGGCCAAGAGCATCAACCGGTGAAGACGAACTAATGAATTGATGCATTAATTCGGGCCTGTCGGAGAATCATCGTTATAATTATATAATAATATAATAAATTTAAGTGCATAATCATATAGAATAATTTTTAGGAAGCAAGGAATTTTTAGGATTTAACTTTACTATGCAAGTTACTGACCCTGTGTCTAAAGGGATTAATAAGCTGTCAAAAGAATTTGGTTTTCCTGGAATTAAAAACTTCCTAAGCGCTGGAAATTGGGTATAAGTCGTTGCAAGTTCTTAAAGTGTATTATTTTCCAAATTGAGTCATTATTATAGCTTATTCACTTCATTTAACATTAAGAAACTGAATTCAAATCTAATCCAGAAATTGTATAAACTTCTAAGACCTGAAAAATTATCGTATTTTAAATACTAAATGCATTCTGTCGGAAAAATTATTTTATTTTGCAAATGCCCTCCCCCGTTGTAAATTGTTTTACTTATACTGTTGTTAGTTAAGTTGTAAATTGTTTTACTTATACTGTTGTTAGTTAAGTTGTAAATTGTTTTACTTATACCGTGTTAAGTTATCACTAAATACAGATGCAGAATAATTACTGTTCACTAATTAAATCTTGTATTACTACATTTTCTTCCAACAGGAAACTTACTTGAAAATTCTAAAATGTCATGTGCCGACATGATATTTTAATGGCATGATTGTCAATAATAATAGTGGCATCATTTTCAGTAAATAAGTAATAATGATGCTTTTATACATCTTTATTAAATAACTTATGTGACTCTAGAAATCTTTGTTAAATAATTTTTACAAGCATATAGCTTTTAAATAAATATTATTCAATAAACACGCATAAAGGCATTTTATCATATTAATCAAATTAACTGGTAAGTTCTTGCGTAAAGTTTGGACATTTCTCCGTTTGATTGCTTTATATTCTAAAACATCCGAATTATTAAATATTTTTTTTAATTGAACTTTAAGGTCACAGTCCTGGTATAGTAAATTTAGCATAAGCAGGGATTCAAAGCCTGAAGAAATATTTCATTTACACTGGACGTAAGAGAGCAATAAAAATTGGTAAACCCTTGGCAGGAGAAATAACACATTTTTCACTTCCACCCTTACACCTATCGCTTAACGAGAGGGTACTGCAATAGACTGTTATTGGATAAGTGGTTTCCCGTTGCCATAGCAACCATCCGCTGCGGCTTCTGAAACAAATATCGTGCCCCGCGGATGTTAACGGATGGGTGCTTGAAAGAGAACTGCCGTCTACGTGAGAGTCTTTCGGGCATACAAAGAAAAAAAAAAGGAAAGCTTTTTCTTTCCTTTGATTAGGTGGAACAACTTTTGTTAAGATTTTTTTCCTCTCCCATCATTATTACTTTTTTTTATTGCGACGAAGGAAAGGCTTCAGTTTTGATCAAGTCTTCTATCTTACTAAGAAAGATAAAATGATATATATTTTTTAACCCATTAACGGTTTCACCCGGATTTTCTCGTTCTTTTATGCAGGTCTCTTAACGGTTCGTTACGGATTATTGTTAGTTTAAATGTACCCTCGAAAACGGACAGTCCCGTGTTTTTGTATTATCGAAAAAACACGCCAAAAAGGACTAGCCCGTATTTTTGTATGTCTTCCAACCCCCAATGCCTAAGGGGACAAGGGTCCATGCAATCCTGACGACAATGGGTAATGGCTGTGATTAGCGTGGGGAGAAATCTCCTTGATGTTTTGGGATAAAGGCCTTACACTGACTCTAAGGAAACAAATTTATTACCAGTTACAAAGTGGATGCATATATAAAGGGATTTAAGAATTTCCATTTTAGAGCAGTTATTGAATAAAAAATAGAATTTTTTACAAAATGAACGTTTACCTATAAGAGCATTAATGAATTAAAGCGAGAAAAATAAAAGTAATAAATGTAAACATAAAAATATGAGAATGGAAATCTTTCAGATTTTACATTACGCCCAAAGGGCGTTTTTTAACGGTTTGTGGGTTACCTTTATTTTTAAATATCATGTTCTTCGCACTTAAACCATAAAACTTCAGTTAAACATCAATACCGCAAAATAAATTTTAAATGAGCATATCTTTAGAATTTCCAATACACAGTCTCGCCCGTTGAAGATAATTTTTTATATTATTATTTTCATACAGTGTTGCCTTTGCTCGCTTTAAAATCGTTGAGTTTCTTAATAAAAAATTCATTGAAGTTTTACGAAATGGGAAACATATAATAAAACAAATTCCAAATCTCGGCTTCGAGATGCCCATATTCGGGTGGAAATGTACGTTATTCAAAATTGGATGGGTCTAGGTACCGTTGTTTTATCACAATGCGAGAAACATACATATATTTATGCAGATTATTCATTATTTAATTTCAAGGCAGATAGCCCTCGAGTGCTCTGCCGTAATCTAATGAACCAAAGCCATTATTTAATTTCTTTAAATATAATACAGGGCTGTAATATGTGGTAGCAACAGTTTGAAAAGTGAACTGACATAGTTTTCAACGGAAAATGAAAAAATGAAGTTAATAGACCTTCTCGGCTAACGCCCTTTGTTTTAAAAATAATGTATCGTGTAATTTAATGGGAATACGAGATTAAATAATTCTCTTTAAAAAATTCTTCTACAAATTTATATCACGAATAATAAAAACGTGAGGCTGTCTTGATAAATTTATAAATATTATACATCTGACAATGCGATTCAATTATTTGATTTCGTAATTTAAGAGCCTATGATTCTTCTTATAAAACTGTACAGGAATTTAGCAAAGAAGCTATTAAGTAATCTCTTATTACCATTAATCTATGCGATAAATTATTATTATTATTATTATTATTACTTTTGGTTCAGTCTTTTACTTCCAAGTATCCTTTTACCTCAAATAATCGAAAAAATATATAAATTTAAAACAAAATTCGCCCCAAATCAGAAATTAGGTTACAAATTTCATGCAAATTTTATTTCAAAAGCTATTTTACGCTCTGTAAAATGATGCAAACTTAAAAATTTAAGATTTTTAGTTTATTCATAAATGGAAATATGCGCAAAAAATTTCTTCGACATTAAATTTTAAAAACTCTAAATCAAATTATTATCATCCGTAAACGTAATTGTACAAAATCTGAATTCAGTAGCTTATCGATAAGCAGTTCAAAAATCGACGACGAGCTTTTGATTAAACACCGTGAATGAACTGAATACAATTTTTGGAACAGCTCTATTTTTAAGCACTTTGGAAAGATCGGTAAGTTGTTGATATAGCATTACCGTTATTTTTATAACATTCTTGGCATTATGAAACGGGTAAGTGACATTCATAAGCGATTCCCGACAGTTCTGTTCATTTGTCAAAGTGGCTGCTTTTGAAAATATTGTGAAGCTCACTCGATGTGCTCCACTATCTATGATACTCATTAAAGATATTTAATAATGTTTTATTTCTATACAGAAATACTGGTAAAATTAAGAGGTCAAATATTTAATTATTTGAGTTATATAACTACTTATACTGTCTCAAGAAATTTTGAGTCATTTTGTAAAAATAATCTTTTCTTTAAAATTCCTTTTTCCCCCCTACCCACTATGCTTCATGACTTTATTACTATTCTGATGAATGGAAGGTTTTTAGAGACATTAAATTTTTTTTTAACAGCAAGAGACATGAAAAATGAGCAATGCCTTACCCGGGACGCGAACCACGGACTTCTCGAATGCGCGCCGAGCGTACTGAGACCACGAAGGCATGCTAAAAGGGCGGGAGAAAATACCGTATATACTCCCCCTTTTAAAGGGCGACTGGGGATTAGGGGACCGAATCGCCAAATCCTTGCGGCGGAGAATCATCATCCACCACCTTTTTTGGTTTGGGTGCCACTATAGAAACATTAGGTTATTTCGAAGCAGGACATGTGAAATAGGAGCAATGCCTTCGCCGGCACTCGAACCACCAACCTCTCGAATACACGCCGTGCGTGCTGATCATTACACCACGAAGGTATGCTAAGAAGGCGGGAGAAAATACCTTATATGTTACAAAAGTTGAGTACGTAGTCACAAATCTAACTAATAAATGCTCTACAAATACAACTTTTAATATTTTAGCAGAATTTTTTGGAAACGTATTTATATAGATTGTTTTAGAAATCGACACAGTTTGATGCCAGTTTAGAGGAGGGGTTGTTTATGAGCGTATTAAAAATGCTTTTCCCACTCAAAATGTTAACTACTTTAAAATAATAATTCATAATCGCACTGAATCTGATGTTTACAATTATTTCCCCTGAGATTTCTTTAAAAAGAAAGAATTACAATTGTGTTTAATGCAGAAAATTTAATGGAATTGGCATCTGCGCAAGAGGACGGAAACTATCAGGGAGGACTTTCTAAGGAAAACCAGATTTCCTTCCCATTGAACGTAGAAAACTTTCACCGAACAAGCGTGTTCACCAGGATTTGAACTTATGTAGGATTACCAGTACTCAGCGGTTTTAGCGCTTGGCCACCGCAGGCCGATTAAAAATCTTGTTTAGAAACCTTTAATCTTGATTTAGTGTGACAGGTGCCGTAGTTTGAATGTAAGGATTACTTGAATACAGCAAAACACACGAGGACTATCTGCTTTTAAGGAAAGAGATGCCTTCGTAGAGGACTTTTTAACGAGAAAACTCTCATATTCATGTTATATATAGGGAAAAACATGGAAAAATACCATTCAGCCATCGTATTCATTCGTCAGGGTATAAATCGAACTACCAGTATTTACCGGCCACTAATATGGCCGTAGTTGAATAGGGGAAATAACTGTTGGATTGTAAGGCATCTAAATTAAGAAATAAAAAAAAAAAAAATAAATTAAAAAAAAAAAAAAAATCACTTCTGAGGTAATTTTAAACCCAAATTAAGTTTTTTATTATAATTATGAAAGAGTTCAACTCATTTGTTAATTTTCAGATCGTTAAAATTAGTGTGGCTTTAATGAATGATTATTTAGACCTGTTACAGGAAACAAATACATCAAAAGTTTACTTTAAAATATCAGGAATTATTGAAAAATCTTCTGTAATTTATAAACGAGAAAACGTATTTATCCAGATTTTACATGTGTGAAAAAATAATGAATTTTGATCTTCCCTAGTAGAGACATTTGTGATTATATTCCTAGTTCCAAATTCAAAGTGAGAAATCTAGGTGCCTGAAGCCAGAGAACACTCGATTCTTCTTGGCTTCTATTTTCAGCGACGAAATAGATCAACTGCATGGAATTTTTATGATTTTTCTCAACATGTAAACTAAATGCGTGTAAGTGTTTCTTAGAAAGCTCGTCGGAAGTAGAATACCTTTATCTTGGTAGATAGATATCGTGTGCTTTAGTAAATTTAGCAAATCTAAACACAGGGCCGACAGTACTATGTTTGAGGCCTTTCTCTAACATAGTCGAATAGTGTATCGAATAGTCGAACAATGAAATCACCCTACATCGCCCTCTTTTACTTACTTTTATACTTTTATCTCAATATTATATCTTGCATCCACAAAAATGTCTCTAAATTAATGTTATTTGGATTCGAAAACCATTTTATGCTTAAATACATCTTTCCAGATGTTTGTCTTTTACTCACTGAGAGTCAATGCTTCTTGAAGATGTCAATTCATGAATGAAAAATTATTTCTTGCTTTTCCGGTTTCCCCTAACCGTTCCCACAAAGGCCGAACCTTTGGGCAAAAACAGCCCTCCTATGATGTTAATTCCTCAGTAAAAGAGAAAGCACTGAACGGGGTAAAGTAGTAGAAATCTTGACTTTCCTTTTCACTCAAAATTCAAGCATTCCCAAAATCTACTATAAAAGATATACTCCCTAAGGTATAAAATTTTTGTGTAATGAAATTATAAAATGCAATATATATATTATATGCTAAAATATGAATGCATATATATATATATATCATTGATTTTATATATATATCATTGATGACATATATATATCAATTAAACCTTTAGACACACTCACACACATACATAATCAGATATATTACATATATAGAATCACATAGTATCAGTAGGTGAAAGAAGAAAATAAATCCTACTGGTGAAAGATTGCTGAAGAAATTCAAAGCATAATGAAAGTTTGGAATCAAAGAACTTTTTTATCGCTTTAGTTTTTGGGAGACTATTAGATTAAAATGTAATAAATAAATAAGTATATGGAAGAAAAATAAATCTTTAAAGGAAGAAAAAGGAAAAATAGAACCAAACAATCAAATCATTTTCAGCATTAAAACCAATTTTAAGTGTGACAGTATATTTTCCTGCCGATACGAAAACTTAAGAAAGTAGACAGAAATCTGCATTGTTTCACCTATCAATATACGACAAATGGAATAACGATACAAGAAAAAGTAAATTTGAAAAATTTGCGAAAGCGGAATAATTTCGAATGCTGCACAAATAGAAAGATACCATGCAGATACATTGGATTTTTTTCGAAGCAAGAAATGCGAAAATTCAGCAGTGCCCTCTTTGTGCTTCTAATAAGGAGGTCTTCCAAATTCTAGCTGGAAGGACTTCCATTTATAACAAGATAGTGAGAATGGCATAATTCCTTATTATTTGTTTTCATTTAAAGGGCGAGAGAGAAGAAGCACGAGGCACTGTCGGAATAATTCATGTGTTAACGAATTATCGTCTGACATGTTTTCGTTGGGGTGCCATTGAAGAGACATAGCGTTTTTATGAGAAAAAAAAAAAAAAAAAAACACGAAAAATCCGTTATCCTATCAGCGGAATACGAACCACAGGCATTCCGACTGATAGTCCGATCTACTATCACTTACACCCCGAGTTAAAATTCGAGCTGGAAGAAGCTCCATTGAGCAATTTCCAGCTCAAAGAAGAATGAGATAATTTCTCATAATCAATACGGATATATAACTGATGATTCTAAAATTTTATTATCATTAAGACTGGAAAAAATACACTATTTAATTCATTTTCATACATTTTAAAAGAAGTTAAATTTTTCAGAGAGTTACTATAAAATATTTATTAGAATGTCAAATTTAAGCATTTCAATTATTTATATAATAAAGGATAAATTTTATATTTATATAATAAAGAAAAATCTTTAATAATATCACTCTGATTTTAGTGGAGATATTTTAAGAAATAAATAAGTGAAAGCTGGAGGAAGAAAAACTATTTCAAGTTATATGTTTATCTTAAAAGTAACGAGAGAAAAACTATGTTAAAAGAAAAGGCACGCATATCGAAATTGTTTCCTGTACTGCTGACAAATTGTTATATGGCATGCATACTATAATATTCATGAATAATTGATTGCTACTAGATTAATACAGGCATAGCATATTTCTAGGGACTGATTTGCTGTAATTTCCAATTTGATTTTTGCATACTTTTATATTTAGGACACTAATTACATCACACTGAAGATTACTGAATGCAATAATTCCATTGCAGTTTTATAGAAAATTATAAAATTTTCAGTTTCAATAAACAAATATATAATATTTCGATGACTCAGCAGGTAACATAATTTATTATCTTTCAAGTTTTTTTCTAAAACACCTCGGCAGATATAGAATCAGCCGCAGACTGTACTAACTTTAAAAAGCGGCAGTATCTGAGTGTTCACATTTCTGTTTATAACTGCAATAAGAACAAGATTAAGTTTGAAAAGTTTACCAATGGCTATGTGGATAAAAGAGATGATCATAAGTATTTTGACCTGGTTTTGGTTTCTGGTCAATACGTTGGCTGTAGGGAAGATTTCGTGATTTTTTCCATGTGAACTAGTTTTCTTTATAAATTCCTCTAAGTCTTTCGTTAAGTACATACAAAGTTGCTACATTAAACATTAGTAAGTGTTTACACAGGTAAACATTTTAAAAGCGACTAGCGTAAAGAAAGATTATTTAAATTATGTTTTTTAAAATGCAAATTCAGAACACTGAAAACCAAACAGTAGACATTATAAGACTAATTTAATAATCTTTGGTTTGGTTTACTTGAAAACTTTACTTAAAAAACGTTGAAATTTACAATGTTTACAACAAACTATTATTTTGCCATATTCATCGATTGCGTTAATCAAAATCTAAAATTATTTAACGTAAAATGTAATTATCCGAAATTTATGTAAAATGACAATTTTTTCCCACTATATCTGTAGTTTACAATGGCTAGAAAAAAAGATAGCTCTAGATAATGAGTATTTCTAGAATGAAAAAACTCTATTGACTAGAAATAGTCTTTCGAGACCTTAGTGTCAGTTAGCCTGCGGAGGTCAGGTTCCCTTCCAAAAAAAAGTAAAACTGTTTAAAATGCATATAGTTTAACGCTTCCTGTTTTATTTGGAATAACATTTCAAGAATAAAACTCGTGTTGGTTACGAACCAAGCAATTCTTAACGGGATAAAAAGCCGTACTTCGATAATGCTAGGATCATGCATTCAGTTTTCGTCGTTTTAATAAAATCCATTATGATACTTATGCTGGTAATTATAAACTGCATTTACGGATACAGAAGTATGATTAATACACTAATATCACAGAATATAAGCTTTTTATGCTCTGACAAGTTTTGTCAAGATACCAATTTTTAGTTCATATACAAGTCGTAAATTCCCTAGCCAGATTCCTTTTTTATATAAATAGATGCATAGAGGAGAAAATGGAACAGTTAATTATATTTTTTATTCTTTCTCAAAATTTAATTCTTTTAGATATAATTTTTAACGATAAACGATATTCTGCTAAGTTATAATACAAAAATTATTACTAATAATAATTTATATCCTAATATTTATATCCTAGTTTAATAATATTTATATCACTCAAAACAGAATTGGAAAACTCATTCAAATCATATTTAATCAAAACATTTTACGAAGTTATGGGAAAAAGGAATTTTGGGGTTTGTTTGATTTTTAACAGTGAATTCAATCATTAAAACATTTTTACCGTGTTTCCTCATTCATAAAACATTAGCAAAATAATTTACTAAATAATTCTTAGATGTAATAGTATTCTTGTTTATCTTTTGTTATATGACTAAAAATAAATAAAAAAGCGGCTGGTATTCAATATTATTTTATTTAATTACAAATACTTGGCTATTGGTACTCAAGACATAGTCTTTCCATATTATCAGTTTTCTATTAGGCCTTGAAATTATGTTAACGACCTAATAGAATTCGGAAAATCCTATGATTGCATAAAACTGCGGGAGGTGCTAATAATGACAAATTTTAAATGAAAATAGAAATTTATTTAAATAAATTTATTTAAATTCTATTTGTGAGTGTCTGCTTTATGCATTTAATGTATCAAATGCAGAAAAGTGAGAAAAATCCATCCAACACAGAGAAATAATTCTTTCTAGTCTGTGGTAAGATTGTATCAAATTCATTTAAACTTCCGTTTAAATTCGAAATGCGATCTCTCAAATCAACGAAGGAATACATTTTTGGCTTTAAATTCTACATTAGTAGCAACTGTATAATAGCTAAACTTACCAGAATATTTGTAGAAAACCGCCAAAATTCTAGAAATTGCTATAAAATCCCGAAAAATATTAGGAAGATTATGCTTGCCAATTCCACGCTGAAAAGACGAAGATGAGCTCGACAGTAAACGAACAACTTGTGGAAAAAATTCAACGCTAAAATATAAATGCATATGCGAAATTTTCCAAAAATTTCTGATAAATATTGTACTCTCATCGTAAATATGTATGGACTTATAATGGGATGAAAACTGAGTCGATAAAAGAATGGATTAAAATTTAATTTCCCAAAATAAATTGGTTTACTAAAACTAAATAAAATAGATAAGTAAATAGTAAAAAAATTGTGTAACAAAATAAATAATGATCTTTCTTAAAATACTGCCCAATAAAACATGTCGAATAATTGAATGTTCACAAGCTTGGAAGCTAAAATTCTAAAAAGATTTCGGAAAATTCGGCAGTCACATGTTAAAAGAAACAAGTCTACAGGCTACTAGTACAAACAAAGAGGAGGGAGACGAAACTAAACGGAACAACTACTTCTTGGCATTCAATAGCGGGGAGGCAATTTTATGGCTTATCCATCACACTAAGGGGAAGCAAACATACTGCCTTAGGCTGGGCCATCTTAGAGAGATTTCAGAAAACGAAAGCGATTTTTTTGGAGGGGTTTGTTGTCTGACAACGCGACCGTTTTCGAAGCATTTCGTTCCGAGAGGCGGGCTCGTTGATGGGTTAATCACATGAATGAAATTGCATGGCTTTATATTTTTGTTTTTGAATTTAAATATACAACCAGAACTTCCTCTCATGCAAGAATTCTCGTATAACGTGTTACTAAAGACTACGTGAGCATACACTATTTTTTACATATCTAGGGGGGAAAATCCTGTAAACAGTGGAACTACAAGTATATAGCTTTCTGCTATGCTCATTTTATGCTGATTATTCACCAGGTATCTAGAATTCCACCTATCCTTTCAAATCAGCTTTCGATCGACTTTCCCAAAATGGCTAATGTAATTAAGCAAACGCCATGAAATATATTTTGCTTTCGAAATGTTATTTCTTCTACAAAAATATCTGAAATGCTGCAAAATGCCTTTGAGGACAACATTTTATCAAAAGCCTTTTTCTTTTTTTTTTTTCTTTTTTTTTTTCATAAAACCCCACGAACTGCCGAGTGGTTAAGACCGCTGAAGGCTGGTAGTTCTATCCGGGTTCGAGCCCAAGTGAATGACTGGCTTCATAGTTGATGTTCGCGTTTTCCACATGTGTAACGTAAATACAAGCGATTTTCCTTTAGAAAAATCTTTCACGAATTTGAAATAATTTGAATATGGCACGCTTTGCCATATTCAAATTACTTAGCCTAATAGGCTGCTATCACACGTTGGTTTGTTTCGGAAGAACAACTGTTTGGAACAATTTTTCTGCTTTGCCACAACAGCCAATCACCATAGATCGCTTTGGGGTTAACACAGGGAAAACCGGTTCCCCATTACAAACAAGTTGATAGCTGATTGGTTGAAAACGAACAACTTGCAATTTTTTTTGGAAAGGAAGGAAAACGTTATACGTCTTTCTTTCAATAGTAAACCAGGCAGATAAATTGTCCGAAACAGTTGTTCGTGTGAAACAAACGCCGTGTGATATGGGCCTAACCCGACCTAAAGGTTCTATAAAACGTTTAAGGAAAGATGAGAATGCGCTGAAGTTGGACTATGCCCTCGTACACCAACCGCATCAACAAATGAATAACATGTTAAGAAAGACTGGAATTTTGCTTTTAGCTATCTCCATTTAACGATTAGGGACATTATTGAATAATTAATATATCATTTGAACCCTGTCAAGCAATTCTGAAAGATCACTGGGCTAGCGGCACATAAGTTCTCGAGTCATTGAATTTTGCTTACAAACAACAGCAGTTTCAAGTGGCTCAGAATATGTTTTCTCAGATCGAATCTTTCCTAATATCACAGCTTAAATTGGACCGTAGCCCACCAGAGCCCGGCTCTGGTACTTCTCAGTTTTCAAGATAAATTATAATTTCAGTCAGAGCTCACCGGAGCGTTAAATACAAGAGCTCTGGCACTTCTTTTATGTAGGTGAACCACAATTTTAGCCCATACATTTTGTTTTAATAGTAAACACGCCGTAAAAGTCAATTCTAACTTCTGAATGCAGGCTTGTCTTTCCCTCGCACTCAAGCCTTGCGCAGAGGTTGACACTTTTAAGGAATAAAAAGCTTCCTGATCCTGTGCCAAAAGATTATTCTCCAGTATATGCAATGAATTTATGAGAACGGGTAAAATTTGCATTCCTGAAAGAATTAAAAAAGTGATACCCTGGTCGTGCACGTTCCACGCTAGTGACTTCTTACTGCAGAACTGTAAATTTTCTGAATGATGTAATCAAACGGGGGAACCACTGCTGTCACTTTTACAGAGAAGTCTTATATTTATTCTCACTTTGAATTCAAGAAAAGTATCCAGGGAAAATTTCTGCTCGACGGCTAGAATGATATATGGACAGGGCATTGCGATCAGAAAGTCTTGAACTCTTCCCTCTTTATTTTCAAAGCTACAATTTTCCGTTAAATTAATTTTCATATCGTCATATTGTTTCTAGAATTCTCACTATTTTCCTTAGTGGAGTGTAGTCGTTTTATCCTTTTTAATTGTTGCGCTGAAAAAAAAAAAAAAAAAAGAGGGGTACCTGTCAAACCTTTGGAATACTACCTTATACGTATAATGAAGGCTTAAACTCAGATGGAGCTCGGCTGAGCATCTTCTTAGCATATAAGTAGAATTGTAATCCCAGCCGAATCTCTTTACATTTTTCTTAATTTGAATTTATTATTTAATTAATAAATTAAATTTATTTATTTAATTAATTAAATAAATTAACATTCATATGAATTTATTATTTAATTACTTTAACTTTTAGCTATTTCAATTATTTATTTTTTCTTTCCTTTCCTTCCTCACAGTCTTCCATATCTAATTTCAATGCATTATTACTGATAATGAAAGGCTTTTGATAGAGAAACAGATCAACAATCAAGTGAACATCCCTCGAAAGTTGAAATAAACCTGAAAAGACCATGCCCAAATCGGCTAAAAATAAAAGTAATGTTAGCTGTTTTCTTTAAATATCGTGTTATTGTGCATCACGAATTTTTCTATTAACTGGTTTTGTAGAGACATTAGATATTTTTTGAAAGCAGGAAAGATGAAAAATGAGCAACGTCCTCGCCGGAAATCGAACCACGGAACTCTGCAATACGAACCCAGCGTGCAGACCACCACACCACGAAGGCACGCTAAGAAGGCGGGAGAAATACCTTATAGCCTATCCTATAACAAAGAATATTATTTAAATGCGCTTGAGTAACGAAATCTGTGAAAAAGAAGTTGAATTATGGGAAAACAATTATTATAATGTATAAACTTTTAATCAAACATTTAACAAATACGGTTCCATAAGCTATATATTCACCTGATATTGCACTATGTGACTTTCTTTTATTTCCAAGGTTATAATAATTATCGCTTCCTGATGTTTTCATTACCTTGTGACTATTGATGCTGTAAAAGAAAATTCGCTATGACTCCTACAGGAGCTTCTTGAAAATATTTTTTAAATATGTTTCGACGATTCGAAAATGTATTGGTATAAATTCATTTTCATTGTTAGCGTTTCTTCGAAAATAATGTAATAAATATTGAATAATTAATTGAAAGCTTGTGTTCCATAGAATTTTTGCCGACGCTTTTTCTCAAAGTATATTCAAATCCTCTGAGTCAATCAATAATGGAAGAGCTATGATGAAATATAAAACAATATTATCTTATATTAGAAAAGGCGAATACGTGGATTCAGTGTTCACGTTTACAGAGTGTTTAAATGTTGTCACACATTCTTTTTTAATATTTGCTATGCTATTTATATTGGTGTAAGTTGAAGAAAGCATTCGAATGATTTGCTTTGCATGTCTGCACTTGTAAAAATTATTATTGCTTAGAGTTATAAAAAAGGTTTTAAATTTTTGTTTAATTTTCTTGCTTTCCTGACATGTTTATTTGCAAAATTTATACGAAACGTTAACGCACAAAAATACTAATTCAGTATTTAAAACATTGTAAATTATCAAAATGTTTAATTTAATTATTCTTTATTTTGAAGCTGTGGATAGCAAGGACTTGTAAAGCAATTTAAAACAAAACTTTAAGTTTTAAAATTTTTATTTTGAGAAACAGATAAGATGTTATTTCTATGCATTTAAAATAAATACTGTATACTGGGTAAAATCCCAGTATACAGTACCGCCTTGGCGCGATTTTGAAAACTGTCGCGAACACCAAAATGACTCGTTTACTGTTCATCATAATGTCGCCAAAAGCCGTCAAATCCCGTTTTTACCGTATACTAGGATTAAACCAAATTATGAATTTTAAGATTCCAATAATGCAATCCATAGGGTGTTAAGCCTAATTATTATGACTTAATCTTGTGATTTGTGTTTTGTGAACTGTTACCGTATTACGTGGAAATTCGTTTTCTATTACAAGCATAGACTATACCATTAATGGGCAAACTTTTTCCCTCGCGGTCCAAAAATCGGGAGGGGGAAAAAAATTGGCAGGCCAAGATAATCTTTCTAAAATTTTAAAAACAATATACATATATTACAATTTAAATACGTATGTTAAGGGGATGAATGAAATTGCGATTTCATTTTTTAAAGTTCCTGATATTGAGGTTCGAAGTACTCATTTTAAGGAACGAGGCTAAATGCTCATCTGTCAGTCTACTGAAATAATTCTTTCTAAGGTTCATAGTTGAAAACACTTGTTCACACATACAAGATGAAGCAAATATAGCACTGATTTTCTGGGAGGGAGTTATTAAATTTGGGAGACTTACTTTCGATAATGATTTGTAAAACTCTTACTTTGGAATATTTAGAGATAACTGCTTGAGATGATTGTTAGATTGCAACTCAATTAATTAGAGCTGCAAATCTGACCTCACTGCTTCACAGCCTCACTTACGCTGAAAGGCATGGTAAAAATATCCAATTCTGTTTAAATGGCACAATTTTGAAATCTGCGTTCGAACTCAAAAGACCATTTTTTCATCGTTCTTAGCTAGCTGCCCAGCAAACAGATTAAGTTTAAGTTTAAAAGCTTTGAGATGGGCCCAGATATCGACGATAAATTGATTTTACCCTTGCATCTATACATTCAAGTTGCTCATATGGCAAAGAAGATATGTGAAAAAGGCAAAGTCCGAAAGCCACCGTGTATCTTTTAACATTCGACACTCCGTAGAACATTGTGTCTCATGGAAGAACGAAACAATATTGTCTTTCAGCTGACAAACTCGCTCGAAAACGCATCCTGCATCAAGCCACCTTACTCTCGTGTAATACAGTACATCAGAGTATAAAGATCGCACGGACTGAAGAAAATCTCGAAATTGCCCGTGAATAAGCTCACGAGATCTAAAAGTATTCACAAGCTTCACGACTGCATCAAGCAAGGGTTTCGTATTCAAAGCAGATTTACACAGAGCATCTTGATGTATTGTATAACACAATGCAGAAAAACAATATTGTTCCGGGGATAATTTTGATTAAAGAGTCAGGATTTTTTCCCTGTCATATTTGGTGCTCCAGCGGTCGTAATATTACATATATTTGTGATAGACACTTTCAAAGTTAAAAGTCCTTCCTGAAATTCACGAAAAATATCACATCATGTTGTAGTTCCCTTTAAAGAACGCATGCACATCAGTTCCTTGGTAATTTGAAAGTTCTCATCAACATCTCTTATAAATACTACTAATTGAGCAGTATCAGTGCTTTCATCCATAGCTATGGGACAAAATTTAGACTGGCCAATCTTTGGCTGTAATTGTGATGTCAAATTTTTATCGATGTCCTTCGATTTTAGAAGTCACCGTTTTTTGAGATTTACAGTCTCAAAATTATTTTCCTTGTCTGGACATAAAACATCACAAATTTGAAGCACGCATTGTTTAACGAACTGAGAGTTTTATTATTTTTAGCAATATTGTATGCTACAATGTAACTTACATGTGTAGCTGTTTCTTGGACACTGTTTACCTTCTTCAAAGAATTTTGTCGACCTCATAATTTTTCCAGACTCTCTGCATTTTGTTTTCTTTCATATTCGGACATTGCTTCGTAAATGGAATTCTTATATTTAAATGTGAAATGACGGGAAATGTTATACTCTACTTCTACAGCTACAGCTACAGCTGCTACAGCTTCACTGCAGATGAGACATACTGGTTTATCGTTTACAACTGTAAAAAATATTTCCAAGTCCATTCCTCATTAAAAGCATGGCACTCTGAATCAACTTTACGTTTTCTAGTACCCATTTTGGGGGGTTGAAATATTTTACAACTAATCCAAAACAAGAACTAGCTACGATATACTTTAAATAATTTCATTACTATTCACATTGAGGCTATATGTCTGTAATCTTTCCATATGCAATCAATAATATCTCGCACCAAAAGAAAAAGCCGCTGGCTGAAGCTTAAAAAAATGCGCAGTCTGCCTCTTGTGAAGTCTAATTCACCTACCGTAATTTCCGGAAGAGTAGTGGTGTATTTAATTATGGCAAAGCACACGAGGGCTATCTGCCTAAAGGGAGGGATGCCTTTCGTGGAGGACTTTCTAAGGGAAACTGGCTCGTATACACGTTACACATGGGGAAAACCACGAAAACGCCCATGCAGCCAGCCCGTTCGCGGGATTCGAACCTCAGACCGAACTACCAGTGTTCAGCGTCTTTACCGCTCGGCCGCTGGTGGGCAATTTCCGGAAGAAAGGCCGCATCAGAGTAAACGCCGCACTCGAGAAAAACGGCGGGAAAAAAATTAAAATTACACAGAAACGCCGCATCAGCGTAAACGCCGCAATAGATTAAATTGCGCGTGACATCGTTGTGGGCCGTATAGATGCGAAAACTCAACCTAAGTCCTGATATATGACATACCAGTTAAGAAAAATGCATGAAATGAAACCATAACTCAAAAATAAATTAAAGGTAAGAAATGTATAGCTTCTGTGCCGTTTAGAGACATTTTCAAAAATTTTCCGTTCCCTTCTTACTTAAAAACTATTCAACAAGCGTTTGTACCCAAACTGATGGGATCTGTATTTGGCAGAATGCCAAGAAAAATCCATTCATGCTGAAGGGAAAATACGTCAGAGTTCGTTATTGCGAGGCAGGTGGAGTCGTGTCCGCCTTTGAAAAAAATTGCAGAAAAGGCAGGGGTGGGGAGAGGATGGGTCCTGGAAGATTCATCGAATGGCAGAGGAGAGAGACTATTTAAACTGATGAGAATGTTATTGTTCTGAGATCTCGTTTAGGGTGAATAAGGCATGTAGGTCCGTTCAAGGGAAAGAATGTAAACAAAATAACGTTCGCAAAAAGCAACTGAGTGGTCTTTTGTGTGGGAACAGCACCAGTCTATGCACAATGACAAGGCCATCCAAACTATGTACAATGACCATCATAGGAAATATTTTATTTTTAGTGCACCTAAACGCCGCATGGGTAGAAACGCCGCACCCGCTGAAAATTAAAGTTTTAAACACGTAAACGCCGCGGCGTTTCTTCCGGAAATTACGGTATATTGGATTCCCATATGTCTGCGTCCCGAGAATGAGACAACGCTTGTTGCCGCCAATCTACATCTATAACTAACAAAGAACTTCTGCGCTTTTAACACTTTACCGACTAAAAGCTGCCTGGTCTTGCTATTTCCGTCGATTTATGTTTTGTAGAACAAAAAATAGATAAAGTAAAAAAAAAAAAAAAAAAAAAAGATCATTAGTGCTTTGAAAAAAAAAGAAGGAAAAAAAATAATATTTAAACAAAGTAGAAAAGTAGATGGATATATAATATATAAATATATATTTCTTTTCATTTGCCTCGGACCGGCAAATAAAAATTATATCCGCAGGCCGAATAGAAACTTCCGGCGGGCCGTAGTTTGCCCATCCCTGGACTATACCAATAAAGAGCTTCCACTCAAGTTCTTTAGTTCAATGCAGATTTGGTGAACACGTACAATCTACAAATTTTACTGTACACATAACAGTACTCCGACAATATGTATGTTTAGAAGGAAAAGAAAAAAATTGTGTGTCTTTCTTGCAATGGTAAAGCCGTTTTAAAAAAAGTTTGATGCAGTTATTCGTTCGAAACAGATGGATGTGTGATAGCGCTTTTTAGAAGCTGCGTGTCGGCGAGTTATCGACTTTGCTTAATCAGACTGACTGTAGGCACAAGTTACAAACAAAACTGTAAAAGTTTGTTTCCGCACCACTGAGCTTAAAAATAGATCAGCAAAAAAAAAAAATGTAAGTCTTCTTGAGTACAGCCATTAGCTGGAACTTTCACAACACATTAGTAGGCCTCATCTTTACAGATTCTATATTAGCTGGCTCTGATAATCCAAACTCAGCTGATATTCAATACTTACCATACCGTACCAAATAAGCATTCACGCTCACTCTGATCCAGTAGCTTTTCTCCAGACAGCAGCGGCCTCAGCTAAGTCGGTACTTCAGACCATGCTGGTTACGATTCTTCTTCGCAATTTTAATTATGACGCTTGCTCTAAAATTTGCATAGTCTTCTGGAGAGCAAGTATAGACGAAACAAGGCATAAGGGAAAGAATCAACTTAATTCTTGCCTGTTAGTGAAATTTAAATGAAATGTTACAAGTTTATTTCAATTAAAATACAGTGGATGGACAAAAATATGGAAACACCTTGTGAAATGCATGTTTGAAAAGAAAGATTGATTTTAATGAAATATGTAGGTGGCGCTGGCGTTTTTGACTACTGACGCCACCTATACAACTTCGTAAATGTGCTAAACAGTTCAGTTGTTGTCGGAGTATTGTTATGTGAGGTTGTCATTGCATTATGTCAGAGTTAACAGACTTCGAACGTGGGCAAATTGTTGGAGCACGTATGGTAGGTGCTTCCGTAAGCAAGGTAGCCGAGGTGTTTAGTGTTTCAAGAGCTACTGTATCGAAGATTTATTCCGCATATTTGAAAAGCGGAAAAACAACATCTGCTAAATCACAGCGCGGACGAAAGTGTGTCCTGAGTGATCGTGACAGACGATCATCAAGGGCAATTGTGACGAAAAATAAGAAGACCACAGCTGCAAAAGTTACTGCTGAAATGAATGTTGTGTTACCGAACCCTTTGAGTACCAAAAACATTTAGAAGGGAGCTTCATAAACAGGGAATTGCTGGCCGTGCTGCAATTGAGAAGCCACTCATTAGTGATGCTAATGCCCGTAACAGGAAAAGGTGGTGTTTAAGTCATAAAGCCTGAACTATAGAGCAGTGGAAGCGAGTAATATGGTCTGACGAGTCTTCTTTCACATTGTTTCCCACTTCTGGCCGAGTTTACGTCTGGAGAACGCCATCTTAAGCCTATAATACAGACTGCTTGTTGTCAAGAGTGAAACATGGCGGGGGTTCTATTATGGTTTGAATATATATCGTGGTTCTCTGCTAGCCCCATGATAACTGTGTCAGGGCACATGATTGGCAAGACTTATGTGAACATTTTGGCCGATCAAGTTCATCCCATGGTACAAACTTTGTTCCCCGATGGGGATGGTGTCTTCCAAGACGACAAAGCCCCTGTTCACACAGCTCACATTGTCCAGGACTGGTTTTCTGAGCACGAGGCTGAGTTGTCCCATCTCCCCTGGCCACCACAGTCACCAGACCTGAATATTATCGAACTTTTGTGGTCTACATTGGAACGGAAAGTGCGTTCTCGTTATCCACCGCCAACATCCGTTATCTGAACTTGCCACCGTTTTGCAGGAAGAATGGTATAATATTCCCTTGGCAAACATACAGGAACTGTATTTATCCATTCCGAGAAGACTGCAAGCTGTTTTGGATGCCAACGGGTTTCCTACACCATATTAAGCAAAGAAACATGTTTTTTTAATTGGTGTTTCCATATTTTTGTCCAACTCCTGTAAGCATAAATTATAAGTAAAAGCTTTTGTGTGTTACGAGAGAAGCCTTTAATTTTAGCATATCTCATTCAAATGCTGTTGGCATTAGTAAGACGCATAATTTTTCCAGTATCGCGAATAATAACGAACAATATGCTCAATTCTTTTTAATTTTGCGATAACGTTATTTTCTTCCTGCAGTTATCTATGCATCACAATACTGACCCCGATGAATTTTTGGTTAGGTTAGGTTATTTAATTACGGCGAAGCCTTGGGGGCTATCTGCCTAAGGGAAGGGATGTCTTCGCGGAGGACTTTCTAAGGGAAACTTACTCGTATACACGTTACACATGGGGAAAACCACGAAAAAACCCATGCAGCCAGCCCGTACGCGGGATTCGAACCTCGGACCGAACTACCAGTGTTCAGCGACTTTACCGCTCGGCCGCTGGTGGGCGATGAATTTTTGGTATTTATTTCCATTTATTTCTTAACATTGAAACGTGATATTTGTACTGGAATTACAAAATTTTGAAAGAATCAAATGCTTTTAAAATATAGTTGTGAAATGAATAAAACAGGAAAATAATGGGGTGAAAAAAGCGCAGATATCACAAAGCACGATGCATCACATAGAGCGTTCTTATATCTTGATATATGTGTATATACTATATTTGATAACAAACATACATATCAAGTATATGTATTATGAATCTTTGAGGATGGAGCAAAAGTATCTTCACGATTTTTAATTTCAGTAATTCTTTCTGGAATTGATATTTATTCTGTTTCTCTTTTTAGGTAAAAATATATACTTGGGAATTTCGATATGGAGAGAACACGTCTGCAGAAAGGGTAGAGATCGTAACCTTTTATTTGAAAAACAGAAGCAGCATTATTTCTACTCAAGAGGAATTTTAGGCTATATTTTTATATCAGATATACTCCTTCTAACAGTACGATATTGCGACTTGTACCCAAACTTGAAGAGATAGGATCAGTAAGAGACGCAACGAGAGCAAGAAGATGAAACTTCAAAATATTTCTCACTTAATGAGTTGTTCTTCCCTATTAATGTCATCGGGATCATAATTTAGTTCATATTTATTCATAAGTTTTCGAGGGGTATAGAAAATTTTGGAAGAGCTTATAATTTTTGAATCTCGTAGTGATTACTTTGAATACTCTACCTAGTGTAAAAAGATTTTTTCTTTTCGAATTCCGTATCGGAATTCAGAATCTAATTATTTCCCCCTTACTTTGACCCTCTGCATAACTAATCCCATTAACAATGCTAAGTAAAAATGTCGTCTCAAATATCCTTTATCCTCCTATATCTCTGGTCTCTTCTAGCTACGCATTCTAGATCTAATTACGCCGTCCTAGCTATGGCACCAAAGGAAGATTATCTGCCTAGCCTTCGTACAAGACCTTTTTAATGGAAAGTGGGTAACGTTCACGTGGCTTTTTAATGAAAAGTGGCATGTGACGGGAAAAGCATCCATGCGTCCATGAAAACAGCCAGATAATGGATTTCAACAGGATTTGAACACGAATCAAACGACCAGTGCTTAACAATCTTAATCTCTCGACTACTGATGGACGCAGGATTCAAGCATAATTTGTCTCTCTATGTAAAATGTGAATCTAAAGCATATATATCTAAGATATAAAAGTAAAAAAATATGTAAATCAAAATTATAATTTAAACTAACGGTGACCCTTTAATTATCCCTCTCTGTTTTAAAAATCGTAGTAACTTCTCTGAATTACGCCATTTCCAGATCATTCCATTTTGCATGGCCTGCGCAGCGCTGATGACTTAATAATTGGGAACTGAAACTTTTAATTCACACCAAAAACCTTTCCCTTCGCGGGGTTCCGTCTTTTCCTTGCTATTATTGCATATATATATATATATAGTAAATAAGATATAATAAAATACAATGGCTGCGTTAAGAAATTATAGGTAACATCAAAATTGACTATTCTAAATTTGATGTTCTCCTTCTAAATTCATCTGTTCTCCCAAATTAGAGATCTTTCCACATTACATAACGCTGTTTGCAAAGGGAACTAAAACCTAAAATTAACCAATGCAACTTAGCTGTACGTATGGGGGGCACTTACCTAGTATAAAAATTGCTTCGCGAGCAATTACGTCACTACTTCCTTTTCCTAACTTTTGCCCCGCAAACATCTCTGCGATGCTATGCTTTCCTGCCTACGATGACGTCGTACTTTTAAAACCGCTGTACATAAAAATTATTGTATTCTACTATGATAAAAAATAATATCTTGTCTACCCAAAACTGATTTAATGTGCATCATCAAGGAGTAAAATTATGTTTCGAAACGGAAGTTTTTGGTTAATGCGTCCATCTTCTAGCCGAAGAATTCGATTAAAGTACTGGGTTCCTTCTACGCATTAAAACATCATTTATATATGTAAGATAAAAAATATATAAGAATCAAAATTATAGTTTAAACTAAGGGTAAAACTTTAATTCTCCCTCCTTGTTCTAAAATTGTAATAACTTCTTTGAATTGCGTCATTTCCAGATTCTTCCATTTTGCATGGCCTGCGCAATGCTATGACGTAATAATTGTAAACTGAAACTTTTAAAATCAAACCAAAACTTTTCTCATCGCGTGCTTCCATCTCGCATAACTATGCACATGAGCTTCTCTCTCTGCTCTGCTTGGACGTAATTTCGCTATGCTGCTTCCTATTGCAATAATATCAAAAATATAAATGTTCTTGAATAGGCACACTAGAGTGCCAAGTGAATTGTGGCCACTTACGTCAACTAGAAAATAAAAATGGCCTCGACTGTCAAGTTTTTTAGATATTACGAAATCTACATATTAGCATACTACGCAATCAGAATTCTGCAATATGGATCTAAGTACGCATCAACACTGCTCCCGTCTTTCTGTTGCTATTATTACACACACACATATATATACGTATAGTAGAGCACCGTTTATACGTTTCTCGTCTTTTACATTTATACGTTTTTTTACATTTAGTCTTTTACATTTATACATCTTTTACGTTTATACTTCTTTTACTATACATTTATATGTCGTTCATTTAGTTTCGATTCAGTTCTATTTATTTTAATGGTAAACTATTTCTTCTAATTTCGGTTATACGTCGCTTTTGCTTTACTTTACTGCACTGAATTTACATTTCGCAGTCCCACCCCTGAAGTATAGGAAGCAGACGCATAAGACATCCCAGTCTAGTCAAGAATTTCAAAAGTAGTTCATGAATAGAAGAGATACTTGGAAGGGAAAAGGAGGTAATTTTTCCTTTTTTTTTCGTGTGAACAGGATGCTGTGCTAAGTAGACTTGGTGGAGCAGAATTAACTGATATAAAATGTCACGTAAACGAGAGACACTCTCATTAAAAAACTAAAATTCAAATTTTAGGGGAAAGTATCAATTATTTTGGTGAAAAAAGTCTTCAACTACTCTTCAATTGACTAAGCAGAAACACTTTTTGATTTTCCATCTATTATATGACATGAAATTTCATGCCGCAGAAATTTATGCAGCCATCTATTGGAAAGCAAACTTTCTTCACTTTAGATCGAGGTGCTATTTCTTTTGACTTCTCATTAAATATGGGGCATTTACTGGGATATTAGATGCACGATGCTGATTTAAAAAATTTTAACAGTCGACCTCAGGAAACTTTTCATCTTGAATATGTAATTTCGTTAAAGCGGACTGTCCACAAATGTCTGCTCTTTCTTCAGCTTTTATTTTATCATTAAAAAACGTTTTTAGTGTTGTCACAGGAATACTCAGCTTTCGTCAAACTAGTATTTTCATCAAATTCTTTTAAGATTTGAATTTTATTTTAAAAGATTAGTTAAATTTAAAATTGAACTAAAATTCATTTAATTTAATTTTTTATAAAAGTGTTTTGCCATCAACTAAATTTACAATAACGTTTTCTTACATCATTATTTCCACAAATAATCCGAGTTTAATAAACCTACAATTTTATAAATTATATATATGCAATGGGATGATGACCTGGGAATAGCTGTAATGTGCAACGGATTGGCGATAGTTTTTTGCGTTGTAGTAACTTGGAGAAGCTGTACTACTTAGTTACTTGAGTTGCAAAGAAAATGAGTGGCATCAGCACTAGCAGCCGTTGCGGAAGATAACAAGACGCAATTTATTTCTTGATAACCAATTTTTAGAACACATATTTTTCTTTACGCATCAAAATTATGGGTTCGCTATGCACCCCACACTTCTGTAGAGCTTACATTTTTGAAACAGCAGACAATAGCTAGCAGAGGCTAAGCGGCACTTCTAAGCAACAGGAGCGGAGTACAAAAAAGGGCTGCGCAATAGTAGCAGTGGTATTTATAGACAAAACTTTCTTTAATCTCACTGGATAAGAGCTACGTAAACAGAATTACATAAGCAAGCATGAAAAGGAAAGACCCAGTCCACAAAAAATGTTATAAACAATTCAGAACAGAAAGGGGAGGTAGCCAAATTAAAAGGACTAAATAAAATTAGCAACTTTCTTTCATACTTTATATTATTTTACACAACATACACACACGCATATATATATATGAGTATGTGTATGTTTTATGTTAGGTATAGCATTCATGACGCGTGTGTGTATTATTTCGATGTAGAGAAAACACAGATAATTTCAGTTGTGGTTCAGATTTCAAATGGTGATGGCATAACAATACATAACTACGTAATTGCAATCAAATATAGCCGTCGTGACGATTAAACACATTTTATTTCTGAACAAAAGAAATTCTTTAGAGACACATTCCCCTTATAAATCACTCATCACAATGAGTGCAATCTGCACCCCGTAATTTTAAATACAGTGATTTAACGTCTGAACACCTGTGTTGGGTGAAAGGAAAGAGCAGTTGTCTTTTAAATATTTATTTAAAAAAAAAAATTTAATAAGAATTTCTTGAATACTAATAAGTAAAATAATCAAACCATTACAGCCATAATACAAACAATGACCGCTGGATGCAGCCACGACGCTGGTTGTGTCTTCTTCCAAGTCCTTCACTGCATAAAAAGCTCACACGAAAGGCCCTCGCTTTCGTTTTTGTTAAACGTCTTGTCGGAAATACCTGGAATGGGGTAATTACTAAGTCCCTTATGTCCGGAAACTGCACCAGGGGATTTCCGCAACACCTTTCCTCAAAGTTCTAACTGACAATTAGTCTCTGGGCAAAATTGGAAGTTCTTCTCACTAAGCAAATGTTGGAGAGAGGTGTGCATATTGTCACAATGATCATATTTTTAAATAATAGGGTATAGAACTAAACAAAGAGTCACGAACTAGCCAAGCAATGAGCGAGTAGAAAAAGGAATGCACACTTCAGTAGGTCTATAAATAAGATCTTAATTCTTAGTTTTGAACCGCTATTAGCCAAGAATTCTACGCAATGCAGGTGACATTAATGCAGATTAGTTTTCAGTGGCGCAGTTTAGCAAAAGTTATTACTATTCTTTTTTCAGATACAGATAGGAAGTACCAAAAACAGATGGGAAGTACCAAAATTAAAAAGAGGGATTAGGGGCTATTGCTAATTTAAAGTATAATTTATATTTACCTTTTTTTAACCTTACCCCTCTCTCTGTGTGTGTCTCTCTCTCTCTATATATATATGTGCAGGAAAAATTAACGAGTAAATTGCATCGTATCTTATACAGATAGCTACAAGACAAATATGGTAATTCAAATAACTGCCGTTTTTTGCATGAGATTACAGGTTAACTTCAAAAAGAGTACCACAAACTGAAATTCTTTCAAACATTTAAATTGAGTTTTATTACAATTTACTCGTATTTGCATATCATACGCAAATCGATACTAATCAAAATATAATTCTTTAATTAAAAAAATGTTTATTTGCTTATACATATGGCACATTAAATGCTAATTTTAGCGATTCTGAATTCTGCGAACTGGACTTTGAACAAGCTAAATAAAAAATGCAAATAAATTTCCGCAGGTTTCAGTACTCAGAAACTCAGGGTAAAATATTTGTACATCGAACGTATGTCTCTTACCCTATTTATGTGGCACTTAGGATAATCGTTGAATGAACTGCGAAAAGAAAACGTGCAGCAAAATTATAAAACAAAACACACACACAAAAAAATTAAGCAAAACATAAATAAAATAGTTACGTTTCTTCGCAGCAGATGGCGCCATCCACAAACAGAACTTGTTCTTTTGATGGAATAGATGTGTTTTGTAATAACCTTTTGATACTTAGTCGGCATTACTTTTCGATAAAATCATTGGCAAGTTAAAAGAAATCTCACGCCCCTAACAGTTTAGCGGCACTTCTGCACATGACATTTCCTCAAATTTCGAAATCGGAGCCATTTTCTCCTAAAAATATTCATTTGATGGACATGTTAGAGTAGTTTATACATATTTTGGTGTTTTTTACGGAAACATGGGATGGGGACGTTCTACAAAACTTCACGCTAACTCGAATGCACAAGCATAGATTTTAACTACATATTGTTACCATCTATTTTTATAAAGAATGATAAATGCCTTTAATTCGCTTAGCAAAAATCTGTAATTCCTGTTCAACCTTTATCCTGACTTCGGACAGGTAGTAAAATATCGATGTTTAAAAATTATTAACGATTTTTTCTCCTCGTCGTTAAAACAAAAATTTTAAAAAAAGTGTTTAATCATGAAAGGATTAGTCTTTCGTGTTCAGAGCACAAATTCTTGTTTATCATCATCGATTTTTAATTGTATATTCTTAGCTATACTATGTTAGTTTTGTGATGCATTAAATTTTTAGTCTAAAGGGGCAATTTGCTCAAAAGGATTAATAATTTCATTTTGGCATTTTGCGTCGATTCACGATAAGCGTTGTTTTACTTTTCAGATTGTTCTCACTAAATGTTATAGCCAAATGTATTAAAGAAATTAATGACGAAAAATCTGCATGAATGTGCGTATTTTCTCGCATTATGATAAAACAACGGTACCTACAGCTATCAAAATTTGAATAACGTAATGTTCCACAGAATATGGGCATGTGGAAGCCCTAATTTGAATTAGAAATTTGTTTTATTATCGAATTCATATTTTGTAGCACTTCAACGAATTTTTGATTAACAAACGCATCGATTTCAAAGCGAGCAATGGCAACACTGCACGAAAGAAGAAGCAGAAAAAAAAAAAAAAAAAAAAAAAAAAAAAACATTTTAATCTCCAACGTGCGAGACTCTGTATCAGAAATTTTAAAGATATGCTCATTTCAAAATTATTTTGCGATATTGCTGTTGAACTGAATTTTATGCTTTGAGTACGTAGAACATGATATTAAATAAATAAAGGTAACACGCAAAATGTAAAAAAAAACACCCCTTTGGATGTAATTTTAAAATTTTTTCTAATTTTTTTTTTAATTTTAAACTTTTTTTAAATAATTTTTGTGTTAAGTTAATTAAAATACTTTTCATTTTTAGCCTAAAGGGGCGTTAGACCCAAAGGGCTATTAGCCTCAAAACGGCATTTTGCGTCGTTTCACTTTCTGCGTTGGTTAACTTTTCAAAATGCGGCCACCAAATATCATTGCCATGTATTATATTTAAAGAAACTACATAATAAAGAATCTGCATGAGTATTTCTCGCTCAGTGCAAAAACAACGGGACCTAGAGCCATCACATTTTGAATAGTGTAGTCCTCCAACCGAACATGGGCACTTGGAAGCACGAATTTTGACTTTCGAATTTGTTTTATTGTCAATTTCAAATTTTGTAAATTTTTAACGAATTTTTAACAAACTCAACGATTTCAAAGCAAGCAATGGCATCACTGTACGGAAAATATATATATATATATATATCCAGCGCCCGAGACTGTCTATCGGAAGTTCTAAAGATTTCCTGTTTATAAATATTTTGTGATATAGCTGTTGAATTGAATTTTATGTGATTTAAGAGCTATTTAATGAACAAAGTGAGAATTTAGTTAACATGATATTTAATAAATAAAGGTAACGCACAGAATCTTTGAAAAACTCCCTTTTGAGCGTAATGCAAAATCTGAAAGCTTTCAGACTTTTTTTTGGGGGGGGGGTCCACCTGATTGTATTCTTTCTCCCCCAGAAATATTCAAATGTGCGCTATTAATTTGGTTGTGGTAGTCGCATTTTTAACCTCATCTGAATGTTTTAAAAGGTGCGAGAGCTTGTGAGTCCACCTTGCTATTGTGCGTTGTATGCTTCTCCTATCACAATTTCCACAGGAATAGTTTCTTTATCCAATTATTGATTGAACAAAATTCACCAGGCGAATTTCCTTAATTTACGTTCGTCTGCGCAATCTACTATAACTAACTAGCGTTTATCAACAAGGTGCTGGAAATGGCTGATATTCATGATACATATATAAAAACAAACACGAAAATTTCCATACAAGTAGCCCTTTCGTCGGGATTTGAATTCGGGTCGAACTAGCAGTGTTCAGCGATTTTACGATCTGCCGTTAGCAGCTCTGAGAAAGATACTCTAATATTGACTAGATACCCTAATTCTGACACCTAGTGGGATTTCTTCATTTTCCTGATGTGGATTTACTATATCAATATCTTTCGCATCGCCAAAGTGCTTGTGTAAACTAGTAGTTACATTCTTTCATGGTTGCAGTGGAAAATAATGTTATATTGTACTAACTGCTCTTTAAATAAGACACAATAACACGCCGAATAAATACTGATTCAGAAGTCAAACAACAAAAATCAGCGTTAATTCACAAAATTTTCACAGGACTAGTTTCGATAACCATCGAAACTAGTCCTGTGAAAATTTTGTGAATTAACGCTGATTTTTGTTGTTTGACTTCTGAATCAGTAACTGCTCTTTGTTCATAATCCACTATAATGCTCTTCGATTCGAACCAACAATTTCGTTTAAACATTGAAATAATTTGTTTTAAGATCCTTCTTTCTGCAAATGTGTGCGAAAGTCGAATGCGACCTCCAGCGCCTAACCGTTTAACGTTCGTCATGCATTCAGTGATGAAAAGTGTTTGTTGTTTTGTTCCTCTAAACCCTTTCTTTGGGTGTGATACTATGTGGGGTGGAATTACGCATTTAGTGCGGCGGGGCTATACTTGTACGATCAATGGTGACTTCCTGCTGTCCCTCTCGCTTCTACCTGTACTTGGGTACTCTTCTGTTATCAGGACGGGATTTAGAAATTATGTATGTATGTGCGTATATGTTATATAGAAAAATATATATATGCATACAGTAACACATACGTGCATACATACATTTCTAAATCTGGTCCCGATACCAGAAAAGTACCGTACCTGTGTTCCAGGTTTTAATTAATTCGATTTGCGTTATTGATTTAAATATTTGTGGGTTTGTTCTAAATATATCGGACAAATGAGATACGACATCAACAAGAACTATTAATAGGAAGTCATAAGTATCTCATTAACGGGCCTTTTTATAATTATTTCCTAAACTTCCATATTCATTGCATAAATTTAGCAATAGAAGCTTCTCTTTGCAAAGAAGACATAAAACGAGTTATTTCGTAGGATAGCATAATTCATCGTTACAGAATGGCACGTTTTCTTGTTGATTAACGCAGCTGTTTCAATATTCGGGGAAGAAATGTGCGAAAGATGATCGTTTACTTTACTTTACATCAGAGGCGATAGAAGTAGGGGGCGTAGCTCAGATGGTAGAGCGCTCGCTTAGCATGCGAGAGGTACCGGATCGATACCCGGCGCCTCCAAATATGTCTTTTTCCTAAATCATATTAAAAATTCATGAAGGTCTCATATTAAGCCTACCTTTACCACGTCTTCTTCATTACCAGTAATAGCTGACTCTTTTTCTTTTCAGAAGACCATTAAAAAATGCTGCAATGTCCTTAAAGGCCATATCATATATTTAAAAAAGCAAATTTTCTGGTTTGTCGCATGATATACAACAGCCATTCCACAAGCATCACTTTGGTATTACCATGTAAAAGAAAAACTGGTTATCCATTAATGAACACAGAAATTAACAAAGTTCTCCCATTCAAGTTCTTTAGTTCGATGCTGCTTGGATGAAAGAGTACGGTTTAAAAACATTTTGCAGAAGGAATGAGAAAAATCGAGCACCTTTTGTCCAATGCCAAAGCCATTAGAAAAAATTATATGAAAACAGTTTTACGACGGATGTGTGTTAGCACCGTAAAGAAGCGTTTACAAGTTACACTAACCGAGTATCCGTTGGTAGGCAGCCAGACTGCGTTATGAGAAAAGTATAATGATTTTGAATAAATTTTCTAATGGTTAAGTTCTATGCCAGCCTAGTATAATAATCGACCAATCACAGCAAAGCAAACACGAACTTACATGCAGTGAATGATTTCGTGCAGTCATTTCCACATTCAAGTATGCGCAACTTTGTCATCCCTGATTAGCTGCGACTAAAAGTCGTTTCACAAGTGTAAAAGAAGTTAATGACTTTTACAGTTATGACAATTGCGATAGCTACACCACTGTCTGAACTCTCGCTAATTGACATCAGTTTATGCCATGAAGCAAACGCAAAGATGATGCCTCCAAGAGGTGCTTGCTTTTCAAAATCTGCTCTTTTCGATCATTTCATAATCATAAATAAATCCATTCGTGGAATGCAAAATCTTTTCTTTCGATGTAATTCATACAAGCAGTGTGCCGAGTATCAAAGCCAACGAAAAACCATTATGGAAGTAGAATTTTCATTTGTTTCGCTAATCTGTGTAGCAAACTAAAACTTTCTTGCCCACACTTTTGTTAAGGTTATTTTTTTCCTCAAGGCAGAAATTGATTTTCATAAGTATGCAGCACTTTCATGTCGACGCATTGTAATGAACGTTTCTACTTTTTCGAAGAGTTGCCGACTTGCATAAAAGTGCCATTTCCTTTGTAATGGATCCTCCTTGTTAAATGCATCCATCTAGGGAACATTGGGACATTCTGGACATAGGCTTTTGTAACAGCTTACATACTTAAAGAGACATTTTGGATGCTATAGGAGGGGTAAATTCTGGACATAGGCTTGTATATCAGTTTACGTACTTCAAGAGACATTTCAGACCATATAGGACGTGTACATCCTGAATGTAAGGTTAAGTAACAACTTGCGTACTTGTACAGACATTTTTGACGATACAGAATGAGTATACTCCAGACATGTGCCAAATTACGTATTTGGAAAGACATTTTAAATGACATAGGACTGTACGTCAGCTCGCGTATTTGAAAAGCCAATTATGAACGATATATTTTAGAGATAGGGTTATGTTAACTTACGCACTTGAAGAGAAATTTTGCATAACATAGAACAGGTATGTTCTGGACATAGACCGGTGTAACAGCTTCCGAATTTTAAGAAATGTTTTGGAAAGAGAAAGGATGGGTATATTCTAAACAAAAGACTTGTATAAACGCTGGCATACTTAAAATTTTGAGGACAAAGAGTTACTCCAAACTGTGTTTAAATAACTATAAGGTATTTCTCCCGCTTTTCTAGCGTGCCTTCATGGTGTAGTGGTTCTGCACACTGAGCCGGTATTCCGGATGTCCGTGGTTTGATTTCCGGCTTTTCCAATTAACCTAATGTCTCTACATAAAAATTAAAAAAAACAGAACAATTAAGAAAAACGAAATTTAATTTTTACATTTATCATACAGATCATCGAACGATACATTTTGCTTCTTACATTGTAGCATGACTTTCATTCTTAAAAGGCGATTGGCTTCCTTTACTTCTTGAAGCATTTTGTACTGGGTCTCAACAAGCTTACTTACATCTTCTTCATCACTATCTGGTTGCGTTTCCTTTTCTTTAAGATGTTCATCAGCAGGTGCAGATGGAATACTAATCCCATAGTCCGAGCTCACTGTTCAGAAGAAGGGACATATTTTGAAATTGTTATAAATAGAAATTCATTTGTTATCATCAATTTCTGTCAAGTATATTTCTGTGACAATTACAAAATTTTTTAATACATATACATAAAGGAAAATTCACACTGGGGTTTATCTGAGCTAAGAGAGTTAGTTCCATGTGTCGACTAGCTCCGCTATGCCTGCAGTTAAAATTTTTCAACTTGTTGCTCTATGGAAAAAACTGGTTTTAGAGATGGATCGGCTACGTCATCAGATAAACCCCAGTGTGAACGGCCGTTAAGGAACTTCTAAAATAAATAGGGAATTTAAAAGCTTAAGAAGCCAGAACAGAAATCAAAGATGAAACTTTACCAATAAGTTGATTCAACAGTTTACATTGATATACAATATACATGATGTTAAACTAATTCAAGACAAAATATCTCAACTAGTTGTCTTAGATGTAAGTAGTAACTTCAAAAATGAATCAAATACTTAATTTAAGTTAAGAAAGGTTCAATCATGTAAGACATTTCAATAAAAATACATAAAATTACAATTTTTTCACATGCCTTCCAAAGATCATTTTAGCCAGTAGCTTGCAGAGACATTAGTTTTATTTTGAGCCCCACCCCCAAAAAACAGCTGTGGCTTTGCTGGTTTTCGAATCACGGCTCTAGAATCTGCTACTTGCTAGCAGAGCGGACTAACTACATAAGCCACCGCAGCTTGCATGGGAGAATGCGATAATACCTCAGATTCTTACTTACTTAGAGGACGACTGGAGAAAGACACGTTGATCGAGTCGACCAAATTCAGCTGGCAACGGATTATCATCCCCAGCACATTAACTTCGAGCACCACTATAGTAGCCATTAGGTTATTTGGAGCGAAAAGCCTCGCTGGGATTCCAACCATGGAGCTTCCACTTGGCAGCCGAATGGGCTAACAACTTACAACACGTAAGCACGCATGCACTGTGCGTCTATAGAACAAATAATCGATTTTTAGGGGGGAGGCGATATAAAATTTGGTTTATATTAAAATTATAATTACTAAAACATGAATTTGAAATTTGCGTATTCGTAGTTGTCCGCTCATAAAAAGCATCTTGAAGAAATTTGCGTTCTAAAAACTTATTATATAAATAAATTACACTAGTCAGTACCGAAATTAGACAAATTTTAGAAAGGAAGAAGAGATAAAAATAAATTTCCACTTTCTCGTGTAAAAATCAGTTAAAATGTGAAATCTTGAACAATCCCAATTCTACAAAAAATATATTTTTTTTTACTAACTTCTTTCATAAAGGATATTTTCTCTCGCGCATTTTTTTTTTACAGGACCCATATGAAATTTTAAAATCCTTTTATATTTCTAAGTGTGTAGCGTGAATAATTGCCTTGGTCTAAAAGCCTAACTTACTGCAAGGCAATTCAGAAAGGATGATCTAATTTCAAATTTTTATATTCATGTTAATTTAATTTCAAATTTTTTTATTTATAAGCAACACATACGAGAGAAAAAATGTCTGAATTTTACACACAGATATTCAGTTTGAGGTCTTTTAGTTACTGTGCTGTAGACCTGAATTCGAACCTAAAGTCATTGCTCACAAGAACATAAAGGCAGCACGGCGCCACACTTCCCAACCTTAATAACCGATGAAGCTGCGAGATATGGCATAAAAGCGAGCTACTGCTAAATTCCATGCATTGAGAACCATAGATGTGATAAGAGCACGTAGCTTCGTAAACTGGACAGAAAGACAAAAGATTGTCCATGAGCCACGCCCTTTACAACCCCAAAAAAGTCAAAGAAGACACATCCACATATTTGGGCTGCATTCTATCAAAGCGATAATCAATCATATTAGCGTGTAGGGCTCGCAACCATGCCAAAAAATAGGCTTAGTAGCGACGACCAGCAGCATCCTCAAACATCCATGCCTTCTCTGGGATTAGACCCTGGGTCCATCAGAAAAAATTCAGCGTCACTAACAACTATACCGATTAGGGCGGCAATCAGTGCCTCAGGTAACCTCGTTGCTCAGTCAGCGGACGTGCAATGAAACAGATCCAAACATTCGGTAGGGAATGCAAAGATGCACTTCTGCAATGGCGTTAAGATGTTTAACTTCTTCGCAAGGTCCTTTATCACCCTCAAAGATTCTAAAGTAATACTGTAAGAAGGAAAATTAATCACTTCTTATTGATCAGACTTCACAGTCTTTGATGGCAGACACCGATTGCATAAAATCAAATAACTTTATTCCTCATGCAAATCATTCCTCGGTTATTTAAACTTGATTCTTGAATCAGATCATTCTTTCTTTAATTATTTAAGCATCATACCTCTAGCATATCGTTCCTTGAACATTTAAATTTGAATGTTCAAGCGGATCATTGCTGAACCATTTAAATTTCATTCCTCAATCATTCAGATTTCATTCTTCAAGGAAACCATTCCTTAATCATTAAACTTAATTTGACTATCAGACTATTAAGCAGGTGACATAGTAAAGAAAATAAATTGCTTGCCATCCAAAATGCAGCACCACGAAGGAAGCATCGAAATAGCATGAAACTTGCATCATGTGTACTATGATGAAAAATGCAAATGATTACGATTTCAATACACGCGCGCATCATGGGCAAATGCAGCGCTCTTTACCATCCATATATAAATGGTGGAAAGACTGCTGTTTTGAACAACGTGAATTGTTCTCGCCTGAGATTTTGTGTATGTTTAGCTTCATTATGCCTCATAGGAAAACATGAGCACCATTTGAGCACGTTTTTGGATTTGCCCGAGGTAGAATCGCATAATACAGTTTGCAGATTATCTTTCCGAAAAATCGGTCATTGTGTCGGACGTAGCCAAGCAACACTCATGCCAATACGGAATCGGTGGATGCAGGAGTGAACGGCTGACGAACAGAAGCAACTGCAACCGCTTCGTTCCATTGCATGGGAAGACAGGCATATTGTGCGCATGGCACTGATGGAGAGCACTGCCATATCCACAACCATATCACAACGAATGCTATCTGTAACACAACAATCAGTGTCTGCACGAACAATTTGACGTAGTTTATAGTACAACAGAGTGCCCGCTAGGCGTCCATTGCTTTGCTTACCCTTAAATCACAGGCGTTAACATTTGCAGTGGTGCACTGAAAGGCGAAGATGGACATCCAAATGGTATGTCATTGTTTTCGGACGAATCCCGCTTCAGGCCGCAGTACCACTATGATCGGATTAGAATTTGAAGACATCTTAGACAGACGCTACTAGATAGTTTTGTTATAAATTGTTGTACAGGTCCTGCATCCTGCGTTACGGTGTGGGGTGGTATTAGATTCTACTCCCGCACCCATTATACGCATTATCGGTACACTTACCAGCTAACGCTATATCTCTGAGGTTTTGCAGCCTCATCTCCTTACCTTCAGGGTTACCGGCAACCACATTTCAACAGGTCAATACGCGACCAGACGTTGCACGCAATGTTAAAGTTTTGTTACTAGCCCACCATATTCCACAATTACCCTGGCCTGCCCGTTATCCAGATTTATCACCCATCAGACATCTCTGGTCAATGACTGCAATCAACGCCTAGCCTGCTACTCCGCATCCGCGGGAACACCAGGTGAAATCTGGGTACGTTTGGAGGCTGCCATTCCCCAACAACACACCCAAAGCTTCTTTCACTCAATGTCGCACCGTGTAGCAGCGGTTATTGATAAATGTGAGGTGATACTGATTTTCTCTTCTTCCTCATCTGAAAAGAAGGCTGTAT
Organism: Stegodyphus dumicola; assembly: GCF_044657685.1. NCBI lineage: Eukaryota > Metazoa > Arthropoda > Arachnida > Araneae > Eresidae > Stegodyphus > Stegodyphus dumicola. The sequence continues at coordinate 154,530,244 of NC_140774.1, read as the reverse complement.
TTCAAATCACTTGGGATTGATACTATATGTTATCTCTGGAACATATAGTATTTGATATCTCTTATCCTTCTTTGAGTTGCACTTTGGATGGCCAGCAGTGTAAGTTCAGATGGGTTCTTAACATCGTCTCCAGAATGAAGAACTCGAAAACTTAATTTATTAATTTCAGAGGCTATTTCGCCCCATTCTTTTCTGTAAGAATCCCAGAAAGCTCGACTGGGAGTAACGCCAAAGGAAAATTTCAGTAAATGTGGCTTTCTCTCCAAATACGTAAGCAATGTGTTAAGTTCTTCACGATTATAATTATCGGATCTTTTCCTTTCCATATATAAACAGAGGTAAGACAAGGGAATATTTACGAATATCAGTTACGTTATTTTTAAGCAGGAACAACGTATTTTTAAAGAATTCATTAGAAGGTTTTGAAAATGAATATTTTTAGATGTTAAATGTTTTTAAAATTAAATACTTAATTAATTTTAAAGTAATTAAGTAAATTTAAATATTAGTATTTTTCATTATATTTATATGAAACAATCTTAGGAGTTACTATTTTATGTCTTGCATTATGGTCATATAAGTAAATACAGTAGATTTAAACTAATTGGGGAAAAACTATGAGTTTCTAAAATAATAAAAATTAAAATTAACGCTTTGCCATGAATTATGCACAGTTTGTATTTTATATATGCTCTATAAAATACAATTAAATAAGTATTGATCGTTTTTATTTTCAAATTCAAAAAACTGGGGGCTGGGGAAGTAAACATGCACTCACCCCCCCACAAAAATAAATAACATAATACTTGTTATTATGTTATTTTTTTATTTATTTATTTTTAAAAATAACATAAAACTTGAATTTTAGATCATACCTAATCCGGAAGATGGTAGCGTAATTATATTTTCCACCACTCCTGCACTAGCATCTGGCTGTGGGAATAAAAATCATTAAATAAATGAATGAGTAAACAAAAATTGTTTCTATATTTAAATAGAACTGTATTAAAGCTACAATATAAAATCTAATATTTGATGATCCTCCAAACATTTTTATTGAAACCTTGAGCAATTATTTTAGTGGTACACAAGAAAATTTCTTTTTCAATTTCAATTTTAAAATGTTTGAAAATTTCATAATTAATTCAAATAACAATTCTCTATTACAAAATGGAAACACAGAAGATATTTAAATTTAACTCATTATTTTTTCATTAAATACTTTCAATTACTTTCGAGAAATATAAGTTTTTTTTTTTTTTTTTTCAAAATTAAATTTATGCCAATTTTAGAAAAAAAGATATATATATATATATATATAAATTTGCTTAATGAGATAATTCTGAAAATTATTTATCAGTTTTTACCTTATATCATGTACAATATTTTAATACGAATGCTTCAAGGTACAGAAAAATCCTAATAAAAGGTACGGCATCAGAAGACTCATTTTAAAGTTCCGAAATAAAATAACAAAAAGTATAACTAATTTATTCTGAACATAAATCTCCCATTTAAAACTTTTCCTAAAAATTCTAATTCTGTGATATCAAGAATAAGTAATTTTTATGAAATCTTATTACTTTAGTGAGCTTTAAGGACATACCTACAAATACTTCATTTAAAATTACAATTTGTTTCTATTGTAATTTTTTTAAACTTTTGTTTCATTTGTAATAATTTTATAACGTATCATAAATTTTTAATGGCTTCTATTCATCAATCTATTTTGGCATTTATTTACCCTACATCTAAATTAGTTTAGTCGTATATTAATTCAAATTACTTTATTTAAGTTAAAATATATTGAAATACTGTTCCTAGGAAAGGGCATTTCTCCCGCCTTCTTGGCATGCCTTCGTGGTGTAGTGGTCTGTACGCTGGGCGCGTATTCCACAGGTCCGCGGTTTGATTCCTGGCGAAGGCGTTGCATATTTTTTATCTCTCCTGCTTCCAAAAAATCCCTGATGTCTCTACAATATATATATTTATGCCAACCCTTTATTGATTGCGCTTTCGTTCCATCGATATATAGCTGTCTCATCATCTGGCTTTTCCCCATCCATCAACGTCTCAAAGCATTTTCGGCGCGACACTATTTTAAGGGCCACCATGCAGAAAAAGCACTTAGATTATACTTAGAAACATCTAAGCGTTCCCCGGGATTAAAACCCGTGCCCTAGCCTATGGTAGGCAACTTCCAAGAATCAAGTTAATTAGTTCTATCAAAAACAATGTTCTTCTACAATTAATTAGTTCTATCAAAACCAAACACAAAGGCTCAGCGTATTTATTACAGATCATTGAAAAAAATACGCATATTGTCACTTTTGATAGATTCCTTTGGTACTTTTATGGGGGTAGCCCTTTTATGTTACTCATTATCTATTCTGTTAGCATAAAAATTAACAATGAAATAACGTAATAATAGTAAAACAACGTTTTTGAAGTCTCCCTGTTTAAAAGTTCGTAAAAAATGCTTGAAACTCCTGAAAACCGTCTTATCAGCATTCTAGGGTATCCTATGGAATGACCTATAATTCAACGAATAAACGTGTTTTGAGAATTACAATAATATTCCATCAACTGAAAATGTACATACTTTTTTGAATTTGTATTTATTACAGAATAATTAATTATAAAAATTCCTGAATGAGACGCGGAAAAAAAAAAAAAAAATCAGAAATAGTTGTGGGGAAAGTGCAGAATCGCCCACTGCTTGGCGCGTTTTTAAGAATTGCATGTACTCGGTATCCATGTACACATCGACCTATTTTCATTTGAAAAAAAATCCCAGAATTGCACTCCCTGGACTTTATCCATGTATACATCGACCTATTTTCACTTAAAAAGTCAAAGAAAATTGACAAAAATCCAATTCTTTTTACTCTTGTAAAAAGCGCCAAACAAACGCCAATCAAATAAGTGAGCGATTCTGTACTTTAGCCATAGTTACTTGAAAACGATTAAAAAAAATTGGCTAATATCTAAAGTCTCACATATACTTCAACACTACCAAAAAAAGGGGGGGAGGGAATTCTGTTTTAAAAATGTAACGTTAAAGTAATTTTTAGTAGAAAGTATTCTTACCGTCAATCCCACGTCACTGGCGTTCTCCAATCCAGCATTATCGTCGTTAATAGTGCTGAGTAATGCTAGAACTCTCTTTTCAATTTCCGTCAGTTTCGTTTGTGCATGCCCCATCAATGATTCTTTTCGGATCAATTTTGCCTTTTTTTTAGTCCTACATTTCATGTCCGTCCATTTATTCTTAACATCGTCTCCAGAATGAAGAACTCGAAAGCTTAATTTATTAATTTCAGAGGCTATTTCGCCCCATTCTTTTCTGTAAGAATTCCAAAAAGCTCGATTGCGAGTAACGCTAGAGGAAAATTTCAGTAAATGTGGCTTTCTCTCCAAACACGTAAGTAATGTGTCAAGTTCTTCACGATTATAATTATCAGATCTTTTTCTCTCCATATATTACTGATTATCACTAACTCGAAATGAAGAACATTTTAATGCACGATATTTCATTTAACACTATTAGCAAATAGCGAAACGAATTTTATGTTAACAAAAACAATATGCACTTTTAACTAAAACAACTTTCATAACATCATTACTGCTGCATATAAAAAGTTTACCGATTTCTACATCATTTCTCAATAAGCAAAAGGAAATAGTAAAGTGCAATCATAAAAATGGTCGTAACTTGCAAGAACGTGACTACGCCATACTATCGTAATTTGCAACTACTTTGTTCTGCCCACATTTGAATTGCAACGACTTTATGCGTTATAGTATTGTGTCGCCATCTAGTGACTAAATTTGATAACACTAACTCAATTTCAGTTCGGCTCGTAGTTTTTATATCCCCAAATTTTCACTCTAAAAATATGAAAGCAAATTTTGTTTGCTTTCATATTTTTAGAGCATTAATTTGTCATTGAACTATAGTAACAATATTTAGATACTGTAAAAAGATTTATTTTAGGTTTATAAATGTAATTTTTAAAAAAATTCGAAAATTATAACCGAGTGTAATTATTTCGAAGAGTATAATGGGTTTTAATTATATATTACAGGAAGTTTCAACGTAAGAGATATTAAATTCAAGAGAGTATTTGAAATCGTTTTCTACTTTTAGTGCAAGTATGTTTTGAATTAAATCACTTCGAATTTTTCTTTAAAAGCGATTCTTCAGAATAACTTATAACTAGATTTTTTCTAAAGGCGTTATCCTTTTTAGGTGGCGCCATCTGCTGCTTCAAAGTGAAATTGCTGAATTCTCTAGAAAAAATTCAGACCAGGGGTGGCCGTACTTCATCACCACAGGACCATAGCAGATTTCATAAATATTTGAGAGCCGCAAATCCATATTTATACCGTTTCAAAAATAATAAGACATGTTTTCAATAGAAAGAAACTTTTGAAGTAGATTAATGAGAATTTCGCATTTTATATGTGATTAACATGATTACATATAAGTGTAAATAAATATTTTTTTTGTGCCCTCCCTTGTATTTAGAAAAGTAAGTCCTAATAAAATATAAATTTGAAATTAATGTATTATGCAGCTGAGGGTACTTCTTTCAGACAAAAAAGCAAACATTTTCTTTTTGGTTCCATTATGCTTTTCCTTTTATAATTTTTGTTTGATTTTAGTAGAAGTAAGTTGAAATCGGACGAATATGTATTGGTTTTTAAGAATATAGTTATGTAAAACATTTTTCATTTGAGTCAATTATAAATAATTAATTTTTTAAAAAAAGAGTATCATTTTTTTTCCTGTAACTCAAAAGTCTAAGTCTTTTAGAAAATATAGCATTAAATAATTGAATTAATTCATTACATGCGAAATGGATTACAAGTTACATTTTGATTGTCCTACAGATATTCGAATCCTCAGATCTCAGAAATCTTCAGAAAGATTTTAAATTCCAAATATCGAATCTTAGAGCTTTTTCCGTCATTCGAATGTTTTGAATCGTAAACTTAAGACATCGTTGAATATTTTAATCCAAAACTTTGGAATGACTAGATAACTGATGTCCAATATTTAAAAACAATAACTAAAAATTAAACGCAAATGCAATGGTATCTGAATCATCAGTATCACTTGTGATGGCTATGAGTGTTAAAATATTTCAGTGTAGAAATCTGCCAGAATTTTTATGTAATCATTACTCCCGCGCATCGTTGAAAATTATCGAAACTATATGTCTCGAAGCTATCGCAATAATTCTAAGCATAGATGACTTATTGCCAATAAATCTAGCGTTTCATGCCACGATATATAATTATTTCGTAGGCGACGTATTTCAACTGTCTACCTGTCGAACTCTTCAGCCATAGCTGTTGAATTTTGAGCTAATTTCAAATACAAGAGATATCAAAACTAATAGCACAAACGAAAATGTACCTGCAACTACCATAATGAATTTGTTTCAAAAATGTAGATATAATATGATAGTTTAATTCTTTAAATTTCTATGGACATGCAAAAACATGGAGACGTCTACACAATAGTTTAATTCCTGAGTTCTTGCTACACATGTGTACGGATCCATCGTATCCAAATTATTAACTGTTGGACCTATAAAAACTATCAACTGACTTATCGTTTTGTCTTAAATTTCTAAGTTAAATAACTCCAATTCAGGGACATGAATAAAAAAAAAAAATATTTTTTTTTTATTTGAGCTCCAGCCCAATGGTCAATGGTTAAACAACCTATGTTTAAAAAAAAAAAGTTAAATGTAATAAAAAGAAAAGAAAATCTGAAAGGTTTCAGATTTTAAATTACGTCCAAAGAGGCGTTTTTTTTTTTACATTTTGTATGTTACCTTTATTTATTAAATATCACGTTATTCGCACTTAAACCATAAAATTCAGTTCAACAGCAACATCGCAAAATAGTTTTAAATTAAGCATATCTTTAGAATTTCCGATGCACAGTCTCGCGCGCTGGAGCTAAAAATTTTTTTTTCTGTATAACGTTGACATTGCTAGCTTTGAAATCCTTGAGTTTGTTAATCAAAAATTCGTTAATTATTTTGTAAAAACAAAATATGAAATCGATAATAAAACAAATTCCAGATTTCAAATTTAGGCTTCCACATGCCCATATATGTCATTCAAAATTCGATTGCTCTAGGTATTGTTTTATCACAATGAGAGAAATATGCATACATTTATGCAGATTTTTCATTACTTAATTTCTTAAAATATAATACAGGACTCTAACATTTGGTGGCAACAGTTTGAAAAGTGAAACGGACATTGATAGTGAACCAACGCAAAATTGCAAAACGAAAACAATAGTCCTTCAGAGACAAAGCCCCTTTGCACTTAAAAAAAAAACTGAAATGCAGTTTGAAATGAATTTTCGAAATAGAATCAGCAGGCGTATGAGGATGCTATAATTGTAGAAAATGAAAGATCAGACTTACAACTGAAAGTTTAAAGGGGTAAATCCAGCAAAATTTCACATTACATTACTTGAAATTTGTAGTGATCAGGCAGTGGATTCGTAGTACTACAACATTTCTTTGGGCTACAGTGCTTTCGTGAAGGACGTGTCACACGTACATGAGGATCGAAGATTAAGAAAATGAAAAATATCAGCCTATTAAAGAAGTACAATGCCGGTACCAGAACCGGGATAACTGGTGCATTGTCACTGAGTGGCAGAACTAAAGGGTGAAAAATTTTAAAAGTAGGGGAGAGAGGCAAAAGGTATCTCAATCCTACTGCGATATTTGTGACAACATAAAAAGAAAGAACTTCGTCAAGCAACATACAAGAAACTAGCACAAGCTAAAGTGATTTCATCTGCATCAGTATGCAGTATTTTGACGGAAGTTTTATAGAAGCGGGATATTTGCATTCAATTCATCCTTTATTGCTTGATGCAACATGATGATGAAACTGACAGATTTTTATCTCAATTGAATTCAATAAGTTTAAATGAAATGCAGGTAAAATTGCGTGTAAATTAATATTCCATATAAGTCATCTGGTGTACACATCAGATTTTTTAACTTCTAAATTTATGTAAAATTTTGAGCAATTTTTTCTAGTGCTGCCAATATAATACAAAATTTAAATCTTAATAAAAGGGTTTAAATTAATTTAAATCGCAAAAGTAGTTAAAAAAACAAATTTATGCTGTTAATTATCAAAAAAAAAAAAAAAATTCCTGATATTAATGATTTTAAATGTTGCATATTTACCCGACAAGACAATAGTTTAAATTTTGATTAAACTTATTTAAAATGTATTTATTTTGATTTAAATATACTTTTAAATCAAATTGGTATTGACTTTTTTGGGGGTAAGGGGAAAAACACACATGTTACAAAAGTTTTTACTACCTCCATTTCAAAGTAAATTTCAAAATTTAAATTAAAAATTTCTATTCAGTAAAGAAAACTTAATTCATTCTTTTTAATCCCAAGAGAAAACTTTACTGATTTTATAGCGCTTTTAAACACACCAAAGATTCCAAAGCATCGTTTCTTTAAAATTTAAGCAAAGAATTACCAAGGCGGATCATTTGTGACTCAAGACGTGGTTATTTGCTGCATTTCAAAATTAATTTTTCAAATTTTTGGATTCCTAAATATTCAGTATAATGCCTAAAAACGAATTTAATAATTTTAATTAATTTAACGAATTTTAATTAATTTCAACGATTACTTTTTTTATTTACATGTCTGTATACACAGAACTACCACGAGGATGGTCATAGCTGAAGCGAACAAGATAATGTCTTTTATTTCAACAGGGAATTCGACTGTGCATTTTTCAGTTACAAAAGAATAGTTTAGGGTAGGGGTCTTCAACCCGGGGCACACGGGCCACGAGTGGCCCGCTGAAGGCATTTTAGTGGTCCCACATTTGAATTTGAAGAAATATTGAAGAATTTTAAGAAATTTTGATTTCAAGAAAAAATGCCTTGCCAGCATTTTGTCGTGGAAAAACTTTTTTTTTTTTTTTTCTTATTCTTGATATTTAAAACATTTCATTGACATGCTGATATTTTTTGAGATAAAATTTTCTGAAAATGATGAATTTTTGAATAATTTCACTTTCTCTTATGTAATTTTAAAAATAAAAAATTTGACTATGCATGAAATTTCAATTCCATAAAAAGGGCAGATTCTTATTTCTCACAGGTAATAAGTTAACAGAATTCTATTTCTCCTAATGTTGAAATCAGTTGTCAAAGGGAACGATGATTGTAAACATCCTGTTTGATTTGGTGATAAGGGGATTTTCTACAGTTGATTTTAAGCTTATTCCACATTCTAAAATTTAGAAGCGTTTATGTCTTAATGAGTACACAAATGGCAAGCCGTGATAACAAAAAAGAAAAGTTGAAGGAAAAGTGCGATTTTTTCAAGAAAAATGGTCAGATCTTTTCTTATTTATTTATTTTTTTACTTATTTTTTCATAAACTGTCTTACATATTATGTCTTACATAAAGGTAAGGCAGTTTGCCTTATTTGCAAAGACAGTGTAGCTGTGATGAAGGAATACAACATTAAAAGACATTATGTTACTAAGTACAGTGAGAAATATTCTGCATTGAATGGTAATTTTAGAAGTGATAAGGTGAGTGAATTAAAATCAAAACTAAATTTTCAGCAGTCTTTCATCACCACAGCGAATAAAGAATCTGAAAATAGTGTTCGTGTTAGTTACATGATAGTAGAAAAAATTGCTAAGCGTTGAAAAGCCTTTGCTGATGGAGAATTTGTAAAAGAATATCTTGAGAGTGCAGTTGATGTGCTTTGTCCATCACAGGCATATCATATCAAGTCATATCGAATATTAGCTTGTCTGGTGTGAGAGTACTGAGACGCATAGAGGATCTCGCAACAGATATATTCAGTAAATTAAAAACCAAATGTAAAAAAATTTGAGTTTTATTCTGTAGCGATGGATGAATCAACAGATGCAACAGATACTGCACAAGCAGCCATTTTTATTACTGGTGTTGATAGAGACTTCACAATTATAGAGGAATTAGCCAGTGTCGTTGCACTTAAAGGTACAACACGAGGAATAGATTTGTATTCGAATCTGACACAAACTTTGATAAATGTGAGTTAAATTTCAGTAATTTATCTGCTATAACCACGTATAGTGCTAAATCTATGACTGGAGAGAAAATAGGATTAACAACATTTTTCAAATCTGATGTGAAGGCAAGTGGAAATAATACTATGATTTTCCATTGCACCATCCACCAAGAAAATTTGTGCAAGAAGTCCTTTTCGAACTTTGAACATGTGATGAATGTTGTTGTAAAAGTGGTTAATTTCATTCGGTCTAAAGAACTTAATCACAGGCAATTTCAACAGTTCTTGAGTGATTTGGAAGCTGAATATGGTGATGTTTATCACGCGGAAGGACGTTGGTTGAGATGAGGAAAGATGCTTCAGCGCCTGTTTTCTTTGAAGAGCGAAGTTCAACAATTCATGGAATCTAAAGGGAAATCTATTCACGAGTTCAGTGATGAGAAATGGTTGCGAGACTGAATTTCTTGTCGATATTACAGGTCATCTCAATGATCTGACTGCCGCGTACTGGGAAAAGATCTGCTTGTTCATAATCTTTATTACTTTGTGAAAGCTTTGGAGACAAAATTAATCTTGTGGGGAAGTCAGTTGCTAAATAAGAATTCCACTCACTTTCCAAATTGATGGAGTGTGTGAGGAACTCTATAACATGGAATTGAAATAATTATGTACAATGCATTTCAAATTTGAAAGAGGAATTCAAAAGCAGATTTTCCGATTTCCGTGAAAATGAAAATTTATGAGAATGTTCTCCTCGCCATTTTCAGTAGAAGTTGGAAGTGTTAGATTTGAACTTCGATTAGAATTTATAGATTTACAGTGTGACTCTGCAGTAATTCTTGAAAATCCCACATTAATTGATTTTTATTCAAAGTACGTGACGTAAGACAAGTATCCGGGAATTCGTAAACATGCACTCTTCATGTCTTCTATCTTTGGCAGTACCTACATATGTGAACAGCTTTTAGTAACAGTAAAATGAAAATCCTAAAATCAAAAACAAGAGCACGGTTGACAGACAGACATTTGGAGGAAACTTTGCGAATTGCAACAACACAGATTAAATCGGATATTGAAGCTTTAAGCAGAAACAATGTCAAATTTTGCATTAAAACTAAAGTAACTACCATCTTTCGCCAGTAATGTAAGTTTTTCTTCTTCTTTTTATTGTAAATGCATTTTGTAATATCGTTCTGTACAATCATCTCTATACTTTTTTTATAGTTAAAAAAAGTTGCAAAACAATTTAATTCGATTTCCATTTGACTTTTTGGAACCAATGTGTATATAGTATACAAATCTGCAACACTATCTCTTTGCTTAGAATTAAATGTAGTCTTGCAAAACAAACCTCCCTTTTTCATTTTTTTTTTTTTTTTTTTGACAGACATGTGGTCCACCGATCTTTGTGAATTTAAGGATGTGGCTCACGGGCGTTAAAGGTTTAAGACCCCTTCTTTAAGGAGAGGTATTAACATGCTTTTTACAATAGGGATGAAAATGGGAAGAGGGTGTGTCCACACATATGGCGTACACCTGCTAGGCAGAAGGTACGATCCAACGAACCATAAATGATTTAATGAGCCATTCGCGGTTTCGCTATTACGACATGCATGGCTTAATCTTTGAGACAAGCATATGATTACTGGCAGGATCAACCAGTTAGCTTTTTTACGTTAATAGAACGTTCGAGCTGCAAGCAACTCGAAACAACCATTTCATAGCTCACACCTTGAAAATGCGCTGGCAGCCGCTGTCCAGACGGCTCCCTTTTTTATTTCATACGTACGGATTATTATTATCTCGTGCTTTCGGTAGCGGTTCAAACTCACTATGCCCTCCACGACATCTGCGCCGGGAGGTCAGCCTTCGTGGGCATCGAGAGGCTTTTTCTGCGTGGGACGCAGATTCAAAATGTCCCGTGTTTCAATTTGTGTTCTTACGGGTCTGGACGCCCAGCAACAGCACGGAGGCTAAGCTGGTCGGCCACATGTATAGACATTTTGACTTTTCCCCGCGGGTTCTTCGCCATCCGAGTTGTTGACCATGGAGGTAGGAAGTAAGATGGAGTCGCCCTAAACAGGTTTCTCCCGTACCCTGCTCTGAAGCACCGGCGATCCCTACGTGGTGACCAAATCATTGGGTCATTTACCATTGAGTTCTATGGGATTTGACGCGTTCAGATGTAAATATTTTGTAATTACGTCGTAAATATACATATAAATGTATATATTTTCTTTTTCTACAACATTTCAGAGTCCTAAGTATGTGAAAACAACATATTTTTAAACAACATTTCATTCTGAACGGAATGAAATGCTATACTTTTCACAGGACAGTTTTCTCAGAATGGTTTAATTTGAATGAAATATTTTCACAAGTTTTTGTTAATTACATTAGAAAAAAAATTAAGGTAATTCGATTTTATTCGGTTAAGGTACAAAAATTAAGATCAAAGTTTATTGTATTATTAATATTAAAATTATGCATTAATTCTTTTCTATTTATAGAGCTTCTTCCTAAAATACTTTCTTAAATATGACATGATTTTTTGGCTTCTGAAGCATCTTTTAAATCGAAAAATGCAAGTCAATTTATAATTAATGCTCTGTTCGGTTCATTTTAAATTAGAGAATTATTAGGAATTAGCGAAATACTTTAAATAAGTGTTTCGCTAATTCCTAATAATTAAATAGGTATTAAATAGTACTTGACTTTCTCTGAACATTTCTGAAAGGGAATAAAATGAGTTTTTTTTTTTTAAGTATTATTTAAAACTTGTAACTGAGTTATTATAAAATGTAAGGGGAATAATTCTTTTAATTATACTTATCAGATTTTTTTTTACCCTTCATTTCAACAATACATATTCCAAAACTCTTCATTACGTTCTTAAGTGCGCATCTCATAGCATTTGCTTTACAATACCTTTCAACAGATTGCTTTCCAATACGAACAATTCTTGCTTAAATAGTTTTATAACGTATTTGTCAACAGGATTTCAATTTATGTTTACAATTCAATATTAAGGTTATTATATATTTAGATAACATTTATAATCATTATAAATTAGATACATTTAATAATTAGATTTCTTCACAGTTGTTTATAAGTGAATAAATTCTTCATTTCAAATGCATTTATAAATAATTTAATGAATATTTAAGTATTCTGTCAAAGGCAGATACATGCTTTTTGCAAGCACATGCATAAATACCCATACATATTCCCTATTTTTCATTTCCGGCATGTGCAAATCTTTAATTTCTGTGCATTCACTATATTTTTCGTGTAAAGTAATTAATTTAGCATACACCCGAAAGTTTTACATAAAAAATATATATGAATATAATTTGAATGAAAAATATAAGTATTATTTTTAATACCCACTCAAAGGTCAGTTTTTCTTCAAAATTCTTCCACGATGGCATCTCTCTCTTTAGGCAGATAGCCCTCGCATGCGTTACTCTATTTAATCTGACCTATGTGCCTAATTACAAATATTTTAACGTACATAATTTTATATTTATAAAACGTGTAAGCCCAAAGTGATTCTTTTTCAGATATATAAAATTAAAACGATGGGTTTAAAATGAGCAGCAGTAAAGCCTCTCCTCTAAAAAATTTTGAAAGGTACATGTTACAATAATATATGGATGTGAAAAAAATTTGTTTTATTTAAAACATTTTGACGTTTGGAAAATAAAATAAAAGTAGCGAATACTCTATCAAGGGTATCGATAGACGTATACAATTTTAAATGTACCGTAAGGTATTTTTCATTCTTTAAGCATAACATTTTTCTTAAAATCTATATTTTTGTAGTGCAACAGCTTATAATTTTATAAAACAAATTCATAATCAAAATCGCTGTTGTTAGTTATCGAAAGATAACCAAGATGTGATTTTTGCGTAAATGTCACTAAACTATACAAATTGCTATTATCCATCCCACTATGAATGTTTCTTTCATGCGAAAGTGTCCCTTTTCCGATTTCTATGGAACTGTCGTGTGTCGAAATACTATCAGAATCTTGTCAAGCGAGCCTCTGAATGTAAACAAAGAACACCCCATCTGGTGACCCAAGCCTCAAAGCAGTGCTTCACTTTTAGCGCGGGTTGGCTCCTCCTCCCTTTCCTACTTCCATGTTGTTGACATTCGCAGTAGGATTAATCAAGGTTCAAGAAAACATCTGCCTTTAACTTTTCTAGTCAAAACTGATGACTCCTCTATCTAAATTATTCTGGCCCATTTCGGCGCAAAATTAGACCCTTTGAGTTTTTACCATTTTTCTCAGTGTGAAGGCACTTATTCATAAAGACTTTTATTATGATTTTGAAAATTTTTACCGTGTTTAACAATCCCCTCTTTTGATGATTAATTTAATTCTTTGATGATGTGGAGGTACAGGCGTTATTCTGCCTATGAACTCTGTAAATTGAACTTCCTTGATCCTTGATTTTTGACTGGAAGCTACTGTATCTATAGAATGTTGTAGAATATTCTTGTCTCTGTTATATGCTAGAAACTAAGTAAAAAGAAGAACCTTTTCCCTGTCGTAAACTGCACGGAAGGAATGAACAATTAGTGACATTCCAGTTCCGCACACATTTAAAGTGATGACACCCAGCAAAATCAAAGCAAAATCAAAACTATAATGAAGTTTGGAGCACTTCTCTTGATGAGGTGGATTCCTTTTATTGCAATATTATATGTTCGAGGAGCTTTAGCAGCAAAAGGGGTCTCCGTCACTAGCTTTTGGTCAAAGACCTGGGGCCACAATTTTCCCTTCAACAATGAGCCGGAATTGATTTTTAGAAATCATGCAGTATACCCGTTTTGACTTAAAATATCTCAAGATTAGATGGATTGAAAGATGATAAATCAGCACTAATATCAGATGTTTGCAATATTTTCGTAGAAAACTTTTATGTGTTATAAGACAGGAGAAAACATTACTGTAGATGAGCAGCCTTTTTCCGTCAGAGATACGCTGTAGATTTTTGCAATATACGCCAAATAAGCCAGATAAATTTGGCATCAAATTTTGGTTAGCTGCAGATGTGAGCTGAAGTACATAATCAACGCATTTCTGTATTTAGGAAAAGAAGATTCCAAATCAAATGTCCTTTAAGTGTTGGCAAAAATGCTGCTTTTCGGTTAGTAAAGCCTTACCTCAAGACAGGACGAAATATAACAAGTGATAGCTTTTTTACATCTCTAAAACTAGTAGAAAGTCTAAAAGAAAATGGTTTGAGCTATGTCGGAACAATCAACAGAGCGAAAAGAGAAGTTCCAAATTCCTTGAAGAGAACGAAAAAAGAATTATATTCAATGGCCTTCATGACACACATTCATGATATTCTTTGCTTCCTACCAATGCAAAAAACACAAAAATGTACTTTTTATTAGCACACTGCATTCTTTATTACAAGTTACTCAAACTCAGAAGGAAACACCTGAAATAATAAATTTCTACAATTCCACAAAATTTGGAGACAACGTTGGGAAGGAAAATACTCCGTGAAATCTGCATCAAGGCTTTGGCCAATGCATTTTTCTTTCAGTATTTATACCTAGCAGTGATCAATGCATGGCTAGTTTCTAAAGAGACAACAGGTTCTAATCTGAGCAAAAGATAAAATATTCTAAAATTAGTGAAGGAGCTAAGTGAAGAAATATATTACAAAAGAGCCAGACGTTATCGGTCCATGGATTATCTCAGAAGTTTCGAACAAACGAAAACGTTGCCAGATAAAGAAACGCAAAGACACTAAAATTAATACTGTTTGGGACAAATGTTCAAAACCTGTGTGTGGATTATGTACACCCCCCCCCCAAAAAAAAAAAAAGAACTACAGTATTCTGTGGGAAATGTTTCCAGAAGAAGTAGTATAATGTAAGTGTCATGGATATTTAATTTTTATTGTGATTTAATATTTTAGTAACCTGTAGGAACATTATGAAATTTAAATTAATTAAAATGTATGTCATTTAAAAGAAATTTCTTGCATTTCATTTAATATGGGCTGCCAAATCATAAAGTATCTACTCTGAAAATAAAAATAAAAATTTTCTTTGATGAGTACTATCAAATTAAGTAAATTTCATTTTATGTGACATTCTTGAAGCTAAATTTTATAAATCATTAATTAAAAATCATTGTATTAATCATGAAGCACTTTTAATTTCATATGAATCTCCCATACAAACTAAAAATAACATCACTGAAGTCTATGGGTTAGTTATAATCCACCCCGGTAATTCTAGGTATAATGCGGTAATTCTAGTGTTAAGGACGGCCGCCGCCTGATATTTTCCGTAGAATAACTAGTTGATTCTATACATATTATGTAAGATCTGATACATGGGGCCTTAAGAAACTAAAACTTTTTATAGAACCGCAGCATAAGTCTCTATAGAGCATATGCACATATCTCTATAGAATCATTTTACATAACCCTATAAAAGGTATTCCTGAAATTTTATAGAACTCTATAGATCTCTGATCTAGATTATAGAAATCTGGCTATAATTTTAAAGAATATATTTCTAAAGAAGTTTAACATTGGATTTATTTTCGTAAGGGCCTCCCTGATCAGCCTTATTGCTTTCACGTGGCTTACCTTTAAATTTCTAAAATTCATTAATAATTCCCTTTTGGCAACATATTTCATAAATTACTTTCTAATGTATTATTTATTTTTTAAAATTTCATTTTAGTGTGTAGGATGTACCTTTGAAGATGAGTTTTGGATGTGCTTGCAATCAATTCACGTTTCGATAAACTCATGATTTTGTTTGAAATGCATGAAAATATAAAGCAACAAATTTAGAATCATATGTGATTCAAGATTCCACTTTCCACCTGCGCATAATTTTAAAATTACTTCACAGCAGATTATCAGATTGTTAAGTATTATAAACAGCAGGCATTTAGCACGTATAAACTGGTGAATGTAGTGTAAACCGGTTGCACCTGAATCAACATCCACTTAAATTTTGACCCCATTTGTTAAGCATTTTTCTTTCATGCCTTTCTTGTTATTGAAGAATGATTTAAAGTTAATAGTTGTGTTTTCACTTCTAATGTCGTTCCTAAACGTCGGGGGCGTAGCTCAGATGGTAGAGCGCTCGCTTAGCATGCGAGAGGTACCGGGATCGATACCCGGCGCCTCCAAACATTTTGTTTTTCAATTTTCTTTCCGTTCTTGAATCTAGAGAAAAATTTCTAGAGGATATCTTAGTAAGGGAACTAGCCTCTTTCCAGAATGGCGATAACATCGCGTTGGGGTGGGTAAAATTTGGAGGTCCTATTGCTTTTAGTTTCAATTAACATTATCTTCACCACAATAAATAGACCCTGTTTATCAACGACAATCTTCAATATTATAAAAGTGCGTATTATAACGCCTCCTACGCTAAAGAGTCAAAGGTTATTTGACGTGGTCTTCTAATAAAGCTTTGCAACCAGTGTTGCTTTATTTAGTAGTGCAGTTAATAAAATATGATCCTATAAAATACGAACGATTGCAAAATTTAAAATTTTTGTACACAATCATTTGTGTCTAAAATAAACCTGAGTGGCTGCGTCAAAATGCTGTAATAGCATATAAGTTTCAAACTTCTATACATTTCTTTCTTTTTGAATTTCATTTAAGAAATTTAAAGAAAAAATTTTGCCTCAGTTTATAATACAGCTACAAATGAACAGGACAAAAAACTGTCCGCTTCTTACGGAATACATGTAAAAACAGTGATTGTTCTTATTGATAAGCTTCCAAAAGAGGTTTTCGAAATTTCAATTTCCGTTTCTGCTACAACAACGAATAAACGGAACAGAAAATGGTTCTTTTCCACTAATATGTGGAAATACTGCCGACCATGTGTTAATCATACGGCAAATGTGATGCCTGATATATCAGGAAGCAGAGGTCCAAGCGAAACAAAATTTTGTAGGGCTAGCACATGATTCGGTCCTTCGGTCGCAGGTATATAGCACGACACATTTCAGTGCTTTTAAAGCTACAGAAACCCTTATGAAATTTGTTGAAATGCAATATCAGTTTATACTGCAACAATTTCGACATTTTCCACATGGAGTAATATTTTCATTCATGTCTTTATGTTGATGGTACGCAAATTCGTCACTAACTATTTTACTACCAGTGAAATGTCCAAAACACAATAAGAATGACAATGATCTATCGTCTTTATGTTGATGGTAGCAAATTCGTCACTAACTATTTTACTACCAGTGAAATGTCCAAAACACAATTAGAATGATAATGATCTAAACATTATAAGTTAAACTACGAAGAAGATAGATGTTTCAGGTTTCGAATAGTTCAATTACCTGCGTAGGCTGCAGCAAATCCGAATTCAACAATTCTTTATTTAAGGTATCAGCAATGACTAAGAAAGCTTTTATAACTCCCTTTCACTATGAAGCTATGCCGGACGACTTCAACACGAGGTCTTTTTCTGCAGCCGAAAAGATCATAATTTCATGGCTTAATTAACTGTCAGCCATATATTTAACTGTACATAACTTTTTTTTATTACATAATTATTACTAAAATGGCGAGAAATAGCCATTTTAGGCTTTAGCCACTATTAAGGCCAGGAACGGTGGTCATTTTATTATGGAAGTACCTAACAGGTAACTACTATTACCTCTTCTGAAGGGACAAACAATTTACATCCATGTCTTCTTCGGGATTCGATCCCGGGCCCTTCGATATGTAGCCAGAGTCACTAACCATTCTCCTGTCTACTACTGTACTGTTTCTAGTATACAGACTTCAATTTATAGTTAAATAGTTGCTCTGTATTTTATTCGCTTCTAGTTGTAATTTATGTCTCAGACAATCTACTTTTGTATACAATTTTAAGATAATTCTTTATTGGCATTTGTATATTTTCTTTGTGCTAGTTCTGTGGATTGTGTATATACTGTTATGTTTAAAAAACAATCACGGAGAGTATTTGAAAAGCTATTTCATTTTAAATGTTACAAAAAATCCATCGTGTAAGTTGGCTGGTTTCGTTTATTGGATTACGGCAAAAGACACTTGAGCTATCCGTCTAAGGAGAGGTATGCGTTTGTGGAGGATTTGCAGTGGGAAAGAACCGGTGTGCAATTTATGTTAGACATGGAAAAAAACACGAAAATGCCCATGCATGGCAGACCGTTGCTGCGTACATCTATTGAAACACACATGATCCAGCATTTCTAACTTTCTTGGAAGCAGTGGGTTAGGTATAGCAAAGCACACAAGGACTACCTACGTAAGAGAAGGTTGCCTTTGGGGAGGACTTTCTAAAAATAATTGGTTCGTATTCATGAACGGAGACCACAAAAAGCGAAGAATGTAATCTGACCGTTCGTTTAAGTTCCAACCCGGCTTGAATTACCAGCATTCAGGGGGTCTTAACCACGTAGTTGTTGGTGGGCATTGGAAACACCTACAGAATGCCTCTTTGGATATCTATTACAGACTAGTTGTCGCGTCTTTTCGGATTACATTACTTATGCAAAATTTTCAGCCTCGTAGAACCATACTGATAACAATGAACAGTGGTGTGAGTGGTTGAGAAATCTTTAAAAAAATGTTGTTGGGAATATGACAGGAATATGTTTTTCAACAAAGGAACTCAAGCCTTTATTTCTGTTCAAATGCGATATTGCATCGAAGGCTAGGAAGATGCTTTTTACTCTGTTTTCGCTGCAATACGAATTTTGTTGTCGTGGATGATGTCCGTTAAACATGGCAAGTGTCACGGCCATAATGTTATTTTTTTTTTCTTGCGAAATTTTGAACTAAGCAGTATCATGCACTTGTCGAGACTTGCATAACCTGTAATTTCTACATGACGTATTTCCTCACGAGACGTGCTGATCATAAGGTATTTCATTTCGAACAATCAGAGTTTAAAAATTATTTTCTGATTCAGCAATAATAACAGTTCTTTCTTATGGGACAATGGTCTCCCCCCTTTTTTCCCTCCTGTCTTTGCAATTTTCACGCCTTGTGCCCAACGATTTTGTTGACGAAGCATATGATGCACATATACCCAGATTAGACTATTAAGCAAAGGCTTAACTTACAAATCAGAAAAATAAAATTACGTTGTAATATTAATTTTTAGACGGAAAGTAGAGTAAGTTGCCAACTTCACATTACAGCATATCTTTGGATGTGATACAGCGGCGACCGCTACATAAAAATGCCCTGTCATAAATATAACGGCACTTTTGAACAGCCATTAGGTATTTATCGGAGCAGAAAATGTGAAAACGCAGCAGCCCTTCCAGAGTTCGAGCTCTGAATCTTCCGTTCATTAGACAACATGCTAATTCTACCACGAACGCAGCATTGTATAAGCGACTAGGAATTTATTGTGTAGGAAACATGAGAAATCAACTGTTGCCTCGTCGGGCTTCGAGCTTCGGATTTGCCAATTGTTACACGGACTTGCTACCAATTACTCCATGAAAGCACGCAGTCAAGGTGTAAAAAATTTCTTACAGTTTTATGCAAGTCTGTAGCTTTCCGAAAACACGAAAATGTTTATAAAGACGCCTCAGCATAAAAGTATTCGCACACATAATGAAATTTAATTTTTAATTTGGAAAAAAACAGCCTTTATAAAAAGAGGACACAATTTTATGCCAGCGCACTTCCGTGCAACCAGGCTTCCATTTAGGTCTCTTAACTCTTTCGCATCGAAATCGCCCGTAGCGCCCGTTCATTCAGGCAACGGCAAACCGCCCGAACGCCTCGTTTATTTTCTACCTAGTTCTTTCCCCTCCACGTTCGTGTATGGCTCATTGGTTTCGCGAGTTGTTAAAAGACATGTCAGTCATTCATTTGAAGCAAATAAAGGAGAAATACGGAAAGCTATTGACGTTCGCAGGTGCAATCTGGCCCTAAGGTGAAACTGCGCACAATGGATGAATGGATGAAACCGCAAAAGGGGGAAAGGAAAACTATTCCAAGACAAATTCGTAAACACGGGCGTTTTCGATGTTTGTTGAAAACAGATTTGGTCGTCTCTCGATGCGAAAGAGTTAACCCGCGAGCACACGCACCGATCCGACGAACACGAGAACACGCGCCGGGTATGTCATACCCGAATAAAAAGTTTGTAATTAAAAATTTGCCAAAGAAAATTAATCGGTTTTTAAAAGAAATTAAAATGTAAAACCAAGTTAATACTTCATTTTAGACAAAATATGAAAGAATAAGGAGAGGTAAAATTACTTACTTACAATTTTTTGTACATTGTTTACAAAATGAGGTCATATGTTCCATACATATACTTTTGCTACAATTTTCACAAATGAATCTAGTCTTTCTATCTTTTTCTTGGGGCACTCTGTACACCTCTTGTAAGTAATTTTAGGTTTTTTTTGGGGGGGGGGGGTTCATTGTTAACATGTTCATCGGTGGTAAGTGTTTGTTTAGAATCAGGAACTACAGATGCTCGTCGTCGTTCATTTTGCACACTTTCTATTAGCTGCATCCCTAAGGCTTTGAGAAAAGTACGCCTGGTACGGTATTCCGTTGGTGGTTCCTTCTTTGATAGTAGAATTATTCTTGCATTAATGGCAGCCACGTTTAACACTGAAAAGAAAATCACCATAAGCCATCGACGTGCTACACTTGCTGTAGAATACGCAGCTGCCATCTCATCTACAACATCGACTTCTCCTTTTGTCATGTTATAGAATGTAATGATTTCAGGCTTTTTAGATTCCCCAGTAGATTCATCGATTTGATCCGCGGAATGCATTGTGGATAATAACAGGATCACACTCTTATTTTTTTCGGCACATAAGATACAAGTGTTGCTTCTTTCTGAAAACCGAAAATTGAAGAATATACTTCTCTTTCCTTTGCCAGAAATTCAGGTGGGATTTCTCTCTTATTTTTACGCATTGTACCTACTATCGTAATTTTCTTCTTTAGGAGATCTTGAGATAATTCATATCCCATATACCAATTATCAACTGTTAAATTTCGACTAGTGTTGTATAAGGGCCTTATTAAACGTTTGACAACTTCGCTTGCACCATTTTCAACTTGAAATGGCCCATTTGGTTGTTTATCAGCATAAATTTCCATACTCCAGGTATAAAATACCCTTGTGTCTACAAGAGCAAATATTTTTATGCCATACTTTGCTGGCTTGTTGGGCATATATTGTTTGAAGGAACAACGACCTCTGAATGATTCCAACTTCTCATCAATGCTCACATACTCCCCTACAGTATCAGCCTTTTGGCAATTTGTGACAAAATTTCCAAAAAATTCTCTGATCGGAGCTAATTTATCAATGTTTCTTCTACTGAAACGATCTCTAATGTCATCAAGACGGAGGCATCTTAAAAGAAAGAGGAATCGGTTCACTGACATTGTTTCCCGAAATATGTACATTCCCGTTCCGTCTGTTGCCCACAAATCTCTTACGTTCACATGGATGATTTATAAACTCCACATAAATACAGAAATCCAATTAAAGCTTTGATTTCCAATTCATTTGTTGATTTCGCATCCCGTTCACGAGTGAAATTTCCACGTAGTGAATCAATATAAATATTTGTATTGTCAACTACATGTTTTAACAAAGCTTCATCGATAAGCAGTGACCAGGAATCTAAAGGTGTTGAGACGTCTTTAGTATACTTCGTATTTCCAGGGAGTTTAGTTATAATATTTTTCGCGCCAATTCTAACATTAGTCCGGAATTTATTTTTGTTCCATTTTACTCCATTTTTTCCAACATAAAACTCATTGCTACATTCCAAAGTTTCATTTTTTGTTTCTGTATCTGAATCACTACTCTCTATGGATGAATCATGATTACTATTATATTCTTCGTCATCAACATCTTCATCGTCTTCACTAAATGAATCCTCATCAGAAGAAACTGTTTCAAGAAGATTTCTCAATCTTTTCATCTCTTCATCGTAAGGAATATACGGCGCCATGCTTACAACTCAAGAAAAACCTATACTAAAAGTTTGAAAACGAGAAGTGTGAAGCGACTCACTGAGAAACGCGAGTACACGCGCGGGTATGACATGCCCGAACAATGCTGTTCCTAAAAAACCGTTTAACTGTCACCTCAGGAATTTCCCCCATTTAAGTATGCGACCTTGAACTCAGCTACACCAAGTTTCGTCCTTTTATGAAAGAATGGGTGAGAAATATACAAAAAGAAAAATGCGCATGGGTATGACATACCCGTTGCGTGTGCTCGCGGGTTAATTCGCAACGCAAAACAAATGAAAAATTCCGTTTACATAGTTGTGGCCTGCGTCTTAACAAAGATGGTTTTGTTCAAGCTAGAAACTGATATGGGTAACGGTGTGAGCAATTTTAGGTTAATCTTTGAATTATGGTAATTTGGCGGTTTTTTGGCGAAAATTTAGCGACCAACCCTACTACAGCAACCTGCTAGTTTTTTTTTGGACGCCATTTTGTTTTCACAAAGTAAAGGCAATTTTTTTTTTTAACTCAACATTTTTTTCCAACAATCTGCTAGCCGAATTACGCTTATGCTAGAACTTTTATGGAACAAAAGTACTTAATCATGACGAAGATTAAGTGCGAAATTGGGAGAAAGTGCAGAATCGCCCACTGCTTGCCGCGTTTTTAAGAATTTCACATACACGGTATCATCCATGTACACGTCGACCTATTTTCACTTAAAAAAAACACCTCAGAATTGCACAAAAATGGCATTGCGCACACTCTTGACTTTATCCATTTACACTGCTAAAGTCCTACTGTCTTTTTCTGAAAATAAGACATCCTCAGAAAATAAGCCTTATCGTGATTTTCGGAACTTTTTGTAAAATAAGACATCCCCGGAAAATAATCCCTAGTTAAAATAATGTCACAAAAAGAATTCGTTAAAAAATGCTGTTGATTTATTAAGTATAAGTAATAATATGTTTAGCTTTCCTAATACTCGTATTTCAGAGAAATGTTTGAAACAAAATATTCCGAGAAATTAATTGTTTACCTCTACAATTCGTTTCAAATTAATTCTTGGAATTTATCTTAACCAGTTCACCGTTTGCCCCGAGAGAGATACGTTCACAGGAAAGGCATCGTCATCCGTTAGCGTCGGCAGACTCTTGTCGGGGTGAAATTTGGGCTGAACCGTAACCCCCGAGACACATACGACGCAGCGACCTTTCTCCACCCCCCACAGAATGAGTCGAAAATCAAAAGGGCTGATTGACGGGTTACTTATCTTCTCAGCGGTGTCGCATTAGGATCACAGAGGAGCTGTTTCAGGAAAGTAAAGGATGGGGACACTTTCTTCGAATAGCTACCCCCTCAAAATACCTTATGAAATCCACAACAGCTTTCTCCCTTTCTATTAACGAACAAAGGGATTTGAATGCCATCTTTTCAATTCTTAACGATTCAGTTCTTCTCTTTTGTTACAGGCCAACAAGAAAATAATAAAATAAAATTCAAGGACATTTCAAATACTAGCTAATGTCCTTATTTTTACTTTATATAAAGCTTTTTCTTGACAATTAAAAATTACATTTACATTGTAATAGATTGCTATAGATTTGGGGTTAGGTGCAGGAAGTGTAAGTGGGGTTGGGTGCAAAGGGAAAAATATCTGCTCTAAGGACTACACCAGTCTTTGTCTTTTATGTTGCCCCTTAGGGGGTCTTTATTCACCATCCTTCAGTGTGACAGGTACGCTGTTCAATCTGATTTGAACAGAACTTCTAAATAGGCTTTCACAGGTGGTGAAAGGGGGAAAGAAATACTCTGAGCCCAGTTTTAGACACAAAAAGTTTACCTTTGGATACGAAAAATGGCACGAAATTTTTGCAATTTTCCTTACGGCGAACTGGTTAAAAATACAACATAAGGCAGCAGTCTACATTGAGCGACAGTGCAGGTATACAACGTTCATTCATTTCAGTCTTGTAAGTCTGGTTATTTCCTCATACGTAATTTTATTTAAAAATAAAGTGAATAATTTTTTACCCCAGTTAAAATGAGTACAAAACGAAAGAGCTATTCCGTCGAGTACAAAAAGGGAAACGTGGAAGACTCCAGGGGTGTAAATCTTGTAGCACTCTGTAAAGAGAAGATGCTGAATCTCCGTATGGTTCGTAAATGGCGTGCAGACTACGATTACCTGTGTCAACTGGTGGACCAAGGAAATGAGAAAAAACGCAAAGTTGGATCAGGTCCGCAGCCGTTATTTTCTGAGTTGGATCTGGGAATGGATTGCAGGCAGGAGAGCAATGGCTGTGGTTGTGCGCAGGGCTGATGTTAAAAAATTTGCCCTTGAAACAGCAATTGAATTTGATATATCCACAGAAGAATTTAAAGCATCGTCACACTGGTTGGGCAACTTCCTTAAACGATATGAACTGTCTCTGAGGAAATCAACAACATTGTTTAAGCTGGAAGACAATGAAGTTGTTAAGCGTACACTTGCGTTTAAGCCTTTTGTTGATGGCATCGATTTTTCGAAATACCAACTCTCCAACATGATTGCTATGGATGAGACTGCGGTATTCCTAGGCCAAGGAGCTCAAACGACAGTTCACCACAAGGCTTCTTCGTCAATTTACGTTTCTTCAACCGGTTACGATAGTGCACATTTTACCTGTATTTTGGCGATTCGTCTAGATGGCAAGAAAGTATCGCCATTTTTAATCACTAAAGGTAAAAAGACCAGATTCAACGTGTTTCAGGAATTTATGTCATTGAAAGTGAAAAAGCCTGATGCACCCAAGCAGTTATAAGAAAGTGGGTTGATTTTATGCTGCCACTACTGTTGAGGGGTCAGAATACAGGTTTACTAGTTTGGGATTCAGCCAGTATTCATCGCGCTAAAGACATGAAAAACTTTCTTGCTGAGAGGAAGTTTGATCAAATAATGATTCCGGCAGGAATGATTAGTTACCTCCAGACACTTGATATTGCAACAAGCCATTCAAGGATCATTTGCGGATGGAAATCAATGAATATATTGAAAACAGAATGGTGAGAAATCATCGAGGTAATTTTGTAAAACCAGGCTTACAAGAAGTGAAATGGGTAAAAAATTCATGGGACAAAATAACTGATAGTGATGTTTCCAATGCACTACGAACAGACTACTTAGACAAGAAGTATTCATTTAACGATAGCTATATCGGAAGACATGAGAGATTCGGACCAATGATTCAACAAGAAATGGATTTAGAAGAAAATCAGAATATAATTCAGAATTTTATTTATGACGATGTTCCAGAAGAGGATGACATGACTGTAATTGAATAAATTTAAATTTCTGTATTCTGTGTAAAATAAATATTAAATAAAAATATATAAATATACTTTTATTTTTGCACTCCCCCTAAAATAAGCCCTAGCGCGTATATTTTGGACCAAAAAAGAAAGTAAGGCAGTGTCTTATTTTCGGAAAAAGACGGTAGCTAGTAAATCTTTATCGCCTTACCAAAATGACGCCAAACTACCTGTTACCATATTCCAAAGATTAGCCCAATTTTATGCCAAGGCATCCCTGTGATAATTCGTTTTTCGAACAATCTACTCCCTTACATAAAAGTGCCAGCACCGTTTTGATGAGACAACATTTTGAAGGCGTTCAAAGACGGATAACGGATGCTTCCGGGCCTTATTTATTTCCGATTGCGCATCTGCTATTTGTATTATTGACATAAAGTCCACAGCATTAGAATACTACGCCCTTTATCCTTATTCCTATACTTTCATATTCGTTGCAGAAGGTTAGCAAAGCACTTTTTCTTTACAAAGATGACTCATTAAAAGAGTTACTTCTAACACTTCTCACTCATGGAATTTCACGCTTTCATATTAACCACAGCAGCTGTTTCAACATTCAGAGAGAAACGTGATAAAATGATCGTTAATTTGACTTTATCCCACTTCATACCCAACATAACGACGGGGGCGTAGCTCAGATGGTAGAGCGCTCGCTTAGCATGCGAGAGGTACCGGGATCGATACCCGGCGCCTCCAGTTTTACATTTTTAACATTATAATTAAAAGTACAATTATTCTCATATTCAATCTTACTTTAATGACCACGCTCGCTAGCTTCAGAATAAATGTCTCCGTTTCTTCAGAGCATCATAAAGAAATGCAGTCCTTAAGGCCATCAATTTATTCCACGCAGCAAAACTAAAAATAACGTCACAAGCTGGTAATTTTTTTTTTTTTTCAATAAGCAGATTTTGCGTTACTACAGACATCCACTATATATCAAAAATCTACTATTTTCGATTCAATGACACATAAATCCATTTATAGGACGTGAATTCCTTTTATTCCATCTAATTCATTCAACTATTTAGCCGGGGAGATACCAGGTGCTTTAACTGATACCAAGTGTTGTGAAACCAAATATTATCGAATAAGGCATGAATGAAGATTATTAATCCTTTTTTGGTTCCGAAAAGCAATAAATTTTTCTTATTTCAACAAGAATGTTCCGTGTTCTTCTGTATAGCATGAAAATTTCTCCATGACATAAGGGCACAATAACCTTTTCCTGGAAGATGCCCACATATTTAAGGCTAAAAAGATTAAGTTTACTATGGGGGGTTTAAAATTTGCTACTTAATGCGGAGCAGGAAATGGCAGACCTTGTTGACTTGTTTTTCTGTTCATTGGACTAAACTGTTTGGACTTGCCTCGCCTTTGATCATGGAAATGATCGGCAGTTGCACTGAGAAGATTTTGAAATTTGAGGAAAAATTTCCAACCTACCACAGCGTGTGATTAAAGCAGAAAAAAAAAAAAAAAAAAAAAAAAAATTAATAGAATAGCTTGCCTTTAGCCGACAGTGTCATGATACGTCGCCAACAGAGCATAGAAGAAACCAGCGAAGCATTATTTCTTGCTTTAGTGTTTGCAAGTAGGCCCGTTCCCACTGGGGTTTATCTGAGCTAACGAACACAACTAACGTGCAGCAAGTTGAAAAATCTGAACTGTAGGCACAGCGGAGCTAGTCGACACAGGGAACTGACTCCGCTAGCTCAGATAAATTGCAATGGAAACGCCGAGTTCTAGCAGCTGGTCTCGCTTTCAGAGTGGCTGAGCGGAGTTTATGGCAGAGTGGCTAATTGCTGTCTATTCCTCAGAGGATGAATGGCAATTCCCAATGTCCCAAGAAGTTAGATTGGACAACGAGATGACCAGTTCCACCTAAGACATTTGTTTCGTCTGTTAATTTTCTCAATTTAAGTTGGTTTCAGTAGTAATATCATGTTTAATTAAAAACTGTTGTGCTTATTACAAATTAACAGATTCGAAGTCAGATAACTGCAAGTTTATTAAGAACTAAATATACAGAGTAAGTAAAATTTAGGCTCAAGCAATAACTAAAATTTATCTATGAAAAATTCTGGAATGTTATTTAACTGTGCTATCGCTTGTATAGCAAATTTCAATTAACACCTTTTCACTTTTCTAAAAAAGTCTGTTGAAATGTATAAAAAAGAAATTTGGAAGGGCTGTTTCGCTAGAGTCCATCAATTTCCAACAACTTCAAATTTGTTACATTATTAAAATAAAGCTTTTTATTAGAAACTAATATATACGAACTTAAGACATGTCACTTTGTGTTGCTGCTCGCGTTTTACACAAAAGGGCAGCTAATGGTTTTGATATATGTGTTCTGATGACATAAGAAGTTTCTGTTCTGATTTTTCGGAAATATACACCTACGCTACACTTGTCTACATACTTTTACGATTTATAAATATTTAATAACTTCTAATGCATTCGCGCATGTTGTTACGAAAAAATGTTGCTTACTGATTTTGATATTACGTAGAATTTTGCTAAATAAAACTTGACAACTTAATGTTCGTTGCACCCTTAATTTGACTCTCAAACGAATTGAAAGAAATCATGTTCTAGTTAAATCTGTTAAATGATCAGTTAAATTTATTTTTGGCCCACTTTAAAATCAGTGATTAATTCTTCTTCTTAGCAAATAAGTAATAATATTCATATTTATAAAAAATCTTTCTTCATAGGTCACCCAGATTTGTATTAAAATCTGAAAAGTCTCGGGGAAAAAGTGATAATTTTTTTAAAATTTTGATATATTTTAATATAAAAATTTAAAATTTATATTAAAAATATCAAAATTAATTTAGTAAAAAAAATAGAAAATTTATGATCGGAAAGTTAGGTAAAAATGCCGATTTGCTTTTAAAAAAGACATGTACTATTTTATCACATTTTTAGCATGTTTCTGAGTGCTAATGACAATGATATTAGGAAAAATAAAAGTTATTTATGCTATGAATTAGCTTATTTTTTCTCCTTTTCTAAATATTCAGCTAAAATTTACTTGTTCGGTTGAAAAAGATAATTAATTTTATATTTAACTCAAATATGAAAAAAAAAAAAAAAAAAAAAAAAAAAAATGCCAATTTAATAACGCATACATAAAAATAATTAAACAGACGTTACAAAGTTATTAAATTGAAATTATAATATAAAAGTAAATGTAATTCTAGTTTTTTCCGCGTAGAATTTAATTTTTTTCGCCTCCTATTTTGCACCGAAAAGTACATTAAAATTGGGAAATTTTTATGATTCTATTAATGCATGAGCAAAGTGAGGAAAAGAAAGCATTGTGAAGAATAACTTTTAATGTATGATATGTTTGCAATCTTAACTCTTATGAAATGAAAAAAAAAATTCAAGAAAAGTTTAACAAAAGAGCAGTCAATAATTAGCCATAATTTCTTATTGGTACATAACGCTACGCTACGCTACCAAATATTATCACTGCACTGTTCCACACAGGTGATTGAAATCATAAGTCAATACCATCACCAATGACTAATACATAGGCAGTCATTGGTTATCATGATTTAAGTCATGATTCATGTGACTACTTAATGTACGACCAACGGTGTATTTAGGTTTCATTTAATTTTAACAGCTTATCATTACTTTTCGTAACTTTATATGTAAAGCGCCAGCAACTACAGGCTATTGGTATTCTTCAGCTTCATTTTATTAAAAAAAATTTTACCCCAATCTGGTGATATGAGTTGGTCTCCAATGACTGCGAATTGGTAAGTCACTGGTGATAAACATTGGTGACTGAAAAAAATTGATGGGCACTGGTGAGCTTAACTTAATTGGGTAAATGAGTTTCCTCTTAAATTTAACTTCTGATTTTGAAAGAAATGTCATATTTTAACAACTCTGGCAAAAAGCTTTTCTCTTGATTGCCACAGTTTGGTCTTTACTGTAGTTTCCTATCAATATATGGAAAGAAATTGTGGACAATGTTTTGCAAAAATTTTCACCACTTCTAGAAACATGAAAGTTTTCAAACATGATCAAGAATAGAAAATAATTTATTTACATATATTTTGTTTCAGGCACATAAAATGACAACAGGATTTTCACTCAAGCTCTTATGCATTGCTTTAACATTCAACAGAAATGTTCTTAAGCTACAGAAAAGCAACAACGTGATGTGTACCCGAGACGTTTGCAGAGCCTCTAGCAGCAACGAAGTCCCACCTCAGAAATGAAGCAAAATAAGCGACATTATTTAATTACAAAGATTCAAATTCTAATTAATGTCCACACTGTTAATTCTAATTGATGCGCACACTCTAATTAATGTGGAAAGATGTGCAGCTCGTATGTAAAATGATTATGCAAATATCTCAATTAACACTAAAATACTTCTGAAAGGAGGAGGGCAGCGCGAAACACGTTAATTCAATTGGTTAACGCTTCCTTGAGGTCTTTAATGTTGGACTGGAAGTCCGTATATTTCACAATACTCTCACTATACAGTGGACATTTTTACAGTATACAGTTTCTATGTATTTTCCTGTCTCGTTTAGTGGTATTAAAAAATAAAATATTTATAGTATTACATTTTTGGGAGCCT
Source organism: Stegodyphus dumicola (assembly GCF_044657685.1). Classification (NCBI taxonomy): domain Eukaryota; kingdom Metazoa; phylum Arthropoda; class Arachnida; order Araneae; family Eresidae; genus Stegodyphus; species Stegodyphus dumicola. The sequence continues at coordinate 154,500,189 of NC_140774.1, read as the reverse complement.
GTTTATTTTCTTGCAATGTATCGTGTTAATGAGATTTGCATTTGTTTCTGATTTTTATGCATTAAAAAACAGCTTATAGTGGATTATTAACTTTCTGTACTTGTCATTTATTTCAAATATTTCGGCGCAACGAAAAGATTTCGAGCGCGCCGCTTAACGGCCGCCAGAGGGAACACAGAATTCTGAAAATAACAGGCAAACAGTAAGTGAAAAATCAATGAAAATTAGCCATGGAAATGCATAATTCAGAAAATGGTAATTGGCAACAGTAAGTAAGTAAGTAAAAAAAAAAAAAAAAAAAAAAAAAAAAAAAAAAAAAAAGAAAAAAGAAGAAGGGGGAGTTTTAGGAAAACAATAAATGATATAAACATAAAAGGAAAAACAACGGTTTAACGATGCTGAAGTGGACAAACAGTGAATGATAAGTGTCAATGGTGAGACGGGCGTTGTGTGGGTGTTTTGTCTTTTGGGTTTAGGTTTTTGTAAGTCTGGTATTTCTTTCTTTTTATGATGTGGATAATAAAACCTGAATGCATTTTGGCAATAAAATTTTCTATTGTAATACCAACACACATACCTTCAGTGTAATGCTAATTTAAAGGAGACTGAGTATATGGTACGGCGTTGGCACGAGTTTGAAAACAGACACCAACTTAAAAATGACCCGTTTTACTACTTATCATGGTAAAAGCGCAGAATAGGCTGCATCAACAAAGTTCAGTAGGCGGAGCTGTGTGACGTCCATAAATGGGTGGGACTAAGTTTGTGACGCCACAATGTAGTCTCCAGTCTCGCATTTACACTACGCGTACTTTCTATTTTCTCTTAAAAATAACAATAATAAATTGTTTATTATTGTAAATTAATATCAAATTCTTTACTTTTAATTTACATTTATAACATTTAAGCTTAGGCTTTACTGATATAAGTATAATAAATTGTTTATATTTGAAATTGCCATGATACAGTGAGCGAATTCTACCAATTATTAAAACGATAAACAACGTCGCAGTCTCTAATACTTGTAGAGATTCAATATTTTCAAAGATTTTTATTAAAGCATTTATACAAATAAAAAAAGATTTTTTAAAATTTAAATTCATATTGTGGAACATTTCAGTTTTATCATTTTTACAAATTACCTTCTTGCTACGTAACGACATAATTCCTTACATACCAATAATTAGACAATTTTCATTATTTCTAAAAATTTTAAACTTTACATTAATAAAAAAAGAAGAATATTTTTTATTGCATATGAACATCGTTACACAGCTTTCATATCAGTTTCTAAAATTCCTAAATCACGTCATATTCTGTGTAGGCATGCTAGAATTCTAGGCATAAATAAATAAAAAAATCTAATTTCTCAGAATGAAAGAAAATAATATAATAAAATAAATACTACAAACTTGGAACACTAAGCAATGCTTCACATACGCACACACACACGTATTATCAATGAACTCATATTATCACGTGCAATTACGATACCAAACACTACGTATTAAAATATGAGGTAAACGTTACTTAAAGGATTAAAGTTTACAGTTTTCCTACTGTTGAGTAGATCGTCGGGCTATCGATATATATCGTAAGTCGGAAAGCGTTATAAACATATCAAAACCAAAAAAATGAAAAATACAATTTAAATGAAAAATGATGTTTTAAATATAATTCACAATTAAAACAACAATACAAATTAAAAATACACAAACGATATGTTAAACATTGCACATAAATAAAGTTACATTACTGCTCGCCATAACACATAACCTCATTTTCTCTTATACACAACGATCAGTATTCGCTCGAAAAACATCAAAGAATTCCACAAACTCGGTGTCCATGTGCTCATCCACTTATTTTCACTTGAAGAAAAATCAGAGAATTGCTCAAACTCGGCATTGCGCACCACATTGACTTTGCCCATGTGCATATCGATCTATTTTCACTTAAAAAAAAAATCCCAGAAAAGCACAAACTCGGCATTGCGCGCCACATTGGCTTTGCCCATGTGCACATCGATCTACTTTCACTTACAAAAACATCCCAGAATTGCACAAACTCGGCATTGCGCACCACATTGGCTTTGCCCATGTGCATATCGATCTATTTTCACTTAAAAAAATTCCCAGAATTGCACAAACTCGGCATAGCGCACCACATTGGCTTTGCCCATGTGCACATCGATCTATTTTCACTTAAAAAAAATCCCAGAATTGCACAAACTCGGCATGGCGCACTACATTGGCTTCGCCCATGTGCACATCGATCTATTTTCACTTAAAAAACATCCCATAATTGCACAAACTCGGCATCGCGCACAACCTCGGCATTGCGTACCACATTGGCTTTGCCCATGTGCACATCGATCTATTTTCACTTAAAAAAATTCTAGAATTGCACAACCTTGGTATTGCGCACCACACTGGCTTTGCCCATGTGCACATCGATCTATTTTCTCTTAAAAAAATCCCAGAATTGCAGAAACTCGGCATCACGCACCACATTGGCTTTGCCCATACGGATGTCGATCTATTTTCACTTAAAAAATCCCAGAATTGGCATCGCGCACAATCTCGGCACTGCGCGCCACATTGGCTTTGCCCATGTGCACATCGATCTATTTTCACTTAAAAAAATCTCAGAATTGCACAAACTCGGCATCGCGCACAACCTCGGCATTGCGCAGCACATTGGCTTTGCCCATGTGCACATCGATCTATTTTTACTTATAAAATTAAACATTGAATAAATTCTTCATTGCTTATATACTCAGAAATCTGCTTTCACTTAAAGAAATCAGAGAATTGCAGAAACTCGCGCGTAACCAACTCCATTGGTTCCAGTTGCAAAAAAATGTGTCCAGAAAAATGATAGAAAACAAAAATAAAGTTGCCAGAATAAAGCAACTACCGAACATCCAAACTGCCATATTAGAAAAGCACCGAATATTTTACTTAAGTCAATAATAATAAATGAAACTTAACTTCAGTCCTCACCTTTTGCAGAATATATGGCTGTGATTTCACTGAGAAATATATGCATCAATTGGCTGGCGTCGGATTTCTAGTGTTTAATTCTCCAAATGTATTCTGCAAGATAGGAATCAAATTGTCTTTTTGCCTTACTAGAGCCACGGAAACTTCTTTTGATTGCCGCCCAAGTTCCCTCAATACTATTGGTATGCGCATCATTTCTGGATCTTTCAAACGCAAGCTATGATTGACTTTCAGGTGCGCATACCCTTCGAACTCGAGACAGTCGTACGCTTTCCAACAATCCGATATAACAATCGATCCTGGTAGAACATTCTCTTTAGTGATTTCTAGCAATGTTTCGACACCTCTGTTTTCAACAACTCTAAAGACGCATTTATCTGTCCCTCTCTCAACCAAACCAAAAACCCATCTTCCTTCGACTCTTTTCTCTCTATAATACTTTTGCTTGCCAAACTTGCTTTCGTCGATTTCGACAATCACGCCTTCCCCACCCAACATCACATTCTCCTTCAAACATAACTCCATGCATACTTCCCTACAGAAACTTTTCCAATCTGTCACCGTATTTTTAGCAATACGTAATTCCGTTCGTATAAAATCATTCCCGCACTTACCCAACCACATATAGGTAACTCGCGAAACATCACACATGCTCAATTTACTCTTCGCAAACCAGTTCTTTCGAACAGACGTTGAAATCCGATGCCTACATTCGCCTCCAGTAACTCGACACATCTACTCAAAACCGTCTATACGTTTTTTTCGCTCTACTAGTTTCATATTTGTTCCACAAATTGGACACTTATTCGATATTGCAATCAAACTTTTCTCCATACACCACTCAATAACGCTCTTTTTACCTCTTCGCTCCAACTGATAAAAAAAATCCAGATTCAGATACCCATCCATTCTGCTGTAAGCACCGATTTTGACACACTCATCAATAATCAAAACATTCTTTAAGCAAAAGAATTCTTTTCTGCATTTTCAGAAGTTACGGTTATAATTTTTAACTCATGCATTCAATATTTTCAATCGTTTGGTAATGATCGTTTTCAATCGTTTGATATCTTAATAATACATTTGTGAGAGATAATTCATTGCATTAAATGCTAACACTACCACACAACACACAAAAGTAGATTTATAATTAAAAAAATCTCGAACAGAACATTATAAACCTACCACTTCAACTCAGTTAAAATATAATTTAAGTTTTCTTTAAATACGAAGCTATAGCATACTTATAACTTGTTTTTAAGAAGAGGCGTAACCAATATTACGTCATAAAAAGGCGTGTCCAAGCATAAGAGAAGTAAACACAACATCGACTGATGCAGCCTATTCTGCGATTTAGCCCTTATCATAAATGTCGCGTTTACTGCTCATCATAATGTCGCCAAATCAAGTGTAACGTATACCATGATTAAACCGAAATATTTAAGAAGCTAACAAAGCTTAGAATTATCGCACTTTGGTTACATCTATAGTTAACGAGTCCTTCTTATTCCTTATTACAGTACGTTCTTAGTACCTCATTACAATCTTTCTTGAACCTCATATTTTTATCATTTATGGATGAATGTATAGCAATTTCCAGATTTCCGGCACATTTTTCCAGATTGAAAAGAAGGTGCTCTAAAATTCCGTAATTAAAATTTTTTACATGTCTTGGTCCATTCCGCAAAACGTACAAGTTTGCTGCTGTAGATCCTGTTTAACGTCCTCAAACAACACCACAAAGTTGCTATTCCATAATTTGCATCGCTCGCATCTATTTGTGCAACATTTATTATTTACTGCAAATTAAAGGAAAAATTTGTAAAATCACGACCTTGCTTTTTATTTCATTCCTTTGCATTCCATGTACAACAGAACCCACTTAAGAAGGCAAGGAATTGAAATTAGAAAACTCGGTGAATCTTCGGATTATGGTAACTTGGCGATTTTTTGGCGAAAATTTGGCGACCAACCCTGTTACAGCAACCTGCTAGTTTTTTTTGGGGGGGGGGACGCCATTTTGTTTTCACGAAGTAAAGGCAATTTTTTTTTTTAACTCAACATTTTTTCCAACAATCTGCTAGCCGAATTACGCTTATGCTAGAACTTTTCTGAAACAAAAGTGCTTAATCATGACGAAGATTAGGTGCGAAATTGGGAGAAAGTGCAGAATCGCCCACTGCTTCGCGCGTTTTTAAGAATTGCACATACGCAGTATCCATGTACACGTCGACCTATTTTCACTTAAAAAAACATCCCAGAATTGCACAAAAATGGCATTGCGCACACTCTTGACTTTATCCATGTACACATCGACCTATTTTCACTTAAAAAGTCAAAGAAAATTGACAAAAATCCAACTCTTCTTACTCTTGTAAAAAGCGCCAAACAAATAAGTGAGCGATTCTGCACTTTAGCAGCGAAATTGTTTCTAAGTGCTTATTAGCTAAAATCACGACCGGAATTTTCCGGAAAATGTCACATGACATGTCTCATTATCTCTCATTTCTCGGAGACAAAATAATCTGTGATTCGAACTGTGTACTTCTCAGATTATTGCTAAAGCCCTACCTAGTAACCTTTATAGCCTTACCAAAATGTCGCCAAACTACCTGTTACCATATTCCAAAGATTAGCCGAAAACTCTTTAATTGGGAATATTTTTTTCCCCCAAATTTTCTCTTTTCAGTTCATTATAATTTTATAAGCTTTAAATATAAGCTCATTTTAGCTAAAAAATTTCTTATGTGTTATTATTATTTTAGCTCTAGGATGTCTGAGCCGAAAGTTAAAGAGATGCATAAAATCTTAATCGAGATCCTTACATAAAAAAAGTCTATTTTTTACATTTATCATACAGGTCAGTGAAAGACACATTCTGTTTCATACATTTCAGCATCATTTTCATTCTTTGTAAATGATTTTTCTCCTTCATCTGTTGAACTAACTCTCTCTGTACTTTAATAAGCTTAATAATTTGTATATCTTCTTCATCTTCTTCGAGAGATTTTCTTTTACTCGTTTCAGATGTGGAGACGGGTCTGGATACGAGATTTTGATCAGTTTGTGGAGTAGGATAATTTGCACTTTTCTCCGACCTCACTACAAAAGAAATAAAATATCTTTTACATACTTATCAAGCATTATTTAATAATATACTGTTAGAAAAATGTGGTGCTTACATCCAAAATTTCTAACAAGACACAAAATACGAGCAATATAACTTTACAGAATATAAAGGGGTATGATACTGCAGCTGAAACATTTGCCCAATGCAACATGCCGAATTTCAAGCCAGATGTGCACTTTTGGTTAGTACGCTGAACGATTTCGGAAGCCATCAGCAGCAACAGAATTAAGAATTTAATTTTTCAGTCAGCACAGTTTAAATTACTATTCTACAGTCGAACGATATTAACGTTAAGACTCTAAACCTGAAACATCTAACGAATATAGCATACCAAATTTCAAGCCAACATATGCACTTCTAGTTGGGAGTCCTGAATGATTTCAGACGTTGTCAACAGCAAAAGAATGGTAAATTATCTAAAAAGCAATGTAATTTACTTACCATCTGAAATAACAATATCTTCTACAACTGTATCTTGCCTTTGTGCTATAAAAGATAAATAAAAAAAAAATTCCAATAATGTTTGTTAATTATCACTAATTTAATTAAAAGCGTCTACTAGTAAATTATTCTAAAATTTAAATAGATAAAATTTCACAACTGTTTTTTAAAAATCTATATAATTTCAGAAAATAATATTTATTTTAGACTTACTATGTCAAAAATACGAACTCCTGTAGAATTAAGTGTAGCGAATAAACAAATTTAATATGTTACATGATCAACTGAATCATTTTCCGGCACGGTTCAAAGCAAGCAACATTAATTAGTCATTAATTCAATTAACATTGCTGCATTTCATTTAAACTTATTTCCTCGAATTTCATCAGAGATATGTTTCTCATTCAATTAAGTGAGTTCTCACATCGCGGCAAAGAAAAAAATACATAAACTCAAAACATCTCATGCAAAATACAGAACTCAAACATGTGAAATACAGAAAAACATAAAACAACAAATACACTTAAAACAAATAAAAAAAATTCTGCAATTAAAATTAGAGTTTTTACGCAAAAACAAGAAATTCAGCCAGTCGGTAAGAAGGCAGATTTTTCGATGCACAAGACGTTTGTTGATTCCAGTACAATTAACAGTTGTCATATAATTGTAACAATGAGTTAAAGAAGATCATACCAGATATACGCAATATAGAACAAACATTATGATTCCATACTTGGCCATAAATGTGCCAGGAGAAAAACTATGAGTACAATTATATGTTAATCTACACAAGAACAGATAGCATAATATTGAGAGACATGCATTCATGACGTTGAACAAAAGATTACTTCAGATACAACTAAGCACGTGCTGTACACTTATGCTGCTGCTTTTGAATGACAAAAAAAAAAAAATGTCATAACGTTTATAAGAAATCAGATGTTACAATTACTAAAAGTACAATTGTATTATTTCGTAGGTAAGTCATTCCAAATATTCACTAATTCATATAAGCCAAAACAAAATTTGATTATGCACAGATTCAAACAAGAATATTTAGCAGTAAGATAGAACATAGTGTAAATATGAAAGTTCGCGCCAGTTATATATGAAGAGATAAACGAAGAAAGTCGATCGCTAAATTAAAGTAATTCTAAGCGCAATAGTCAACACTATATATTATTACACATTATTACATTTGTATTTAAAACCTAGTTATTAATGCAAATAAGAGATATACACAAAGATATACTATACTGGTTCAAATACATACAATATTACTTATTTCATATAAAACTTACTAAATATATTAAATTACACAAAACATATTACATATTGTTACATAATGTTTAATATAATTACATGTTACATATTATCATAGTAAATACAAAAGACAGATCATAACCTAATACATTTTAAAAACACAATACTTGTTAAAAATCAATACACATTATAAAAAGTTGCAGTATCAAACACCAGCAGTACACCAGATATTCATGGATAAGCATAATTCTAGTCAAACGATGTTTAAATTATTGAAATAAACAATATATAAGAAAAGATTCGAACAATTAGGTTATGCACAGAAACTCTGGTGAAGTCGAATAAAACTAAATAAGAGCAAGAACATGTATGCATTTTGTTAAACTTGTCGTTACATAAACAACATTCAGTAGTACCATAAATGTGCTATAATAATTTTCCACCATTAAAAAAAATAAATAAAAAAAAAGGTATGACCATGTCAGGACAGATTGTAAAAGAGGCAATCCGATTACAGATGAATTTCTCAACAAATCAAAGCATATGAGTTAGTTTTGTTTGTATTTTTGGTATGACTCTTTATTTAAAATAGGATAATTGTTTCCCCAGTGCTCATGGTGACTGCTTCTTCTATGGTGACTGCTTCTTTCGTCAAATGCTTAGTTTCAGTTTTTATGTACTTATTTGTAACTGTACTATGTGGTGTCGACACAGTATCTTGTCGATCATATGACGTGTTAATTCTATGCCATGCTGAATTTGAACCATCTGATGTTATATCGCGTCGACGATGCACCGTGTTTATCCTGCGACACGTTGACTATGTTGTATCAACGCTGTACAGTGCCAATCCTGTGGCATGTTTATCGTACTCCGTGTCGACGCTGCATCGCCTCTGGAGACCCTCTACTATACGCGACAGACGCGCTTAATAGAGAGTCTCCAATCCGTGGCCCGTCAAGTATTTTCAATAAATTAAAAAGGAAGCTGTCAATGCTATTGGCTCAAAATTTGTGCTTTCCTTTAATTTTTCCCTTCAGAGAAGTTGCCAGAAGTTTAACATTTATCTGACGTTAACGATCAATATAGTATAATAGGGGGACCGGAAAGTTATGTCGTTTCTGCGCAAGTCGACAACAACATGCTAAGGGCAGAAGTGGAAGCAAATCCATGTCAAACACTCTTAACCAACTTTGGTCGACCATCCAAGAACATTTAAAGCAGAATAGAAAAATAAGCAAAACAGCTGTTTGAGTCCCCCATAATCTATTCGAAAAGAACAAAGCCAACCTATCCATTAAATGCAAAGTATTGCTTCAACGGGCACCATACAGAACCGTTTTTTTTATCGTTTGTTTAGTGGAGACAAAAAAATAAGTCCTATATGATAATCCAAAACTCAAAAGGCAGTTTTAATAGGGGTTACAAAGGGTTTACTTCCCGAAAAGGAGCTTCTGGGTGTTTGCTGGAGTATTCGCGGAATTGTTCATTTTGAATTGCTGAAATCTGGACAAACTGTTAATGCAGACCTTTATTGTGAACAATTGGAAGGAGTGAACCAATCTTTAATCGAAAAATATCAATTGTCAACAGAAAAGGTGTCATTCTGCAACACGACAATGCAAGACCGCACTGTGCAAGACGAACACTGGAAAAAATTAATGAATTGGGATGGGAGAGTACTGCCATACTCACCCACGATACTCGGCTGATATCGCAGCATTGCATTTCCATTTATTCGAATCCCTACAGCATTTTCTTAGCGGCAAAAATTTGAAAATTTGGATGATGTCCAAAATGTTCTCTCGAGATATTTTACTCAAAAACCAATTGATTTTTATCGGTCCGGGATTGAAAATCTGCACATTAGATGGCAAAAGGTTGTTGATAACGAGGGTGATTATATTATTGATTAAAAATAAAAATTGTTAAAAATGTATTCGTTTGAATTTAATGTAAGAAAGCGACATTACTTTCCGGTCCCCCTATTATTAAGCACCGTACCGCGATGACCTTCTTGATTTGAAATCGGAGACTTCATCACTCTCCTTAAAATTAATTGCAATCTTGTAAAACTTTTTCTATTTTACAAATTTTCTGCCTATACTACTTATTCGACAGAGGTGTAACTTGCCGATCTTTAGGAATTTATTGATGTGGCGCTTGGGCTTGAAAGGTTAAAGCCCCTAATATACATTATCAATTTTATGAACGGAAACCAATTGAACTACTTCTGCTAAGCGATTTTAGCCATTCCACCACTGATGGGCTTAAATTCTACGCTAATTTCTTAAAGAAGATAAATTTCAGCATACTATGCGTCGACGTAAAGGTATTATAATAATAATTACATAATATATACATTTAGTTGGGCCATGGGCTTGTCCATATTTGCTAGGTCATTATAGTCATAATTGCAAATCTTAATGGCCGGGTTGTTAATTGTTTTTTATCTTTCATGAAAGCTTTTAGAAAGTTTATAATAATGTCAGCATCTATACCCAGTTCTTCATGAATTCTATTGTTGCGGATATACCACTCAGTGAAACTTCTTCCACTTTCTGGTATTCTGGTTCTTCCACTTTCTGGTAATTTGTTTGATGATGATGAACTTATAAGGTATTTCTCCCACTTCTCTAGCATGCTTTCGTGGTGTAGTGGTTCAGCACGCTGGGCCTTAGCAGACTCGGTCAAAAGCCTTAGCAATGTCTAGAAGCAGTCCTTCAGTGATCTTGCATGTTGCTATTCCCTCGGAGATGGTTTCTACTACTCGGTACAGTTGGTTAGGTATCGACAGCTGCTTCATGAAAACAAACTGGTGCGGTCTGATGATGTTACTGCTTTCTATGCAGTTGTTGATTCTCTTGAGTAGGATAGCTTCACAGATTTTACTGATGAAAGAGGTTTTCCGGGCTTGAGGATCGGAATGATCTTTGCAATCTTCCAAAGTTGAGGAAAGTATTGCCATTTCAGAATAAGGTTGCAAATTCTAGTAATAGTGAAAATGGTCTTGACTGTGAACTTTTTTATCACACAATTGGTGATGGAATCTATGGCAAGACTTTTCTTTTTCTTGATTCTTTTGATGTATGCATGGCCTTCTGACGGTAAGGCTGGAATGATTTTGTCAGTGGTTGGATTTGTTGGGAAGTTGGAGTGAAAGCTATGAACTAGATTTTCTGTTGTTGTGTCATGAACGTTGTTTGTGCGAAATTTAGATTCCAGATGCATAGCTAACAGTTCTGCTTTCTCAATTTCAGTTAGAAATTATTTTACGTTGTTCAAATATAATGTAAATATACTTTGCTATAATTAAAAATAGAAATCGCGTAAAAGTTTTATTTAAATTTAAAATATTTTATAAATATTTTGGGCCGAAATATGAATAGAATAATTACGAATGGGGAACGAAAGATCCGTATCAAAGGCGAAAACACCAAACCTCCCCTTCCATTAACATAAAAGACCACAAATTTCAAATGCCAGACGAAATGAGACTAAAGAATGCAGGACATACGTCAGTAAAATTCAAATCCCGGTGGTGTACATTTGTAACAACTTTAAGGAAGAAACCCTCATAGAACAAGATAAATGTGCGAAACGTGCAGTGTGGGTCTATGCATGTACCAAAAAGACAAAACATGTTTTGCACAAAAGTAAAAAAATTACATATAATGCAATTCTTAAATACATTTTAAATTCGTAGATTTCGTCATTTATTGGAAATGCGCAGGGAAGAAGGTTTCCCCCCATACTACCTCAGTAAGTTTCAAAGTCCTAGACGTGCGCTGGTTTCACAGTGCGACTGCCACACACAGATCAATAGGCAAGAGTTTCTAGAGTTTTTTTAGTTAAAACATTATAAAATAATATTGTGCTCATCAAAGGGTTAAAGTAAATTAATTAAAACAATTATTATTGGATATATCTAAATAATTTGCATAAGTACATAAAATATTCCAGTTTTCGTTTTCTAACAACGGGAAAGCAGTAATTTTCGTTATATATTTTTTAATTCGGGAATTTGAAATCCTGATAACTTAGTAATGACAAGCTATTCCAACATTTATCAGATAAAATACCTATTATTTGAAATAATTAATTCATCTATTCTTTCCTCTCTGTTCTACTAAATAAATAAATAAACAGAACCAAAATTACACAAGGAAAAAATGTTTTAAAAGGGTCTAAAATTTTTCCATTAATTTCGAACAGAAATTTAATTTGAAGTTCCTAACAAACTTGAACTTCTAAAATTGAATTTGCTAACTTCTTCACCACACTAATTGAAATTCATGAAATGTCTTATATTTAAACTGAACATCACTGAATTACTGCCGCTAACAATGAAGAATAGATTTTTTTTCCTACCGTGATTTTTAAGAAACTTCCAAGACCCGGCTTCTAAAATTCATCTCTGATATGGAAGGTAAACTGTGCTGCATATGTAATTTTAATATGCTTCTGAATTAGGTATTTTTTTCATTTTGTTTCCGAAATCGCAAGTCATGCGTTTTTTGGGTATAAAATAAAGACACCTACCTGGCACATTGCCATTTGAAGGAATTTTGAGGGCTCCACACTTTTGCCCAAAGCTCTGTCGGCTTCGCCCCTTACCCACAAGCATTGGCCGTTCTCACTTCATTATGGATAGAGATCGAACCCTAATCCATTGCCCTTGTCGCTTCGAATGTTCATAATTAAGAACTAAGGCCATGAATGCTTTACCCTTAAAGCCGAGGCCCCTCACTAAAGATCACAGAAAGAAGAATAAACGATCATGACAGTGATTTAGTAGGTCTAGGAAGACTTTCTGTACTTCGGATTTTTTTCTCTTTTTCAAACAAATTCTAACATTCGAAAATCGATAGGGAATTATGTAATTTAATTTCTAAAGAATGCAGTTACAGTAACAGCATAACAAATGAAAGGTAGTCATGATAAAACTATTGTCACAATATTATTCTTTTAAGAGAAACCAACAATAGTAATATTAACATCACAATATCTACCGGCAATTGAACCGGACACGTGGAGCAGTGTGCGACGTGCCCGGCTCAATTACCTTGTGAAAGCCCAGGGCCACGCAAGGTTAAGTCTTGACGGAGTTTCTAAGCGGGACAGCAGAGGAATGGAAGAGAACGGGTAGAACAAAAGATCTGGATTTCGAAAGATTGAACACATCAGCAATAGCTTACACCAGTAAGCTAGAATGTAAGTAACAGAAGAAGAATTCTAAGAACAGAAACCTTAATGTCAGAGCAACTTCCAGATTTGGGTAGCTTAACGAAGAATCTGCATAAAATAACACTTCAAGTAATATATGCAAGGGAAAAATTGACGAAATAATAATGTTAAAACGAATACATTGAATAAAAATAAAAATAATGCCGGCGGTACAATTTACCATAGCCCTCAGAGGAAAAAATTATGTACACAGGTATGCAAAAATTACGGACGAGTCTGAGAAATTAACAGTAAAAGCGAACAAGGCAGTAGAACGGATGGGAAAGACAATTATTAGCTAGACTTGGGTCCGGTACAGTACGGCATGTGCATATATGGCACATTACTTAGCGGAAGGAGTATCGGAAAAGGGGGACATAAGGGTGGTGGGCGTTCAGAAATTCAGTGAAGTCGAGTTGCTTATAGCGTGCGATATAGCCAACAGGCTATCCCGGAGATATCATTAGACTGACTTTATCTGAGGTCGCGTCATTGGAAAACTGAGAAAACAGAAAAAGGTGGAAATGTAACAAGTGTAACGGAGGAGTTCGAGATAGCTCACAACGTCGTTTCACGAACTTGCACAGCATTTCAAAAGATAGGAACAGCTATTAGGGCGTTCAGTAGTGGTCTTCTACGAGCAACAACGGTTGTGGACGACTGGTGCTATACTGGCGAGAAGACAGAGGCGCCAAACAGCCGGAGATATCGCAAGCCACATGCAAGAGACTACTCAAAGTCCGATATCAAGTTTTAACGTACCCCAGCACCTGCACAAATACCCTATACACTCAAGACCATTATACTGGCTGCCATTAACGCCTCCTCATCGGAAACGCCGGTTTCTGTGGTGTGGGGAACACAAGGATTGGAGTCAGGAGTGGAGTCGAGTGCTTTTTATGGATGAGAGCCAATTTAGTCAATCAAGCTATTCTTGGCGTACTCACATCTGGCAAGAGGAGACCATTTAAGGTTTGCTGGAGTTCTCCTTTGAGATGGTATTGGTTGGTAGCTATACTGACCTTCACATTTCAAAAGGAGTTTCTCTCACTGTTACCCGCTCTCTTGCCAGGTGTGCGTCTGTTTGGAAGTGCTATGGGTCTGGATATCCTCTTCATGGATGACATCGCTACACCTCATCGTATAGATGCTGTCGCAGAGCTCTTAAGATTGCAAATAATCAACACCTGCAAGGACTCCGGAACTAAATCGCATAGAAAACGCGCGGGATGTTCTCCTTAGACATTTGGCAGCACATGACCAGACGCCAGCCACGATTCCGCAGCTGAAATTGGCGTTAGAAGAAGAAAGGCTGATGATGCTTCAACAGCTCTTTCACAACCTAATCCTCAGCATAGACAGAAGTTATGATTTCTGCATCGCAGTCGGGGGGATCACATCATCTTCTAAAGACTGGATTTTCCTTGCCAGGTGCACGTCACATGGACGTTTCTGCTTTCTCTCCAGTTGTACTGGGAGCTTTCTTTTCAATAAAGTGTCTTTTTATCGTTCTGATCCCTTATTTGAAGGTTTTGTTCACTTGTCACCTATTTTCGGATTTTAGAGATATTAAGTTTGATTTGGGCTGATGGGGAACCCTTCTTCACGATTTTACATTCGAAAAGAACAGCTAGTCCTTAAATTTTGCACACCAGTGTACAGTCCAAAAAGGTGAAAATATGCGAAAATTAAAACTTTTTTCAGAAACTACGGCTAAAAAGTTAAAGTGGGCTCAGAAATAACCTCACTTTCAGAATTGGTTGTTATGAAAGTTTTCATCCTATTTTCACTAAAATGCATTACGTGACTATATGCTAAATATATTATCTATATTTTTGACTCTGTGGTGAAAGAAAATGAGTTTCAAACGAATATCTGGAAGGTTTTGCGTAACTGTTATTGATCTCAATAATAATAGATCACAGTTATGCAGGTCTAAATAAACAAATAGTTCACATAATTACAAATTACATACGAGAGAGATAACGGAAAAAAAAGTTCGTTTACCTGATTCAGTACTCGCCAGATAAATTACAGTCCCTTCCTTTGTCGAATTTGGAATAACGGGAGTTATCTATGTACATAAAAATAAATCAGATTAAGAAAAGTTTACACACTATAACTATATTATTAAACAAACAATAAAGGACCGTTTATATGACTGTCTGCGGACAACTGAAAAAGAAATAATGTAATAATAAAATACAGGGTGGTCATAAAATAACTTCCCTGATATATGAACCCTTCTCTTCAACCAATCGAAATAAAATTTCAGATATTGTTATTTGAAGTTTGTGCATTCAAGATTGTGACGATTTAAAACAACATAGCTCTCATGAGTACGGCTGAAAAAAAAGTGAAAAAATTTCGAAGTTTTTGAATGGCAACATCCCTTTTTTTTCTTGCGCAAACTGATCAGCTCATTGACAAACCATAAATGGCATTGAAATGATACATGTGTGACGAGAATTGCCGGCATAAAACATTTGCAAAGAAGAGGACTGTAAAGGACCAATGACAACAGACAGATGAGAAGCACTCGTTTACAGGGCTGACAAAGATCCTCCCGATGTGGCACTATCGCCTTTGGCCCGTCCACACTAGGACGCTCCCGACGTAGTTGACGTAACTTTTTTGACGCCGGCGTAAATTCGCAGGACGCAGAAGACGTAAAACTGAGTACGCTCCTGTTCAGCTTTTTCGCCCGCGACGAGCGCGTATAGCCAATAGCCGACCGAATTCTTATCACATGTCATAATCAGAAAACCTTCTTGCTTACCCGTTTCAATATGGCGTCAGAGCCACACAGAGATGAGTTTTTGCTTAGAAATACAACTGTATACAGCAATAAAATAATCAGCATTGTTCACGCCATCTTCAGATTTCTCAAACCGTACATATTAGTATACATTTAAAATTCACATTAAAGGGGAAAACTGTATACTTATAAAGCAATGATCCGACCACTATATCCATATGCTTCACCTATTTATAACCCCGTAAGTAATAGGAACCTAAATAAATTACAGTTTCTACGAAATCAAAGCTTCTGCCTTACAAAATTCTCCTTAATTATTATAAATATTGGCTATATCATGTGTAATAAAAAGCTCTATAAATATCCCAATATTAAATACACCAAAAACTAACTTCAGCTATATAATAACTTCTAAAATAAAGCAGTTGACTGTGAAAGAGTATTCAATAAAATACAATTACGAAATTTTGGAGGAAAGTTACAACTTGTGTCATACAGCAATCATTTATTGAAGTTTAATTAAATTACCTTTGCAGCGACTTCTACTTGTTACATTATTTTTCATGAACACTGTTTCACAGATAGCTGAGTGGTCAGCGCGCTGCTTTGGTAGCGGAGGAATGGTAAAGTGGCAAGTTCGAACCTCACTCGTAGACGGTATAATTCAGTTAGCTTTTCTTATTTTTGAAACGTGTTTCTTATATTTAATCATGAATCATTATATTCTTATTTTACCTATTATTATTGTTTTCATTTCTTATTTTATTCATTATTATTATTGTTTTTAATTTAGTTTAAAAATGTGCAGTGCAAATAGAAATCCTTATGTAAAAATATATCTGCATCTCTTTATCATATATCATCTATAAATTCTCTCTTTATTTTTACTTTATTGCATATTTTATCATGCACATAATTTCTCATAAACTGTCCAAAGTTTGAACCTCATTCTAAATTCAAAAATAAATAAAAAGAAAAACAAAAGACCAAGGGAGAGCGAGTTAAAAAAATATGAAGTTGGTTTTATTATATGATGGATGGTGTATATAAAGAGAATTAAGTAATTTAATTCTCTTTATATACTGTATTCCAAACCAATTTTATAAATCCTAATTTTCATACGATATAGAATCTGCAAGTCTGTCAAAGTGGTCGATACTCATCCTGAAGGAATTAAAAAACAAGTAATATACCCCCTCCCCCCCAAAAATTAAGTCAATTCCTACTTAGGTCCACAAAGAAAAGTTTAAAAATACAAAAATAAATAAATAAATAAAAATACAAACATAATTTTTTTAAATTAAAAATTAAAAAAATTTTAATATGTGAAAAAGCTGTATTAACATCAAGTGTCATTCACTGCAAGTTTAAAAAATTGTATTTGAACTTGAGTGGATGAATAAAAAGCATTTTACGTACTGAAAATTTGAACAAGATGTAGGGAGAGTGTGAGCTAATAGTAGGAATTTAATAATTCCAGATATTCCTTTCGCAAACAAGGCAGTAAAAAAAAAAAAAAAAAAAAAAAAAAAAATCTCTTTGAACAGATCGCTCTAAATAAATCTTTCGGACCCATTCTTGCCATTTTTTGCGGTTTTGCCTCTGCTTAATAATTGCACATAATAGTAAAGGTTCAGCTGTAAAAAAAAAAAAAAATCATCTGATTCGGACAACTTGCCACAAACATACAGAACAGCGAAGTAATAAGATACAGCTCTGTTGACGCTAGATTACAGCGTCACGTGATTTTTGTGCAAAATAATTCTATTGGTTAAACGCACTTTTCGCAAGCGTACTCGTTTGAACGCTTTTACGCTGGTAACGTAAAAGCGCGTTCGTCAGCTACGTTTCGAGCGTACTCGTGTGGACGGGCCTTTACACGAAACTAAAGTGATTATGTTGTGCGACATCGTAAGCACATTCGTTCTCGGCCGTACTCCTTCAAAGAGGTCACTTCCATATTTATGAAAACGTGTTCCATCACAAGTGCTTGGTATCATCCAACAATGTTGCAGAATTATGCAATTCCAAAACTGCAGGAGTGAAATATTGTTAATGACATTGTATAGATGGCAAATGGTGCTTCTCCAGATGTATTCGGCAAGTGCTGTAACAGATAAAAGAGTCTTCTACCGTAACACTGCAGTTTTGTGGCCTCAGCGAAACCCCAGACCACATTTCGATGGATTTCCGATTCTGGGGTTATCTGAAATCTAAGATACGCACGACAACTCCATGAAAATCACGCTGAAAGCTTATAATTCCATTAATTTTTTCCCCTCCATCTCCTCTCTTGTATTGTCGTTGGGTGCTTTACAATGCTCTTTGCAAATGTTTTACACCGACAATTTTCATAATATATGTGTGGTTCCAACGCCATTTATGTTTTTTCAATGCGCTGATCTATTTGTGCAGGAAAGAGTTGGATGTTGCCATTCAAAAATTTCAAAATTTTTTCACTGTAACCGTAACATGTCTTTTTAGCCCTAAGGGCGTTTATAGCCCCGAAGGGCTATTAATTTCGTTTTAGCATTTTGCGTTGATTCACTATAAATGGCGAATCACTTTTTAAATTGTTGCCACCCAATATTATCGCCCTGTATTATATTTAAAGAAATTAAATAAAGAAGACTTTGCATAAATGAATGTATGTTTTTCGCGCTGAGATAAAACAACGATACCTAGAGCCATCGAATTTTGAATAATGTACGTCTCCACGCGAATATGGGCATCTGGAAGTCCAAATTTGAATTTGGAATTTGATTTATTATCTATTTCATATTTTGTAAAGCATTTATGGATTTTTGATTAAGAAACTCAACGATTTCAAACTTAACAATGGCAACACTGCACGAAAAAAAGAAAAACCAAAAAACATACACAATTTTATCGCCAATGCGCGAGACTGTGTATCAGAAATTCTACGGATACGTTTAGAAATTATTTTGTGATATTGCTGTTGAATTGAATTTTACGGTTCAAGTGAGAAGAACATGGCATTTAATAAATAAAGATAACACAGAAAAGGTTTAAAAAATGCCCCTTTGGGCGTAATATGAAATCTGAAAGCTTTCAGATATTTTGGGGAGTGGGCTTGTAATAAAGTGTTCTTTTATTTATTTATGCATTACTAATATCAGAAAATTAATTTCGATTGGTTAGGCGGATAGGCTGCTAGTGGTTCATATAACAGGGAAGTTTATTATGAATCCTCGTATACTTTTGGCACTTGCGATTGCAATAAAAAAGAGATGTTACAGCAGTCCCATATACAAAATTTTAATGTTCTACCGCTTATGCGAAATATAACGTACAGATGGCACGAAAAACATCCATTTACAACACGTTTTAGAAGAGTCCTGTATTGGGTCCGTACGTAGAGATGTCAGGCAAAAACATTACGGATTCGGGGACGGTCAAAATGGATATTTCCGTTGATATCTCATAAGCGGAATTTTTGATCATTAACTATACTTCGTACGAGGAAGTAATAAGAAACAGCATAATTTTATTTCAGTTACTTATCTTAAATATGCATAGCGTCAAATAAAGTCCTCACCCGGCCTTTATTTTCGCATTTCGGCTTTTTTTTTCGTTGATCCAATTATAATAATATTTTAAATGTTGAAACTATTTATATTTTAGTATTTTCAAATTAAAAAAAAATATTTTATAAAAATTACGATATTTAACATTTTATACAATCCCCATGATCCCTAGACAAGTTATTTCTCACGCTATCTTAGCATGCTTTCGTGGTGTAATGGTCACCACGCTCGGCGCGTATTCGAGAGGTCCGTGGTTCGAGTCCCGGCGAGGGCGTTGCTTATTTCTCATCTCTTCTGCTTCAAAATGACCTCATGCTCTACACCTATACTTACATTCAGAAAAATATACACGCATTAAAAAATTAAAACACAAAGGGTTGGCTCTGGTACGACAAAAATTGACCGAGATATTTAATTTCAAAATTTGATATTTCATGTCATTTATTGTTAAACGAATAAGAATAATTCGAGGTTCTTTTTTTTGCTCTTTAAATGCCATTCAATGATATTCATTTTTTATTTACTTGTATTACTATATCATTATATTTACATTATTATTACTATATTACTAGAATTAACTATATTATTAGCTCAGAAGGGTTATTCTGGTCTTGAAACGGCATTTTGCGTCGATTGTTCATTATAAACGGCGTATAACTTTTTAAATTGTTGCCATAAAATACTATCGCCCTGTATTATATTTAAGGAATGAAAGGTAACATACAAAACGTTAAAAAAAAGTCCCTTCGGACGTAATACAACATCTGAAAGTTTTCAGAATTTTTTGTTTTTAATTTATAACTTTGTTACAATAGATGACGAAAGATTTTTCAATTTTCACACACGTTTGTTATTTCCGAACGCTAAAAAATACGTTCTTAGTATGTTCAGATATTACATCACGCCCAAAGGTGCGTTTTTTAACGTTTTGTGTGTTACCTTTATTTGTTAAATATTGTTCATCACTCAAACCACGTGAAATTCAATTCAACAGCAATATCATAAAATATTGAAAAACAGCATATCTTTAGAATTTCCGATACACAGTCTCGCGCGCTGGAGATAAAAAAGGCTTTCCCTCCGCTTTGAAATCATTGAGTTTGTTAATCAAAAATTCGTTTCAGTTTTTCAAAATGTGAAATAGATAATAAAACAAATTCGAAATTCAAAATTCGGGCCTCCATGTACCCGTGTTCGAGTGGATGATTACGTTATTCAAAATTGGATGGCTCTCGGTACCGTCGTTTTTTCACAATGCGTGAAACGTACACACATTCACGCAGATTCTTCATTATTTAATTTCTTTAAATATTATACAGGGCGATAATATTTGGTGGCAACAATTTAAAAAGTGATAGGCCGTTTATAGAGAACCAACGCAAAATGCCGTTTCTGGGCTAAAGCTCTATCGGGAATCATACATAAAATTCAATTAACTAAAATATTCTTGGTTTCTTAATCATGCGAATACTGTTACAAATTGGCTACGTGCCAATACTGAAGCTTTGCAGTGTTTTCTAGCATACTAATTCTGTAAGATTCGGTGAATAAAACCTCCTTTTCGAAAAAAAATCTGATTAATACTTTTCAAGTATTTGGAAAGAAATGCTCGTCACTTAGTTAATCAACAGAAGACAGCTTTTTCTAAACTGATATTTTATTTTCAGTTGGGTACAATTTCAAACAATTTGCTCTTCATTTTCTGTACGGCCCTTGAAATATATCGGTCGATCAATTATTTTTCTTACAGGAGTAGAATATATTTTGTGCCTTAATTTTTAAACTGAGTATAGATCTTCCTAAATGCAGGCGAACGCATAAAAAGTTAAGTTTCGTAAATTTACAAAAGTGATTTTTTTTAAAGTTACTTTTAATTAAGAAAAATGCTGAAATATGAATACTTACAATTTTTGAAACATTTTCTATATGTGTATGACCAACGGTTGCTAAAATAAAAAGGTAGGTAAAAACTCCCTCCCCCTCCATAAAATTTTAAATTCTCATTTTTTTTTTTTTTTTTTTAAAGTTCTGTTGTGCTATAAGCACCGCAATACTAAGCAACGTATCGCAAAGAGCAGACAGCAAACATGCTACAGATAGCTTACCAAATGACATACGAATAAAGCATTTTTAACCAGTAAATCTGCCGGGTCAGCAGACACCTTTCCCAATTATAGCCCTACAATTTTATGTAGACCTTCTTCTACCCTTCAAACAACCCCCTTTTTTATTTTAAAAATGATCCTTTATTGGAGAAAGTACATTTGCAATAATATGCTTTTCTCAAAAACGTAATGTTATGTTTAAATTTGTTTTGTTATAATTTTACTTTACAATGGGAATTTTTTTAACAAAAAAAGTAATTATGAAATGTAATAATGCACCTATAAAGTTTGAAAAATTGCCTACGCTATACAACAAAATATAGAAAGGATAAATAAATAAATAAATATTAATACACAAATAAGAAATAACCAAAAATATACTATAAAAATTAACTTTGATCATTTCAGAATTTTAGTTAATCCATATTTTTTAAAAGCTATCGGGCCTTACTTATTTACTTAATTCTTTTTAATTTTGTTTTTTAAATTTTATTTGCTTGTACTAAATTATATATTTAAAAAAAATTAATCTAATTTATTTTAACTATTTACTAACTTATGTTGAGAGATTAAAATAAATTTCGCCGTATTTTACTGGGTGCACTCCAACTGCGCGAATCAAACTTTCTTCCTCCCCTCCCCCCTGTCTGGGAATACTCCAACTGGGCGAATCAAACTTTCTTCCCCCGAGGAACTACAGGGTTACAATTTTACTTTTCGAAGCCATTTGTAGCCAAGACGAAAATAAAAATAAAGAAATAGAATTACATATCACAAGAACAAATAAAGAATATCTAACAAGAGTATTATAATAATTTCATAAATTAAATAATTATAAAGCATGCCAATTATATTTCTTTATAAATTATATCAATAATAGTCACGATGTCTGAACTAGACTGGAAAATTTAATTTAGCTCACTGGCGGGCAAAAGATTATTCGGTAGCAAAGTGTGTTGAAATTTTTTTGGTTAATTAAAGTAATCATGTAAATGTTTTCAGAAATTAATAGTTAGATTAAAAAAAACTTTGCATGAAATCTATTATAACATCATTATTATGCATTTGGAACACTGACGTATAAATTTTAAATAAATTTAAATTATTATACTAAGAAGATTGTTCTAAAATTTATCTAGAAGAAAAGAATTAGAAAAACAGTACTGCAAATTAATAGCTATAATTCTCACTGCTGTTCATTATGCAGATAGCTCTCGTAAATGTCATATTTAAGAAAACTATCTTCACTTCTATTCTTACGTAACTTACATTGCATTGCTCTTAATTTAAGCATTGAAAAGATAGCCAAACTTGGCAAATACCAGTTGCACCACAAAATGAAATTTATATGGTTAGCTGAATCTTATTACAGAAAATTTGCAAAGTTTAAAATTTCTTAAATAAAAAACAGTAATTACTATGTCAAATTTAAAATACTTTCTCAAATTTAATAATTAAATTACACTGAACAATCAGCCTAAAAATTACTCTGTAACAATCAACCTAAAAAAGAAATAGTAAATCTTAAAAATTCAAAACGGTTATTTTTAAGAGCAGAGTTTCAGTGCAAAATTTCACTTACTTCATTGGATACCACGTGTTCCCTCTCAAGTCTGCTTTCCAGTGTTTTCAGATTTCGAAGCACTGATAACACCCTTTTCTCAACCTCTGACAACTTTTGCCCGCCTTCTTTGTTTGGCTCTTTTTCAATAGCTTCGGCTTTTTTTTTAGTTCTACATTTTAGATCAATCCACTTTCTTTTTATGTCTGATCCAGAACGTTTTACTCCAAGTCGCAAACTGCTAATTTCAGCGGCTACTTGATCCCATGCTTTATCGATATCAGCTAAAGTCTTGCAAGTTCCACCAAGATTACTAATAGCCAACTCTGGCTTGTTCTCAATGCATGATAACAGCGTCATAACTTCTAGAGGATTATAATTCTCAGCTCTTTTGCAACCCATTTGAAGCAAAATGTTAATATTATAAACAAAACGTACACTTAAACAACTGAAGATAGAATATACAACATCATAAAGCACCTAGTGTAATCCAACAATACGTTATTTTATGACAGAAGAATGCTTTTGAAGTTATTGCTGTTATGCAGTTAAAACAGAACAAATAACAGTTAGTGGAATTTCTTTAACGAATCTTTAAACACATACCCAACACAGGATCACTGTTAGTCAATTTAACATAAGCTTCAGTCCTTCCGGATGAGTTGCGATTGTTATTAGGTGATAGATGTGAAAGACGTAGTAACAGTTGCTACAAAAGTAATCGCAAATGCTGCATTTCCAACGTTTTACCTTGCGATCGCAAGAGTTGGGCAAAATAAGTCTCTTCAGACTTATCTATGTTACAGCTCTATACTGTGGCGTCATCTGGTGGAAACAGGCGACATGAATAGAAACTTGAAAAGTTTTTTTGGCCCAACCGCTCGCTATTACGAATCAGGAGCTGTCACCTGACGATTTTCTTCTCTTTGGTGACAAAACATTTCATAACCGTTCAACAAGCCGTCACGATGTGGCTTCATAGACTTAATGCTGATTTCTTCTTGATTGCATCGAAACTTTGCCGAAAATAAATACTTGAATAAACCTGGGAACTATATTCAAAAGAAACGTTTATCTATACCATCTATCACCTAATAACAATCGTTACCGCATTTATCTGCCTATAGAGTAAAGTTTATCTTTCTTACCTTATTTTTTAAATTACTTTAGGGAATATTTAATACAGTCTCGAAATTAAAATTTTCTTAAGCTAGTATTTATAAATAAATGCCGTTGTCAAGAATATGTTGGAAATATTTACAATTAGTTATCGTTATTCAATTTTTAAATTCACCGCAAATTAATATTTACTTAATTTTTATTTAATTTTTTTGCAAGAAACCAATTTTTAGGTAGCACTTTTATATTATTAAAATTTTTCGGTCCGAGGAAGTGGATTATAATTTATTTCTAGTTTAAATACAATTATTAAGACGCTTAATATAAGTTTAAATACAATTATTAAGACGCTTTTGCACTTAATATCTATTGTTTACTAAATTATATACATAATTTTTTACATTTAAAACTGAAGTATATACAAACAAAGTAACATTCAAAGAAATGTCATTTACTTAGATATTTTTGTGGGGTTATATATTCCAGCATTTAATTTTTAAATATTATGAATGCAAATACTAAATATCAGATAGTCTATTATAGGTTAATTTTAGCAATAAATTTTTCAAGAAAATGTTTTCTTAAATTTAAAGATGATTTTGAAATGCCTTTCTTATTTCGACTTTTTGCAATGTGGTCCTTACATCCATAAATCATAATTTATTATAATGCTGTACTGTTTTTAGACATCATATTGATTGCACACATTATGATATCTGAAAGCACAGAAATTTGCTTTTTGAATGCCACAGTCATCAAATTTAATATGTATATGTGTATGCATGCATTTTACAAGGACATCTATATTTGATCGTTATATCTCATTATTAAAAAATTATGAATCTCAAACTAGGATTTATGTTCTGTAAATTTTATGTAAATTATTCAGTATTAAAATAAAAATTCCTGAATGTTAAAATAAAAATTTCGTAATTGAAAAGCTTTAATTAATATATGCACATTATAAAAAACTAAAATAACCGATATGAAAGTCTTCTTTAGAGATTAGTGAAGATGGTTCCAAGACCCTCAGGTACAACCCAGTTGGGCTCTTTCCGTCAAAACTAGAATAAGAAATCCCCAGATACTTAGGAACCCTCTTTAAGATGATCACGAGATGTCTCATACGATTTTGTCCGCTGTGAAGGTAAATTCTGTTAGAGTTTTCATGTTTCAATATCAATTTAAATTTATGCTCTCATAAACGGAAATCGCTGTTACACATGGTCATCTTACGGAGGACGCCTTGAGAGGTTCATTATAATCCAGTTCACACATATAATATTTACCTTTTCAGACATATAATATTAATGATCCCATTTATGGCGACCACTGCAAAAGTATTTCTGAGAACATGCAGACATAACCGTGTAGAACATAACTTAGCGAAGATAGCTTTTTCTACAAGATAGAATCATCTGGGAACGTTGAATGGTCATCTTAGATAGGGATTACAGTACTTTTAATTACTTTTAAACTGATAATTACGTACATTAAACGAGCTAAATACTAGCAATACCAGACTAGTTAAAATCAAAGTGCATTTATAATTCACCCCTGTTCTCTTTCCGGGGACATGAAGATGCAACGAAGGCATAAAATTTTTGAGCAACATGAAATTTACGTGGTTCTTCTTTATGTGTAACTTAGAAACCGAAACGAAGCGGTAAAATCGCTGAATGCTATTAGTTTGACCCGCGTTCAAATCCAGACGAACGGGCTGGATGCACGAGAATCACATGTAATGTAGATACGAAACAGTTTTCTTTGAGGAGTTCTCCACGAAGGCAGTCCTCTTTTTAGTCAGACTGTCCTAATGTTCTTTGTTATAATCTAAATAATCCAATCCTTAGACAGTCCTTCACAAAAATAAATCCCTCCACATGCCCCTAGAGTACCTTGCCATAATTAAATATTTCCAATATAATCCAATCTTTATTCTAGCAATATTATCACACTGTTGCATGAGATTTAAATTTATATTTAATTATTATTATTTCCTTCATGCATGTACTTCCTTCTCTAATACAATCATGGTTTCGTAACGGTTTTTGAAGTTGTAAAAAGTACCTTCGCACATATTAAAATTATTTAAATATTGTTAAAAAAAAACCTCATAAAATTAAGATAATTTTTGAAAATTTGGATTAGTCTGAAATTCAAGAATTTATCAGATGTTTGCGGAATCTCAGGAAGTCTCTTAAAATTCGCGATAATTAGTGTGGAAATTCGTATTACGATAAAATTAGTATATCCATCAAAAACTAAAAATTTTGAAGTTAAAAATCCCGGCCAACTGTTGTCGAATGGTCAAACTTTTTATAATTTCTCATAACAAGTCTAAAACTTTCTTAACTATAGGAACCAGGTTACCGCATTAGAAGTTAGATTTCGTTAATTGTCCAAAATTAAAATTTTTTTTGACATTGCCCACTATTTGAATATTTTCGTCATTTAAAAGCACTTCTGTAATTGGAACTACATGATTACGACCGACGATTGAAAAAATAAACGCCGGGTAAGGGTGTGGGTGTGTGTGTATGTATATGTAAAAGGAAGTAGAAAATATATCATGTAACGAAGGTAAAAAGTAATTTTCATTGTAATTTTATTCATAAAATCAGATCTGCTTCATATTATTTCAAGAAACAAACAAAAAAAAAAAAAAAAAAAAAAAATTGTTTTATTAATTACGTAATTGTTTTACTTATTTAAGACCGTAATTACTCGGTAGAAATGCTTCTTAACACTACTGTTCTTAGTTCGACGAATGCGCAGTTACAATTGAACCGTAATATTTAATTATGGAATTCATTAAAATTTGTTTTTCTGTCTAGAACTGTTCAGCTTTTGATAGCTCATCGTGAACTAGACCGCGACGAAGGGAAATATTTTGTTATAGAAATTTATATTATTTTGTTATATTTGTACGATCAGAGCTTCTTAAAGGATTTAGTTTATTTCATTTTGGTATTATTATACTTTACAGAACAAAACTTTTTTTTTTATTTTGGTATTATTATACTTTACACCAGTTTAACATAAACTGGTGTTGCTAACTTTACTTTACATGCAAGGTGCATGGGTATGAAAAAAAAATTCATTTGAGGGAAAAGTCTATAATTGATAATTAAAGAGATGTGAAGTTGTTAAATTAACTGAATTCCAAAGCGTGGTCATATATTTTTTCAGTAACTTAAAAAATTTCAAATATTAATACAATTGTACATTAATAATTGAAATTTTGAATTTAATTAATTTGAATTTTTAATTAATTTGAATTTTTAATTAATAATTTAATTCTTGGCTTGTCAAGAAACTAGATTTAGATGAAAAGAAAGAAATGATCGTTTAAATGACGCAGACAGGTATTTGAAATTCAAATAACAGCTACTATGCCATATATGAATAGATAATATAATATTTTCTTACGTTTTAAAAATCGCATCTTTCATATGCAACAACAGCAGATTTCTAGATGTATTTTGTACAGTACTAGTTTAATAGCAAATAGGACGTGTGGGGGTATAGCTCAGTGGTAGAGCATTCGACTGCAGATCGAGAGGTCCCCGGTTCAAACCCGGGTGCCCCCTCAGTTTCGTTTTTTAATACATTTTCCATCCTTTCCCTTTTTATAATTTTTTTTTTTAAGATTATACAAACGACCAGTACTTTAAAGAGAATTATCAAGATAAAATTTAACATAAACTGGTGTTGCTAATTATTCAATAAATATTCGAATCCTTTTTTAACGCAAAATTTTTGGATTAGTGTAACATTTTTACAATTTTTGAAGACAGTTTTTCGTTTGTGGAATGAACTAACACTTCTGTTTACTATTTTTACTATAGCAAACAATATAACATATTTGAATAACAAATAACACATTTAATAATATAAAAAATAAATAATATATTACGTTAATAGAAAAATATACTAAAAATTTATTACTTTTTCCCCTATGTTCCGACTTTTCCTGTCTTACTGAATTAGGAAATAATGTTCCCCAAAGCAGCATTATTTATATCACACGTAATACATAATACGTAATAACCTGTATATTCTGGATCATATTTTTGTATAATTAATACATTTATCACACTTCATAGGAAAAACTGAAGTTTAATACAGTATAATAATTTTAAATTTTTTTCAATATGTCATATACATAATGATATTCAAAATTTTGATTTGCTGTATAAATCAACAGTACTCCATGAATTTTAAAAACATCACCTAATTTTCCTTTTGTTACTTTTAAAAGAAAATCGGTTTTATTTCGATATCTGACGCTACATGGTGGAAGGGGGCGTAGCTCAGATGGTAGAGCGCTCGCTTAGCATGCGAGAGGTACCGGGATCGATACCCGGCGCCTCCAAACTTTTTAAAGATATTTTAAAGTCTAGCTATAACTTATCGTTTAAAAATCTCAGATTATCACCGTTATTTAAGGTAATCTTTTTTTTCCCCAAAATGAAATAGATCTTTGTCTGATTCATTCGCTTTAATTAATGAATATACAAAAGAATTATAAAATTGGATGTCTGACGTTTAAAAATTATCAGATTCAGCTATAAATTGCGATTATAAAACTTAAATTCATGATACTACTGAGCAACGGATTACGGTGTAAGATCAAATAAATACATTTCCAGTATTACTTATCAGTAAATGATATCTATAAGTATTTTATTTCTGCAACTTCAACTAAGTTATGTTACTAGGTAAATCCCACATCACAATATAATGTGTAACGATTCAAAATTCTATTATAAATAATCTGCCATTTTAAGACAATTTTTGTTTTAAGAGGGCGGTGGACTTTAAAAATGATTTTTCTAAGTTTTTGTGTTTTCAACAAGAAATTTTTTACATATACGTATTATAACATCGGTTTATAAAATATATGTTCAAAATTTCAATTTATTTTAAATTGAAAATCAAATAAAAAAAAGAATTATTTTAATTAAAGATTTAAAATGCTCCTTGGGCGCTAATTTTTAATATTTTTTCCTAATTTTTCCTTTAAGTTAGTTATAAAGACTTAACAAAAGTTTCTGTGTACCCGTTATTGAATATAATGAATCATAATTTTTTAAAAGGGATTTTTGTGAACTTAAACCCAGTTTTCGAAAAAAATCTCATCTTTTGTTAAACATTATCACAAATATAAACTTCTTAATAATCTCATATCTAAAAATGCACACACAGATCTATTGTAATCTATAACAAGATAGTTTGTTCTAAATATCATTCATTTTAAACTAAAAATGAGACGCATTTTCAAAACATAAGAACTGCGAAAAAATTTTTTTTTTGAGAAAACCGAATTTAAAGTTTTTCTTCAAACTTGTCTTTAATACATGGTCATGAGAAACAGCAAATTAACTTTGAATATGTAGACACTAGATAATATTTTCGTATCATTTAACTATTTTTAATCTCACAATATTAAATATGAGAAAAATAAAGATATCGCAAATTGGTATAATTCGAAGTTAGAAGTAGAAACAGTTTATGCATTATATCTAATAATCTACAACTTTCAAAATTCACTCGCATCATATGTTTTACCTTTATTTGTTACATTTACATTATTTTTTGATGCTTTACAATTTTTTTTTTACTATTTCTGTTTTTCTCCAAGCAGGTAAACTTCTCTTTGCTTTGGCTCAAGCGACGTTGATCACGCATTTTTGCAACGAATAGGGAAAACGAGTTTGTTCCTCCTGCTCTACGCATGTAGCATTCACATAACCAAAGTTAAATTCATTAATAGCTGTCAATACTTGACATTTCTAGCCTTTGTTTTAGAAATAAACACTTCTTTTGGACAAATATCAGTCAATTAATATTGAAGTAAATTTTTCTACATTTTCTCCAAAATTTAAAGGGCAAAATTTACGTTGTTTACACATTGTAAATGCTTGTAACTTCTTTAAAAATTAGAATATTTGAACTGGGTTTTTTGCATACGATGTAATTACGTATATGGAATATTACGAGAGTAAAAAAATAAATTCAATATTTTGGTTGATTTTTAGCTATTTTAAAGTCTACCGTCCCCTTAATTAATGACTAAAGTTCCTAACATTCACGCATTCTGTGAATATTGCTGCATGTTGAAAATAAAATTTCACTTATTTTTTTAGACACAGCTACATTTTATTCTTTCACATCATATACCACATAGCGTTTACTCGAACCATAACTATCTAAAATTGTAATAGGTAAGTATTCACATTTTCCTAAAATTAGTTATTCAGTAAATATACTAATATTTAATTAATAATTCTTTGGAAGAATTTCATAATCATTATCGGTTTCGTGAAAATAAAATATTTCTAAATACTTATTTGAAATGCCAAAGTTACTTTGCAAACTTGAAAATTTAATACTATCTCCAATGAAAAAATTATAGTTCAGCTTAATGCTCTAAAATATAATGTGGTTCAATAGTTATGAAATTGCTTAACTAGAACTTTTTGCAATGAAATTAAATTGACTATGTCTGTCGACATGTTATTATGACCACAGAACACTTAGTAACAATGCCAATCATTAAGAAACGTCATCAAGATACGACATTAAGAAAAAATGCATGTTAATTAATGTGGAATTATTATACTACTCTTTGGAATAAAAATGCCAAATGAGAAACAAGTAAGGTTTAAGTTGCTAAATTAGAATAATGCTTTTGATTTAATTACTTCATTAACCCCAGAACAGACAATTTTTACACAATAAAACGCCATTTCTTTTAAAGGATTACGATCATTCCAATGACACGATAGGACTAGTGGGGCTGGCTTGAACGTTGCAGCCATCTCGCTAAAGTGTACCGGCACATTTTCCCACAAACTGACCGCAAGAATGCCGGTATCCTCATAAAGAATGCAACTATGCGAAGATTTTCAACTACGACTTGCATATAGATGCTGGCAACATTATAAATTCGTGAGGATGGGAGGGACATGAAAATTCTCTGAATTTACTGGAGTGGATAATTAGATTCAGCAGTTATGAATTTGCAACGAGCTAATGACGACAGGATTAAGATAATAAATTTAATACGTTTACCATTAGTTTATCTTTGGATTTTTTTTAGGAGTATCATTATATCTTTTTCTTCTAGTGAGTACATTGCTTTTTATCTGCATAAATCTTGCAATTAACGTTAATGTTTTCAACCGTTTTCAAACTACCGATATCAGGTGATAAGGGGATTTATGATGCTCCGGGGGTGTAAGAAAATTCCGGATAGCCTTACTCTCACTCATGATAGATAATTATTTCGTAAATCTAGTTGCATTTTTAATATTTTCTTTTGTCGATTTTAGTGAGTACAAAATTGCTTTAATAAGGTGCTGCCATCTACTACTGAAATATATATTAAATGGTAAACTGCAAAGAATTTCGTTAAAATGTAATATCAGTTTTTTTCTTTTCTAAAGGAGTAAATAAAGATTCACCTGAAATATCGAGCAAAAATTATTAAACTACAAAGAATTTTTTTAATTATAATTTCTACCTAATAATGCACAGTTTTTACCCACAACATAATTTTATAATATATTTTTAGTAGTTTCTGATTCATTTTAGCAATTTATGAAGCATTTTCAGTATTAAGGAGCATTTTTAAGCTATAAAAGTTTACAATTATGTAATTCAAGAAGAAGTTTACGGATAACTTTGACTCAGTAACTACGAAACAATACACTCAGCAATGTTGCCAGTAATTTTTAGGTTTTACATTAAACAAAAATTGAAGTTCGAGAGTTATTAATGATTCAAATTGCTAGTAAATAACGCAATGAATCTTTTCCCGAGTATCACAAAGACCTTATTTATGTGCATATAGCAATGACCATTTGCGTAAGCTTTATTATTGAAAGATTTTTTAAAACATCACACTTTCTTTTCAAAGTTTCGAATATTGATGCCTCGTATTTTGTTCCAGGTTCCATCACCAGCGAGTTGAGCAGTATCGAATTCTTATAGTTTTTTACACATAAAACGGCAGCGCTTCAGAATGGTGCTCCATCAAAAAGGCACTGACATCTTTAAACAAATCGGCCCCTGTTTGAAAAAACAAAAATCTTAATAAGGATGCTAAGGCATAAAGGTGCCCGGACGCGATTGAAAATCATTGTTTAATTTGCAAAAAGGAATCTTTACAAAAGCGTGGACACTTCAATGCAGGACAGAACCCAAAGAAATGGAATGCACGCCAGAGCTTTACCTATGGCTTTTCCTCTTCATCGTA
Organism: Stegodyphus dumicola; assembly: GCF_044657685.1. Lineage (NCBI taxonomy): Eukaryota > Metazoa > Arthropoda > Arachnida > Araneae > Eresidae > Stegodyphus > Stegodyphus dumicola. Next base: position 154,467,767 of record NC_140774.1, on the reverse strand, counting down.
TTATCTGCAAAATTGTGTCACAATTTTAATACAGAATACACTGGAGAACGGATTCGAGAATCTCTCACGCTTCTTCCCCAACTACCAGACATCTCGAGAGAACATTCAGCTCATTAGTATTTTAAGTGCTTCAACGTCACACAAACTGTATGAACTGACAAACACCCAAATCTTCTCCGAGCTTCAAACCTGAGACCAATGACACGGTAGCCAGAATCTCTAACCGCCATATGTAAGGGCATCACCTTGCAAATAAGGTCTTCCTACTATGATTCTATTTACTTAGCGATGTTCCAGCTTAAAATTACCTTCGCCTTTACGAATGTGTCCTTCTCACAAGTTAGATACTGACCAAAAGTATTATATTATTATAGTGTGTTAAAGATGTTAGTCTTTTTGAACAATATTTGAGTTTCACCTGCACCTTTACGATGAGGTGTTCTAGTGAAGAGAGTGATCTTTTAAGGAGTCATCAATGAATGTAGCAACCAAATGAAAGATGATATTTTGCATTATTGTTAGAAATCTGCGTAGAACGACGAGTGACAAGGAGCAGAAGTGATGCAATAAAGGTATTCACGAAGATGCGATAATAGCAGAATATGCATTGATTACCAGATTTCGTTATTTAGGAGCGCACGCTTTTATATTCGTGATATGAAACTGTAGATGAATTTTGTAAAGAGAGTGGTTTCATCCCCTGGTGGCATTAATATATATAATAAATTATTTTTCTCCTTTTAGTTCATTAATTATTTTATTACTTTTAAATAAAACCCTTTCTTATAAACCCTTTTTTCATTTTTTATAGAGAGCTATTTGAGGTATTACGTGCGTGGGTATTACGTGCCTCAGAGACGATCGACAGAATTAAATTGACAAACAGCAATCTTAGAGAGACATATAGCAATTACCAATAAAATTTAATAAGAAAAAACAACATACACTGGTTATCATAAATTAACGAAAAATCACAAAAATCACGATTACTGAAAAAGTTACATGTAGAATTTTATGAAACTTACCCACAATATACAACACATAGTAAGGTATCAAATAACATAAAAATAAATTACCAGGCAATTATGGTAGTATAGAAAATAGCACATGTATAAAATGAACAAATCGAAGGTGTCAGTTTGCAATAGGAAAAGTACCTTCAATAGGGAATATGGTCGCCTCTAGAAGCAATACAGCACATACAGTGATGCGTGATGCTTTCAATTATGCGGTCTATCAATTCCGTAGGAAGCGAGAGCCATTGCTCTTGCAAAACTGTTGCAAGCGCGGCAAGGGTCTGAGGTAGCAGACTAAGAACAGCTAGACGTCTCTCTAAATCATCCCAAACGTGCTCGATAGGATTCAAGTCCGGGGATCGAGCTGGCCACTCCATGCGCATAATTGTTTCCTGTTGAAGATAATCATCTACGATGCGAGCCCTGTGTGATCTTGTAACAGGAAAGCATCACCTATTGCCCCGGCACATGGGCGCACATAAGCATCAAGGATGTCATCTCTATAAACCGGAGCAGTCACGGTTTCCATTTAAAAGACATGGAGGTCTGTGCGTCTACCCAAAAAGATGCCATCCCAAACACAGACACTGCCTCTTCCGTATGCATCTCTTTAACGGATGTTTGACGGATGATAACGGGTTCCAGGTTCTCTCCATATCAAATAACGCCTACTATCACTTTCTAGACTAAACCTGAACTCATCCGTAAAGAGAACAGCTCTCCACTGATCAAGCGTCCAGTAGACATGCTGTCGTGCCTACTGAAAACGGTCTCTCCTATGGCGTGACGTGAGCGGCACGCAAATGGCTGATCGTTTCGCATACAGACCACCTTCGTGAAGCCTTCTACGCACAGTTGACGTTGACACCAACCTTCCGGTGGCTGCAGCAAGGGAGGATCTAAGAAGAGTAGCGGTTCTATTCCTGCCTGCACATAATGTCAAATGTCGGTCATCAGCGCTCGTCGTAGCAGTTGGCCGTCCTTGGCTAAACCTCCTAGAGGCCGTATCTGTGGTTTTAAAATTGCCTCCAAAGTCTATGAACAACAGAAGGACTCACATTTAGACATCTGGACACTTCTGTTTGACTTTGTCCTGCCTCTAGTCTCCCAATGGCTCTCCATCGTAGTTCTGCAGGCAAATGATGCCTGGAGGTCATTGTTACGAATTGGCTATCTCAGATTTCTGATGTCACTATCACAGTGAAATATGTGATCTAATATTTATGTGCATATAGCAATGACCATTTGTGTACGCTTTATTATTGAAAATGTTTTTAAAACATCACACTTTCTTTTCAAATCTTTCCCTTTTTTAATAGTTTCGAATATCGATGCCTCGTATTTTGTTCCAGGTTCCATCATCAGCGAGTTGAGCAGTATCGAATTCTTATAGTTTTTTACACATAAAACGGCAGCGCTTCAGAATGGTGCTCTATCAAAAAGACACCGACAAACATGGACTTTTATTCTCCTCGCAGATGACGTATTCCGAGTGCAGCGCCACTAATTTGCATATTGCAGTTTTACTCAGGTACTCTTACTTGGCAACATATTCGAATTTTACACGGTTTGATTTGTTTTTGAGGGAGTTATCGCTATTTTTGTGATTTTTCCTTAATTTATGATAACCAGTGAAGTTGCCAGACTTCGAGACACTATAACGGCATGAAATGAACAGAGAACGGCCCAACACAGACATGGATACTGGGATTTATGTGTCCCAGTGTAGCATAGACTGCGGGAGAAAAACTCGTTCCTGTCCATCAGTCTGCAAGTAATCTGCCATACACATTTAGACTGCCTTTCGCCAATTGTCGGTTTTCTGTACAGTTTTGAGTTCGTATCGCCTATTTGGCGATGCCGCTGCATATTCAATACTGAGCACTTGCTGATCATTTTGACTGCTATTCATGTTTCAAGTCATAGCTTCAAGTTTTGTTATTCAGCGATAGATTTAATCGCTGAGATTATTTGTCATTACTATAAAAGTTTTCATTACTTTTCATTAAATAATATTTCTCATGGCTGCAGTGCTTAAGAAACTGAACGAATTGAAGAAAAGTACAGCTTTAGATAATAAGATTGTTACAATGGGGGGGGGCTTCGAAATGGAACTTTTTTCACTTACGACATTTAAAATGGTAATAGTGTGGCTGCACACATCCTGCACCTATTCGTTAGGCAATGTCAACTAGTTAAATACCAAAAATTCTACCAAAAGAGTTCATACGATAAAAAGATAACTATTCAAGATAGCTAGATTTCATCGGAAAAAAAGTAATTTTTTTAATGGCGGGTACTTGCGGTTTTTGCGGTACTAACTCATGCCCGCTCTTCCTCTACCTCAACGAAGAAGAAAAAAAAGGAAATGGTAAATTAATGGTAATTAATTAACTCTAAACTCCGTTATCGATTGACAGATCGCCAGAAATTCACCATTTTTCCATCTAATTGTTTATTCATCAGGCTAAAAAGCAGGGTATTTTCACTACAACACCAAGACGACTTCATAACAGTGCTGGCACCTTTATATAAATCGATGACTATTTCCCAAGATCAAGACGTTCACATGTGCGTCTTGGCGTCTTGATGAAGTTTACATTTTTTCGTGATATACACTGAACTTCATACGAGGGACTTGTAACTTTGTGTCTTTATGTCTGAGAATCTTTGTGTCTTGGCGAAATACTGCCAGTCTACAAAGAGCTGCAGGCATACTTTTGCAAATTCACCGTGTCGTTGAGACCAGTCCCAGCCACATTTGCTTAAAATTGTCAAAGCTTCACAAGATAATCCATATGCATCTTTTCGCCTTACCAGTAGAAGAGTGGTTTTATACAGCTAAATACTGGTAGTTCGAACTGGTTGGATTCGATCTCAGGCAAACCGGGTTCTTGGACGGCTGGTTTTCGTGGTATTTCCCATGTGTAACGTGAACAAGAGCTAGTTTCTCTCATGAAGTCTCCCACCAGTCGCCAAGAGGTGAAGTAGCTAAATATTTGTTTAGGTTGGCCTGGGTTCTATTACAGGCGAACGGGCTGGATGCATGGGCGTTTTTGTGGAGCCAATTTCTCTTAAAAAGCTCTTCACGAAGGCATCTCTTTCCTAGGCAGATAGCCCTCGGGTGCTATGAATTAATCGAATAAACCAATTCAAATCCTCATAAAGTCCTCCACAAAGGCATCTCTGCTCATAGGCAGACAGCCATTGTGGCTTTACCGTAATGAAATAACCTGCATCCTTTCAAGAAAAGGTGCCACCAACAATTGACAATCCTAATAATACTCATGAAGCAAAGATGAAAAGCAAATATATTCCTCCAGGTGTTTGTCCTCGCACCTGTATCAGTAGAAGGCAACTCTAAAAATTTTCCAGCAAGAAATCCTACAGACCTGCGAGCAAACAAAATCGTTTTTAAGAAACTGAACACTAGGCTTGAAGAGCTGGAACTTATAGAAGAAGCTGATGATAATTCTCGGAATAACTGTTTCAACTGCTGTGAACAATTGTCATTTTATTTGGAGATGCAAAATTTTTACAGAGTATTTTCCTACATCAGATTCTTTCTTGGAAGAAACGAGATCATAAAACAGCGCTAATGGCCCATTTTATTTACTGGGTATCAAACGGTCAAGTCATATGGATATACAAGGTTTATCCTCTTTTGATTTGATGATGATATTCCTTTGCTTGGCTACAACCTTTATTTATCCTGTATGGACTGTTACTTTAAAATAGGAACTTCACGGTTTTTTTTCCATCCCCTTTCTATTTAGAATCGTAACGCAGGTCATCGTCACCTTCCAGAACTACCACCTATAGAACTTAAAAGAAATAAGGTCTTTCGTAAGGTCAATGCTCAGTGCACTTCTCCCCTTGGATTTGAGACTGAGTTCAAACTCACCTTTCACTCGTGTGCTTTTTTCACGAAGCGAATCATGCTACATGGAACTGTATGGGGGGGATTAGGAGACTCGACGACTTGCCACCGACGTTGTTACCATAGTTACGAGAAAAGGAAGAAAATGACCTTGAAGTGCCTATTTTAAAGAAATAGGCTTACGATATTTTTCTGTTCTTTTATTCTTTCTACAGCGACATTTTTACTAGGTTAACTGACTGTTATCACGACACTTGACTAATGTGCCCTTTTCAGCGGATCTCAAACCGCGAAAGTACACAGCAAGCGCTAATGGCTAAATGATAAAAGATCACGCTCAGTTATTCCATAAGAAAGTGTCGTCCCCTCTATAGTTTTTATACGCTGGCGTGCAAAATTAAAGGGCGAGACGGTTTTCTTAATGTAAAATCGTGTAGAAGTCGTCTACATCGGCCCATATCAAAATACAAGATCCCCAAAATGTGGAAATAATGGGATAAGTGAGCGAAACCATCCAAACAAGAAATCAAAATATTAAAAAGTACTTTATTGAATAAATAGCTTCCAACACAGCTGGAGAGATGACAAAAGCGTCCATGTGGCAGGCATCTTGCAAGAAAAATCCGGTCTCTGCCAGTCTTGTAGCGCCAATTTCAGAAGTGGAATCGTTGCTGGTCGCTGGTCACGTGCAGCCTAGCGTCTTCTGAGAAGGTTCCATATGTGTTATATGGCATTTAGTTCCGGAGACCTTGCAAGTCAATCAAAGTGTTGAATGTCTTCATTCTTCAAGTGCTTTACGACAGCTACTGTACGATGGGTTGTAACCATCACTGCTGTCTTAGAATGCTTTTATGCTAATGTCTCCTCCTCATCTTTAATTTTTGCATACTAGTGTAGCTATCATGGTTGTTGGTTTTTGAAGCCACAGCTTATTATCTTTCCTATGTTGAGGCAGCAGATAAGCCAGAGTTGTATGAGCCTATGCCAAAAAAATCTGAACTTGTCACCAACTTTCGGTTTGCAGTGCGACGGAAAGTGGCAAAAATTTTAAGTCGGCTTTCTCTGCTTAATTAAACATGCAATATAAAATTTCTTGCGCCGAACAATCGTCGTTAATAATCCAGTGTACTGATTGTTTAAAAGCGTTGGTTTCGGAAATTCCTAATTGCACGACTTTAGTTGGTCGTAAAGCTTAAAGATAGTTTTTTGTTGCAGGCTATACCAAATCATCAAACTTCTTCAGGTGTTTTCTTTCTCAATTACCGTATTTGCCAGCCTATAAGGCGCACCGGCTTATAAGATGCACCCCTTTTTCATACACATTTTTGAAGGATAAAACTTTATTACTGATTATTATAATGAATTCACAATATTTTAAATATAAAGTAATACTTTCTGAAAATACGGAATCTATATGGGAAAGAACACATTTTAATCAATTTTCGTCGAAATTCAGACACTCATCTCCAGAGCTAAACGAAGACTCACTTGAAACTTCTTCTAAATCAGCATCTGAGTCCTCATACAACAAATTGTCCTCTGTACCATCCAGTGCATTACTAAAGCCACATTTCTTAAATGATTTAACCACTGTCTCTGTTTTTATAGCATTCCATTAAGCTTTGGCTCATTCACAAACTGAAATGAATGTAATCAAAACTGAGTATCGACGTATAAGACGCACCCTGTTTTTCAGACCTATTTTCAAAGAAGAAACGCCGGCAAATACGGTAATTATTATTATTCTTGTAACTTTATGTAAGTATTTGATAATACCTTATTTTAGGTTTTTCCATTTTATAGATATCCAGCGTGTCAAATGCCATCCCAGTCATCGCAAGTTCCAAATTGCACGACATCAGTTGGTCGCATAAGTTTTAAGGATTGTTATTTGTTGCGAACTATCCCAAATTGTAGGTTAAACCTATTTCGTTGCTTTTTCCTCTCAGCAGTTATTATTCTTGTCCTTTTAAGTCAACATTTGATATTTTATTGCATATTTATTTTTCTCGGGTATCCTCCATCAAAATTGGGGTGGAACTATTCCGTGTATTTAATTTTATTCATTTTATATTCTAACGTGTGAGGAATGATATTAAACTGAATATGGCTTACACTCAATGCCTACACACAGATTCAAAACTGAACACCTGGTCGGCTACAATGTCCAAATCCATTAAACGCTTATCAACGACAAGCGGATTGACTAAATTTTAGCACAGCAGCAAGTTCACCGTAAGGTACAAAGAACACTGAGGATCCAATAGGCCTACACTTAACGTTAATCTCTTATTTTTAAATTACATCATGTTTTTAATTTTGCGTAACTTTCCTGTCTGAGCTAATATTGTGACATGAACCGAGAAGGATAGGATAGGATTTATTTTAACTGTGAAGAAAAATTTTCATAGTATCATTATTTATATTATTATTTTTTTTAGTTATTTATCATATACAGTTCTTTTAGTTTTATTGTAATTTTGTAAATATCTTTGTATTTTGCTTGAGGTAATGGATACTTCAATGATTTTAATATGCGTTATAATATATGCGAAGGTATTTAATTAGCTTATTATTTGATTCTATTGCGTACTTAAAGAGAAGGAATGCTAACCAGCTTGAAAAGGACTTGGGATATTGCTAATTAAAATAATCAAATAGCATCAAATTATATCATGGATTGTTTATTATAATTTTGCTTAATATTATGGTACATCATTTTTTAAACACGACATTTGTATTTTTTATATCAGAAATTATTTTATATCAAATAAAGAGCAAATTGCCTTTTTAAGTTCTGTTTGTTTTGCATAATTTTTTAATTAACTTTACATCATGACAACATTTTTCTTCCGCTTGAAGTTTCTTTTCTTTCGGTTTTTCATATCTTTAAATTCTAAAAGAAGTTACAGAATTCTTTTCAGAATTTGAAAAATATGAGAAACACATAATTAAATGCATCAAAAATTTATTTCAAAATTTTGACTTCCCGCTTCAGTAAGTGATTATACAATATCGAGAGTTTCAAAGACGTCATGCAGCATTTGGCCTCCGTTCCCATTGAGCACAAGAGACTTCGATCTTGTGACATATACTCATGATTTTCGTTTTAAAACAAAAATTAATAGCTATTTTTACATTTTTACAAGCCATCTGTGAACATATGCGTATAACCTGATGATATTCAGACTGCTAGAAAAATTAAAACGCTTTACATCTGCTTCCTGAAATAAGCAGAATGATAACACACAAAAGACTATTTTCGGAGCATCATCTGTTAGTATAGTAAACATAAGAAATGTCATTGAAACTGACATGAGAATTTTGCTGCGTAAGTAGTTATAATAGCAAAAAGACAGCTATTGAAATTCAAGAATTTGAAATAATTTTTGTTTTATTTTTTAAAACTGGATCTTTTACTAACAGTAGGAAAATATTATTACTCTGAAATCCTTGCTTCCTTAATTCCTTCGTATTACTCATCTTTTGGCATATCCACGTACCTAAATTTACGCAAAAGGCGTGTTCTTTGATATCATTAAAAAAAATTACAGTTATGTCTGGGAGACGTCGCATCCTGAACATTTCTGTTTACAAACATTATTTGAAAAAAAAAAAAAAAAAAAAAAAAAAAAAAAGCTTGGGGTGATGAACGGTGTGTAGAGTTAAGAACACTCAAAGTTGGCAAAATGTGATTTTGGAAGATGCTTTGAGGAAGCCTTTGCCACAAAATCAAAATTCAGGGACTTCTAGAAAGATCACACTGAAAAAATCAAAAAAGATTATATAAAGAACATGGTGCCGAAATTCCGAGATAACAGTGATCTTTAGATATATTATGATTTAAGTATTTATTATTGTTCGATTAGTGATTGAATATTGATCATTAAGATGGATAAGTTAGAAGCACTAAAAAAGAAGCGAGGAATGCTAACAGCATCAGTAACAAGACTGATACTTAAAATGGAAAAGGAAATAGAATCGGATAACTTTAAATTTAAGGTTAAGGTAGTAAAGGTTAAAATAATAAAATTTAAGGTTAAGGTAATAAAGGTTAAGGTTATTCTTAAAGATATATGTGGACCTGGAAAAATAATAATTGAAGCTCTTGAAACTCCTGAAATTAACCAAGCTGTTATTGGTATGCCAGTAAAGGAAATACTTAATTATTGTAAGGAAAATTCAATAAGACTTACTGATGCTACAGATATAGGTGTCCATAACTCTCAAATATCAGTATTAATTGGTAATGATTTTTACTGAAAAATAGTCACTGGGAAGGTTAAAAGATTATCAAAGGGTCTTGTTGCCTCTGAAACCTTATTTGGTAACGCTACAAGTGGAACTGAAGCATTAAGTAATGTTTCTACACTTCATATTCCGGAATTACGGTAATGAATGTTGTTGAGAATATTTCACATGCACATCATTTGGAAACTAGTGCAGCTCTAAAAAGGCTATGGGATTTAGATGTAATTGGAATACTTGACTATAAAACAAATGAAAATGAAACTGAAGTTATGCGGAGATTTGAAGAAACAATTGAATATAAACACAATCGTTATGAAGTTTCATTGCCTTGGAAGGACAATGTCAACAAAATAGGTAGTAATTATAACATCGCCTTAAATAGATGAAACAGTTTACTTAGAAGGTTTAAGAAAAATCCTGAAATTTATGACAAGTATTAAAGGGTAATTGAAGTTTATCTAAATAAAGGAATAGCTGAAAAGACTCCGAAGAATTTTGAAGAAAACATCTATTATTTGCCACACTATTGTGTAATCAGAGAAGATCACGATTCTACGAAATTAAGGGTCGTATTTGATGCTCCCTCGCATACTCATGACAGTTTACCTTTAAATGATTGCTTACATTCAGGACCAAATTTAAACCCTGAATTATTATATTTGCTAATTCAGTTTCGTCAATACAAAATAGCATTTGGTGCAGTTACTGAAGCTGCTTTTCTACAAATTCTGTTGAAGCCTGACGACAGAAATGCAGTCAGATTTCTTTGGACTGAAAAGGAAAAGGAGCAACCGACGATTTTAAAAATGACGCGTGTCGAATTATTCGAAACAACCTGTAGTCCCTTTTTACTAACAGCAACTATAAAGCATCACGCAAGAAAGTTGAAAGCACAATATTCGAAGATCTGTCAGCTTCTTGAAACAAATTTTTACATAGATGATTTGATTCGTGGTACAGATGATGAAGAAGAAGCTGCAGAAATTTATGAAGATGTGAAAAGGATTATGATGCTTGCTAGTTTTAATATGAGAAAGTGGAGGAGCAATAACGCCCAATTACATGCGATTTGGAATGCAGCTGAAAATGCGAAGTGAATAGAACTTTGTTAGGATATATTTGGAATTATGAAGCAGATAAACTGAAATTTCCAATCAAAGATGAATTACTCAAGGATCCGGCTGAGGAAATAACAAAACGGAAGATTCTTCAAGTTGCGGGCGAACTATCCGATCCTATCAGTTTCACATCACAGCTCCCTTTGTTGTTGCAGCTAAAATGATGATGGAAGAATGTTGGCAAAGAGGATACCAATGGGATGCACCACTTGATCAAGAATTGCAGAACCGATTTAAAACCTGGTATAATGAAATTCCTAAATTAAAAAATGTTGAAATTCCAAGACATTATTTCAACATATCTGTCGAATATTCAATTGCACTGTTTTATAGATAGTAGCCAAAAGGGATATGGTGCCGTTGTATATTTGAGATACAATGAAAATGAGCTAACACAAACATCATTTGTTATGTCCAAAGCAAGAATTGCTCCCATAAAGAAGGCTACGTTACCTCGAATGGAGCTTTTAGGAACAGTTATAGGAGCTCGACTCATCACATACATTCAACATTCGTTGAAAAACATAGAAATGAAGATTTATATGTGTGTAGGGTTTATATTTATTTTAAATAACATTTACTTTAAGTTCAAACTATCTTTCCTGTCAAGCCTTGTTTTCTCCTGGAACTGCCAGTGCCAGAGTATGTAAATTTTAGTAGAACGCGCAAGGATTCAAATTATCAGCGGAAGTATTCTGAGTTAAATAGAAAGGAAACCAGTTCGAGATGTGCTGTTCGTACTTCACGAGCGCGGAAGTAGTTAGCCAGAAATTGAAGAACCCCGCGTTTCGGCCTGTGTGCTTGCCTCGGAGAATTGTTAATCGTTCAACGTGATATTCAAAGTTTGCTGAATTAGCAGCGGTATTGTAAAACGCGGTGACGTTAGTTACGTTTAGAGAGCCTCGTAGTTAGAGTCTTGTTATTATTTCTTTTCAGGTTCTTATTTTTATTTTACCGCCGGGTCGGCGTAGTTTGTGAGCGTCAAGAGCACGCAATTGTAATTTCTTAAGTTGAATAAAAAGGGACTTAAACCCTTAGCAAGACTCTGTCTATTTTCCAGTTTCAACAGTCACCTCTTGGTTGCGTGCAGGTTGGAGGCGCGCAACTCTACATGTGGACAGATTCAGAAATTGTACTACACTCGCTCAAGGCTGATTTAACGAAATGGAAACAATTTGTACAAAATAGGTGTCTAGAAATCCAAGAGAAAACTGATTCAGATTGGTGGAATTATTGTCCCAGCCATGAGAATCCTTCGGACTTATTGACTAGAGGGCAGAAGGTAGAAACCTTTTCAAGAAATGAACTGTGGTGGTACGGCCCACCTTGGCTTGTTAAAGATAACAATGTTTGGCCCAGATATTCGAGAAATTTTAATGAAGATGATAAAATAACAAATTCTGACAAACGAAAAGGAAAGAAGCAAGAAATCTTAACAGCAACCTATCATTCCTATCGAGAACTTCAGTGAGATAAAGAAAGTATATAGAATAACATCTTATGTTTTCAGATTTATCAATAATATGAAAAACCCAAAATTAAGAAGAATTGGACCTGTCAAGGCTGAAGAGATGAATGAAACAGAGAATTTTTGGATCAAGAAAACTCAGGAAGAAAATTTTAGAGAAGAAATAAGGAAATTAAAGATGAAACAAAGCATACATAGTTCGAAAATATTTTCATTAAATCCATTTATAGACTCAAATGGAATACTGAAAGTATGTGAAAGGCTTCAAAATGCTGGGTTAAGCTATAATCAAGCATACCCAGAAATATTACCTTAGAAGTCCCATTTCACAAATCATATCATTAAAGATTGTCACGAAACGCAAGGACACGCTGGTGTACCGAAAACTTTAACTCAAGTTAGAGAAAAAGTTTGGATACTAAAGGGTCGACAGCGTGTAAAGAGTAATATTAACAAGTGTGTGATTTGTTACAGATTTAAAGCTAAGCCACTAAGTCAGGATATCGCTCCTTTACCAACCGAACGAATAGGCAAATCCCTTCGAAGTTGTAGGACTTGATTTTGCTGGTCCTATGAGTACAAACGATGAAACTGGGAAAGCTTATATTGCTCTGTATACACGCGCTGTAACCAGAGCAGTGCATCTGTAACTAGTGTCTAGCTAAACAGCAAACAATTTTCTTTTGTCCTTTAGAAGATTTATTTCCAGAATAGGAGTATGTCGAATAATATATTCAGACAATGTAAAAACCTTCAAAGGTGCAGACAGATTTACAAAAACTATGGAATACATAAAGGACACAGAGGTTCAAAATTATTTTGGTAATAAAGGTATTGAGTGGAAATTCAATATGGAGAAGGTGGCTTGGTGGGGCGGTTTCTGGGAAAGGCTTTTTAGATCTATCAAGTCATGTTTGAAGAAAATATTCATGAAGGCTTCACTTAAATTTGAAGAGCTGGAAACAGTTTTAATTGAAACTGAGGCAATATTGAATTCAAGTCCGCTGACTTATGTTTATAGTGAAGTCGGAGAACCAGAACCGCTGACACCAGCTCATTTTCTAGTTGGAAGAAGACTGACTTCCTTACCATCTGGCAAAATTCTTGAACCCAACTCAACTAAAGAAAATTTAACAAGGCGATATAAATACCGGCTAAGGTATTAGAAGGGTTTTGGAAAAGATGGAAAAGGGAATACTTACTTGAAATTAGAAACGTAAAACAAATTCAGAGAGGTAATGCCGTAACAGATCTTTTGAAGGGATCTGTAGTTCTAGTACATGAAGAAAAATTACCAAGATTATTATGAAAGTTGGGAGTTGTACAGGAGTATCATCCAGGACGAGATGGAAAAATAAGGGCTTGCACTATCCGTTTAGCTAATGGAACTCATCTTCGTCGTCCTGTGCAGTTACTGTACCCGTTAGAAATGACTTGAACTCTTTGAACTGAATACAATGAACTTAAATTGCGAACACTGCGTCTATGAACATTTAAACTTGTAGAACATCAGAAACATTTAGTGTTTAAGATAGCTTCAGAATCCAATCTTTTGATGAACCGAGAGTTCATCGAGGGGGAGGATACAGTTTATGTAGCTGGCCGCGAGAGGGCGCAGCTTTCTTACTTTTTAGCTTGCTATCTTTCTTCTTACCGCATTGCGGATTTTTGATATAAGAATTTGCATAGACTGAAGCTTTTCAAAAGGTCTAAGGTTTGCCTATTATGGTACATCGTGCAATTCTACAGTACGCCCCGCATCCAGTATTTATTAAAAATAATGGTGTAGGGCATAAGTAGATTACAAAATAGTAGGAACACAATTTGAGATTCACAAGATAAATTGAACATCTGATTTGGTGTAACAAAAATAGGAGATAAACATAATTAATAAACAAATAAACATAATGAGATAATTATAATTAGCACTGGCAACACAATGTTAAATGAATTGTGATAATAATGCTAAAGAGGTAGGTGTCCATGGGTTATTTCAGATATATTGGTTTATTTCAGATATATTGGATTTTTGATATAGATGAACGTTCTAATGTAAGCATACAATTGTTGTACATAGCTGTAAATAAAGCTTCTTTGTGATAAAAATGGAAAAGATTTCCAAGCGTTCCTGTGGATCTTCATCAAGAAAGGTAAGCAAAAGATTTTTCTATCAAGCGTTAAAAATACAAATAAGAAAAAAGAGCAACACACGTCGACCTATTTTCACTTAAAAATATCAGAGAATTGCAAAAACTTGGCATTGCGCGCTCCCTTAACTTTGTTCATGTTGACATCGATATATTGTCACTTAAAAAGTCAAAGGAGCACACAGTTCTAGGTAAAAGTATATTTACGGAACATCCAACTACTCAGGTTACCATACATGAAGCAACAACTTGGTGACAAATGAAACGACAACTTCGCGATAAACGAAACAACAACTTGGTGACAAATGAAACAACAACTTCGCGATAATACAAGGGAGTCAACTCTAACCAAATCTAATAACGCTACAAACTGAAAAATAGTTTGTAATTCGTGCTCAACAAAATTCGCGTTAACCGATAAAACTTCACCGAAACTTTGTTCATGTTAACGGTGCGTTCGCCTTAAGCGAGTTCGTGTTAAGGGGGATTTACTGTATTATTAGTGGGAGATGATCTTCGCACAGATTTGTAATCGCATTTGTAAATCCCGCCACAAAAAGCTAAACGTCAATTCATATGATATTTAGTATTATTGCACGGTGACTTTATGAAATAGCTCTACATACTGCTAAGTCACGAAAAGTTTATAAATTATGCTATCATGTATAAATCAAGTTATCATGCATAAAAGGACTTACAAGGCACAAACGTATCATGCATAAAGTACAATCGTACAGAATTTACTTCATCTTACGTAATCCTACATCACCATAATGAAATAACTGCCACCGAAACTACTATAAATGCCACTTCATGCTACTATCCTAATATGGTAAGAAAGCGAAATTACCTTACCTCATTCTAGATCAGGAATAACTTTATTCTGAATACTGTTTGTTAGGCACAAGGTAGTTTATCGTACCTTTTTTTATCTGTAATTTAAAATGTCTCAAGCATTCAAAATCTTCAGCAGGAAAAGGTTCTTTTTGTTTTGTTTAAAAATACTCTGCGTAGTTCGCTTTCAAGTTAAACTCGTCATGGGTTAATGCGCATGCGTATCAAAAGCAAAAATTTATTTTCACAGTTTGCAAAAGCGTTCGATCTCTAGAAGAGTGAAGTTTATTTTCGTTAGCACGCCAAGGGTAAAGTTGTTCTTAAACGCAGATGGTTGAAACTATACTTTCAGATTATCAAATAGACACATACCAATAAATATTTCATTCAGAATGCATAATAAACAGGGTAAATCTTCACAACAAAATTCGAAGCATTAAAGGTTATATTTCAAATGTCAAACTCCATATAAAGAAAATATAGTATTCATTAGCACCCTCTTCAGCTTTTTGTAAACATGCCAACTCTGTTTTCGCCATGAAGTCTTGGTGATTAGTGATGCATAAATAACTGTTATTGGCGTCGTTTCTCGCGTAAAGCGTTCAGCTTGGGCTCTGTAGTTCAAATAACGGTCGACAGCTCTCAATTCTTAATTACGTTTGGGGTTGTGTCGTATTTGAAAAAAGTCCGAGATTTTAAAATGAATTTATATAAAAGCCGAAGAAGAAACAATTTATGTAAGAATAGAGATGCAGAGGGGTGCTGATTCTATGAAACCTTGGTAATGCTTTGACTGGAATGCAGATATTTTCGGATAAAATCAGAAATTTTTGGGGTCTTGATGAGTAATTCCGTTAACACCATTTTGTGTTATCTACATGTAAGCAAGAGGTTTTTAGTTTCAATAAATTTCTCAGCTAAATTTGAGCAGGTTAACAGAGTGCCATGCATTATAATTTCTTTAGATTTCTTCTTAAGAACTTTTTTTTTTTTTTTGTGAAGGGAGCAACACGAGCGGCCGCAACAACTTTGTTAGGGGGGAGCAAATTTGTAAAAAATTAATTATATAAATAATTTTTATTTAATTATTAATTAATTAATTAATTCTGGGGGATTTAGAAGTAGATCGGGCAATGCAATGCTACATCAATACAAAAATGCATATTTTACTTGCTGCTGGGAAGGGAGGGGGAGCGCCGGCATTCTTAATACTGAAATCGGCCCACCAGCGACCGAGCGGTAACGTCGCTGAACACTGGTAGTTCGGTCCGAGGTTCGAATCCCACGAACGGGCTGGCTGCATGGGCGTTTTCGTGGTTTTCCCCTTGTGTAACGTGTATACGAGCCAGTTTCCCTTAAAAAGTCCTCCACGAAGGCATCCCTCCCTTAAGCCCTCGAATGCTTTGCCGTAATCTAATAAAACAAACCTTAATACTGAAATAATTGTTTCCTGAAACGTCTTGAATTACCTATTCTAAAACATCGTAACCCTAAATAAAGGCATAAAAACTATCGAATTCATATCACAAATTAAAAAAACAAAAAAGAGCGCATAGCTTTATCGATGTTATGGTGTTGGTGTATTTAATTATGGCAAAGCACACGAGGGCTATCTGCCTAAGGGGAGGGATGCCTTTCGTGGAGGACTTTCTAAGGGAAACTGGCTCGTATACACGTTACACATGGGGAAAACCACGAAAACACCCATGCAGCCAGCCCGTTCGCGGGATTCGAACCTCCTTATCGATGCTATGAAGCATTAGCTTGCTGCATGTTTATTTTTTACTCGGTATGAAAAATACTAATTCGAATTCTCGAATTCCACGAATCTGAAAATAGATTCGAGATTTAAAAACTGAAACGTTCTCCTTTATTTCAACATTCAGATCTTCGAAATCCTAATTTAAAAAACAGTTAAAGTTTTAAAATTCACATTTTAGAGAGATTAGTTTTACTCATTAATAGTACATTTACGGGCCGTGATGGCTACAACTTTAATTTTGTGACATATTTAAAATTCCTCATATTTATTGTTTATCTGTGTTAACGTCTGAACTATTCTTCGCCTGTCTACACTTGCTTTCATTAGAAAAGATACAGGAAAAATGTTAAAATTTCAGCTGTTACATAATTTGTTTATAAAACCAAATTATGGGGAAAAACTGAATACCAGAATTCTAAAGTGTTAATTATGTACTTCATTTACTAATTTTTATTTGTATATTCTTAAGAAATATGGCATAGTAGAGGCGTTATGAAAGGAAGAAGACTCAAAGCATGACTACTGTTTCTTAAAATTAATAAATGATTTAGGGTCCCCTTTCGAAAGCTCGGCACCTCGCGGTTATTAATTTCAGCGCCCCCATAAATTCACCTGTATTTTTGTAAAGTGCATTCTTAAACCTGTATTTTATTAAACGCAGATTAAATACTTTTTTAATGAAATTTTTATACTAAGTAAAAGTTTTAATTGAATTTATTTTTTTATTATTATTCTTCCATCAAGGATTAGGAGCTTTCGTTTGGCATAGTTGATTACGGTACAGCACATGAAAACTGTCTGTTTGATGAGAGGAATGCCTTCGTGGAGGATTTTCTATCGAGTGGTGTCACGTGACTTGCATTCTTCAAGACTAGTCTGCAAACATGCATAAGCTGACATTATACGCAGGTCAGGACATTATTATTTATGCCAATGTGAGATAAACAACTTGTTTGCATTTTGAAAGTGCGATTTTAGCTTATATGGCCCTATAAAGCAAGGCCAGGAATCAGAGTTATACGGCAAGGAATTGGCAAATAATTTTGTGAAGTTATTGAGATTTTCAAATTACCACGCAAAAAATAATATTGGATGTCTGAATGACAGATATCCAAAATAATGAAATTCACTTTTGAATGAATTCTTTGTGAGAAATTCTGGTTAATATCGTTGTAAAAGAAAAATAAAGGAATCTCATATTTAGCCCAAATGGGCATTAGGCCAAGATGGGCTATTAGTTTCAAAACGGGATTTTGCATTGATCACTATCAAAGTCTGAATCACTTTTCAAATTGTTGCCACCAAATATTATCGTCTGTATTAAATAAATTAAATAATAAAGAATCTGCATGAACGTATGTATGTTTCTCGCATTGTGAAAAAACAACGGTAACTACAGCCATCAAATTTTGAATAACGTAGCCTTCCATCAGAATATGAGCACCGAGCAATGGCAACACTGTAGGGAATAAAAATTTTTTTATCCTCGGCACGCGAAGCTGTTTAACGGAAATTCTAAAGATATGCTGTTTTAAAATGCGGCTTTCAGCACAAAATGGTGTTAGCCCAAATGCTCTTAAAACGCGTAGGTGTCTGTGTCTGTTAATTCTGCAGTAGCCCAACTGAATTCAGAGGATGGGAAGATAAATATCCGCGTTGTATTAAATTTAAATTTCTGTCTAAGCTTATTATAACGATTTTAGTGTAGCAAAACGTCTTACAATATACACGTGATGAACATCATTATTGGACCGTCAGATAATGGTGACTTTTAACACAGATTTCAAGAAGCTGCGGATCTTTTATACTGACCTGAAAGACACTGCGTTTGAAATTAGTTATCAAGGAACATTTCCACTACAGTTAAATATAGTGAATGGGATGGTGATCTGTCCAAGATGTTCTTGGCTTTAATAATTTTTTATGCAGTAGAGGGAATGCCTCAATTTACTGTAGCCAAAGTGGATCTTTTTTGTACTGGAGTTTGTCCTCCTTTACGCAGTATAATAGCTACAACATGCACGCAATCTTATCTATGAGACTGCACTGTTAAGATTGTTCACGAATAAAGGATTGTAAATTTATCGATTTTTTTAGTTAATGGTCATTTTGTAAAAATGCCAATTAAAATGGGTTTGCTGATAATTTACCGGTATTTTTTTTATTTAAAAAAATTATTGAAAATATAAGACTAAATAATATCTCCCCCCCAAAAAGGAACTACTGCTTTTTATTTATAATGTATTTTATTAAAAAAAAAAAAAAAAGCTATATACGTATTATTCGTCGATCTAGATAATAAGTACGTACTTTCTGAGGTATAACCTAGAAAGCTGTCCCGCCAAAGTTACACCAGTTGTAACTTGACGTATTGTTGACGGGACAAACGATTGTTCCTGCGAAATTCTAAGCAGCAGTTCTATCTCTACCTCTTGGAGTAAAAACATTCATCAATTTCTATGCACATTCCACCAAGGAGCCATTTCTGCAGAGGTATTCGACATGCTTCGTTTTCGCGGTTCATGAAAAAGTTTCTCTCGATATCTAACTGTTTTTTAAGGCCTCCGATTTTATCGGAAGCTTTATTTAGAACGCTGTGAGTAAAATCTTTCCTCAGGTGATTGTTCCAATCTATTACTATCTTCTCGGTTATATGCAGTTGTTATCTTTCTTATTAAACAGAAGTTAATTCGTTCGGCCAGCTGTAAATGTACCGTAGTGGAGTCCCAAATGTCATTCTACGGCCCTCGAACTCCTTTTCCCACCAAAAATGCTATAGAAAAAAAAACACAAGTGTAACAGTTAATTTATATTACTTGTAGAGACATTAGGAGGTTTTGGAAAACAGGATAGATGAAAAATTAGCAACCGCCTTCGCCGGGAATCAAACCACGGACCTCTGGATACCGGCCCAGCGTGCAAAACCACAACACCACGAAGGCACGCTAGGAAAGTGGGAGAAATACCTTATATACTCCCCCTTTTAAAGGGCGACTGGGGTTTTCAGGGGCCCAATCGCCAAATCCTGGATGTGGAGAAACCTTATTCACCACTCTTTTAGTTTGGGCGCCAGTGTAGAGACATTAGGTATTTTTTTAGAAGCAGAAAACAGGAAAAGTTTGCAACGCTTTCGCTGGAAATCGAACCACAGACCTCTGGATATCGTTCCAGCGTGCAAAACCACTACACCACGAAGGCACGCTAGAAAAGTGAGAGAAATACCTTATATACTTATTCCTAAAAACAAAAGGCGGCTCATTAAGAATCAGTCGAGGTTATATCAAACGGAAGCGTACATGTTGTGACGTCCCCCTTATCCATCTCTGGCGCTAAATTTCGGCACTGTTTGATGTCAGTTTCGCGGTCACCAACAGGATACTACGCAAGTACCATAAAACTTAAGTACAACAAAATGAATTGTATTCGGAGCATGAAATGTAATGAAATGATGTAACATATATATTGTTGCTGCTTGCTACGGGTTCGTGGATGTCTCTTTAAATAATCACTCCAGGTGAACAGGAAGAAAATTGGAAATTTATTAGGATTAGTAATAAATAGCTATAAATAACTCAATCGCTATATTTAGCCAATCCTCCCTTAAGAAACGAGAAATATCTTGAATTACCGGTATCATGTCCAGAGTAAACTATAAAATGCAATTCAGTTAACTCTGTTTAAAAGGAAGCCCTTCTGATGTCACTTAGAATTAATTAACAGGCGACTTAATCGCTGGCTGTCAGACGTATTTGTTTCAGAGAATCTTCCTCCGTACATCCCTTCAGAAGTTGCATCGCTTTCGTCACCAACTCCATAGATAAAATGAATATGGGCAAGCTTCACATTCGTAAAGAGTTAAAATGATTTCTTCTTACTTCCATGGTAGCGAAGCATATCATTAGAAATTTTCACGGGGAACCACGATTTACGTCAAAGGACCGCTTTCGCCTAAGTATTTTAGCAGCACCCTCTTCCATTACAACGCTCCATTTTCGTTCACACATTCCATTAAAAACTCTGCCGGATTTTAGCCGGATATTTTAGAATAATCTTTTATATCTAAAGTTTTCTTCCTTTTCATTATTCATGGTAGGGAAAAAAAGACATTTTCCTGAGTGATTTCCTTTGCAGTATTCTGGAAAAAAAAAAAAAAAAAAGAAGAAATACACTTTTTGATTCCCTTCAAATGAAGGAATCGAAGGAATTTCGACCTTTAGTGGTCGAGTGTTTAGGAGGGCTAAACACTGGTAGTTCGGTCCGGGCACAAACCTCGGGAAACGCACTAGTTGCCCGAAAGGTTTCATGGTTTTCGCAAAAGTAATGTGGATACGTGTCACTTTTTCTTAAAA
Organism: Stegodyphus dumicola; assembly: GCF_044657685.1. NCBI lineage: Eukaryota > Metazoa > Arthropoda > Arachnida > Araneae > Eresidae > Stegodyphus > Stegodyphus dumicola. The sequence continues at coordinate 154,446,942 of NC_140774.1, read as the reverse complement.
TACCTTCTCCTTGGACAGATAATCCTCGTGTGCGTTGCCATAATCAGAATAACAGTAATTTTAGATTACGTTGCCTCTACCACCAGTAACTGAACAAAATGCTAACTGAAAAACATTCATTTTAAGTAATACTTAATACGTTATAAATTGCAGGGAAGTATTTAGCTTTTTTTTAATAATTTACCTATTCTACACTTTCCACTCTTTTCGTTTTCGCATTTTCCTGCTTCCATTCTTATTTTGTCTTTTAGGCACCATGTCATAAAAGTTCACAAATAGAAAAATAGAAAAGTAGATATTAAAATAAAATTCTATTTTCTGAAATCTTAGTTTTATGAATAGTGTACTCTTTCATGCATTTTTCCAATCAAGTTTTTGGCATCGCGACTATGATTCAGCGAGCCTCGGAAGAATAGCGTTCTACTGGAAAAGACCCGTTGCTACGCAACGGAGGAAAAACTTCATCGTTCAAAATGATAGACACAAGAACTATTTACCTGCGGTATAATATTAACTTCCTCCCTTTTCATAAATATTGAGCAGATCAAGATCGGAGAAAGTTAAGTGATATTCAAGCACAGGCTTTTCCTTTTCTATACTGTGCATTACAATGGCCCGTTACTTCGATCTTCTTCTTTTTTCATACCATTCTTTTTTTTTCATACCTTATGCTGGTTATCTACCTACGCCACAATTGTTTTTACGAATTATCTTCATTAGTGGTGGACATTAACCGAAATAAATCTGATAAGCATTTTGGCTTTTTGCGAAATAAAAAATTAAAAGTGAAAAATGTCATTCAACGTTTGTTTTATACCGGAGAACCTTTTTCAAGGTCTCAAGGAAACATTTTCGGATCTTGGTCGGCTTTTACGGGTACCTTTATGATTGGACATGAAGGAGTCATTGGATACCATGATTATGGAAAAAATGGCTTTAATGGCGAATCTTAACATGTCTAGGATAGTTTGCATGTATTTACATAGCCTACAAAAGTTTACAGCAATTCCTTTTAATGCCAACTCTCGAGAAAGTTCCAATAGGCATCAGACTCTTTTATAGAAGCTAGCTCTTGTAATATTGTTCATTCTCTGGTTACGTTTTTCAGAGTTCTTTCAAAAGTTATTTCAAAATTGTATTTTTTAATAGTATAATAATAATATTACTTTGATATATAATTTTAAGTTTCAACTTCAGAGAATGCGTTTTAAATTTAACTGCTAATAAGATTATGATTGCAGTAATTTTGTTGCGGGTTTTTGGTTTGTTTGACTACGGCAAAGCACGCGAGAGTTATCTGCCTAGGAGAAGGGATGCTTTGTGAAGAAATTTCTAGGGAAATTTTGCTCTTATCCATATAACATATGGGAAAAACCACTGAAACGCCTATGCAGCTAGTCGGATTGTCGGGATTTGAAACTTCTGTATTATTGCAGGGGGGTAGGTAAAATTCGTAGGGCAATCGCGGGGTAACTAGTAAAAATATACGATTCCTCTCCAGCTGCGATTTACACTAACAAATTCGCGGTCGAGATTTATACTAGCATTTGTCTAAAGAGATTTGCATTAATATTAACGAACTTGAACACTATTAGTTGTAGAGTAGTTTTAGATTTGAGCCAGTCGAAACACTATTAGTTTTAGACAGGCTCAAATCTTAGTCAGCAAGCTAACTGCGCGGGCGTTTTCATGGTGTTCCCCATATGTAACATAGATATAAGCCAGTTTCCCTTAGGTAGAACCTCCATAAAGACATCCTTCCCCTTAGACAGATAGTCATTATGTACTTTCCCATAATTCAACAAAACTAATCAAAGTGTTATAAAGTATCATTTAAATTTCTAACCGCTTATTTTATGTTAATTTTCTTATCTATCAGTCTGGTTTCCATTTCGCTTCCAGAATGAAAATGTCTAGCTCGCAGGATATTCAAACTAGATAGAAAGGAGAAAGTATTCAAAGGAAGGTTTTGAAGAGTAAAATCAGAGCGTATTCTGCCTGCTTGAAAACCACTCTGCTAACTTTGATTTTCTAGCGATACGTATTCTGCAGCGTTAAGTTAGTCTTGCCATTAGTTTACGCCTACTTTGGTCACAGCCAGCGTGCGCGCTAGTTGTACTCTGAAACCGTTTGGTTATATTTAAATTTCATTATGTTTAGTTCATACAGCTAAAGATATTGGTTGGCCGAGTTGATGTCGTCTGTTAAACTCTAGTTAGATTAATTAAGAATCCTTTGCACTCCTTCCCTGTATCTATGGTACTTACAAGACATAGTAAAAGTTGTCTTTTAGAGTTCTGGTGTAATTTTATACTACCTAAGAAGGCCAGACTCTAGAGTGTAATAATTATCAGATTCATTCTAAGTTAAAAAATAAACTAGCAGTTGTTGAAATATAATGGTATTTATTTAGTTTTTAAAGAATGTTAAGTATTAAGTTGATAGAATCAGTCAGTTAGTAGAACAGTTGATAGAATCAATGAGCAAAGAATCAGTTAAACGGTTTAAAATTGTTACAGTAAAGGAGACGAATTCGCAAAAACATGATAAAAGACACTTTGAATAACATAGACATTGATTTTTGAGACAAGCGCATTTATTTGTGGTATATTTAGATTTACAGTCACATTTTCTAAAATATTGTCTAGAACAAAGGGATTGTTTATTATGCAGGAGGAGAAAAAGGAAAAGAGACGAAGAAACGTTTGCAATTTTAACGGTTCTGAATACATTAATAAGCATATTACTTATGTTAAAGTGCGAAAACTCTTATTTTGAAGATGATTTCACACTTCAAAATAAGAGTTTCTCGCACTTTAACATAAGTAATATGAACAGAACCAACTGCAAATCTGCACATTAACTAGGTAAAGTGCACGTTAACGCCTTCTGAACTTTAAATGTATACCATAATTAAAATTACCGAATGTATACCATAATTTTTTACAGAAAAATGCAGTTCTAGAAAAATGCATTGTAAAGAAATAAATGCAGATATAATTTAAAAAACTGGAAAACCAAGAATTATTTTTATTATTTGGAACATAAAAAGAAAGAACTAATATTAACTACACGAGTTTCAGCTCTATCAGCTGCCCTAAACTACGTAGTTCTGGCTCCATCAAATTTTGAACTCAATCCAGGGGCGTAGCTAGAGTTTCCAGCGCCCGGGGACAACTGAAAATTTGCGCCCCTTTCTGTGTGCCAAGAATGGAAAACATTTCATTAAAAAATTTCGTAGCATCAATTTGGCGCTCCTTGGATGCTGCGCCCGGAGACAGATGTCCCCCTTGCCCCACCCTAGCTACGCCACTGACTGAATCTGAACCATTCTGCATTAGAAATGATTTTTATGGTAAATTAATAAGTACATGGTTCCACAAATTAATAAGTACATTTTCCACAAACATCCGATTTTTTTTCCTGACCCTAAATTTTTTATTGGGGCAACAGTTTTTTTTTCATTACAACACACTTGGTCTTACATTGTGGATTTAATTTATGCATTATGACGGACAGAAATGTACAATAATGTTAAACTTTTATATAAATAATAGAAGTTATAGAACACAAACTTCGTAAGATAGGAAAGCGATTTAAAAATGCTGATAGTTGAAATTTATATTTAATTTTTGATATTAAAAACAGAACGCTAGTCAGGTGAAATGCTTGAAATTAGAAAACGAGCATTATTTAGAATAATTTCGAATTATTATGAAGTCATCCCGTAAATAATGCGGTTTTCTTCACTCGAACTAAAAGTAGGAAAAGGACGGGATAACCTACTTGCATCAACTTGCTGTAGAAGCAGATAGGAATTTTATCTGGTTTTTATTCTTTGTGCAAATTTTGAGGAATACAGTGTGACTTTAACACTTACATTTTCAAAGCTAAATGGAAATGAAAAGGGAATACATTCGGCATATTTTGCTTTTTGAGTTCAGTTAAATATTTTTAATAGGAATATTGCTGCATTTTATAAGGATCAGATAATAAGCGTAGGTTAGACTTAACGAAGGTTCCAGAAATTCCGAACTGGAAACTACAACGTCCTGCACATACTGGTGGAAAAAATTCCATCTTAACCACTAAGAACTAGTAAAGTGCGATGGAGAGTATATTTTAGATTAAAAAAGAACTTTATCTGAAGAAGTTTATCTGAAAGAAGTATTAAAAAAAGACGCATTATTTATGCGATGACTGACTACATGAAATATGCTTATGATAATAAAGTTCGAACTTATAAACCAAATATTTCTACATCATAAAATACGTAGTTGTTACAGAATATCACGAACGAAAAACAAATATTAAGAATCGATAATTACAAGCGACTTGAACAATTGTTCGTCTCTTGGTTCAATAATTTCATAGTTCTTACACAGAAGATATCGTATCACCAAGCACGTAGCACCATTTTCTATGCGATGATTAAAACTCAGCTTGAAAATCTGCTTTAAATAAAACTCATCACCAGATGACACATCACCAAGAGGTGGCACTGTTTAATGGAAGAGATTTTGGTAAAATATTAATGCAGCATGCTGCTAACTCCTCTATTCATGTTAGTCATTTTCCTTAATAATTCATTCTCTCTTCATAGAAAATTTATCATATTTCAGTAGCGCCATCTAGGTTTATTTGTCTGAACTAATGTTTTACTGGAAAGTTTGCGGAACATCAAGTCATAGAATTTTCTTGACTTCAGATTTTATTGCAGCAAACGCAGAATTTAATTAAGTTGTTCTTGAAATGCAAATTTGTGAAATAATTTCTAATGTTCATCTAGAATATATTTATCGAATGTAATGAAATAGAAAATGTTAAAAATTTTGAAAAGCTTGATGTAAATTTAATTATCAGTGGTCAGTTAGCCTTTTATATACTAAATTAGATAAAAATTAATTTTACTTTTTTTTGTTAAATTAGTATCTGTGTAGGCGAATTAATGTGTTTTCCCATACTTTTTCTCGGAATACATTATGTGATGCAAATTTGTTTCTAAATCATGCTGTTTACGATTAATTAGTTATAAAATCATTAATAACGTGATATTAAAGATCTAATCTTAAATCTATCTACATAATCGTTTCTTTGTTATAAATATTTATGAAAAAGTAAAATATAATTTACTATAATTTGCATTTTTAAAAAAAAGTTTTATCTTCAGATAATTATCGATACAATTGCTAAGTCTTAAAATAAAAATATGTTTTGATCCCTTATCTATCAAATAATTGCTCCAAATAATTTCGTCATGCATAAGTGTTTAAAAGCAGACATTTTTAAAAAATAATATTTAAACAATTATTATAGCCGAACAGTTATAAACTGTTCTTTATCTGAAAACAATTTACAAAACTAAATTAATTTAATGAATTGCAATTAATTTAATGAAAAAAAGTCCGTAACGTTTATCTGCCATAGTGGTCATGATTTCAGTGAGTCTTCTTAAGAGACAGTGACTCAGATTCTTGTTATATAATGAGTATATCTGAGAAAATCCTTTTCATTCATCACGTTCAATCTCCTGCAAGCAAACCTAGGACGAACTACGACCGATCAAATCTTATATCCAACCTTGTAGACATTGAAAGGAAGGTCTAGCCAATACAGAAAACACTTGAAATGGACTTATCACATTACTCACTTGTTTACTCCCGGTAGCTTGTTGAATCGGAAAGATTATTAGATTCAGAATACAACCAGACGTAAACCCAAGATGAACTACCACATTACCGAGTTACATGCAGTTATATACAGCCGATATATTATTGATTTTAAAAAGTTATTAGTTTCAGAATAGTTTCAAAGGCAAATCCAAGATGAATTGTCACTTCTCAGTTGTAGTACCCAATCGGTAGTTATTTGACCTTAAAAAGCTTGTCACATTCAGAGGAACTCTGAAAACAAACCATTAAAGGATATAACTCCGCTCAGTTGTTATACCAAGCAGATATTTGTTGACTCTGAAAGACTTCTCAGATTCAGAAAATCTAGACAAACTGTTATCGACGAATTATATGCAAATGATCACTTGCTAACACTGAAATGTCTGTTAGATTAAGAAATAGTTGCTGCATTATTTCCCAAAACTCCGCTTTCGTAAACAGGTTACTATCTTCGGTACACAGATAACTAATTTTGGCTACCACGGCAGAAATCAGTTATCATTGGCAATGGTCAAAGCTGGTTCCGTCCTACCTATACCTTTCTTATGAATAGTTGAATTGACCTAAACTCATGGTATAAAAAACATTTTGTGGTTTTCGTCTTAAATGTTGTATTTGGGAATTTACCCTTCAAAACGATTTTATAAAAGCGCAAAGTTGTTTTTAAAAAGGTTATAGGAAATGTTACTGCTTATCAAGCATGATAATCTTATAATTTAATTTCAAGATTGAAGTGAGGCGAAAGAAAAAAAATGATAGCAGAATAGGCTGTAAAGATTTATCGCATTCCTCCTTGCGTGCTTTTGCGTTGTAAGTGGTTAGCAAGACCAGTTAGCAATAGGAAGACCAACGTTTGGAATCCGAGCTAGGACACAGTTCATTTTTTTTATATTTCCTTCTTCGAAGAAATAAATATGTAACGGTAGCTTTGACTCGCGGAACCTCTGAAGAAGTTGCATTTAACTCCAGGATTTCGCGAAACACATTCTAAAGACCACTGGCTTCAATAGTGGGCAATCGGTTAAGACCACTGAATGCTGTTAATTCGACCTGGGCTAGAAACCAAACGAACGAGTTGACTATATGGTTGGTTTTCATAGTTTCCTCCGTGTGTAACGTGACTACAAACCCTCCAAGGTCCTCCTTTAGAAAGTCCTCCAAGGTTCCCCTTTATATTACATCGGGAGCTTAGTGAAATTCATATAACCTAAACTGAAGATTCCTGTTATAAATTATTATTAGAAAAATAAACCAAGAAAAGGAAATGGCAAAGCAGGAAAATCACGTAAGATTTTTCCTTTCACATTTAGAGAGTGTAGTACGTAAAATGCTGTTTTTTCAGCATTCCACTAATCGGAAAGCCCAAGTAATTGGAACATTTTAGTATTATAGAAACAGTTTTCCACTAAAAAATTAATCAAATCAAATGAGAGACTTTTGAAGCTATTGCAAAGACAGTAAAGGGCACTGGCACCAAACAGTGGGATTTAGCGCCAATAATGATAAACGGGACTCAGGGTAAGTACTTTTTGAAAATTCGAGAAATATCGCTCCTAGGATTTCAAAAATGAGTTTTCGGGAAACTTCCAGAATATCTCCAAGTTGGCGTCAAAAATTGTTGCTAAGATTTCGATACTTCAGTAAAGGGGCTTTTCCTATATTTTTAGTTTTGCTTGAGCTATTCTTACATATCAAACGTCAAACTGTTCCTAATTAAAGGATTTGCAGTATAATACGCGAACATAACAAGTGGCACAGATTTTATTAAACAGAAACACTCAATTATATTTTATTTAAAATGGGCTAAATAAATAAATAAAAAGAGTATAAATCACTACAAGTTAAATAAACCTCAACTGCAAACAGTTCAAATAAAAGATGTTCACAAAAAGTTTATAACATCACGCTAACAAACACTCGCCTTATAATTCTTCAAAGTAAATCCTCACTTTCTGGCCACCTTGTATTTGTAAAATTTTGGAATAACTTATATTTGTTTAATAAGCGCAACATTCGTTTTCCTTGAATGGGCACTAAATAAAGCTCACATGAGAAACTGTAAAACTTATTGATTTTGAACTAATTAATCTTAAAAAAATTAAGTTGCTTCTGATGGTTTCAGCAATTTTGATAAAGTATATAAAAAAGTTTTCGTAAACATTCAAACTTTATTCAGACCAATAAAACATAAGAAAAAAACACCGTACTTCAGAGTTAAAAATAGATATCGTAAGAAGTAAAATCCGACCTCCGAGAACTAAATTAAACATACCCTTAACCACCTAAACCATATGCTACCCTATCCCCAACGTAAGTGGGAAACATTCTTAACATGCAGTAGTATTTAACTGCCATTCCAAACTGCACTCGAGTTGGTCTTCTTGCAAATTTCCATTGCGAGTTACAAGTCACGCGTTTTGCTTAATAGCTTTCTGCTGCGTCTTTCTATCGATTAGGTTCATTTTATCTTTTTTTTTTATGCTTTCATCGATATTTTTTTTTTTTTTTATATTTTTTTATTTTTCAATCTAATTTTAGGCATTCATTCGCTATGGAAGCAGATGTTCAGTCTGAAACAACTTTCCTTTTATTTGGTCTGAAGGAGTTTTGCACGCAAGCAAAGTTGTAAGCTTCTATTCGGTGAGGGTGCTTCACTGTATTATGCTGCTTTCGTTCCATTAAGTGGGGTAGGATGTTATGAAAAAGATGAAAATACATTTGATAGATTTATTTTTTCACTTTTTTGGTGCTTAGATGGCATTGTTATTTGGGACAGCTATATGAGTTTTAAACTTCAATATGACTGTTGTCGAGGTTATTTGGACACAAGAATATTTTTATCAGGAAATTCTATGTTTAGATTATTTTGATCGATATGTATTTTTAGAAAAAAAAGCTTGAATGGAGTTTAAATTCTCCATGTATTGAAATCCATTTATTATTTTTAAGATTTTCTGAAGATTCTGCTCAATAATTTAAGAAAGCAAGGTTGAAAAGACTCATGTGCAAGATCAAGGAAAAAGCTAAAATTTTAAGGCACTTTTAAACATGAATGATATAATTTAAAACAAATTTAATATTCTAAAGGGAACTTTTCCCCGAAGTGCATATTATAAGGTGTTAAAATGTCTATTATTCATTGTAATGATATTGAAAATTTTCATAATAATTTTCTGTTGATATATTATAAGTTAAATTTATTTAAAATTACTTCACTTTGATAAAAGTAATTAAAAAAGACTTAAGTTATCAAGAAATGCGTTTATTGCTTTTCAATCCCTAAATTTTACAAGCTTTTCTAAGGAGTGTCGGGAAAAGTTAAAGGAGAAGCTATAAAATATTATGTAACTTCAACGATTTTGCTGCTATGAGCGCGGAATTTACACGAGAAATTTTATTTTGACATGCTTAACATTTTGCAAAAATAAATTTAAATAAGAATACATCAAATGTGATATAAGATGGCGTAGGGAAAAGGTGGTGTTGCAACCTTTTAGAGAGGCATTAAAAATTTAATACGGTAATATGATCACCACTGAAAATAATTCTACGAAACACATAATACACAGCATTCATCTAACACACTGCATGGAAATTCCGTTTACGGCGATTTTCCATATTATAGATAAGATTTTGAGAAGTTCGTGCGGTAACAAAATATATTCACGATGAACATCGCGTTGAAGCTTTCAGAGAGTGCTAGATGGGAGGCTGCAGAGATGCAAATGCTGCAGTTGTCTGCTTACATCACAAGGGTCTTTAAACTGGTTTCAAATTCTCAACCTGACACATCCTTCAGATTCCTTTGAACAACATGTTCCCCCTTCCACACACGAAATATTTATTCAGCTGCACGAAAAAAACCTTAAAATTATAATTTGAAGCATCTCTTTCACCCCTTTTTTACACGTGCCTAAAGAAAGGGTCCAAAAAACGAAATGAATCTCATTAGACTACGTGATAGCCTTGAACCAGAGCTACCAGCTAGCTACTTTTCATTGGACTTAAATCAACTTAACATAAAGCAATTTTTTTTGTAGTTATTCCTGATAACGTAATTTGAACGGTAAATCAAAGATCATATTTCACATCGAATGGCAGTATTTTATGTGGCTGATGTGGTTTTTGATCTTGGATGAAGCCATGCAAAGTGGTTATTATCACAGCGGAGATTATCGCCAGAGTTTTGAGAGATATCTCTAACGCATTTAAATTTCACAGTAATTGAGTAACGATTGAAAACCTACATTAATTTCTACCGTTGCATAAATACGCTACAACGCTTGAATACGTTACATTACAGTATATTATCCAAGATAGTCCATAAACTGATGCAATGCATCATAAATTGTTACGCAGGGCATTTTCTATCTATGAGAAAAATTAGTTTTATAAATTTAAGATTAACTTACCAAAAACAGCCTAAATTTTGTTGCATAAACTTAAAAAACGATTGATGTCTTTGATGAATTTGGGTTTTTGAAGACCATATTTCTTGTAAGTGGTTTTATTAGTTGTTAAATTTTAATCAACTCATCAAAGAACAGTCCAAATTATATTATTTAAACTTAAAAACATTTACGGTTGTGATGAACTTGATTTTTGAAAGCTGTATTCCTTATAGATGATTTTCTACCTCTGAGAAAAATATTTTGTATTTTAATTAATTCATCAGACACAGTTAAAATTCTATTACTTAAGCCTAAAAATAATTTAAAATTTTGATGACTTTGGAATTTTATAAATTATATTTAACGTAAGTGATTTTTAAGTTGCTGGATTTTAATTTACAATTCTATTACTAATTCTATTACTATTACAATTCTATTACTTACAAAATTCTATAACTTAAATTTTAAGATGATTTCAGAGAATATGATCTCTGAAAATTGCTTTCCTCATATATGATTTTCTAACTTATTCAATTTTAATTATCTCATAAAAAAGTCGAAACTGTATTAATTAAACCTGAAAAATAATTTACGATTTTGATGAGCTTGGATCTTTAAAAAACTATAACATAAGTGATTTTCTAAGTTGGATTTTGATGAAATCATTAAAAACATTCAAAATTAAATTATTTAAATTCTTAAACGAATTTAGTGAACATCTTTGAAAATTGCGTTCCTCATAAATGATTTTCTAAGTTATGGAATTTTAATATCTCATTAAAAATCAAAAGTGTATTAGCTAAACCTCAAAAATGATTTACACTTCAAACGAATTTGATCTTTGAAGACGGTATGAGCCATCATTATAAAAAGATATCATTTCAGAGAAAGAGGTCACTTCGGAAATAGTTCTGTTGCCACGATAATGTTACAAAGAATTCTATTCTATTAAATATATTATGCTTTTTTACCTATTATAGTGTTATACGTTATTTATTATAGTGTTATACGTTATATATTATAGTTTTACGCTTTGTTTCCATAATTTAATGATTAATTATTATTTAATCGTAAATCATATATGATTTCCTAAGTTATTCAGTTTTAATTATCTTATAAAAAATTTGCGATTTTGGCAAATTTGACCTTTGAAAACTGTGTGACTTTCTCAGAATTGACGAACGTAGAAAACTGTGTTCCTCATAAATGATGATTTTCTGAGTCGTTGGATTTTAATTAATTTATCAAAAATATTCAAAGTTCTATCTAAATTCTCTAAAACGATTTCAGTGTATATGATCTTTGAAAGTTGTATTTCTCATAGATGATTTTCCAAGTTGCTAAATTTCAATTAACTTCACAAAACGCAGTCAAGACTGCACGATTTATAAAAAAGGTTAACATTTTCTGCGAATTATTTAAGAAGAATCCAGCGTTTTGAGACATGCCTTTAGTGAAGTTGAAGGAAATAACTTTTCTTTTACAGCTTCTTGGGAGGTGAATAAAACACTATTCGTAGTGCAGATATAGGCATGATGTTCCTTTGCCATTTCAACTCTTTACTTCCTATATTTTAGTTTGCTTCTCGAAACCATATAAACTCCATGGACAGTTTCGCTTCGATCAATACCGGCATGCCTTTCAGAGAAAGAGGTCACTTCGGAAATAGTTCTGTTGCCACAGTAATGTTAGGAAGGATTCTATTATACTAATTTTATTATGCTTTTTTACATATTATAGTGTTAGTACTACTCATTTTTTTCATAATTTAATGATTAATTATGTCATAAACAAAGAACTTGTTTCAATTATCAACAAGAGCTGTTTTAAACATTTCTAAGGAGTTTTTTTACTTCCTTGTACGAACTAAAAAGGAAGTATTGTAATCGCGAAATAAATTTCAGGCAGCATATTTTAACGAAAATATCCATTTTGACCGCCATCGAATGCAATTTAACGATGTTTTTGCGTGACATCTGTACGTAAGGACAAAATAAAAGATTCTTTTCCTCCCAAAAAATTATAAAACAGCTTTAAAATGAATTCTGAAGAGAATTTTTCGTGGTGTCTATTTATTACGTACGTACGTACGTAGTACGTATATATCTCGCATAACTCAAAAACGAGTAGCCTCGGAACGTTGAAATTTTGTATATAGGACTGCTATAACATGTAGATGTGCACCTCGTAGTTTGGTTGCAATCGGCCGCACGAAACATATATAAATATATTTATATATATATCCACTCTGTTACCCGGCTCAGTAATCTCACTTTCTTTACTCTTATATGTTTGTAAATTGTGCATTTTTTGCTTTAAAAATGATTGAATTATGTTGTTCTTATCTTCCGGTTAAGGTTTTTATGCCTTTAGGAAATCTGCAAGCAATATTTGTAGAATTATCAACAGTTTAAAAGCTGTTTAAGTGCGGTTAAGACTAATTTTTAAATAATATGGCGGACATGTTTGTTTACATTTGAAACAGCAGAATAGTAGATTTATTGCCAATCTAAAGAGACTAAGCTACGTAACAACAAATAAAACGTCTTCATTTATTATTGAGAATGAAATCATACTTAATCCTTTCTGGAATTTTTTCGAGGAAATAAGTGTTTAAGATTTACTTCGCAATTTTTAATATATTTTGAGTTTTTATGTATATTTTCCTGGTTGCGATGTGAGAACTGAATTAATTGAATGAGAAATACTGAATCGCCTGAGAAGAACTGTTTCTTTCTTGTTTTATTTACTTAATTTCTTTTATACATCTTTCTAGATTTATTATAGTATTTGAATAGAACATGTGGCAACAATTAGATAATTCTTCAAATGATATAAATTTTGTGAACTCTAAGTTATAATATGAATCAAATATAACGCTGTTAAGTGAACCTAGCGCCAGAGTGTCGCTATGGTAAACAAATATAAATTTTAAAGAGTGCATTGATTCTATTGTTGTATATGTGCTATCGACTAAGTAGATTTAATTCAATTCTATAAGTTTAAATGAAATGCAAGAAACAATGCGTACAATTTAATATTCCGTACAAGGATGTCATGGGGTGTACACATCAGATTTTGTTTCGGCTTAACTTGTAAAGTACTGTCCTAGCGAAATAAAGTTCATAGAAACGGTGATGTGTCGAAAGCTGATGAACGAGAAGAATGGAAAGCATCTAGAAGCAAAGCATTGACATTGCAAGAAACATAAGATTTTTAATTTATGTTCTATGTGACATATGCGACTTCTCTCAAAACGGAATTTTAAATTGCAGTCATTCGACAAAGAAGTTCTTCATTTGGTATTCCAAACTGAATCACTAGGATTATGGATTAAAACCCGAACGCTTAACAGCGTTACAAACATTTCTTAATAAAACTTTATACCTTTGTTATATTTTTAAATAAATATGTAACTGATATAAATTAAAGGTTATTTAATTTATAATTTATCTAATTGATAATTTTTATAAAATTTTTCAGCTTTGTTGTATTTAATGGAAAATTTATTTTAGGCTACATAAATAGCTCAGACTTAATTTTGTAAATTTTACTTTTTTAAAATTTAATATATTATACATTTTCTATGGTAAACGCTGTCTTTCAAGATTTTAGATTTTTTCACTTTTTGTTCCCGAAATATTTTTCGTTTGCATGCATTAAGATTTTTATACGCTCGAAACCTTGAAAAATGTGAGTTTCAGTTTCGCCATTTCTGTTACACGCTTGTCTGAATAAGCATCTCTAAATATTTCATACAAGCTTCGATAGGATTTAATTCTTTGTATTGGTAAATTTAATTTAATTAAAACAATATTTTTATGTTAATTCTTTTCTGTATCTCCTATGTCTTCCGTAGCCGTCATTAGAATGCAATCTAGGTTGAAGTTAAATACGACCAAATTTGTATTTTAAAGCAAGAAAAAAAATTGAAGCAATTCTTAGTAAAACTGCTTACCATGACACACCTATCTGTACCCTGTGTACGTATTTGGTTAATGATCTTTGTATTTTTGGCATGGATGGTTAGAGGATCCATGCAACTGAGCTATTAGCAGTTGTTAGTTAGTTTGCTTGTTGTAATTTCAATTTCAAAATTAAGAGAATTTTCACATTCGATCGATAATCTCGATAATATATTTTTTAATACCTATATTCGTATCAAATTTCATTGGTACGAATATAGATATGGTATGGCTGCTTTCCCTATGGCTTCCCCAGTTTGCCTTAGAAACTCCTCCAAAAAGGCATCCCTCAAACCAATTCGCACCGTGACTTCATATTGGAAATAAAGCACTTCATAAAGCCCTATGGCAGTCGGTTCTACATCTGCAGCAAAGCGGTTTTTAGTTCGTGAAAAGTTCTGGGAGGGGAAAGGCAAGATGCAATTGCTTTTCCACATATGTTAGGGTTTAGATCTAGAGATATGATTTACAAATCCCTGCAGTTAATATCCTCATTTTTTAGAAAATCCTGCACCAGATTAGCACTACGTAGAGGAGAGTTACAGTCCCCAAAACTGAACTAAGGGTTCACCTCTGAAAAAGCAAACATAGGTTTCCCAGATTTCTGATCCACAGTCAGTCATAGATCTTCTTTCAAAGACGTGAAATTCTAGTATGCGCCCTCCAAGATGGTTCCTACCCAGGTAATTAAATCTCTGTTACCATACTGACTCTTCGAATGTCGGAGGACGGGTGGGTCCTTGGTTCTCTCCAAATGAAAATACGTCGAAAATCAGTGATTAAGCTGAATCCGGACATATCTGTAAAGAAAACGGTTCCCCAGTGATGCATGGTCCAAAATAAAGATTTTACACACGATGCTGCCCTCTGGCAGGATACAAGCAGGATATTTTCTTGCAAAAAGAGGAGACTTTTTTTTCAAATAGAAACCCATTTTAATTAGGGCATGTTTGTACTGAGCACTTTAATGAAAGTTTCTTCTTTTCGAACTGTGGCTGGCTTACATAAAGATGTGAGTACCTTAAAGACGGGGCATTCTTACGAAGGCGTCTTGAGTAGCCTGGCATAAGTTCAATCGAAAAAACACCTGTTTTTGATCCAATGAGGGAACTTGCCTATTCAGCATTCGCCACTCCTAGGGGGTCAGAAGCGATGTCCATTTTATGGTGGAGGTACCTTATAGGCGGTCACCGTTGCCTCCTAGGAAGTGACGGACAGTTACAACCATGCCTCCTCCAGGATTCGAACCCGGTAACGCATCAGGTTCCACTAACCACTATACCATCTGGGTGGCCAGTCGAAATAAATATGGATCTGATTAAAAAATCTTAGGAAAAATAAGTAACAGAAGCAATCATAAAATTATGATATAATGTTACAATGTTTAATGAACTGAAATGTTTGGTTCACTCAATGAGATGCCATGGTCAGGCTGTAATTGCGACAAAGGGCTTGCCAATATGAAAATTGTGAGATATCAATTAATTTTCGTTTTCAAAAATCGGTACGCATTGAAATATTCATACATATGTTCTATGCATATCATCGTTACTACGTTGTCCGCTGAACTCCCGAATTTTTGAAATATGCTCTCCTAGTAAAACAAGAAAATCGATTCCTGGTGCAGTGGTGTGCCATTAATGTATTAGAGAGACCAAAATAGGCCCCGAAAATTTTATGCGTTAACTCTTTCGGGTTATCCAACATACAAAAGCATTAAAAGGGATATCAATTTACCTGTTTTGAAATCGTGCGCCATTTGAGTGAAGTCAAATTTCCGCAGAAGTGGGAGGAGATAGGTTCTCAACGGTTCTACGGCAAGGAAGGACTAACTGGCTTTACCTGTTCCCCTGTGAACATTTAATAAGGTATATTAATGTATATCTGCCCTTGTTTAGCCATGTACAATGCTATTTTTGAAGATTCAATAATCACTGGACCCGGGCACTTTGGACGGGTGTCTACCCGGTGGCATTTAGTTCGTGGAACTGCCAACCGGATGGTCCAGGCTTTGGGTTTCGGCGCCTTGTGCAAGCCTCCCATGTGGCCTCTCTGGCTTTACTCTGGATAAGGGCGGACGCGGCCCTATATGCTAATTAACTTAATAGTAAAGGGGTGGTAGCTACGTCCTCCGTCACTATCACTATCACTACCTGTTCCCCTACCTTAGATACGTTATTAATTAGAGGTAGGTCGAAGGAAATTTGAATTATCTCGTGATTCTTATAATCGAAATTAATTTAACTTTTAGTGCTGAATTTCATTTCATCTTCATGAACGCTTTCTCACTCTAAGTGAAATAATCAAAGACGCAGTAATTTCACATTTAAGCTATGGAGAAGAAAGTGGCCGGTAAAGCCAGTCGTCACACCAGAAATCATTAGGAGCATGCGCAAAAAAATTCTGATGCCATTTTATGACAAATCGCTTATGATCTGTCAGTGTCACAACTGTGCAGTCTAGCGATCGACAAGCGATCGACCCATAAATAATGACAAAAGGTAGATCTATTCTACATGTTTTTCTTCGTACAAGCCCGAATCAATATACCTATTATTCCAAAAGGGATTATTGCATAATTTCAAAATGATTAATGATGTGCAAGATAAAAATGTAATGTGCTTTTCTAGCTTTGGACTCCTTTTGAGAAAAAATTTTTTAAAATTAATTTCTTTATTTCCATGACATTTGTCGGTTTTAGTAAGATCATTCTGACTTCTGTTCAATATGAAATTTTTATAAATTCATCAAAGTATTTTAACCATTATCGTGCTAATTTGTCTTATTATTCAAAATAAAATAAATTCATTATGACGACCATCTGCTTAAGAAGACCACTTCTGAAAGTGGCCAGTATTTCTGAGAAAATATGTATTAGTACTGTATTTGACTTCTCGAAGACAACCACCACCGCTGTCTGTGCATGGTCATCTTAGGGAAAGGCTCATAAATTTTCCTTCATTCACAGTTTCCTTAGATATACACCAAGTCACTGCCCTGGTGTATATAATTTTTTCTGTGGCTGTCCTTGTGATGCAGAGATTAGCTCATCCAAGTAGCAGATAGGAGATCCATGATGCTATTTAACGGTGAGGTTGCGACTGAAGTTTTATATTTCTACTTTAAGAAACCAAGTACTGACTGAGATTTAAAGTGCTAAAATGCAATAAAACTCATGGAACAAGCCAATGAAAGGGCGTTTTTCAGTGCTTTCAGAGGCTTCCTTTCATATTTCTCATTCCGTCTAGACCGCAGTTTCCCAATGTTGTTGCTGAGGAAATTTAGGGGCGTTACTTATATGAAGATTAATATGAGAAAGCTAAGAAGCAATAAAATGTAGGCAATAAGAACATGTTTAGAAAATATATTCACTATTAAACACATTTGTAATAAACATTTTAAGTATTCACTTGTATGTACAGACATAAGCATCGTAATAAGAATCCTACCAAATTATGCTAAATCAATCTTTGATACATGTTATGCCAAGGTGCATGTAATTTCGATTTTATTCCAAGAGAATATATAAAATGCACTTTCAAAGGTTTAATATATTTCTAAAATATGCGTACAAATTTTTATACGCTTTTCAATATTTGACACTGCATGTATTCTTTGAATGTACGCCACTGTATATGTAGTGGTACAAAAATATTCATGGTTTGTGATGTTTACTGTAAATGTTTTGAGAATCTTTCATGGTTATCATTTTTTTTGCATGCTGTATGATGGATTTTAATTAATAGCTGAATGTAATGCAAATGCAGTAGGTATATAAATAATAGCCGAATGCAATACAAGTGCTTTACATATTCAGCGCATATTTAGTGATTGCCTATATATCATGGCCCCACCTGTCTTCAAACGGTTAAAACCATTGAATAGAGGTAGTTAGATCTGAGTTCGAGCCTAGGTGAGTAAGTTGGCTGCATGATTGGATCCATGCATAACGTAAGTACGAGTGAATTTCTCCTAGAAAATCTTCCACGAAAGCATCTCTCCTTTTAGGCAAATAACTCTAATGTGCTTTGACTTATTCAGATTACCTACTTTACTTAATGTATATGTCACATTTAAAGATAGTTTATTATATCATTGATGAAATGATAAAGGGGCGCTAAACAAACTCAAAAGAGGCTCTGTGCAAAAAAGGGCTCAAAAGAATGATAAACTAAAAACAAAAACTAAGAAACTATAGTCTAGATGCAGTAAAATTTTGGCACAATGCCAAGGAGAGTCACAATTTCTGTGGTTGGACAGGATATAAGGAATCGTCGCTTTCCTTCGTGCATGCTGTCGTGCTGTATCTGGTAGCACATCCAGCTAGCATCTGGATTCTGTGGCTTAAATGCCAGTGATTAGTTAAATTTTTGTGTTTCTTGTCCTAAAGGACTTATAGAGACATGTTTTTTGGAAATTAAAATGTTTTTGTTAAAATGTTTTAAATGTTTTTTGGAAGCAGGCAAGATGAAAAATTAGCAACGCCTTCGCCGGGAATCAAACCACGGACCTCTGGAATACCGGCCCAGCGTGCAGAACCACTACACCACGAAGGCAGGCCAAGAAGGTGGGAGAAATACTTTATAGACTTAAGGTATATAAAACAAGGATATAACAAATAAATTCTTTTTCTAACAGCTTACTTCGGAGCATTTTGTAGGATATATCTTAATTTCTTTTTACATTTAAGTAATTATTACAAGTAAACATTGCTTTCACAGCATTAAAAATGTTGAATTTTTTTTCTGTCTGTAATGTAGTAATATTTTTGGAAGATATGCGAAAATTGCTAAATGAAGATTCTTTCCAGCACTTTTATTATTCCACAATGTTTATAATTTATTCGAAATTGGTGTGCGGAAATTAAATTTTAGATCTTTCATAATCATCAGTACCTTTGTAACGCGTTAATACACGTTATTAATATTTACGGTACTTTATTTTACCTGCATTGAGAAAATGTTTTGTTTAATCGTTGGCATATGGAAAAAGGTGGTCAAACAACCGAAGACTGATTTTTTTATAACAATGTAATTCTTTCTTTGTGTAAATGAAAACATCAGTTTTTAATCATAGAAAAAAGGAATAGAATAAATGATTATTAGCCAAAAAGGGATATTAGCCCGGAAGGTCTATTAGTCTCAAAAGAGCATTTTGCGTTGAATCACTTAAATGCGATGTATCACTTTTCAAATTTTTGCCACCAAATATTATATTAAAAAAAAAACTAAATAATGAATAATTTGCATGAATATATGCATCTCTGATTGTGAAAAATCAATGGCACTTAGAGTCATCAAATTTTGAATAACGTGGTACTCCACTCGAACATGGGCACCTGGAATTTGGAAGTTGGAGTTTGCCCGAAGTTGGAATTTGGAATTTGTTTTATTGTCTATTTTATATTTTATAAAACTTTAACGAACTTTTGATTAAAAAACTCAACAATATCCAATCAATTCTAAAGATATATTGTTTTGAAATAATTTTAGCCCAAAGTGGCGTTAGCCGAAATGCTTTCGAAACGTGTATGTGTCAGCAAATGAAAAAAAAAAAAAAAAAAAAAAAAAAAAAAAAAAAAAAACCCGCCTGTTTGGGGGTAATATAAAATCTTAAAGCTTTCAGATATTTTTAAAAATAATTTTTTGCTTGATAGATTTTTTCAAACAAGTGATGCTATTTAAAATAAAGAAGCAATAAAGTAAGTGTCGTTGCTTAATTTTTATAATTTCTTAAAGACAGCACAAATATTCATAATATTCTGTGAAACAAGAAATTTAGAGTTTTCGTAAGCATACAAATATGTAAAGCTTTCCCCAATATTTTAGTGTATATGGATTTTTATACATTTGATTTCCTTCTTTCGATTAAAAAATGCGCTATAATCGAACTTGCAACTGTAAAAATGGTTTCTTTGCAAACTCTGTGCCCATGCAGTAAAGCTGCATTCATGAGAAAATGCCCCAAAAGTGGCCTAGTTTTCTATAGTAAGTCTATCAATTATTATAGTAAGTCTATCAATTAACCCATAAATGTGTACATATAATCTCTGATAAAATTATATTAAATGCAAATTATAACTTCAATTTACAACAGTACCCTGCATTTCCATTTTTAAGAATGGATGTAATATTTTTAAGAATTTCGTTTGTAACAAGTAAAATTTTAATGCAGTTCTAAAAGACCATATACCTAACATAAGGAACGAAAGACTTGTGCAGTAACTGCTTTAGTAACCATTGAACCAGTGTTGCTTAGCACTCCCTGTTGAAATAACGCATCAATTATTTAAAGAAGATTCTTTAGAGATTTGTGGAGATTTCATGTTACACAAACTTAAGAACTGATAGTTACAAATAAACAAAAAATGAAACCACAATTTCAGTGATATATTACAATAATGTTAAAAGATAATTTATAAATATGAAAATTCCAGCGTTAAAAATTGTTGCGTTTTGTTATAATGTACCCAAATAATTGTTACAGAAATAATCGTACCGAAATATTTATCAAAAGTTTCACATTTCTCATATGGTATGATAAAAGGAAAAGTTTGGAAAACATTTTCTTAGGAATCATGATTATCATTTGGAGTTTTACCAGTTTTGCCGAAATGTGATTGGGACTATAAAAAATGTGCTTATTTTAAAACACATAATGATCAAGATTTATATTTTCCAATTATTTAGTTAAAAGATTTCATGATTTATATTTTCCATGTTATATTTCACTTCATTTTTTATTGTTCTAAAATTTTTTCTTTAAAAAGGCATTTCCATCATGAGATATTTTTCTCATTGAAGGGGAAGGGATATGCAGGATCAAAAACACATAAATTAAATTTCTAACTCTGTAATCTTTCTAACTAATTTCCAATGGCTTCTTCGCCCTCCATTTTGATTTGGGTATTTCCCCTTATCCTCAAACGTGTAACTGCTGATAATGAATTGATCTAAACTGCATTATTTAAAATTGATCCTCCTAACATGGTTCGTACATAATGTTAATGGCGTAGTTTACAGCGATTTATTATAAGCAGTTAATAACAAAATAAAAATAGGAACCAAAAAGACTATTGAAAATCATAGTAAGAATTTTGATGTACAGATTTTTATCTTATGTATTGTCTAAATGTTTACTTTTATTTGCATATTTTTTATCTTCTTTATATGTATTATATATATATATACAGTGGTGGCCAAAATTGTGGACGCTTTTGGAAATTTTTATGTTTTTGAAATTTGTATGCTTATAAAAAACGTTACGTTTCACAAAATGCAAACTTGTATATATCATTTTAAAGAGAATTTATTACTGAATTGAATACAAAACACAAAATTTAATTATTTGCAATACAAAAAAAGTGAAACGATAATAGTTATCGATATACATTAGATAGTGATGACTGCAATGAGTTCTCAGTACTTAGTAGGGTACCCTTTATTTTTGATTACAGCTTCGCATCGACGTTTCATTGAGCTGACAAGAGTTTTAAGCTCTTCTTTCCTTATTACATGATACCAGGAAACAATTATAGCCTCAATTAGTTCCCTTTTATTTGATGGGCGCCTCATTCGGACAAGAGTTTTCAAACGGTGCCACAAATTTTCGATAGGATTGAGGTCAGGACTGTTTCCTGGCCATGACAACAATTTAATGCTCTTTGTACGAAACCACTCTTTCGATACTTTGGCCATGTGGCAAGGAGCAGAATCCTGCTGAAAAATAAACGAAGCATTGTTGGGAAAGAGATCTCTGATGGAAGGTAGAATTTTTGGTTCTAGAATAGTGTCAATGTATTTTCTGGCATTCAGTGTCCCATCGATGACATGAAGGCGACCAATACCATCTGCTGACATGCATGACCAAATCATAACACTAAGTGGGTTCTTCACAGTTGCTTGAATGCAGTCAGGATGTAGCTCTTCTCCTATTCTACGTCCTATTCTAAGTGTATATATGAAGAAATATAAAAATAGGCTAAAAATTAGAATTAAAGAATATTTTTAAAACCCGTCCTAATCTATAGCTGCAGGATTCAAGTAGAATAAACTTAAAACATCTAAATTAATTAGTAAAGTAGAATAAAAAAAGGCAGTTCCTTTATAATATAATAATCGCAACCGCGTATAAGAGGTGTAACACAATATCAAAACTAATTCAATTAAAGACAGAATTTCTAGTAGAACAATCTTGGGTTTAGAGCAAAAAAATTTTTTTTTGAATTTAATGTACATAATGTAAAGTTCTATAGTTTTTAATTGTCATGCTGGCACTATTTAATGTTTCATTCTTTTTTCTGTTTCGAAAATGTGTAGGGAAAATTCTGGTACATCTGGGATTCAAGTTCTTGGCCTTATGTGAATTTTAATAAAAATTTGGTAAAATCTTTTTACGGTTTTTGATCTAAAATGGAGCAGAAGAACGAAACATATTTTCGAAACATATTAATCGACTTTTAATAAAGCTTTAATTCATTTTCCCGTGATGAGTTCTGAATTGGAGTTTCATTAAGAGGAGATTAATTTTTATTTCTGTAATTTCATATATTTTCCCTATCGCTTTTTTATTTTCGAAATTGTTCTTTTATGAATTCTTTCTTAAATTGTATTAGTTTCGATATTGTGTTACACCTCTTATACACCTTTGCAATTATTATATTATAGACGAATTGCCTTGCTTTTATTCCAATTTACTAATTAATTTGGATGTTATAAGTTTATATATACATCGTGGAATTTAAACCGTTCGCAGAAAAATAAGATTATAGAATATTTTTTTTTTTTGGTTTGTTATGTGAAACCAGAATTCTTGCTAGGGAGAAGTTTCTGGGAATTCTTTTATAGAATTATAGAAGAATAAATTTTTTTGGTTCATTATGTGAAACCAGAATTCTTGCTAGGAAGAAGTTTCTGGGAATTCCTTTATAGAATTATAGAAGAATAAATTTTTTTGGTTCATTATGTGAAACCAGAATTTTTGCTAGGAAGAAGTTTCTGGGAATTCCTTTATAGAAATATAGAGTAATAAATGTTTTTGGTTCATTATGTGAAACCAGAATTCTTGCTAGGAAGAAGTTTCTGGGAATTCTTTTATAGAATTATAGAAGAATAAATTTTTTTGGTTCATTATGTGAAACCAGAATTTTTGCTAGGAAGAAGTTTCTGGGAATTCCTTTATAGAATTATAGAAGAATAAATTTTTTTTGGTTCATTATGTGAAACCAGAATTCTTGCTAGGAAGAAGTTTCTGGGAATTCCTTTATAGAATTATAGAAGAATAAATTTTTTTGGTTCATTATGTGAAACCAGAATTCTTGCTAGGGAGAAGTTTCTGGGAATTCTTTTATAGAATTATAGAAGAATAAATTTTTTTGGTTCATTATGTGAAACCAGAATTTTTGCTAGGAAGAAGTTTCTGGGAATTTCTTTATAGAAATATAGAGTAATAAATGTTTTTGGTTCATTATGTGAAACCAGAATTCTTGCTAGGAAGAAGTTTCTGGGAATTCTTTTATAGAATTATAGAGGAATAAATGTTTTTGGTTCATTATGTGAAACCAGAATTTTTGCTAGGAAGAAGTTTCTGGGAATTCCTTTATAGAATTATAGAAGAATAAATTTTTTTGGTTCATTATGTGAAAAAAGAATTCTTGCTAGGGAGAAGTTTCTGGGAATTCTTTTATAGAATTATAGAAGAATAAATTTTTTTGGTTCATTATGTGAAACCAGAATTTTTGCTAGGAAGAAGTTTCTGAGAATTCCTTTATAGAATTATAGAAGAATAAATTTTTTTGGTTCATTATGTGAAACCAGAATTTTTGCTAGGAAGAAGTTTCTGGGAATTCCTTTATAGAAATATAGAAGAATAAATTTTTTTGGTTCATTATGTGAAACCAGAATTTTTGCTAGGAAGAAGTTTCTGGGAATTCCTTTATAGAAATATAGAGTAATAAATGTTTTTGGTTCATTATGTGAAACCAGAATTCTTGCTAGGAAGAAGTTTCTGGGAACTCTTTTATAGAATTATAGAAGAATAAATTTTTTTGGTTAATTATGTGAAACCAGAATTCTTGCTAGGAAGAAGTTTCTGGGAATTCTTTTATAGAATTATAGAAGAATAAATTTTTTTGGTTAATTATGTGAAACCGGAATTCTTGCTAGGAAGAAGTTTCTGGGAATTCCTTTATAGAAATATAGAGTAATAAATTCTTTTGGTTCATTATGTGAAACCAGAATTCTTGCTAGGAAGAAGTTTCTAGAATTCCTTTATAGGATTATAGAATAATAAAATTTTTTTTTTGGTTCATTATGTGAAATCAGAATTCTTGCTAGGAAGAAGTTTCTGGGAATTCCTTTTAGCTGAGGGTTTTAAAACACTCCTTTGCATTTACTTTCTCTGGTACCTTTTTAAGATTGAATTAGTCACGCACTTCAGTTTTTCTGTTAGTTCTGTAATTCTTTATGGATTCAGTCGATATCAATAGAGCGGTAGAACAATTTATAAATGACGCACTTGATATCGAGCTGTGACAGGAGGGGACAGACTCATTGCAGTTTGCTGGGATCTTCTGACACTAATCGTGAAATTACGTCTGCTGTAACTGCAGTAGAAGAGAGTACCGGGAAGTGTATTAACTATGTAGTATCATTGCGTGATATATCACGCTTCTTAGTGGTTCGACTGTTTGCGTCAGTCTTTAGATTACAAACTGTGCGGGGAGCATACAGTAATAATCTTATCCTTGTACGGAGTGATGTAAGCTGAAAATGATTAGAAATAAATATTAGCATTATGTTCGTATTTTGAAAAGTGTCAGGCAACCAGGCTTTTGTAAGGACAAAAACTGCATGAAATCACTGTGCACAATTGGTCGAAAACTAAAATTCACCAGCCATAGAGCAAAAACATTTGATTTGATTTTTGCGGATTGAGGAAACTGATTTACGTTATATGATTCGCGTTTTTGGTACATGTTTCGACCTACATCATTCTGTAACTTTTCAGTCCTTTATGTGTTTCTTCTTGGTACATATTCAAATACATAGCAGTAGAATATTTCGATAAAGAAAAACAGCGACGAAATGAGTACCAAAAAGCATACTGTGCAACTGTTATAGATGCGTTGTGCAAAAATTGTACTTATTATCATGGCTGTATGTCCTCATGCTTCGTCGCAATTGTATTATCGTTCCATCCCAGTTTCAAAACATACTGAAAACAAATGGTACCATTTAGCGCTACGTAGCAGATGGCTTAAAATCAGTAACTCTTTATAGCTAATTTTGCGCAGTTTAAGAAGAACTGCATCACTATCAAGCTCGATTGATGTTTTAGTCTGGTGTTATTATTTTGGATTATTAACAGCTCAGCAGGTTATTATTGTTAGTGGTTTTATTCTGCTGCAAAAAATGATCAAAAGGGTTGCCAGTTGTGAAGGTATTTATCTGTACTTCTTAATAGCATTTTGGGACAATTATGATAGCTAAGCAAAATTACTAATAAAATGTCATATTATGCAGCTTAATATTGTTGCGTTCTACGGGTTAGTGGATTTAGAATGATTGATGGCAACACTTGATGAAGAATGAAAACACAATTTATTCGTCAGTATTACGCAGGAGAATTACAAAGACACGTTTACAGCCGTCGAAAAACTACGATAAACACACTGAACCGATCAACAACACATTTCAGGCTACAACGGTGAAGACAGCTTCACGGTAAAGCACTAGAGTACAGTTTCCGACTCGGTCGATCGCCTTAGAGCTAATCTCTGAACTCAAGACAGTGGCTACTGAACTCAACATATTCTACTCACTCAAGATACACTTCTACTCCACGTATAGGCAGATTATATATAGCTTTTGACCTGTCTTCGAGAACATTCGTGAGAAAACCGGTAAGAATTCGTTCTAGAATGTTCTTGTTCGGTTTATGACATATCACCGATTCCGCCGTTAAATGTCGCCAGATGAGCGGTTTAACGCCAAATCTGGCAACCCTGACTTTCCTTGCCACTTTCTAGCAACGCTAACCCGCTTCGCGGGGAAGCTGTCTTACCGCAGCTGGGCATTTTTGTAAAAATATCATTTTATGACAAATTTATTTTATATGCTCAGCTCAAAAATATAATGCAAGGTTTTCATTGCAAAATCTCTGATTTTTGTATGTATATATATTTTGGATATTTCCGCAGGAAAACAAACAATGTCAATGATGAAATTTTGTAGTAACATATTGTTGCGTGCGTACGAGTTCGTAATATATTGAATGCACAAGTCTGATGAAACGTTACTAAAATTTATTCTCAACACAAGAAACAAAACAAAATGCTGAAATGCTGAAATTTTTTTGCACAGATATTCGTACAATATCACAATACTACACAGTAGTTATATTTTAAACTACTTAAATGTTAAATAGAACAAAATTCAAAGCTCTGGGAAAGCTAATCCGATTTCAAAACTACAGCAGCAGAGCAAACAATTACACCTCACTAAACAACTTAACTGAGATATTTTTCTCCGGTTTTTTAAAGCTTTTTAATCATACACGAGAACATTCTTATAATTTCTCGAGGTTTCTGGAAAGCAAAAGGGCAGAACAGCTAATAAAAAATTGCATTATTTCAGTTTAAATATAAATTACGAGATATCTATTTATTAAATGCGCGTGCTCCTGTATTTTTACTTTTTCGGCGTAGCTTTCTCTTAAAACTCGTCACACGCTGCATTACCAATATTGACTGCAATTTCCTCTATATACTTATTTCATTAACTTTTATAAACCCAGTAGTCTTCGTTTTCGGGCGATAATTGCACTTTTTAAGACTTTAACATTTTCCCACTCATAACGTTTTACTACATAAATACCAGAGCAATCGTTTTTATTTCCTTGTTACGAAGTAAAAAGGAAGTATTGTTATCGCGAAAAGTTTCAGGCAGCATATTTCAACGAAAATATCCATTTTGACCGCTATCGAATGCAATTTAACGATGTTTTTGCGTGATATCTGTACGTAAGGACAGAATAAAAGACTCTTTTCCTCCAAAAAAATTATAAAACTGTTTTAAAACGAATTCTGAAGAGAATTTTTCGTGGAGTCTGTATGAACGTACGTACGTACGTGCGTATCTCGCATAACTCAAAAACGAGTAGCCTCAGAAAGTTGAAATTTTGTATATAGGACTACTATAACATGTAGACGTGCACCTCGTATTTTGGTTGCAATCGGCCGCACCAAACGTATATAAATATATTTATATATTTACTAAACAGTATTGATTAATTGATTATATTATCTCCTAAGTTTAATTAAAGTAGAATTATTTTAAAAGTGTGCATCCATACTGGTAAGTTATATTTTGAAAGATGTTTTGAAGTAATTTAAAAGCAAAATGTTAATAATGTTTTAAAGGGGACTGGAGTTAAATCATCACGAAGAATAATATTTCAATTGTAAAAGGAAAAATTAAAACATGTAATCATTGTCATTGATCGGAAATTAGTTGACTTTTCAAGGGGAACAAACCAACTCCCGTTCAATGAACAATAATTGATAAAAATACGTAAATACGAAAGTGTTTCGTCTTTACTCGAGTTATAAGTTAAAGCCAAACCGGCAATTCTAGTCAGGCCAAAATATTTCCGCGAATAGTAGGAATTATGAACCAATGCTGATACTCAAAGAACTTATTCTCATGAAGCATTTTAGTCAATTCAATTTGGAGTAAAAATCAATTACTGTAGAGAAATCCTGTAAAACTCGAGTAACCGTCCCCGACACTTTCATCTTTATGCATTTGAGTACTATATTATTTGTAGAAATTAAACATTGGAAATTGTCATTGTGAAATCGAATTCAAAGTAAAGTTGAAATAAACATAGAAGATTATAAAAAAGATAAATAATGCAAACTTTGTAAAAACAAATCAAAGAAAATATAAAAATAATATAAAAATAATATAGAAAATAATATAAATAAGATCAGTGAATGTACATGAAGATATAAAGGCCAGAAAGGTATTAAGTAACTTACATTCTTTCTAGTGGGGGAGTTGGCAAAGTGTTCTCTTCGTGTCTGACTCAGAAGTGTAGGGTGTCCGAAAATTCTTAGCGGCAGTAGGGGCTTTGAATAATATCAGTCGGTAAGACTTGGGTGAAGTAATTTATGGTAGTGGGTGGGACTTGGAATTCTTGAGGGATGTATTTTGTGGAGTTCTTATCTGAGAGAGACCGTCTGTTAAGATTTTTTTGAAAATACTAGTGAATGGAAATTAATTAATTTCTGGCTAATTGCCGTGTCGCAATGATTAAGAATTTAAGAAAGGAAAAAGGCATTTTCGCTGTCCAAGAGCTAATAGACAGACTAAAGGCAGGAAATAGGCCCATTTTTTTAGTAACAGTATAGTAACAGTATATGTCTGAAGACAATTACCTTTTTACAATATATACAATTATATATCCACTCTATTACCCTACTCAGTAATCTCAGTTTCTTTACTCTTATATTTTTGTAAATTGTACCATTATTTACTTTAAAAATGATTGAATTATGTTGTTTTCATCTTCCGGTTAAGGTTTTTATGCCTTTAATAAATCTCTATGCAATATTTTTAGAATTATTAACAATTTTAAAGTTGTTTAAGTGCTGCTAAGCCTAATCCTTTTCTTGATGGCGGCCATTGTTTGTTTACATTTGAAACAGTAGACTAGTGGATTTGTTGCCAATCTAGAGAAACGTAGCTTCGCAACAACAAAGATAACGCCTTCATTTATTATTGCCAATTAAATCATGCTTAATCCTTTCCGGAATTATTTTTTCGAGGAAATAAGTGTTTAAGATTTACTTCGTAATTTTTAATACAGATATTTTGAGTTTTTATGTATTTTTGCCTTCTCGCGAAGTGAGAACTGAATTAATTGAATGAGAAATACTCAATCGTCTGTGAAAAACTGTTTCTTTTTTGTTTTGTTTGCTTAATTTCTTTTATAAATCGTTCTAGCTTTATTATAGTGTTTGAATAGAACATGTGGCAACGTTTAGATAATTCTTTAAATGATATAAATTTTGTGCATTCTGAGTTATAATATGAACGAAACATAATACTGTGAAGTGAACCTAGCGCCAGAGTGTCGCTATGGTAAACAAATAGAGTGAATTTTAAAGAATGCATTTATTCTCTTGTGGTTCTTGCGCTGTCGGCGAAGTAGATTTAATTCAATCCAATAAGTTTAAATGAAATGCAAGAAAAAATGCGTATAATTTAATATTCCGTACAAAGAAGTCATGTGGTGTACACATCAGATTTTTTATTTTAAACTTAGTTTTAATTTTGCTTAACGGTAAAAATTAAGTTTTATCATTTAGCAAGAACAGATTTTTTAAAATTTCATTAACAGAAAAATTTCCTTGAGATGCTAGACTGCAATTTGAAGATTTAAAATGCAAGCTTTTGTTGACACTTGATTTTAGACAAGACTTCTTAATATCTAAAATCGTGGTTTATCAAGTAACATTAATACAGCAGCATATTATACAACTTACGTTTGTGTTTTTGAATAAGTTGTCAGTTCTATCAATTCACAAGAAGCTTTTAGTAATTGTCTTGCGTTGAGGTAAAAAAAATACTTTTTGCGGAAAACTTTCGTTAAACGAAAAAAGTCTCTTAACACGGTACCTATTTTTGTGCGTTTACGAAAACAGAATTTCGTCCACTCCGACATTTTATTCTTCGAAACTTCATTCATAATGCATAAGGTAGCGGAAAAAAAAGCAATCTTGAACTTCTTCAGCATTTTCGACGGTTTAAACGAAATATTTGTTCCCTTCTCAAAATAGTTCCATTATAGACTTTAATGTTGCTTTTTGACAGCAGGAAATAGATTTCGATTTACTTTGAAACTATTCATTGGATTTAATGACAAACATGTCATGCGGGAGTTTAGATCGAAAGAATTTTATTAAATGCCTAATACTTATATGTAGTATATCAAAAGAATTCATGGACTGGCACCCTAGTACCTTCACCTGACCTGACAACCCTAGTACGATGGTTAGAGGAGAAAGCAAAGTTTCTTAGACTGTGGGTAGTGGGACCTGCAGCAGAGGGTTGCCAAAACGTTTAACAGTTTTGATATTTCTTATTATAATAATTTTACAATTATCAAATATTATTACACAATGTACTTGAAAATAGATAAAAACAATACAATACAGACAAAGAAAAAAACGAAAACGTTTCGATGCATTCCTTTTTATAAACGTTCATTTTCCTTGCTTTGCACGTGACGCTGTCATTTTAGTCTGTTACTTATTTAAAATTTTCACATTGTTCTATATCTGCCCAATTTAATGCACCTCTGGTATTCTGACTTATACACAGAATTATGTCTCAGAATAAATGCTTTAGAGTTGTTACGTATTATGGAAGTCGAATCGAATCACTAAAAAGAAGGAGATATATTTACATGAACTACAAAATACTTAATTACAATACTAGTATGATGGTCCAGATTCAGATTACAATAATCAAATATGTAAATAGTTTCTTTAAGTCAATAACGGATCAAAAGAAACATAACTATTCCCATTCAAATGAAATCTAAATTTGACTAACTGAAAAAGGAGAGCGGTGGGGGTTCAGGGAAAGTGAAAAAGTACATCACAAAATATAATGCGTAACGCCAGCGCCAGACATCAAACAATTTTCACACACTTCTCAACTAAACTCTGTCAAGAGTTAAATCATTATAAGAGCTATTAAAATTATATCAATTATTAAGTCAGGCAAATCATCAAATTGATTTCTATAAAATAATAATAAATTTATGTACAAATTCATGTTGTCCATTAACAGTTAGTACAATCAAATCAATTAACAAATATTGTAACATATAATTACGAAAAAACAATAAAATAAAGCAAATTAAAAATGAATAGAAAATACACTCTAATTATAATTATTACAGTATTATTACATATGCTATAAAAATGAATGTTATCATTAAATATATTATCTAACACTTATTAAGGAAATCTAAATTACTCACGATTATACAAAAGGAGAATAACAAAATATAATCAGTTGCATGAAACAAACATATCTGTAACCAACAGTCATAAATGAATAATGAAGTTTTTTTCTATTAGATAAAGCAATTGAACTAGTCATTTTATTGTTCTTTCAACAGTTGTAAGATAGCTGGAACGAATTTTGCCACCGCGAGAAGGAAAAGCTTGTGTCACTCTGCCACATTCCTACAGAAATTGGCATTTATTATTAGCTTCTATCAAAATAAGATCGTCAACATTTAGATAATCATAAGAGTTAGCTGTCGGAAAATCCATTAAATATTGTTTTTGTTTTAACATGTCTACAACTGTTTAACCTCTAAATCTTTACAAATCTTCGTTTTGGTCAGAAAGCAATTGGTCGAACCATTGTTAAAACTGGAATTAAAATTGATAGGTAATGTAGAATGTTGTTTTAGAAATTCAAGAATGGCTTCAAGGGTAGAAGCTCCTTGTGATGATAATATACATAGATCATCAGACGAGAATTTAAAACATCTTCTACTTGTGTTAAAACCATTGAAAATTCTTCAAACTTTAACAAAGCTTTAGCAAAATGTTTCCTTCAGCATTCTTTCATAGAACCTCTCCACTATTTCTTACATTCTGTTATAAATTTGCCATCGATTCGAATGATTTTTCATTTGATAAAATTTTACAGGAACATTCGAGGTTGCTTTTTCCCCTCTAAAATTTGTTCTTTGCCCGAATAAGTTCTTTGATAATTTTCTCTTCTATAAGCGAATTTTTAGAATGCCATTGAGAAGGAATTCTTGAAGGGATTTGGCACAAGTTCCAGATGTATGCCCACGTGGTTAGCGCGAGTAAACAATGCTATATAAGATATTTGACTTTCTTGCAAGTTCTTTACGTAAATCGGACCAGCAAAATCGACGCAGCAAACGTAAAATGGCGGGATTTCATTGATTCCTATCTTCCGTTAGCTGTGAAGTGGTTTGTTTAGCAGGTTTCACCGTATAAATTTTAATTGTTCATTATTTTCTTAATAATATGACGCTGTTTGGGATCAAAAAACAACTACGAAATCCAGCCAAGATCGTTAGTATTCCCACCATGCATCATTTGGCATAAATAGTTTCTGCTGTCAAAATTGTAAGTTAAGAGTCTCTTAGGAGAAATGTCGGATGTTTTTCGTCATGTGATAAACTAGTATGATAATTCACCTCTCCTCAATATCCCGCTCTAACAAAGAAAAAGATTAAAATGATATAAAGATATTTTGTTCTTTCCAACTTTTTTTCAGACTCGATTTCGTCAGTATAAAATGATTTTCGTTCTGATCGAGTCCAGTGATTTTTTTCAGCTGTTAAAGTCCTGTTAAATTATTTGTTTTTTTAAAATTTTACCAATCATTAATTTCACCCGACCAGTTATTCTTAACAATATCCTTAAATTACTATATTTAGATATGTCTATTAGCTTTTATTCAACTACAATGTACCCAAATTAATGAATGCCATAAATGTTCTTACGATATTCTAATAATTCTACAATGATAGGTTCTCCTTCTTTTCGAGGCCAAAATTCAGACGACATTCTAAGCCATTCCGGTACTTGAAACGAAACAGGATTATTTTTCAGCTCCTGGAGCTTAGCTCCTCTTAATAGTCAACTGGGATATTTGCGCTAGGATAGCAATGCCGAATCGCGGGTGATATTGGATGTGATATTTATTGAATATGATTTTTAAGGAATAGCTTCAATTTCAGCATAGAATCGTTTATCCAGAAAAGCGTGATTTTCATATCAGTCCAAGAAAAAATAAGGAAGTTGTAAATCCAAAATTTTAACGATGCTAGTGAGCTGACAAAAAAGCACCCATAAGTTTCGATATGGGAAAGGTGAAAGACTTTAAAGGCGCTACTGTAGTCTTGGAAGCAAACAAAAACTGTAAATATTTGTTCATCGCCTAGAATATATACGCACATACATACGCGTTTTTAGTGCAGAAAAATAGTGCAGATCATTATTTTTCATATCACTGTTATAGATTGCAGAAAAATAATATCGTGAAATAATATTTTTTTTTCAAACTGGAAACTTCATTGCACCGTATTTTCCGTATAGAAATAAATATTCTGATAATTAATCATCCCGATTTACGCAAATTTGTTGTGATATGATTTTGACTCTGGCTATAAACGATTACCTACAGAATCAAAAAAACCGTCCTATTGTTTAAGACAAAAAGTTTGGTATTAATTTGTTTTGACGGAAATGTCGTCAGATTTATAACATCAAAGTAAAGTTAGTCATTCGGATTGTGACTCCTGGCACTTTTAACGCAGGAGTTCTTGCTTATGAACTTATAGTAGCACCTCCAAAAATGCTGATACTTTCTAAACTGGTATTAGCAGCATATTCAACATTGTGATATTCTACAATGATATAGTCAATGTAGTATTATTGCTTAGAAATACACAAGTGGCTGCGAAAGTTTCCTCTTACTGTTTGAAATGGTGTTTAATGGTTACAGCCGATAAAAAGAGAGTTCATTTTACATCAAATATCCCACGAGGGTATCGATAAGTTAGGACATTTTGTGACTCACAGGATAGGTTTCAGTAAACAGAAACCATGTTGCATCTCTGTCCTTTTCATCTACTTTTCTCTGCAGAGAAACCTGCTTGACGTCACCAGTAAAGGCTACAGGATGAAGCCTAAAAGTTTGCAAGCGGAAGTATAAAAATGTCTGGCTACAAATTTGGACTAATATGTAAGCAATCGTTAACGGAATTCCACAAGGTCCACGTGAAGTGGAGTCGAACATAATACGCCGATACTGAATTTGGCTTCGATCACTGAGAAGGATTTTTCTGTGAAGATATATAAAATGATTTGATTTTCATTATCGAGAAGATCTGGAATTAGTTCTATGATATTTTGCCATGAATTATCTTGTAAAATTCCCTGGTATGAATTAAAAAGTTCAGGGGTGTTCTGAACTCGCGCTTTAAATCTCAAAAAGCGTTTTTGTGCATTCTCCTTATTAATGTGCAATTCATATTTACTGTAAAACTTTCATAGCTGCTTAACATTAGAATGAGAATTTTTATATACAATTTCCGATTCAAATGTTTTTATTACAGTATCCTGTAACGAATCAGATGATTCATTTACACGTTTTATGCTTAAACTTTAGAGCTTCCAAAACGTTTTAAATCTGAACATTAATCGCTGCAGAAGAGTACGGCGTCTCTTTACTTATACACACCAACAACCGAATAACGTTACGGCAACCCCAACATGTCTGTTGAAATGGTTTAGTTTCCCATTTACTAAATCATAATGAGAATCAGCCCTTATGCCAAGAGTTTTTCCTTACAATCCAAGAGTCTGCGGGCTTTAAACCTGGTAACCTCTTTATCAATAATTTGTTTATTTCAATTTGGAGGCTGCTGAAATTTGAAATTTGCCGAAAACTTGAAATTTGTTCTGTTACAAGACCTTTCAATTTCGATTTTCGAATTTGGTGTTCTTTTGCTCTGTAATTTTATCATAACAACGTTAAACGTTTTTCTAAGAGAGTTTTATTTCCAAATTCAAATACTGAGAGTTTTATTTCCAAATGCAAATACTGAGAGATTTCGTTTCGAATAATAAATTTTAAATTTAAATTTACCGTAATTTCTTTCTTTTAAGAATGCTCTCATACTCAAATTATCGAGCAGGAACCTGATCTGAATAGACTGTGTCATTCTTCTGAGCATTAATGAACGAATCGGAAGCAAAATGCTTTTACATTTATCATGTCCAAGTGCAGGTCGTTTCTATATTTTGGTTTTTCTTTTAATCCCTTTTCAGCCCTGTTATGTGCGTCTTTGTAATTCGAGCAAACGAGATCTCCTTTACATTCCTTTTGCGCGATGTTTTGATTTTAGACAAAAAAACACATCTTCCTTTCTTACGTAATAAATTTCTTTTCGCTTCAACTGTCGATGATTGATGGCGCCAACAACCGGAAGGCAACAGATGTAATATTCCCCCCCCCCCAACTCTTCTCTTCGTAAACAAATGAAGTGTTTTCTGATTTATGCTCAGAGAGTACGAAAATATTTTTTCATGTTAATTCTTTTCGACCAACTTGAAATAATGCTTTAAAATTAGAAGAGGATGATAAGTCAACTTTAAGATTAAAGTCGTATCAGAAGGCAACATTTTCATTAGTACAGGAACTAACACATGATTATACCGGATTTTACATCTAATTATCTCAAACTACGTTTATGTAATTTTCTATGGTGTTTTAAAGTTTGTGAAGATTTTATTTGCCACTGGATTTAGCTACTGGGGTAGATTAAGGAGTTTTACATATGTGAAATTATAATAAAATCTTTCCTACCGATCCTATTTAAAAATATTTCAACTACTTGATCAGAATTTGGTTCCAAAATACAAAAACATTCTATCGCATTTGCGGCGTTGCCGCAAGGGTAAGATTTTAAATAACTGAATTTTGAAATTTTTGATAAAGAATTGCTATCGTGAATTGCAACTTTGAAGTTAAAAAAGCTTGCCAGCTGGGTATAAATTTAGAGATTTAAAAAAATAAATTTTAAATTTAGAGCAAGTTAATTTTGAAAGACGAGTAAGTTTCAGACTACTTTCGTTTGTAGATTCTTTAATGGTTTCTTTAAGAATCTCACTATGAGCATTATTTGAAATTTGATACTTTATTTATTTCCTTCAATTTTATCTTCTCTTTGATTTGCCATAATTGAAGTTTTTCTTCTTATTCCTGTACGGATGCAACTTCGGTTTTAAATTCATCCCTTTCGATTTTCAAATCACCCTGTATTTAAGTCATTTAGAGTTTTGATCTCGCGATTACTGGTCTTAATTTTCTTCTAGCAGACTTTTACTAATGTCATCGTTTCTCAACTCTGCTTTTGAAATACCTTGGCTCTTGTCACCTTCCGATTTGATTTTAATTTAGTGACAGGATTTTCCAACATCTTTCAAGCAAAATGCTGTACTTCAAAAGCAGAAAATTTAGTCTTACCTTGAGTAGTGTTTTCACATTTATAACGCACTGAGGCAAAACCTTTCCTCTAGTGCACCACCGTGCTATGAATTATGGAGGTCGAAACGAATCGTTAAAAAGAAGAAATTTTATTTGTATTAATTACAAAATATTTAATTACAATACTAGTGTGATGGTTCAAATTTAAATAAAAATAATCGATATCTAAACAATGAAGTCAATAACTGATTAAAAGGAGCACAACTGTTTCTATTTAAATAAAATCTAAATTCAAACTAACTAAAAAAGAAGTGCGGTGGAAGTGAAAAAGCATGTCATGTCTAATTTGCCAGTAGCATCGATCGAAATCACAAAGAATTTCCACAAAACCAATTTCTCTTCTAAAAACATAAACAATGAAGGCACACACTGGCACTCATCTTAAACGTAGAACCATCTGCATAGACATAAAATTCTGTAATACCAAAGTAAAACTAATCAAAATAAATAGCAGATGCTATTTATTTTGATTAGTGCATATTTCATTTTTAATATTTATAAACCTATTTCTATAATTATGCAAGGCATTGAAAATGCCAACTGTCTATTCTAAAACTGTCTATGAATTCAGTCTTTAAAAATAAACAATATTAAGATTTGTATTCTGCACTCGCATGCAACCATTGTGGTCTTGTAGGCAACCAGAATAAAGATTCGTCTGAAAAGATAGTGTTGTGCCATTTATTTGTCCATATCCGATGTTCATGGTAACAATGCAGCCGCATACGTCCGTGTAGAGTCAGCGGTAGTTGAAATAATGGACGCCTTGAAAAGATTTCAACTCCTTTGGAGATAACATATTGAACGATACGTGCTGGCGGTGGTTGTTTTCCAACAGACTTTCAGCTCTTCACGTTCTATAGTCTCTATAACCTAGAATATTTCTTCTGTCACATTCAAAAACTTTCTCTAATGTTGCCTTTTTATTTTAATGAGCCATATTAAAGCTTTATATGTAAAAGAACACCTAGAAAACACAAAATTTCAGTAATTCAAAAAATAACTTACTAAACTTCCTTTTAACGGTGTTTCCAGATGACATTTCTGGCGCACTTGATTAATATAGGACCTGTAATGCTATTCGTTTGCTTATTCTGTTGCGTATAAGCTACACAAGCTATAGCCTAGGGCCTCGCTTTCTTGGGGTCTTCCCCAAAACCCTCTAGGTATCCGAAAATCATATTTGGCACTGACATATAATATCTGGACTTATAAAAGGCCTTATATCTCAAACAGCTCAGGGCCTTTAAAAATGAAGTCTAAATCCGGCCTTGTATCCATGGTTCAAATGTCAAGCCTTTTGGATGTTTTCTTCATGGTGTTGCATTTTATATGAATAGAGTGTTTCTTTTTAAATCGATTTGTAGAGCAATAGATTAATGGAATAATGAAATATCGTGAAATTTCTTGGGTAATTTAGGAGCAATGAAAGCGAATTTTATAAAATTTTGAAGCAATAGATGAAGCGTCGATGCAGTTCATAATTATTTAGGTAGAATAAATATTTTAATTTGGGGTTGTGGGGTTCCTCCCTTCTATCTACAACTTAAGTGTGGAAGAACCTAGTGAAAGGTAAGCGAATAATCGCTTCAGTAACAGATACGTAAAACTCGTGAAGGGTTAATTACCCTTTATTTCTCAAAATAAAGAATAATAATCGACCCTTCTCTCAGGGCGTACAGCAAAGCCTCCACTTGGCTTAAACTCAAAAGTTAAAGAAATGAGAACTTAACTAATGCTTAACTAAAGAGATGTAGTCGAAGCTAACGTAAATCTAACTGGGAGGCTCCTAAATATTGAATTAGTTAGCGAAGCCGAGCATAGTAACAGCTTAGAGAGATGCGGCCAAAAGGAAAACACATGCTAGTCAGAAACTCTGATGCTCTTTCTCGAAGTCAGTGGAACTTCGACTTAAATACTACACCTACTCATTTGCATTAAACGCGATTCTAAAAGCACATTCTAGTAGGAAATTGTAAGCTGAAATTAGAATGGATAGAAAAAGAGCTTTAACTTAATAATAACTGTTAAAAACTTAGGACAAACCTTACCGGGTGAAAAAACGTTGCAGATAGTGTCAAAATAACTCAACGGCCTTAAATTGCGATGGAAGCATTGCTTGCCCGTTGTTTTGTATGCAGCATGATCGTTCACTAGGCGTTAGATTAGTTACTGAAGAGTAAGTGTGGAAAAGAAGCGACTGTTTATAATATTTGAATCGACAAATCGTAACAGAAAAACTGTGTGCAAGGATTATCCCAAAGCATTTGAGTGGTGGACAAAACCTTAAAAAACGCAAACGGGCTGGCTGCATGAGCGTTTTCGTGGTCTTCCCCATGCGTAACGTGTATACGAGTCAGTTTCCCTTAGAACGTCCTCCACGAAGGCATCCCTCTCCTTAGGCAGATAGCCTTAGTGTGCTTTGTCATAATTAAATAAACCAAACCTTAAAAAGGCATATCAAACTTTCAATTTGCAAAATTTTGTCAATTTTTCAAAAATCATTCTACTTTTCTATCTATCGTGAGTATGCTAATAGTGGCGGACTTTAAAATCAAAAGATTTAATCTATCATTGTCATCATCACCATGGAGAGGGTATATTGATTATAATGTGCTGGAGGTGTAATGGTTTGGGAAAACATGTTGACAAAAGCTCCCTGACTGTTATGAGGTATAGAGAGGAAATCTATGTTCGACATTTCAAGGGCGAAGTTGGTCCTAAGTTCCTGTTAATGGACGAAAACGATCTCTGACGTTGGGTTCAGATGGTCGACATTGCCTGGAAAGTGAGGCTATTCGCCCTACGGTTTGGTCAAGCAGATCTCCTGACTTATACAGAATGTCTGAGACTCTCTTGTGAGGGCAGTTTCATCTTGCCATCCCGCTCCAAGAACCATTCCGGTGTTGAAAACTGTCTTGCTGCAGGAGTGGAATCGTTTGTCACAAGGACTCCTGAATTGTCTCCTGTCCAGTATGCCATCATGCTGCACGAGCTGTCTTGCCTCGAGAGGGGACCATACCTCATTTTAGACATAAGTTCGATATCATAAAGTGGATTTTGTACATTCCTGAACTATGAGCTTTAACTGAACAAGAGCGTATATTAAAAAGCAAAATGAAAGAGATTACCTTCATTTTAGTGTGATACAATTTGATATCCGTTGCGTAGTTAATTTGTTATGAATCTGTATAACGTTCTATGGAATTACGAATAATCCAATTATGTATTATTCCTACAGAGTGACCCAAAAGTCGCGCAGGTGAAAGTTTCAAAATTTGTGGAAGTTCCAATATTTAAATTAACAGAAAATTGTTTCAATGGATGACAAACCTATACTGTTACAAGTAAAATATGATTTGAAAATTTCATTTTCAGTTTATGCTGTTAGCATTAAAAATTATTTGCTTGATACGAGAG
Organism: Stegodyphus dumicola; assembly: GCF_044657685.1. Lineage (NCBI taxonomy): Eukaryota > Metazoa > Arthropoda > Arachnida > Araneae > Eresidae > Stegodyphus > Stegodyphus dumicola. The sequence continues at coordinate 154,407,373 of NC_140774.1, read as the reverse complement.
GGAGGTAAGAGTATTTTCGAGCAGAACGAAATTTTATGATTAAGCATTACTTCCTAACGCATAAATTTAATTGTGTTGCAATCGGCTTCATACTCTTTGTTGGGGGCTGGAATATTTTCTTCCTGACTTCGCGTATTGTCAGAACTCAGAAGAATTTTATTTCCTACGGTGAGAGCTTCGGGTATATAGAAGTCAAGTTACCAAGCGGAAAATCACTTTGTTATTAGATTCATTGAACATTCAAGAACATTTCTCTAAATGCTTCAACAACCTTTCTATAGAACTGCGTTGCGAAATAATGCTCCGTCATAAAAACTCGTTCCACTGCAACGCGAACCGTCGTGTCCTATATTTTAATCAACACTACAGGATGTCTATGAAACTAATGTTAAACCATTTAGCATTTTCTTTCTTCTTTTTTTCTTTTCGTTTTTAATGCTAAAATTTGAAAAAAAAAATCGAATGCCGAAACAAGGGCTGAAACTCGAAACGTTTTCAAATTTCTCAGAATTGAAGAATTCAGATGTTCCATTCCTAGAAATAACGATTTTTTTTCCCAATTTCTTCCAGCACGCAATGGTAATAATATTTGCATTGTTTTCCACCATTTATTTTACCAAAGATAACATGTATTTTTCTGTGCCAGGAATACATATGCATATATAGTTTTATATATTAATGTATTGATTTTTGAGTTTTCTTGAATCGATGTAATTTGAATCATAATCCAATCAAATTCATTAAACCCTCTCACTTGCTTTCAGCACTCTACAATGTTTTTCTATTTCTTCCCGCTTTTTAAAAATATTATGGCAACACTTTTGCAACACATAAAGAAGTTTACAAAGTAGTGAACTATTCTCAAAACTGCAGCTCGAGATAAAAAGAGAAAGCTGAATGACGAGACGATTTGATGATCCTAAAAGTGCATATCATTAACCTCCCTCCACACAAACGCTCTCCGATTGTATTTTTAACCCTTCCTTTTTGCGTGACAACTGATCTCACGAACACAATATCCCCACGTGCGTGCGACCAATAGCAGAAGGAACGTCCATTCCGAAGCTCCATCTGGCGGCCAGGAGCGGCACTACGCGAATCCCGGTCGTTTCTCCCCCGGTTTGATGCTTTCAGTGATAGTGGTATTGCATTGCAAGGAAGAACACCACAAGCGGCCACCTGTACGCTTGACCACCGGTATATCCTCGTATCGTTCTTTACTAAATAGTAAAGAGGTATTCATAGAGTGTGCCCAGAAGAGAGGATTGTTATTAATTTCGGTGGAGTAGTTATTAAGTACCGGAAATGACGGGAGCTCATGATCAGTTGGGGTAAGTTGTACATTTACTTATTGTGAATGGTACTAGTGATCTTGATACAGAAATTACAAGAACGATCAGATATCCATTCAGAGGAAGTACCGTTAAAGAAGTGACTTCACGTTTTATGAATCGTACTTGTGTTTTATATGAATGGGAGGAGGGACTGAGTGTCGTGCAGGTTCTTTACGTTTCATTCATTTTAAATAATATAAAATTCAGTTTACTTGAAATTGAATTTATTAGATATGTGAAGAAGAAGTGTAGGAGGCTTCACCCAACACATGACGTCTAAATTCGTCTTATTTCACATTATATTTGAGAGCGAAGCATACACAAAACAAAAATATATTTATGTTTGGTTCGTTTTCGAATCGTAGTACGTTTTTTGCTCTGCATCTGAGTTTGAAATTCCTCACTAGGAAATATTTTTGATAATAAAATACAAAATAAAAATCGTATCCGGGAAAAGGTCCCTATACATGTGAATTATACATCTGTGCCAAATCGGAACAAATCTTATTGAAGCAGAAGAAATAGTAAGGTGGCATAATGTTTGCATGATAATAATTGCGGATAGTTTAATACTTATAAAGTCATTTGAAGTATTACGTATTATACTGAAACAAATATAAGAAAGCTTCTTAGATACAATTATCCTGAAGTTTTGAAGACGTTTTGATACGAAACGAAAAACTGCGCAAGATACTTTCACATATATAAGATTAATATATTTATAGTATATTGTACAAAATTTAAACAATATGTAAGTTTTACGTACGGGTAAAAAGTAAGGTAATGCTTATTCTTCTAACTTAATTGATGGATAAATAATAAATCCCTTTAATATATTTTTTAAAGTTGGTTTGCGTAAATAAGACTGTTGTGGTTTTCAAAAATGCATTTCGGAGGAAACCATTTCCTCTTACATACTGATCAACGTGACGCATTCCGAAATGACATAAAAAATTAGGTTAAAGCCAATGCACTTATCAAATCTGATTTCAATACAAAACGACTGGAAAAACATTTATAGAATAATAATTGTAGATTTTGTAAAGTTTATCAAGCCGGGAGGTTTTTTACATGCATAAAAACAAAGATTTTAAAGTCATCTTAGTTTTTAAATATCTATAAAAATATTGAAGGGATTCCATTAAATATCCTGTAACATTCTTTCACAAAACCAAGCATTTGTCTAAAAGCAAAACAAAAAATATCTGATTATTAGCTATCAGTGGAAAGTAATGAAAGAAAATCAATATCGTGTATTAAAAAAGCATGAAGATTAAAAGCATCATTTGTGAGGACTAAGATTTTTTTTGGAGTAATGATTCATGCAGTGCGCTTTAAATGAACCTCATTAAGAGACGATATACTGATATGCAGCTCTCTAAATGAAACAAGAAACTTACAAAATGCATTCATGTTTTCCTCATAGGTAATGTGATACTTGGGAGTATTATGTGCAGCAGTCAATTAAAGGGCATTGCCATCCTTTGATTTTCTGCTGAGAGCAACGCTAGCAAGAGTTGTGAATGGTTAAAGTTACCGAAGATTTTGACGTCAGTTATTTTTGGGACTTTATTTTATCCATGCACATTAAAAACGGAAAATTTACACAAGCACATTAACGAAATGTGCTTGAAGTTATCACTTGAAGTGTATATTATATATATATATATATATATAATATCACTTCCAGTCACTGATGGTATAAAACTACTCATATTAACTGAAGATTGCATATAATGATAAAAGCTCTGTAACGTGAGCAAGTTAAGATGTCATAGAAATAAATGATATCCATTATTGTTTGGTAGGTTAGCTGGAATTCACAAAATAATTAGTCCTAAAACTTTGCATACGTGCTGTGTATACCAATAAAATTTTACAGAAATAACGCCTTTTTCACCTATTAATAAATTATGAAAATACTGAAACAAATGAAAACAGATACACAAAAATATTTTAGTTTTACTCTTATATAACAACAGCACACTAATTGCTTAAAACTGTTTAATGTAAGATAAAAAATGAATTAATTTTTTGTAAAATTTTATTTCATTTTTTCATGTTAAATAGATATGATAAAAACAGACCTATTTAACAAAGATCCAGATGATAATTAATTCTTTCTGTAAATAAGGTAAGGGAAGGAATACGAAAAGTTATAAGCGTGATATTCAACTCTTATTACATTAAAAAATAATAAATAAAAAACAGAAGTTCAACATTTTCCGAAAAGATAAAGCTTAGTTACTATAAATTTAGAAAATTTGATCTGATAAATATAAATAAAGGTAATAATATTTCCTTGATCTCAAATATAATATTTGTAATTAAAAATAGACTAGCATTTTGAGTACATTTTCAAATCGATGTAGAAGTACGTACTATAAAATAGATTTATAAATAAGTTATTTAGAATTATATATATATGAACTTTAGATTTAACATTTACACTAATGTATCACGTTTTCTATGAAAATTACAATCATTTTCAATGAAAGCTTTCATGAAATAATTTTGGAAAAATATGAAGCAGTTAAAATGGATTTTAATTGTTAACTAATTTATAGTTTTGTGAGAAAGATGTAATTTAGGTTTTTTATACAAACTTTATTTAAAAGTTTTGGGGAATTTTTGTTATACCATCAGCGTTACTATTAAAATTATGAAACTGCAATTTTTTTGCTGCTTCCATTTCTGAATATTTTCTATGTTATGTTTGACGTTTTACAAAAAGATGAAATACAGAAGTGCATATTCTACGAGATAATTGCATGAGAATTATTTTACAGAAATATTAATTCGATCCTTCTGGAAACGACATCCATGTTAAATCAATAAACGCGTTTCCCTTTAAAAAGCGATTTTGCAGATTGGGATTTTTAACTTAATACTCATTATACGCACCGTCGTAATTACTTCGCATGTAAATAAAATGCATTTTACGAAGATTACAATAACCAACTCCACAAGTCTTTTTTTTCTTTCGAAAATTGTTTACGCAGGAAAAGGTTTTAAATGGAAAACAAAAAGAGGGGAAGAAAGAAAAAGAAAGAATAAGTGAAGAGAAAATTAACGAATAAAACTGTCTAATATAAGCGTTTATAATGGAAAGATTCAGTAAGAGAGGAAACATATCATGAATTCTGTTTAAAAGTATATAAAATTAACACTGAATTTGACACTTAAGTTTTTTTTTTTCATTTACCATGTTTTCCTTTATGTTAAAATCTGTCCTATGCTCCTAAAACTTCATCTTCTCCACCAGAGTAACAGCAGTTATAAATAGTTTTAAATAGGAATAAGAATATAAGAAATGAGATTTCGCAACATCATCTGGCCTTTAAGGAGATTCATTTGTTGTAATTCGACTTAAGCGGTATTGCTCCGATTTTCGAAGTTTCCCGTTTGTAGCTGAACATTAAATAATAGTTAGAGAAATTAAACGAGTCATGTGATTACTAACTCTCAAAGTTAAGCGCAAGTTAAGATATTAACTCGCAAAATTAAAGCAATTTGAATTCTATGTCATCTGTTATGGCCGACAGAAGTTGAAGTCAATTTGCGTTAGTTAATTTCAGTTTTATACTTCAAGCTGAAATCAACACTAAATTTTAGTTGCTTTTATTTCCGTTGTTTGCATTTGTTCGTGCTATGATATAGCGGCAAAAGATGAGATGAAAATTCGACGTTAAGGTTAAACTAGTTTTAAACTAAAACATATTGAGTTATGAAGTTTAAGTTTAAAGCAATCTTTTGTATTTTTCGACAGAATGTATTATTGTGCGTCTTCAGGGAAGAGCTTATTCGCCACCATTCTGCCAAAATTTGTTATTTAAATAAATATGATGACGTAAAAGCGGCAGTTAGAGCTATCTGTAGAGCTGAAATCAAAAGAAAAATATAAATTAAACTTTGAAACATTATTGGAATACTGGCATTGGAATTACGCTCAATAACTTAATTTTGCGGATTTTAATGAGGGTAAAAAAAACTTCAGAGAACTACAACTCTCCAACTAAACAGATTCTTTTGCATAATGTTGTTTGTGAAAAAAGTTGAAAGCAAATTAAACTAACTAGCAACGACTGGCAGGGGAAAATTTCAGAATTTCTCCTTTTGTGATATTAAAGTGAAATTTTAAAGCTGTTTTAGTGCAACCGATGTGGTGTAAACATCATAGTAAGAAATGCTATAAATTTTCCAAGAATTTAAATTCTGCTATTTAAATAATATCGCTGTCATATAATATTCATTGATATGTCAGAATATGTTATAAAGAATTTAGTATATAGTGTAATTGAGATGCAACAACAATTCTTAAAAACCTTGAAATGTTCTTAACAGCTGGAAATAGCGAAAGCAGGAAACTGTTCAAGAAAATGTTTTATTTAAACTATAACTGAATGTAAGCTTTAAGTTATAGCTATGTATTATAATATCATTTCTGTCCATCTCCAGGAAGTGTCATATTTTGTAATAATTTGTAGAATTTTATATTTTACCAAAAAATAACAGAAATTGTATCTCGCATTTAAATGAATTGTCTTCTGCATTGATAGTAAAATGCAATGAAATAGTGATTATTCGTGCTAAGTAATGCGTGTTAACCGTATTGCGCATGTGCAAACGCTAAAGACGGGTAACCCCAAAATGGTCTTGTAAATTTATAATTAATGCACTAGTACAGTGATAATGAACTAGTGTGAGTTGAGATATACAAGACTAAAATGCTTATACTAAAATAAAGATTTAAAGGAATGACAAACATTGTAATATTTTAATGGGATTAAATTAAAATGGTAATGACGTTTGCATCCATTTGCAGTTTTACATCTGAAAAAGTGTATTGGCTGTTTTAAGAATTATAGTAAAATCGCAAATGCTGTTCAAAGTTTGATGGCTTTAAATACGAATTCATTTTATTACCTCATATAATCCTACCAAGGTACTTCATTAGAATTTTCATTACACTCTTTAGTTTTCTTTGTAACTGATGAAAAAACTGTCTCTGTCTATATAGGTACCTTACGCTTGTTCCTCGCATTGTGAAAAACCAGTGGCCACTAAAGCAACCAAAATTTGAACACACATAGTTCTCCATTCGAACATGTGTACCTCGAAACGTAAATTTTTAAGTTCGAACTTATTTCTTATTTATTTCATTTAGTGCGAATTTAATAAATTTTTAATAAACAAATTCAGCGATTTATGACAATGCGTTGTCATTGCCCGAAATAAATTATTTTTATCTTCCGCGTGAAAGTGTGTTGCCCTTTGGCAAAGAGTAAAACATTCATCTTTCGAATTTAATCAACCATTTCGGTTATTTCAAAGCAGTATGTGTCCACTGTCGGGAATAAAACACTTTTTTCTTTCGTGATTAGTGTGCTGCCATTCGACAAAGCGTAAGATATTTAATTGTAAAATTTAATGTCTGATTCTTATTAACCAATTCAGCGATTTAAAAGCAACGATTATATTTTTGAAACTTTTTAATCAGAATGATTTGAAGAAAAATTTATTTAGTTTGTGATGTAGCTAACTAATAATTTTATGAACCTTTTTTGAAATTATGCAGGAATTTTTAATGGCATATTATATACTTTTTAAACACAAATCCTTCTTAGAGATTTATATTGTAATCCAAAGTTTTTAAGAGCAATTTTCGTGCTTACTTGAACCAGCGCTAATAATCAATACGTAAATGCTTCAGTTCTTTACATTTAGTACATTAAATCTGTCCCGTATCCTATGATATCATCGTTAAACTTCTTTCTTGATGGCTTTCAATGCTCTTTGAGTAATATTTGTTAGTTACATAGGTAGAAAGAAAGACAGTTTTGCTGCAGAAATAATGTATATGATGACTGCTACAGAACCTTTTGTGCCTTCTATCGTCGAAACGTTCTTTAAAACAGAAGAAAAAGTCTGAAACAATAGGTATTTAAGCTAACATCTGTGCTAATATACACTAAATACCAGAATAACATACCAGGAATAATATAAGCTTAGATGAAATGATCTGAAAGATTTTTCTCATTCTTCTTATTTAATTGTAAACAATAAGATGCATCATAAGATGCGAACAATATAGGCTGAAAAAATTGCTTTCCTTCCATTTAAATTCTTTGGTAAGTATGATTAAAAGTAGTTGTTATGTTAAAGAAATTATAGAATTAGCAGTGGCGTAACTAGAACTCTTGGATCTCTAAGAAAAAAAAAAAAAAAAAAAAAAAAAAAAAAAAAAAAAAAAAAACTAGAGCCCCCTTGCTAAAACTTACATCACTAAACTCCAAGGGAAATTAAAATCGGGTGAAAACTGACTTTTTGAATAATAATGGCTTTTGTAAGGTCTGATTTAATCTATATATATAAAGAAGAAAGTCTGTGTGTTTGTTCGTTAATAGCTCAGTCACTACTACAGCTATTGTAACCAAACTTTCTACAATTCTTTTCTGGGTCCTGGAAAATTTCGACGTCCCCTTTTTTCGAATAAAGCAGCTAAAATTAGAAATATTAATTAAAAACGCTAATTTTAGCCCTCATTTTTCTGAGTGGAAACAGTGCTGATATCAGCAACAATGGCAACAGTGATATATCAGCAACAATGGCTACTTACCATTGTTGCTGATGTAATGAGAGAGAATTAGTTTATCTTTCTATCGAAATTTTTATTTTTTTTAAATCATCGAAATTATATCGCATCAGACTGAAAAATGTATGACTAAGAATCGTATTTTTTGTTTAAAATAATTATGTATTTGTTTTTATTTTTGTTAACTCAAATGGCAGTATATACCGTATGGTTCTATGATTACGTAGTAAGTTGTGGTACATGTATTGAATATTAATTTGTTTCTGTAGCGTTTTTTATGCATTACAATGACGCATCATATTCCTCATAACATGCAATATGCTATTATACGAATTTTCAAATGATGTCATGAATACAATAATCCATTACTCTCAATTTAACTTAACTGGCATCAGGTACTTCCGCTAGTACTTAAATAATATAAGCACATGGGCACCAAGGTGTAATATACTCAGTATAATTGCTTTTGCTGAAAAAATACTAAAGCTCATTGTATAATTTCTATTGAATTTGATCTAGAATCGTTGGAATGGAATGATTGGTTAAATTACAATAAATACTTTTGCTTTATACTCTAAACATATGTAGATAAACGTGCTGAATATACTTAGGTAGACATGATAAATGTATATAGATAATCACGCTAAGCATATGTAGATAAACATGCTAAATATGTGTTGAAATGATAAACATATGTAGTGGTTATATATAACTGCATATGCGAACAAGCGTTTTTTTATTTTAAAAAGTATGTAATGTAAGCATAAATATGCCTCTCATCTCGACTTGTAAAGTTTTATCTAGTGATCTACCATTCACACATCATAGAGATAAGCGCAATCCTTATACTAGCTGTATCGCTTTGTTAATTTTATTGAATAATAATCAGTTTTTATTTGTCATATGTTATGTACCTGAGTAAATGTTTTGAGTTACAGTTAAAATTATTTATATTGCGAATGCTATGCAAATGTAGTCATAGATAAACAGTAGATAATCTTACAAGTGTTGCGTTACCATGACTAACCATCTGCGAATAGTTGTCGTCAAACGTTTTTCTTCATTCTGTAACTATTATGTACTTGTCTGACATCTGACGAGTTTTATTATTTATAGTGTATTTCTACGATATTCAAGTCACGTATCCTTCAAAGGACATTAAAAGGTTGAAAATATATTCAGAAATCAAGTTAATGTTTTTTTTTTGTATTGTTTCAGATGTTATTATTCCAGTGATATTTTGCATTACAGAGGGAATTAGCTGATTATTGTATTTTGGTCTTTTTTATACTATTTAAAATGGAAAAAATACAGGTAACTTCGTATTAATACGGATAGAGTTAATGCAGTTGCGGATTAACAAGGACCTGTTTAAGAAAAGTAAATTTTGTTTATTATTGCCGAATGATGGAAAAATTACTACCACAAAACATCAGCATGAAACAGAATTGATTGCTGAAATTCAATAAAGAAAATGCTTGGAATAAAAACAGTAATAGTGGAAGATGACTGCTAGATGAATTCTGCCAAAAACAACTGATTCCGTTTTCTCCGAGTTTGAGCTTAATTATAAATTAAGGTTCCTAGAGTAACTTATAGTTCCTTTGTAAAGCAGTGTTCTTTAATGCCATTTATAACTTAAATTCATAATTTTTAATGTTGGTTTTCTTCCGTTACTTACAGTAAGTTATTTACAGTGTAATTTTTAATATAATTTAATTTACGTAACGAAATGAAATTATTATTTAAATTAAGATGGCCGAAAGTATAGATAAATGTTTAATGAAAATTTTATTTAATATGAGCTATTCCTCTTTACTATGGATTTTTAATTGCGCTTCGAATAACCATTTATTAAATGTGGACGTTCTACCAGATATTGCGCCCGTTAATAGGGACTTCATTAAACTTTATGCGCTTTTTATATAAATAAAGCTCAAATTCTTTATAAAAATGTCAGAAAACTTTGGGTTTTGGTTTTATTATAATTTGTAAAAACAGCGCTGTTAAATGTAATTAAAATTATTTGTAAATATTATATTCCTTATGTTTATTCTGTACTATTTTTTCCGAAAGTTTTGGGTTATAAATTGGCTATTCACTTATACTTGCTAATATTGTATTTTCTATGTTATGCACACGTAATATGATAACAAAAAGCTTGGAACATTTTATGTAAGCAAATGTTTGCTCTTTTGAATCTATTTAAAATATGAAGCTAGTACTATTACACATCGTTCTTTCGTTTGTAAATAAGATTGCTAGGAATGAAGACATTTTACATATTTAAAATGTTAGAACTTTTCTACATGATGAAAGACGGAAATGAATTAAAAAGCCCCAGTATCGATCGAATTAAAATTTGACTATGGTTCAGACCATTGTAATAGTTTCGAGCCCTTAGTGATAATAAAACTACGACCAGCCGCATTGCAGTTTCTGGGAAAAGAAATCACCATTTCCCCATGTCAATAGAAATCACCATGTCAATAGTTGAAGTATTTTCCTCTCCAGTACGTTGATTTATTGGGCAGCACTCATTTTAGACTTTAATGCTATGCAGTCTCCGTAATCAAATGCTGTGCTGTAATCTCAGATCACAAATGAAATAGAATGCTTAACGTTTGAGTCTAAATCTTTCGTTTTGTTGCCTTCCAACAGACACTATTCTTTTGTAAAGGTTATTCCGGTATGATTTTAAAACAAAATGGCAAACGTATTTAAAATCTCATTTCTATAATTAATTTTTGCAATTAGTATGTTTTGACAATTTCTTATGGCTAAACATTCGGCTCAAGAACGTTACTTTTGGATAAAAAAGTACCTTCTCATTTTTGTTTGAACAGATAGGCCAACAAACAAAATTGTCGTTGGGTATGAAAACAATCCGTAAGAGATTCACGAAAAACCCTTGCAAAAAGGCAACTGGTGTAGTATGATTTATGGCATGGTTGCATCATCCGACCCTTTTTTTCCCAAAACTTAGGGAGCAGAAACATTTGCAGTAACTGATGAGCGATACTAATTGATGATAACATTTTTTTTTGTATTCAGCTTTGGAAGACACATGGTTTCAACAAGATGGTGTCAAATGTCACACTGTTAACTCCGTTACAGACGTAGTGCAAAAAGAGTTTGGTGAAAGGATAATTTCACGAAATGTAGCTGTTATTTTGTTTTTTCAGAAGTTGTAATTTAACTCCTTTGGGTCATCTTTTGTGGGGTTATTTGAAATCATACGTCTGTTCGAACAAACAAACCACGAACCTTTGAAACATTAAGAATAAGCAAACTCCGTATCCGTGACATTTAGCTCGACTTATTACGTACAGTCATCAAAACTGAGTTCATCGACTTCTTTCGTATATTTGAAGTTGAAGTGGACACTTAGATGATAGTTTATTCAACATATAATGCCATAAATTATACTTCGAAATGATGTAAGAAGTTTGGTTGTATCTGTAATATTTTATTACATTTAAAAATCATATCATTCGTATTGGAAGACCATTTAAACGTCAGAGAAGGTGGTTGCTTCATCAATAAGGTTTATTTTCATGTAAAAAGAAATTTTGCATTGTCTTTTATTTCTAGCGAAATTTTTCATGTCCCAAGGATACTATATAAACATAGAATAATGTACTTGTCTTAAATTATTTTTTAAAATTATACTATGTATTGATCAGTTATACTTAGATAATTAAAAAGCTATTTGCCAACCTACTGAAACGATATCTTAGGCCTACAGAAAGCAGAAATGGTTCCTTCAGTATTTAAGCAAAGATGAAAATTATACTAATTCTTATTTGATTTCAGAATTCTCGTTAGTATCAAAATAAAGATATACTGCTTGAAGTGTTCAAGTACTGATATACTGTTGTAAATGGCTGTATGTTTTGCATTTATTTACTGATTGTATTTTATTTATATTAAGCTTGTTTGCATTGTACATATTTCTCCACTAAACGTCTCATTTTTATTCTGAAGTTTCATTGTTTGCCGAGTTTGTATTCATTCTGCAATCCGTAATAATCTGCCTTTCATCGGCTGTAATGATTTTCTTCTGTAATAATCTACATCTGCTGTAATAATCTGCTTCTGCAGTCTGTAATATTCTGTACGTCTCTTGATAACGGTAATCCCATTTCCTTCCTCCTACTATGTTGTCTCTCACCGTTCGCCGACAGGTTAAAGACTGCTGAATGTTGATTGTTTGCCCTAAGCTCGAAACCAGACAAACGGACAAGCTATATGGTTGATTTTCCCCGTCTGTAACGTGAATACGGGACAGTTTCCTATAGAAAGTTTTCCACGAGGGGAATTCCTGCATTAGGCAGATAGCCCTCAAGTGCTTTGGGGCATTCAAATAACCAATTTCCTCTTCTGTCATACCAAGTATGATTCTTCTGGCTAAAAGGAAATGCCTACAGAGGCCTTATTCCTCGTAATCTAAAAAGCCGACTAAAAGCTGTATTTAGCTGTATGTCCAAAAATACCAGTGTGTGTGTAAGCAGATTTTTCAGTGAATTTAGTTCTTCATTTTTCGCCTGCTGTTTGGAAATACTAGTAACGAAGAAATAATAGTTGCGCATCCTGTGACACTGACAGACAAGTTATAAATACATATAGTACACACATATATAGTAGATAGATTATAAATATAATAGGTAAAATACCCACCACTCTTTTCCGGCTCGTTGGATTTTATTTTTCTTATTCTTATATGTGGGTAAATTGTACACATTTTGCTTTAAAAGGGATTGAATTATGTTGTTCTTATGTTCCGGTTAAGGTTTTTATGCCTTTAGTTAATCTGCATGCACTACTTGTAGAATTATCAACAATTTAAAAGTGTAAGGGAAACTAAGCTTGACGAGGCGGAATTAGGTTGCACATGGAAACTCTTAGTAGTATAGTGAATTAATTCAGTAGGTTCACCAGTGTCAATATCTTTCTGCCCTGTTAACTAAATTTTGGTATACCGAAATATTATTTGTCTTTTTTAATTAAGTCTAATTTTAATTGCAAAAATTGATTTTTAAACATTTTAAGTGTGTTTGATGGTTTAGGTGTTTTGTATTTTACAATTTTTAAGGAAGATATTCTGAGCTTTTAACGTATTTTTGCTTTGCTGCTGAGTGAGAACTGATTTGATTGAATAAAAAATATATCACTAAGGATATTTGAAGAAATAAGTTTTAATGAAATGCACTAAATAATAATGTGTATAATTTAATAAGCCGTAAAAGGAAGTCATGGGGTTTACGCATCAAATTATTTTAATTAGTGAAAGACTTCTAACTTATACAGGCTTGGAAATTTCTAAATTGTTTTTGTTTGCTTTTGATTTATTGTCTAAATAGGTACATTAACTAAACACATGGAACCCATTTACTTCCTAGTTTTTCATAAATATGCATATGACGTGTATGTACTGAAAAAGGTATAATTTTAAACCTGGTGTCAGAATTTAATATCATTAAAAACAGCATTCAGAATTCAGAATTTGTAATGATTGTTTTTCAATAATCGTTGAATCAAACGAGATATCAAAATTTCTCGAGAGATTTGTATTTGAATTTGTAGATACATACGTATATGTAATAAAGTTAGCAAATGTCTAACCTGTATTACGTATTATACAATATAATTTTGTCACATGACTCCCTTGTAATAATCCTCCATGTAAACACTAAGATAATGGGAACATTCATAAAACTGATATTTACTGATTTTTTTCTATCTGTTTTTGATACTCCTATTGTTTTTCTGGTCATTTTGTTGTGCAAACTTTTATACGCTTCAGGATGGTCATTACTTTTTAACCACAACTACGATGGGTACGTAAATAGAAGATAGTTAGAATTTAGTTGTGGCAGCTGATATCATGGTCAAGTATACTGTTGAAGAGTAGGGCTCGAAAAGAGGCTGGAACTCAACAAAAATCATTTAAATCACGAATTTATGTCCTAGTATGGTAATTATCTCCATAAAACATTCCCATCATCGTTTACAAAATCTGTGGGCAATTCAAACATCGATCTACAGCACTCAAACACAATTATTTTAGCATTACCGAATCATCAATCATTAGAGGTATCGAAAATATCATTAGCTAAAAATGACATGTTTCACTGTTATAGACTGAAAGATAATGGATCATCCTTTCAGATTTATCCAATAAAACATTTAACATCCTTTAAAAGTCGATTGTTTTAATGCAGTGTGATAAAATAAATGTTTCTGGATTTAGTGATTACTCATGGAGTATAAATACGAATTTGCTTTATTGACGTAGGAAATATTTTGAATCATAAATATTTCTCGAGAACCTTTACTGTCAGTTTCACAATGTAATAATTTTTTACAAAGCTTTACCTGAATATAAAAATTATTACTTATTATTTAACTGTTATTAAATCTGTATTCTATAAACCCTCTATAAGATGACCACCTGTGGTTTCAATAGATTTTGAGCTTTTGTCAATTCCTTAGACAGTTCATAATTAATGTCGTTGTTATTGTGTCTTACCTCATCCGATTGACATTAACATCAGATCAGGTCTCTGAAATGAGAGCAAGCTCACGAAATTCCTCTTGACAAGGGGTCAATATAGCGCCTATCGTTGGCAAGAGCTTTGGGTCCCATATAGTACGACTTTGACCAGTTCCGCCCCCCCGGTACTGATTGAGTGTACCCCGGGGTAGGAATGATCTGAGGGTCTCCCATCCCTTCTCCCATACCAAAACCTTTCGAGAAGACTTTCGGCTGGCCGTATATTTAGAGTGCCCCCATACCGCGCAGACAATTTACACATATCTATGCCTTCTCCGGGATTCGAACCCGGGTCCATCGGTATGGCAGTCAGCGTCGCTAACCACCGTCCTGGTTAGGCGGTTCATGCTTGATGTGATGTTAATTTATGTTTTTAGAATTGCTGGTCATTTCTAGTGGTTCTCTTGAGAAGGCTCATCGTACAGAGTGAATGTTATTTTTTGTTAAAATATTATTTATTATATAATCTGAAGTTATTTATTGTTCGTGTTATTAAATTTAGCTTTAAGAATTTCAGTAAGTATTTGAAGCATTAATACCTTTTTGACTTGAAATGCTTACTAGCATGCATATTGGTAACTTAAAAAACCTTTCTGCCCAAACGCAGTTTAGTAGGTATGAAATTGGAGATAATATGAATATTTAATTTAATGATGTTAACTGAAGGATGAGAAATAGATGTTTTCGTAATAGTTGATCGAAATTTTAATAATATTTGGATTTAGGTGACTTAAATTTACTGAAATTCTCTTACCATATATTGATCGAGTTGGTTCTGGTCCATTAATCGAAATGGTTTCGCCCCCATTAATTTAGATAAAGGAACTGTATTTCATTCACTTCTGATCTAGTCTTAAAAATTTAGGTTTAATTCTCTATGAATCATCTCATAACACCTATTAGGTTTCAAAAACTTCTGTAAAATAGCAGTATAAAAAGTAAGGAAAATTGACAATGAGTATCATTTAATTTTGAAAATTTCAAATATGGAATAACTGGAAAGGACATCAAAATAATCATAACTCCAAGTTTCATTTAAAATTACTCACATTTATTACAGTCTTAGTGCCATTTCTATTCTCTGCGAGCTAAAATAATTCCATTCTCATCCGGAACTTGAAATGTGCAGAGAGCGTACTTCCAACTTATTCTTTATCCACTTTGCTTTTTATGATTTCTCTTACTGTTTGATCTACCTGTACTGCAAGAAACTCTGGACTATATTCATATCGTGAAAGCTTCATTTCTCATAAATTATTGATGATGAGAAATTTTTCTTAATTAGAAGGATCAATAATTCCGCTGGAACGGCGTAAAGGTAGAGGAGATAGCTTCTACTCACTCGTTCACCCACGATGATTCGCATACGAAAACGATTTCAGCAATCTCCCCAGACGAGAGGAGTCAGCAAAAACACTAAAGGATTGATAAATTATTCTGCAAGAGTACGTTCAGACAGATTTGGGGTTACCCTCAGTACCTCCCAACATAGATACTATTGTGGTTGGAGAAAGAATTTGCAGCTAATTATTATACGATGTTAGTACTGGCGGTGTTATAAATGTAGAGAAAAAAAGCATCTAAATGATTATGGCTGCACTTAGCTTTGTGTCAAATGCTGTGTTGTATTTGATAAGATCATAAAGAAGAAATGGCTGTTGGGATGCTACGGAAATACTTACGAAATATCACAAGACTAAATATAATGCAGAGGCTGTTCACACATTTTTTAAACGATGTATATTGTATTCACAAAAACTAAATTACATAAAATTCTTGTGTTTTAAATGTTCTATTTGACATCCCTTATTCTGAACTATCTTTCGACACCGCAATTTCCAGGATAATAATGCCTTTTGAAGTGGCAGAAGAGGTATTCTATCCCTTTCCTCCCGAACAGCTTTCCAGAATCCTGTTAGGGTTTTGGGACAACGTTTGGATAATGCAGTTTTTAAAAGTCCGAAAGCACAAAAATCCATAGGTGACACATCGGGAAATTTAGTAGGGATATCAGTTAAGGGTCTGGCCTTGATACCAGTTTTTTGTTCCATTTCTTTTAGGAAATTTATAGTGGATTTTGATGTATGACTGCTAGCTTTGTCCTGATGGAGTCTCACAGATTGATGGCACTGTGGGTAAAGCGATGGTATTTCATTCAGAAAAGTTGGCGATAAAATTTGTTCCTGATAGTATTTGTGAGTTAATATTGACATTTTGTTTGCACCCTCTGTATTTTTAACTTGCCATTATAAGAAAAACCAGCAACATTCATGAATCCCTTAGAAAAATTTTCTTTCGATTCTTTGAACCATGTACTTAAATTTTTTTCTCCCCTTTTATGATAATAAATGGCTCTTTTTTTGTTACAATCATTTAAATACACCCATGCTTCATCTATTGTGACAATTGTTTTCTATTTTTCTTTGGATAAGTGTTTCTCATATAGAATTCTGAAGCGTGTCCTGCGTTGAGCGATATGCTTTGGAAGAAGACGATGCACATTGCGTTTTTTCGCTTTCTTAAGATTTAAATCAACGTTTATCATTTCATTTACTGTGGACACCGAACATTTTAATGATTTTGCAACTGTCCTTTGACTATTTTATTTTAACATTAAACAACGTACCTTTGCAATAGTCGAAGATGTCCGTTTTTTCCTTGGAGACTTGTTTGGAATTTTTGTCCCACTTGAGGCTCCAATTTGGCGTTTGTTTCCTTTCTTGTTGATGATATTACCTATCGACGCTTTAGATATCACAAAACCATGACTCTCGCATCGTTTTTGGATAACGGAGTATGCATATTTCTCTTCGGAAAGAGCGTAAATGTAGCCTTCGAACCACTGCTTTGTTAAATTCGCCATTTTGAATAAAAACAAAACTTTCAAGCCACAGATGATAATTTTGACATTTAAAAACATAGTACAATTGCAATTACGTCTTTTGCAGCAAACGATTTTTTATTACCGCTTACCAAAATCGTCTAAAAAATGTGCGAACAGCCTCTGTATAATGTGGAGCAATTTTGCTAGGACGAGGAAATAACAATTTGTAAGTTTTCATATTTTGGAATTAAAAAAGGCCATTATTCCACTCCCCTTTCTGAGCTTTTATCAGGTGAAATGCAGATGAAGAAATTTGACACACTCACGTTAAAAAGAATTTGAAATCTTTCAGATTTTATATAACGCCCAAAGGGGCACATTTTTCATTTACATACACACATACACGTGTAAGATTTCTGTCTTTTAATTTACAGCTAAGTTGAGGTGCCTTAAGAACTGATAGCGAATAATCGCTTAGTTCAAAATGATAGAAGCGTAAACTTACGAAGAGCTGAATACCTCTTTATTATTCAAAATAAATTTTAACAGATGACTCCTGTCTTGGAGTTTACAATAAAGCCTCCACTCGGGCTTGAACTCAATACTAAGAAATAAAAAACTTAACTAAAAAGATATAGCCGAAGCTATCAAGATTCTAACAGAGTTGGACCTTTAACGGTAACTAACGGCGAAGCTATCAAGGGCCTAAATTTCGGCTGATCGTAAAAATAGCTTTAGAGAGAATGTAGCCAAAAGGCTAACGCGCGCTGCATAGAATCTCTGGTTCTCTCACGAAGTTAGTAGAACTTCATAGTTAAATACTTCTTCTCCTCATTTGCATTCAACCGCGATTCTAAAAATATGTTCTGGCCGGAAGTTGTAAGCTGAAATTAAGGAAAGACGGGAAAGTAACTTTTAACTAAAAATTAACTGTTAGATAAATTAAGATAAACCTTACACACGTTGAAAGAGCGGCTAATATCTTTTTGGGCTAAAAATATTTAAAAACAACATTTTTTTAGAATTTCCGACAGACAGTCTCGGGCGCTGGAGATAAAAATGTTTTTTTTTTCGTGATGTGTTGCCATTACTCGGTTTGAAACCGTTGAGTTTGTCAATCAAAAATTCATTAAAGTTTAACAAATTATGAAACAGACAATAAAACAAATTAAAAATTCCGAATTAGGGCTTCTAATTGCCCATTTTCGGATGGAGGATTACATAATTCAATATTTATTGGCTCTAGGTATCGTTGTTTTTTCACAATACGAAAAACATTACGTACTTTTATACAGACTTTTCATTATATAATTTCATTAAATAAAATAAAGGGCCATAATATTTGATGGCAAAATTTTGAAAACTGATTCAGACTTTTAGAGTGATTCAACGCTAAATGCCATTTCGAGGCTAATAGCCCTTCTAGGCTAACTTCCCTTTGAGTTAAAAACTAGAAAATTTGTTAAGATTTAACTTAAATAACATAATACTATATCTTGCTTGTGTGGCTTAAGGAACATAGGATAAAATAAAACAGTGTTAAAAATTTGCATCAAAGAACACGAGTCTTATGTTCTAAAAAAAGATAAATTAATCTTCGATATCTAATCATATTTGAAAATTTAATCACAGTTTTGATTTTGTGCCTGTTAAAATACCCATAAAGCTTTTTCTGTTGGCGAATTAGATTTCCTTGAAGTTTTCACAAAAGATTATCTTGTTTAGTTGATGACATTAATTCCAATCCTAACTCTTTTAAAATTCTAATACCTTAATTTTTGACATTTCTTTAATATTTTTCTCAACAGATGGAGCTACACTCGTCTATGTTTGCTCCGTATTTTGTTTTTAGTATTTTTCAGTATTTTCTATAGAAGGAAAGATAAACCAAAGAAGAGATCATGGCTCCTCCCTTCTCTGCGGAATTATTTTATCCTTACGAGAAATTTTTAGCGTTCAGTTTTAAATTCTGAACTGCAAAAAAATAACGTGATCCAACATTTGTGTTCAGTTTCATTTCTTGTCAGCGTTATTGAAGTTTAGTTAAACTTCTATTTAGGTGTCAAGATGGTAATTCGTTGGAACAAAAACTGTTAAGCAAATACTCTTAAAGATCTAAATAGAATTAACCTTATAACTTTCAAAAGAGATGGAGATTTGATGACATTTCGATCTCTTCTAGGACGTTCTGTAAGAGTAATCCGGTGTGTTGATCTACAGTCTTTCCAAAATGCATACCGCATATTTCCGAAAATAAACCAATCTCTGTATAAGACGAAAGATAAGATTTCTCTGTAAAAAAGTCAACCTAAATTAGGAATCTGTGTATAAGCTGAATTTAAAATCCTTCTAAAAGTGCATCTATATACACCATGTTCTCAAAAGTCTTTAGCAGTTGTTTATTTTCGCAAGCCTTCATCGCAGACATACACTTCCAATTACAAAAATACTTCAAGCATTATAAAAATCTTAACATTATATACCTTCGTAGTGTCCCTACACATATATTAGGAAAGTGTTGTTGCAGTTATAAAAAATAAAACACAAATTGTTTGATTCCCGTACGACAAAAACTGATTTAGATATTTAATTTCAAACACTTGCAATTTTTGACTTCAGATTCAATTTATATCGAAGGATCGGTTAATGAATAATTAAAATACTTGGATGTTGATGTTCTTCTTTTTCAATGTAATTCAATGATTTTATTTAATGATTTTTCAAAAGTCTTTTATTTATAATTTTGCTACATTTGGTACACCAAAAAATTTTACACGAGTAATTTAGAAGTTTTCAAAGTCTAAAAATATGTTATCAATAGTCTCATTAAGTTGTAATAATTGAAAATTATAATCTGGTTAAAGTTAATACGCTAAAATGCAAAATTTTTAACCAATGAAAATATTATTACGAATTGCCGTTATACCAATACCGAAGGCAGCCAATGTTTTCTAGAACACGAATTCTGCAAGATTCTGTAAATATGTTCTCCATTTTGAATCTATATATATATATATATGTAATAATAAAATTCCATAGTCAAGAATACACTTAAAATTCTAACTGTATGTTCTTTTCATTTTTAATAGTGACGGTCTCTTATTTGAAAGTACGTGGAATTAAATCCACAGCCCAGTAGTCAAGTTGTTTTTCCCGACTTTTCTACACGTACAGTTATAGAATGTTCTGGAGATATTTAAAGCGAACTGGAATGGCTGACGAGGCTGACGTCATTTCTTGGAAGCTCCGTCTTTCCAGAGGATATAAAAGGACTCGCAAAGGAATATTGGGGTCTTTTTCTTTAATGTAGCGATGCAGTAAACTTCGTACAAAAAGTTATTAGCAATTCTTTTTTATTTACTCCGGAAATATGATTTTTGTAACTGCTACTTCTCCTGACCAATAATAAATGGATCCTGTTTTTTTAACTGACCGTCTGATAATTTAAACTACGACTACATCTATATTTCTTCACCAATCTATTTATTCCGGACAAAAGCTGGTACATCATATATATATATTGGTAAATATTTTTTACAATAATCATAGATATGCTCGTCAGTTAATCTCTTGACACGGAAACCTTTTCGAACTGGTTTTTTATTCTTAATGATCTGTGCATGCAAACATTTAGTTTTTCATTTCGTGTACGGCCCCTAAATAAGACCCCTGATTGCTGTTTTAATTTTTTTTAAATTTAAGAGCTTTTATGTACTTTTATGAATATTATTAAATTGCTTTTGCTAAAAGATATGATTTTAAGCTGAAAAAAAATTTTGCTGGTAATTTTTATAATTAAATTTTTTTAAGAAATATTTAAGAATTAAAATATCTTTCTTCTTCTACAATTTTCCATACTTTTATGCCAACCTTTTTTGTTAAGTTTGTTAGAATGTTCTTCATAGGATTAAAAATTTATTTTGCGACTAATGAATTAATTTCTGAAAAAAAATAAATAAAAAGCGTATTTATATGTAAAAAACTGAAAAATTATGATTTCAATTACATTTTCTTTTCCAATTGTTTTTCTTTTCAATATTTTGCAAAACCCATCCTTTTTCTGTTAAGTATATAATAATAAACATGCAATAAAAGTATTAAATTATTTAATCCGTATATTTGTGAGTTTTAGGACTTTGACTAAAGCATTTATAGAAAAAAAATTATGCAAACTGAAAAAAATCAGTTCGAAAAATGTAAACTCTTAAAATGGTTACTGGTCAGCATTTTCAATTTTTTTAACTATTTTTCTTGTTGAATTTCAATATATATATATATATATAACTTAAAATATAATATACTTAAAAGTCAAACTACAAACTTTTATTTGAAACCTTATCAGACAAGAACGATTACAAGAAAAATCATAAAATGTAAGTAGAATTTTAAGTAAGTAAATCTTACAGATGGATATTTATTTGATTATTTTATGAGCCTTTAAGAATATCCTTTATTCTTCAGGACTGTATTAGTGGTGCAGAACGTGCATTATAGTGTCATTCGAAACCATCTTCACAATTGAAATCAACATTGCTAAATATAATATATAAGATACTATTAAAAGCGTTTCTTGTAAAATAACCATTGTTAATCAGTGGTTTGAAATTCATCAACTGAGATTACCATGTTTAACTAGGGTTTTGTTACTTTGTAATTAAAGTGACAAAAGAGATCACATGATTTTGTGATATAAATTACGTCACCCTTTTATGTGATATAATTTATATTTACTCTTTTATGATATTTACAGTTACAGTTAATATGCTAGTATAGCCTCATTTATTATGTATTGGCAGTTTATGGAAAAGGAAAATTTGATTTTAAACCGTTATGACCTGTGATATTTCAAGATGATGCCACCCACGGCGAACGAACTCCTGAATAAGGGGAAGCTGCACATAATAATCCGGATCGTTTGCTGGTTCGCGCGGAATTTATGCAATCATCCGTTGCCATTAGCTCCAGTGCGGCCATTAAGCCTGCATCGTTCGTTCGGCTAAATGAACCTTCACGCTCACTTTATTCTCGGAATGTATTTCATCTCGCAGCTTGGTTAGAGCCATTAACGAGGTGAAAGAATAGTTAGGAACAGTGACCGAAAAGTTTATGATATGCTCACTGTAGTTACGACACACAAAGGAGAAATCATTTCGCAAAGAATGCTTCATGTAGAATTTATTTTCAGATTCTTTCACAATGAACTGTATTTCTGGAATATTAGAAAGAAAAGATATTTTTATGACGCAAAATTAAAGCGTCGAGGATTGCGTTATTTTTATCTTTCCGTAATATGATAATCTTGCACAATTATCACTTTCAGAGACAGACATTGCGTAAAGTAAACTGAGCATACGTACTTCTGTTTTTGATGTTTACGGCTTGATATCAGTAATAGTTTTATCCACGGTTGCAGCTTTCCGGTTTCGACTTGGAGACTGCAGTTTTAATACAAATATCCAGGCTTCGTTTTATGAAATGAATCTTCGGGCTCACAAATAAGTTTTTCTTATATGAACTTCGTTATGATTTGATAACTCGCCTTTAACTTTTGTAATCATATATGTAGCAGATATATATCTGATATATTTATTTCGGCTGGAACTGGAACTGGTCGGAATTTCGTTCGTTCCATTTGTCTACAGCCTGTTGAAGCTGCGATCAGAGTTACGACTGTGTGCCCGTTAACACGAGTAGTCAAGTGCCAGAGCAGCATACAGCACACGCTGGCATCTGTGACTAAAGTTAAACGTAACATTATTGGCATTAATAGTTTCATTATATACTGATATTATTATACAGGGTGTTTCAGCAGAGCGATTACAAGCTTTCAGAAGACACAGAGTGCATCTAAACGATAGTAAATCATGTAGTAGTGCATGGACGGAAACGCTTTTTTGGTGCGGTAGTCGCAACACAAATCACAAGAAAGGAAGGCCAAGAACAGGGTAAGAAAACATGTTTATTATGCTTAGTATATCAGAAACCAAGGAATAAGAACAAAAACCGACAACGATCGTCATCAAAGAATATGTTCGAAATTACGACCCGGACCGTGATGCAAGGAACCGTGCATCATGCACCTTCTACGCTTGATGCAGATCTTCCATGTGTCGGAGAAATGAGCTGGGCACCTGAAAACGAAAAACGATCTCCCTTTACACACTCAGTGGTTCAATCAAGACAGAGCCCAATCCATGCATTGCAAATATTGCTGTTGATTTCCTGAATGAGATTTTAATATAAATCTGGTTTCCTGAACGTTCCGAACGTAGGAGGCAATGGCTGCTTGACAACCCAGATATTAATCAAAGTTGCTCCTTTTTATGCGATTTTTTTAAATATAAAATTTAGCAGGGAAGTTTACAAATGTAGCGACACTCAAGGCTCTTATCGCACAATTGTACTATGTAAATTCGGAATACATATGCCAGAGGATTTGGACAAATGCCAAAGATTCGTTTGCTTCTCTTGATATCTACCTGAATTCTGCTGGAGGTTGTGAATCAAAATGGCTGCCAGACATATTGAATATATTCTGCACTATACTCACCTTCCATGCTTTAACAATTAATATGCATTCATTTTGTAAGATTTTATTGATAAATAAATGTGTAATAAATAAAACAAACGGTATGGCATTTCATGCGTCTAACTATATGCTTTTACTAGGCAATAATAAATTATTAATCACAGTCTGTAACTGTATATCATGAATGCGAGGATAATTACGAAGTTAGATATTATGATTATAATTGATATGTACAATACAAAATGGATTATAAAAATTGGATAGCCTTTGGAATAACCAGAACATTCGCGTATCTGAAAGATGTATATAAAATTTTTCTAAAATGAGTAAAAATCGTTTTGATTTTCAAGATGTTTTGCAATATTGCAGAGTTATACTCTTCCTAGAAATTCAGTGAAGCATTTGTTAGACGTAGAAGGGCTAAGGCATTGTTATTAAAGAAATAGTAATAGTACAGTTGACTGAGAGAATGCATGGATGTTTAAAAAGGCGAAATATCTGTATCTGTGCAGAGAAATCTCAATATCTATGCTAAATGGACCGCTGAAAGTACTGATGAGGTGAAAGTCGTTTCGAGAATTTCGGCGGTGGAAGACGTTTAGATTCATCCTTTATTTGTTTTCCATCAAAAGTGGGATAGATCTTCTCGCCGGTGTGAAATCGGTTGAACACTTTGTAACGTTTGCGATATTTAAGTAACATTTATAGCAAAGTTTTAATATTAAACTACACTGACCGAAAGTGGGAAATATAGTTATTGAAATCCTTCTGTCTTACGGACTGCAGAAATCGACTTTGTAAATACAACAGTATGGATTGTGCATATGCGTATTAGTAATCGTCAACGCGATTGCTATAGGGAATTATAATTTAAGATTTTGAACAATGAAACAGAAACGTACATTGCAGCAGCAAATAACAGGAAAATAATTCGAAATTTACGATTATTTCAGAGCGTAACCGATAATAAAAAAATTAAAATAGAATTTACAAAATAAAAATAAAATAATAAAAAATATCCGAAATGTTTCAAATTCGAGAGGTCACCCAAAAGGAGTTCTTAAAATGTTTTACGCTCTCGCTGCTCTTGTACTCACTCCTACTTGAAATTTTTTGTCTTTTTAACTTTATTATTAAGCATTGTTTTCTTCTACTTTCGCTACATTCAATTCAGCAATAACGTTATAAAATTTTTAAAAGCTGCACAGCATCATACGTTTAGAATTTCTGACATAGTGTTTAATTAGGGGAACATTTTTACACTTATTCAGACTTTTTTCAATTCATGATATCAATATTCAGTTTTATTAGTAAGATGGCTAACAATTTTTTTGTCTTTTTATGATTAACTGTTTATGTGCTAACTTTATTTAATTTCCAATAGCAAGACTCGATCTGGAAATAATAATAAAAAAATTCTAAGTGTTGCCATTGCTCGCTTTCAAATCGCCGAGTTTGGTAATAAAAAATTCATTAGAGTTTTACAAAATATGATATTAATAAGACAAAATGGAAATTCAAAATTCGAGCTTCCAGGTGCTCATGTTCGGGTAGAGACCTACGTCATTCAAAGTTTGATGGCTTCAGATACCGTAGTTTTTTCAGAATGCGAGGAACATGCATACACAATGCAGATTCTCCCCTATTTAATTTATTTACAAATAATGCAAAATGCTAATATTAAGTGGCAACAATTTGAAACGCGATACATAATTTATAGTGAATGAACGCAAAATCTTATTCCGAGGTTAACAGCCTCTTTGGGGCTAAAAATCAAAATGGGCTGAATGGAAAAATGGGCATTGGTAAAGGTGAGCCTTAGTCAATTTCCTTTTCATTATCTCTAAAGAATGGGATAGTTGTAGTAAGCTCCTGAAGGTTCTTTACGTCGCTATCGTTAGAGTAGGAAGGATAAATTTAAACCTTCTTTGTATAGTGAAGATCAATAAAACCCAATTATTTTCTTTAATGCTAAGTTAGGCGGAAATAAACCTCTTTCGGTTATATCGATCCGATAAAAATGGTAATTAACCGAACTATTAAGCTCTTAATCGAAACAGATGACATAGAAAATCGTTTATTTGTCACTTAGTAATACATGATAATATTAGTAGTAAATGTAGAACTAAGATTAGAAATACATAATTGGTGAATATTCAAGAAATCTTTGGTAAAAAAATCTGATGTGTACACCACATAACTTCCTTTTACGGAATATTAAATTATACGCATTTTTTCTTGCATTTCATTTAAACTTATTAGATTGAATTAAACCTACTTCGCCGACAGCGCATAAACCACAATAGAATAAAGGCATTCTTTAAAATTCACTTTGTTTACCATAGCGATACTCTGGCGCTAGGTTTACTTAACAGTATTATATTTCGTTCATTTTATAACTCAGAATGCACAAAATTTATATCATTTAAAGAATTATCTAATCCTTGCCATATGTTCTATTCGAATACTATAATAAAGCTAGAACGATGTATAAAATAAATTAAGCAAACAAAACGAAAAAGAAGCAGTTTTTCACAGACGATTCAGTATTTCTCATTCAATTAATTCAGTTTTCACTTCGCGACAAGGCAAAAATACATAAAAACTCAAAATATCTGTATTAAAAATTACGAAGTAAATCTTAAATGCTTATTTCCTCGAAAAAATTCCAGAAAGGATTAAGCATGATTTAAATAATAAATGAAGGCGTAATCTTTGTTGTTGCGAAGCTAAGTTTCTCTAGACTGGCAACAAATCTGCTATCCTGCTGTTTCAAATGTAAACAAGAGCAATGGCCGCCATCAAAAACATTATTAGGCTTAGCGGCACTTAAAAAATTTTAAAATTGTTGATAATTATAAAAATATTGCATACAGATTTACTAAAGGCATAAAAACCTCAACCGGAAGATAAGAACAACATAATTCAATCATTTTTAAAGCAAAAAATGCACAATTTACAAACATATAAGAGTAAAGAAACTGAGATCACTGAGCCGGGTAATAGAGTGGATATATATATAAATATATTTCTATACTTTTTGTGCGGCCGATTGCAAGCAAAATACGAGGTGCACATCTACATGTTATAGCAGTCCTATATACAAAATTTCAACGTTCTGAGGCTATTCGTTTTTGAGTTATGCGAGATACGTACGTACGTGCGTACGCACGGACGTACATACGTTCGTACAGACGCCACGAAAAATTCTCTTCAGAATTCATTTTAAAGCAGTTTTATAATTTTTTGGAGGAAAAGAGTGTTTTATTCTGTCCTTACATACAGATATCACGGAAATACATCATTAAATTGCATTTGAAAGAGGTCAAAATGGGATATTTTTGTTGAAGTATGCTGCCTGAAACTTTTCACGATTACAATACTTCCTTTTTACTTCGTACAAGGAAGTAAAAAGAAGCTATTTTGAAATTGAAAGTTAAAAGAAAGTATATTCCGATGAATTTTCTAGCTTCCTCGCAAAAATATCTAGTTATAAATCTGACCTTTCGGAAAATGGCAAAAAGTTTCATGTTTTTCTTTTAAATTGTTTTAAGCCCAATGCTCTTATTTTCTACCGAAGACATTTTTCAAGGATGAAGAACATTCAAGATGCTATTAGTTGCAAAAATTTCACTCCCAAGAAATACTTTTATCCTTCTATGCTTTTTAGCGTTTAATACCACAACGCACGTTTTTCAAATTATCATGTCTTCTATTCAGCGTTTCCAGAGCTGAAAACACTTTTGAAATTTATTCAAAAATTCTTCTGGGAATTTTCCTTTTCTTATATTTCCTTTTTTCTGCATCAAATTTGCATCAGAAGAAAAGCGAAACGAGTTCACAATCTCGATACTTTTCATTAAAAATGCGTACCGTATATGCTTTATTCTACGATATGAATAGTATGTATATTTAAATTTTAATACAGAAAAGATTAAATGTGCGTAGGTTGATTGATATGAATGTGGGTTATTCACCAGGGAAGAATAAAACTTCTTAACTCCGATATAGTATTTGGTCAAATGCGTATACCGTATGTTCTTTATTCTGCTGTATTAATACTATGTCCGCTTAAATATTAATATAGAAAAGATTAAATATCCTTAAAACTGATTCATAAGTGAAGTCTCTTACCGTATGACGCCACTAGTAATTGGTATAGAAAATCGTTCGCGGTTGCTGTTGGTAACTGTAGATGAACTTAGTTTAATTTTATTGTTGTTGTTGTCATATCAAATGGTAATGTTTGAAATGCTGTTTCAAATGCCGAAATTGGCCAATACCGGTGGGTCATCCATCTAGCTGTCTCATCACCGAAAACATTGCTCGAGCTGCACCTCAGCGGACGACTAATTTTACACCGTCAAGAACGGAGAAGTTCCATATCAATTTTGATGGAGAACATTCCAAGGATGGTTACGAGGGTCTCCCACTCCTCTTCCCCATAACACCAAACCTCTTGAAAGAACTTTCGGCTCACCAGTATTTTAAATGCTTCCATGCCGCACAGACAGCGTTCGCTTAGAAACATCCAAGCCTTCTCTGGGATTCGTACCCATGCTCAAAGATATGTTTACCAGGTATTTCGTTATTTAAGCTCCTTGAATAATGGCCTTCGTTAGTTATGAATAGGGTAGTAATGCTATTGCGGAAATAAAACGCAAAAAACGCGAAATTATCATGTCTGATTTGCACTAAAAGTTTTGTGGCTGTATTAAGTCAATATTTCGAGGAGTGTGTTACCTTTACTTAGTAAATATCATGTTCTTCGCCCTTAAACCATAAAATTGAATTCAATAGCAATATTCTAAAATTTTTAAAAGAGCATATTTTTAGAACTTCCGATACACAGTATGCCTGCTGCAGATAAAAATGTTTTTTTTTTTTTTTTTCCTCGTACAGTGTTGCCATTGCTCGCTTTGAAATTGTTGAGTTTGTTAATCAAAATTCTTTGATGTTTGACTAACTATGAAATAGATAATAAAACAAATTTCAAATTTGGACTTCCAGATGCCCATATTCGGATGGAGGACTACGTTATTTGAAATTTGATGACTCTAGGTACCGTTGTTTTTTTCCATTGCGAGAAACATACATACATTTATGCAAACTCTTCATTATTTAATTTCTTTAAATATAATGCAGGGCTCTAATATTTGGTGACAACAATTTGAAAAGTGAACCGACATTTATAGTGAACCGATGCAAAATGCCAAAACGAATCTAATAGCCCTTCTGGATAAACTGCCCCTTTTGGCTAATCAAAAATGTAATAATTCTAAAAATTAAAATATAATTGGAAAAAATTCGAAATTCGAGGAAAATTCCGACATTTGCGAAATTTCACGCATTTAATTAAAAAAGGAATCGCTGCTATAGCCACGAGTACTTCCTGTTAGCTATAGTAGACTAGGGATAAAAAATAAAGTTTTCGACTCTAGAAAATTGCTCGCAGGTCAAAATTCTCGCAAGTCATAAGATGATAATTTATTGAGATAGATAATAAAAGGCTACCCATGGAATATCGAAGTTTTTTCAAAAGTTTCATCTAAATTTGTTTTAAAGAAAGTTAACAAAATATATAAAAATCCCTTTGTTAAGTTACATGGTTTTAATTAAATGCACTGAAAAATGAAAAAATAGCTGGTGGGTTATTGAAACGTAATACTGGATTACATATGACACTACGGCTACTCTCAATAGCGATCTTTAAATTAAAGTTGCCAAAGCAAAAAATTAAAGCGAATCAATGTAATCTCCTTCATATGAAGAAAAATCCAAATGTAACAAAAAAGTTAAAATTTTGAAAAATTATAGACAGTAATATGATATGGTTTTCACAGAAATGCACAGAAAGACATAGTAATTTTTTAATAATGAAAATTTTTATAGACAGTATGGTTACATTTTTGCTTGAAAGTTAAAGGTTTACAAAGGTCGGTTAATGATACTGGTCGTGTTAATTTCGAAGTTACTCATCATCATGTGACATGAATTACAGCTAAAGGCCTTTAAATGCTCTGTAGTATGTCAAGACACGCCTGATTGCCATTCGGGCGATCACGCGTTTAGCCGCACCGATATGCCCGGGTTTGAATCCCGGATGTTTGTAAGCGTATAGTGTCTCGGAGAACAAGCAAGGCAAGGGAGAACTTAGAATACCTCTCCAGAAGGTTGATGGTAGGGGAAGAGGAGTGGGAGACGATTAGACCGCCCCGGGGGTGTTCTCACTCAGCATTGGAAGGGAATGACTCAGTTAGTGCGCCGAGAATATACCTGTACGACCAATGGTGAATGTCTGGTGTTCTGAACACTTCCACCTGTAGCTCTAAAACCTTCTGAGACATTTACAGCAAACCCTCTTGGGGGAAAATGTGACTACTCAGGAGGTAAAAGACTTAGGAACTTCAAAAAGTCCCGCATCTTTCTGAGCATTTCTGTGAAAACATCATCATGCTACTCTCTTCACTTTCGGAATTATTGAATTTTTATTTTTTCTCCTACTTTTGGATCACCCTGTAGGTCATTTCTATGCTATATTACTTGTATTTCTGTTGCATCTTGAAATGATGTTGATGTCCTAATATTACAGAACGACAGAGAACTTCAATTAATTTTTCTGTCAAGTATGAGCAAGAATATTACGATAGTTGAAAACTTATTCTTTACTTTTTTAGTGCATGTTAATACTACGTAACTTAAGAATTTTTATAATTTATCTTTTAGCCTTTTCTATAAGCTATTAAATGTAAAATGAAATTAGGCTCTATGGAATAGTAAAATTAAGGGAAAAAAATTTCCCACTGGATTTATTAAGCTGATATCATCATTACTTAGTATCATTGGTTTCGTGGTAATGAATTGAGTCTTTTAATTTAGAAATTTATTATTGTTACTGAACTTCACGATAGATTAAATGAATGCAACTTTTTAAAAACTTCCAAATTCGAAACTCTGAAAAACCTTCAGGTAAGAGATTATTTTTTGATTTATCCAGTGGTGTTGACATCAAAATAATAGAATGATTAATTTGATATTTAAAGAAGGAACCGTAGAAAATTTCAACAGCAAATAAAATCATTCTTTTCAAAAGTTTCAAGAAATCACTGAGGCTATTTTCATTACTATCGTAGGTGTGTATGTGTGAGAAGTTCCAAGAATATTGGGTTTGTAGAATGAAGTTTAAAATTAATTTCAAGAGTTGTCCGAAACCGTTCCTGCAGCCAACTGACAAACAATCCGAGTTACCAAGTTAAATGAAAGCGCGAAAAGCTTATATATGTATAACAATGAGCAATAAGCTGTTAAATATTCCATTGGTAATACCTACTATTGACAATTTAATATTAGTTTATAACTCAAGAATCCTATCAATGTCTTTTGCGCATTTATAATATCACATTTTTAACATGCATGCACCTTCTTCAGTGTATCTTCTTTACTGTGGACTTCTCATTTTTAACGTTAGTGTAATAATACAATACACTAACGTTAAAAAGTTAGCAATGTATCAGTACACTAACGTTAAAAAATGAGAAATCCACAGTGTTTGTTACTTAAAAGATAGTAGAGTGTATATAGTGTAACTTAAAAGAATGTGTTTATATGTTTTATTAGCGCAGAGGGTCGCTAACCCAGAAGGGCTATTAGTCTCGAAACGGCATTTTGCGTCAGTTCACTATAAATGTCCGCTTCACTTTTCAAATTGTTGCCACCAAATATTATCGCGCTGAATCATATTTAAAGAAATTAAACAATGAGGAATCTGCATAAATGTATGTATGTTTCTAGCATTATGAAAAAACATGGGTACCTAGAGCCATTGAATTTTGAATAACGTAGTCCTTCACCCGAATATAGGCACCTGGAAGCCCAAATTTGGTGTAAGTGTTATTGTCTACTTCACATTCTGTAAAACGGTAACGTATTTTTGATTAACAATTCAACGATTTCAAAGCGAGCAATGGCAACACTGTACGAAATAAAACGTTTTTAACTCCAGCGTTCGAGACTTTATCAGAAATTCTAAGGATATGCTGTTTTTAAGTATTCTATGATTCTACCGTTGAATCGAATTTAATGTCGCGTAAGCTCCAATAATATGCTATTTAATAAATAAAGTAAGCAAACAAACATTATTAATAAAAAGACAAAAGTTTTCTAAAGCTACCTTGATGACAAAACTGAACATTGATATGAATAATTCAGAAAAGATTGGGGGGGGGGAAGAAAAAATATATGCAACTACTTAATGCTGCGTCAAGTATTCTTATCGTATACTGCTATGCTGCTTTTAAAATTTTTATAATTTTACTGTTAAATTGTAATTGGAAGAAAATTATAATAAAGCTAAAAAGACAAAAATATGGGTTAGCAGGAGTGAGTGTAACAACAGACTAGTAGACTGCGAGTTCAGTGAGACGGTAAAAACCTTAACAAACCCCTCTAGGCGGCAGCTAAAATCTGAAGACATTCAGAATTTGTTTTTTATAAATTTAATATATCCACCAAAAATCCGTTGTTACTGGTGCAAAGAGGAACAGCATTGATGGTCTTTGTCTTTCGGCTTAGTATTATTTTTAATTAAATCGATACACTGCCACACAGAAACCAACGAAAATGCCACAAAAGGTTTCTATCACCCAGAATCGCAATATCATACTTCACGTTTTATTTTTTTTTTGTATGCTAGATATTTGTGAAATCTACTATGTTTGCTTAATACATTTAACTAAGTTAATTCTTGACTTTGGTGAATCAGACTTCTGCTTATTTTCCTGAACTCCTACTAAAAATGTTTCGGTAGAGTGCCAATGAGACACTCGTTATTCATTGCAAAACAGTATATTAACTAAGCAAAATAATAATGATATCTTTAAAATACAGAACTTAAAATGTACAGGAAAAGGTAAATTATATATTTTTTGACAAAATATGAATTATGTGTAATACATATATTTTTCGATATGGGAACAAATGCATTCTTTCATTAATGATGATAATTTAATTGCGTTTAAGTAATTTACAATAAACTCTACGTTACATTTAGTAATATCATTGTCAAAAAAGTTTTTAATGAAACCCGAAACTTAGCTAAAACCAAGAAATGTGGAATTATAGTGTCTGTCTACTGCATTATCGATTGAAAGAAAAGTTTCTTTGAGGATTAGAAACCAAAAGAAAAGTTGACCATTTCTTTTACGGTTCCTTTCAAAAAGCCTTTGTAAGACCTTTTAGTTTTTCACGAAAGGATTATAAAATAAAAATAAAAGAAAATAAAGTGCGACACATGGGAGAAGTAAAATAAAGAATAGTAGTTTTTTTATCTTGTATAAAATGGTCACAAGTACGAGCATGAGTTACATACGTTCTAATTCACATTACTCTGTCATTAAATTTATTAATATGCACTATAATGCGAAAACCCGAATTAGCAGTATATAGTGGATTAGCAGTACACAGTGATTTGCGGCATTTGACTATAAGGTATTTCTCCCGCCTTCTTAGCATGTCTTCGTAGTGTAGTGGTCTGTATGCTGGGCGCGTATTCCAGAGGTCCGTGGTTCGATTCCGTTCGAAGGCGTTGCTCATTTTTTAAGTCTTCTGGTTTCAAAAATACCTAATGTCTCTACAGTGGCACCTGAATTAAAAGGGTGATTATCCACACCCAGGATTTGGCGATTGGTTCCCGTAAAAAGGGGGAGTATATAAGGTATTTCTCTCGCCTTCTTAGCATGCCTTCGTAGTGTAGTGGTCAGCACGCTGGCCGCGTATTTCAGAGGTCCGTGGTTCGATTCCCGGCGAAGGCGTTGCTCATTTTTTAAGTCTCCTGCTTCCAAAAAAAAAAAAATACCTAATGTCTTTACAAGACAACAAAAATACCTCAGCACATTAATGCGTATGTTTAATGCGCTTTAATACGTAATGTTTAGTAATAAATGTTAAAGTATGTTAGTAATTTCATTAAATGCGTATTTCTTTAATATGTTTTAACGTTGCATAATAAAGTTACATATTACTCTTAAAGAATAATCATACGTTAACGTAACATAATACGTTACATAACATAATACTCTTGAAGAACGTTACATAATGTTATTGATAAATAACCATTCTGTCATTTTTGCATTTTTGTCCGACGCTAGTTACGTTTTCTTGGATTTATGTAACAACCGCGCAATACTCAAAGTTTTGATGTATCGAGAAGCATAAAATAATTTTATTAGCTTATACAAATACTTCTTTTAGCACTCGTGTTACGTTACTTATGCAATTTTAAAGTACTCTATGTATGTGCTAGATTTGTTATCTCGTACTTCTTATTTCAAAAATGTATCTTTTATGTGAACTGTTTCATGCCTTCCTTTATGTCCGCTTGAGCGAATCCAGCTTTAGATCCCTGGCGAACCATCTCTCGTTTCAAATAATACTTGACATGAGCAAGATATGTTTCCGGATTTTGCTCACATTCATCTTCACGTATTCCGAGCCCTCCAGGTCCTGAGGGGGCTTTTATCCAGCAATGGGAGCTCAATTATTTCAAAACTGATTCTGTATCAGATAATGGGGCCTCTCTTCTTAATTGCCTTCCCATTTTCGTTTGCCATCCGAAGTCTCATTAAAGTCTTAATTATTTTAAAACTAATGATTTGTTATGCTAATTATTCAGTCGATTGCTTATAGGAGCAGCGAGGACAGTCCTTCGGATGGCTTCTCATTTGCTTAGCGTAAAAAGGAAGAGGGTTTTAAAGCTAGAAAAGTCTGGTATTCTTGCATTTCGATTTTGTGTCGTTTTAGTGCACTATTACATAAGCATGAACGAAAAGCAAAAACTGGAAAATTACCAACTTTGATAGGTATTCCGAATCTTTCCTGGGTAAGCTTGTAGAAACGTTAAGTTTATTTCAAAACAGAAAACATGAAATTCAGCAATGCTCTGGTCGGCATTCGAAACACAAGCAAGCTACATCACGAAGGCACGTAATTAGCAAGGCGATAATTCTTTGTAAGATAAATAATTTATCTTTTAAAAAATAATAGCTTTGTATAATAATTTGAGAAATTAAGAAAACATAATTTTAAGG
This sequence comes from Stegodyphus dumicola, assembly GCF_044657685.1. Classification (NCBI taxonomy): domain Eukaryota; kingdom Metazoa; phylum Arthropoda; class Arachnida; order Araneae; family Eresidae; genus Stegodyphus; species Stegodyphus dumicola. The sequence continues at coordinate 154,372,451 of NC_140774.1, read as the reverse complement.
CTTTCTCATAATTTATGTTAATTTATTAATAATAAGTCGATTTGATATATTTTATGGCATAATTAACTGATGATAATTATATTTCTTATATATATTTGTAAGGTATTTTATGATAATTAGCCAATTATTATTATTTTAACCTTTATTATAACTTCTCCTTTCCATAATGTCAACAAACAGGATGCAAATTAGATTGAAGAGTATTTAAATCGAGGTTTTCGATAATGTTTTAGATAAAGAGCTTTTGGAAGCGGCGCCTGAGGTTTGCGTTCTATCGGCCAGCTCTGCCTTTTAATATTCTGGGCTTAGTCATTTTGCTACCCTACGTTAGAACTCGACATTAAAAATTCGAGTCATCTTAAGCAGGACACTTTGTGTAGTCTCCAACTATTATACTTTTGAATTGAAATTTAAACTTTATTATTTTAAATACCGGCAAGGGGCAAACTCTTTGCTTGTACGCACAAGTTGTGTTTTCTGTTCAAGATTTAAATGCGTGAGGCATTTTAAGGAATTCTAAAGGTATGCTGTTTTTAAGTATTTTAAGATTTTGCTATTGAATGAATTTTATGTGGCGTGAGTGTGAAAAATATGAAATTTGATAAAAAATGTTAGCACATAAAATATTAATAAAAAGTGTTTTTGTTAGTCATCTTATCAAAAACTTAATATTGATATGATGAACTCGGAAAAGTCTTAAAATATATAAAAATGAATTCTGGCTGGTAACACTGCATCGTGAGTTCTAAACATAAGCTAATATGCAGCTTTTAAAAATTTTGTGATTTTTGTTGTTAAACTTTATGTACCGTAAGTGCGAAGAAAACAATGCTTGATAATAATTCTAAAAAATTGGTTTATCAGGAGTGAGTATAAGAGCAGACTGGTAGACTGTGAGCCCAGCGAGAACGTAAAAGCCTCAAATACCCAATTTGGACCACCATAAAAATCTGAAACCCTTAAGAATTTTTTAAAATATTTCTTCTTGATTTTTCTAATTTTAATGGTAAAAGTTTGGAGCTAGACTGTAATTAGAAATTAGAATTTGTTTTATTAATTACAGCGAGAAAATTATTTAGCGGGATACAAGTAACTGCGCCCGAAGTTGTTATTCTGCAAAATTGCTAAATTTATAGAAACAAATGGGAAAAGTAATAATGTTAGCCACTGAATATACTAAAAATTCAAAATTCTTCTTATTGAAAAAAAATATAAGTAGGCCTAAAACTCAGTTATAACAATGGCTATACTATGAAATATCATGTACCTAATTTACCAATGAACGTAATCAAAAAGCAGAGTATGTTATAAATATGTGCTTTATTTACACCGGTTTTTTAAAAGCCTTTTCGCGGCAAATAAAGTCTTTTTGCGGAATTAGATAAAATCATGCATAGGAAATTAGAAATAAACAGTACACAGCAAAATTTTAATTGCTTAACTCATGATAAACAGCAAAGCATGACTATCATTATCTTTGTTGTTAAATTTAAGAGAGAAAATATCTCGGCGAATATCTTCTTGAAGGTGACGCAGAAGAAATAAAATTATCGAGTTTCCATTATACTTGCATAGTGGATGTTATTTATTTATTTTTTATTTCCTGAGTTAGATAATTACTTATTGATTAAATATCACCTAGAGCGATTGCGAAGAGATGAAATTTTTATCTTTATCAGGCATCCTGAACCTGTGTTTGTACAAGCAAAAAAGTATAAATCCAATCCATTTGAATAAAAGTCTTTTTTAATGTTAGTTTACTACTCAGTGGTTCATACAATGTTGCCGGACTGTGAGGTGATTGATATACTGCAGTTTCAGATATTACGCGAAGATGACAGGCAGATAATGCGATCCTGATATTACGCGTTTAGCAAAAAAGTAAGTAAACTATTGTCAATGAAATTTTACAGTGTGAGAGAACTGAGAATGAAGAAGCAGTAATAATAACATGAAGGATACTGGAAGCTCTCTCAATTCTATTTGATGAAACAATATTAATATAATTTATGTCAGGACAAAAATTAATATAAAATGTTTATTTTCAAATCAGGTTAATATAAAATATTAACCTGATTTGAAAAAGATTAAAAGGAAAGATTAAAAAATGATTGAATTTTAGTAAGTATCAAAAGACAATCTGTTGATTCCAACTCAGATTATATTATTACATACTTCTATGCTATTAAATTAATACTTTGAATAGCAGTATTCTCTTAAAAAGCTAAGAAATTAAAATATTAGTTAAAAAATTAAACATTTTAAATATCGTAACAATTAAAAACATGATTCTGTACAAATTACGGAATATAGGGCAATAAAACATCTTTTATCAATAGCGATAAAGCTGCATATTGTCATAAAACGTATTATTGGCTGTATTATAAATTAAATGCATTTTAAATTACTATAGCAGTAAAGTACACGATTAAAATAATTATAAAGTGTGTTTATGATTTTCATATCGTCTAATTTATTAATTAGTAATAGGCTGATTAAATTCCAAAGTTATATTAAAGACTATAAGAGCCTATAACTATATCTTTACTTTAGGAGCAGCATTTGAGTATCGACTATGTTGAAGGACGCCTAGAAAACAAATTAGAAGTGTTATATTTCACGCAATGGTAACTATTCCTAAGGCACGTGAATCATAAATGTTTTCTGTTCTTCATCCATCTATTAGTTGCTCTGTAACGGACTTTAACTTGTCTGGGCGTGAGCTTATATGTAAACTGTGCTTTCTTTATTGGGAAACATTTATAAAAAATTGCAAAGCTGCATGTTCTTTCTACAAAAATTACAATGTAATGTTGATGATTCCAGAAAGAGAGAAGATGAAGTGAAAAACATCGTTAATTATTTAAAAAAAGACTATCACTTTAAATATTTTTAAAAATTCGTATTTTTTAGTTTACATGAGAAGTAAAGCTATTGTTCTTTTTAATAAGACGGAATAATGTTATTGCTATATATATATAAGAGAAATACCACTGACTCATCACGAGATCTCCGAAACTATACACCCGATTCACTTGAAATTTTGCATAGTTACTTACGATGTAAATGCGCACTAAGATATAGATAAGATATAGAACTAAGATATAGAGCGGATTTTACGTAAATCCTGTCCAAAATGGAATTTTGTTACACAATAGAAGTTTCTCATACATTTGGTTTTCAAATCCAAGTTCAGAATTTTCTTTTATTGTTGCCAAAACTAGATATGAAATACAATGTTGCCAATAAATACATTTTCCTTTAAAATTATTCAATTGGGAAATAACTTGCATCTATTCAATGAATACAAAAAAACATTTAAATGATAAGGTTAATAATAACATTTATATTTAACTGTTATCATATAAGTTTCATGAAAATAAATGTTATTATTAAGAGAAATAAATTATTGTGATGAAAAATAAAAATGTTGTTGTTATTTATAAAAATTGCCATACGTAAAAAATAGAGGACAAATAGTTAAAAGTGATTAAAAAATTTGATAACAAAGATAATAACATTTATTTTCATGAAAATTATGATAACAGTTAAATATGTATAAACCTTAGTTTTATGTTGGCAATTTTTCGTGGTGTGGGCTTACTGGGGATCTCACCGCGTTAAATAATGCGGACGCATCCTAATATACGATACGTTATGGGTGATGGGGGAATCTGTGTATGACAGATTCACTGACTCGCACTATATTTCCCGACTTTAAAAAATTTACATTAATTTTCAAGTCGAAATTAGACATTTCGTCCATATAATAAGTCTTGGTTCACAGTCAAATAGATAGTGTGCGGGCGGGTATCAGTTACTGTTATTATAAATTCTATAAAATATTAATATGAACAAGTTTTTTATAATTTTAAAACCAAATTGATTCAACGAGATGGAGATTTTATAAATGAAATTACTGTAAGGTATCTTCATTATGGAATTTTAAAACCGTAGCATAACTCCGGTGAAAGGTATAAATCTTCGCATTTTCCAAAATCGATATTAAAAAAAATGTTTCTCAAACAAATCGTTGACTGTTACGGAAATATAATTTTATCATATAATATATATTATATAAATTATTATTATTATTACATTATTTTTGTGATCAAATAGCTCCGTTGTATTGTGTTTTATTGCAGAAAGAAACTCACTGAAAATTACATAAGATTAAGGTTTAAAACATCTGAACGCATCAAAAGACGCAGCTAAATTACTACTTTTGTCTGCAATAAAATAAGCACTACTACATTTCAGTTTAACGTTATATGTATATGCACGTTATTTCTAAGAAACCTAATGCGAATGCATATATTTGAAATTTAATGTGCTCAAGAGGTTTCATGAATTTGTGTTACTTCACGAAGCATTTAAGCAACGAAGTTATTATATTACCATTCTTTTAAACCACTATGTTGCTCTATTAAAACAAAAATAAAGACACTAGGGTAATAATAAACAATTATAGCTTATTTTATGACGAACTTAAGCAGTGAAATTATTGCACTGCTATTTTATCAAACTGAATTACTTTTTGCTTCGTTAAATTTAATGCGAGGAGACTAACATAATAATGAACAATTCCATGCATGTCAAATACGTCAGAATGTTTGTGCCTTGTTTTCAATATGAAATTATTACAACTTAGTATACTTCATTAAAACTTAATTTGGAATCTGTAAATTTCAGATTATAACATAACCCCTCAAAATGATTTTAATTAAAAAATATTAAATATTGAACACAATCACGTAATCATTTCACTTCGTAATGCGTTATTCTCTTTTCAACTAACAAAAATCAAAATTCTTTGTTGTTAAATAAAATTAAAACTCAGCTTAAAAAAATTCAATTTGAAAAGGTTCAGCTTTGTTTAAGCGTGACATATTTATTGTGACGAATTTATAGCTAGTTACGTATCAGAATTTTAAAAAGTATAGTGTTGTTTCAATGAAATTAAAAAGTCTGATGTGTACACCACATGACTTCCTTGTACAGAATATTAAATTATACGCATTTTTTCTTGCGTTTCGTTTAAACTTCCTGGATTGAATTAAATCTACTTCGCCGACAGCGTATAAACCACAATAGAATAAATGCATTCTTTAAAATTCACTCTATTTGTTTACCATAGCAACACTCTGGCGCTAGGTTCACTTAATAGTATTATATTTCGTTCATATTATAACTCAGAATGTATAAAATTTATGTCATTTAAAGAATTATCTAATCGTTGCCACATGTTCTGTTCAAATACTATAATAAAGCTAGAACGATGTATAAAAGAAATTAAGCAAACAAAACAAAAATGAGGCAGTTTTTCACAGAAGAGTGAGTATTTCTCATTCAATTAATTCAGTTCTCACTTCGCGACAAGGCAAAAATACATAAAAACTCAAAATATGTGCATTAAAAATTACAAAGTAAATCTTAAACACTTATTTCCTCGAAAAAATTTCAGAAAGGATTAAGCATGATTTAATTGGCAATAATAAATGAAGGCGTTATCTTTGTTGTTGCGAAGGTACGTTTCTCAAGATTAGCAACAAATCTACTATTCTGCTGTTTCAAATGTAAACAAACATGTCCGCCCTGTTATTTAAAACTTAACTGCATTTAAACAGCTTTTAAATTGTTGATAATTGTACAAATATTGCATACAGATTTAAAAGGCATAAAAACCTTAACCGGAAGATAAGAACAACATAATTCAATCATTTTTAAAGCAAAAAATGTACAATTCACAAACATACAAGAGTAAAGAAACTGAGATCACTGAGTCGGGTAACAGAGTGGATATATATATAAATATATTTATATACGTTTGGTGCGGCCGATTGCAACCAAAGTACGAGGTGCACATCTACATGTTATAGCAGTCCTATATACAAAATTTCAACGTTCTGAGGCTACTCGTTTTTGAGTTATGCGAGATACGTACGTAAGTACATACGTAGTATATACGTTCGTACAGACGCCACGAAAAATTCTCTTCAGAATTCATTTTAAAGCAGTTTTATAATTTTTTTGGTGGAAAAGAGTCTTTTATTCTGTCCTTACGTACAGATATCACGCAAAAACATCGTTAAATTGCATTCGAAAGCGGTCAAGATGGATATTTTCGTTGAAACAGTCTGCCTGAAACTTTTCGCGATTACAATACTTCCTTTTTACTTCGTAGAAGGAAGTAAAAAAGAAATATGTCAAGACTATTGCAGTTTATATGCAAATGCAAAATTTCGTAATGGTCCACAGACTTCATTTTTGATACAGATAAGAGAGTAAACAGGATGCAGAATTAGAGAATTTGCAGTCTTCATTTTGTGTCATTCGAAACGTGTTTTTTGTTTTTTGAAAACGTGGGCTTTTTAGTTTTTTTTAAAGTTTTTGCTTTATAAACAAAACAAGTGGTACCCACACATTCTTTAACATCAGTTTACTAATTATATATAAACATTTCAATTTAAAATTAAAACGTTGCAGAGAATCAATCTGATATCGCTTTCACGCTCGATATAATGTTGATTCATTAATTCACGTTGATTCATTAATATTCATATCTGGTTATGGTTAGCTTTAATGCGGTAGATTATACGAGGGTTATCGTCTTAGGGAGGGTGCTTTTATGGAGGACTTTCGAAGGCAAACGACTCGTATTCACATTACACATGGGAAAATTCACGAAACTTAAGCACGCAACCAGTCTGTTTAGGAACCTGAGACAAAATACCAGTATTCAGTAGTTGGGAATTTAATATCGATTCAAGCGCATGTTATTTGCTTAATGCACGTTTCTTTGTTATATTATCTTTCTTTTGAAATTTATTATGTACAAAAATAAAAATAAGTTCTCTAAAGGGGGAATGTCAGAAGTATTGCTCTCGCTTTCTTTTGCATTCACTAATAGAAATAAATAAAAGAATTTATAAAATTTTATAAAATTTTTTTTTAATAAAAATTTGAAATGCTGTTTACTGTTACTGCGTTTCAATTTAAAATTTTCTATTGTAATTTATGCACTGAACTGCTTTAAAAAGCCCCGAAAATGTATTTGTGTACCCATTTTTATTTTTATATGAGAAGTAGTGAAATTTTAAAATTTACTCTTTTAAATTCAAATCCAGTTTAATAAAAATGTCACCTTTCTTAAATGCTATAACAAATTTAAACTCCTTAATAATCTTGCATCCAAAAATGCGAATACACATTTGCTGGAAAGTTTTCCAAACGTACCTTTAATATGTTCATGAGAAACAAGCACCACATTATCTTTAAGTGTGAATTTGCAATTTTATATATTATTTTCTTCCTATTTAAATACTTTTGGCCTCATAATATTAACTGCACTAGAAATAAACAAGTTATCTCAATTTACTATATGATTCGAAGATGTAGTTAAAAACAAAACTCTTTTATGAAGTCCATCTAGTGAAAATGTTAAAATAAGCTCACTATGCATGTTTTAAACTATTTATAAAATTTAAATTCCCTTTTAGTGTTTTACAAAATTTTTTGCTGCTTCGTCACCCCCTTATCCTCCCGCCATTCAAAGTAGTAAAACGTTTCTTGTTCTGGTCTAGGCAACACTAATAAAGCAATGAATAGGGAGAACGAATTTCCTTTCCTTCTTCATGGTCTGTTCTTTTAGCATTTGTACATACATAAGCAAATTCATTAACAGTTGAAAATACTGATATTTCTAGCCTTTGCTTCGAAGCAAAACTTCTTTTGGACAATTTTTCCAAATTAAATTCTACATACACTTATTAGTCTTTTGCGTTTTGCCAGAAATTCTTCGAGAAAGTATATTTAAACAATTTATCTTTGATGAACTGGCAATAGTTTTAAAAATGTGTCCTTAGTTACCATTGTTTTCATCGCTTTACGTTTGTATGTTTATATAAAAAATATTGGAAGTTAAAGAACTCTAAAGTAAATAATCACTATAAAATGCAATGGTATAAAAAAACTCTATGCTATTTCATAAAATAAAGCAGATTAGCGAAAGAAAGCATTTTGCAAACAGTAAATAAATCATAAACAGTGATGTAGCAGTTACAGTTAAAATGTACCATTGCCAGAATTATGTAGAATTAAATAACTTTAACAGATATCTGTTGAATCATATTTGTTAAGAACATCACCGAAATTTAAAGCGCAGGCTTCTGTTGTTTGCATGTTTTAAATGCTTATAACTTCTTTAAGACTTGGAATATTTGAATACGTTTTTTTACATATGATGCAATTAAGTGTGCTAAATATATGAAAGGAAAACAACAATTCGAAATTTTGTTCAGTTTTTATCTATTTCAAATTCCACTATTCCCTTCAGATAATAATGGTATAAAATAATACTTGTTGCAAGATGCCATAAAGAAGAGATGAAATAAGTTTTAAAATTATTAATTTCATTACGCTGCTCATTAGTGGATTTTTATGATATAGGAACTAAATTAAACGTTTTAGGCCATGTAGATTGATAATAGCACACAAATGTGCGTATCTGGAGGACGACAAGACAACACTACTGGAGACAAAGAGCAAGGTAAAAGGCATCATGGGCCAGAAGAAGAGAAAGTAGGACAAAATTAGATGAAAAATGCCGTGAGGAAATGAAAATGATTCATAAAGTCCATTGTAATACTCCATCTGGTAATACGTTATCTGTAAATAGCCGTCCATGAACACCAGTATGCATCACAAATAGTTTAAATAAATAATTAACTTAGATTCGTCTTTTTTGTTTATACTTATTCCCTAGAAATGCGAAAAATACTCAGAAAACAATTTCTTTTTTTGCATCGATTTTTTATTTCCTCAAATAGAAATATATCTGTTTAATAAAGAGAGAAACATTTCTAAAGGAAAAAATTGAATTTGGCATCTCAGCAAACCTAATACTGATGAATATGTTTTCGTTTGGAAATGCAGAAGAACAGAGGAATGAGTTACGTCCATTCATTTCAAGAACCACGTAGCTTAATAAATTACTAATTCTGTGGACGCTTACCATTCCATGTGGCATACGAGTTTTAAGTTTTCATCCACGTTATGCAGATGTAAAACATATTGAGGGATTTAAAATGAATGCCTTTATTATACCTCACTTTTACCTCTTGAATATCATCAATGAACATATTCTCTTAAGCGACTACCTTCACAGGTGACCGAAATCTTTTGAAATCCTAAGGTCTATTTGGACTGTTTCACTGTAATATGCAGGCAATTGGCAAAACCCAACTAAGCGTATTAATTAGTGTGAAATAATAAGATAAATGAAGGTGTTCGACTTAGAAAATAGCCTAAATTATCTTGTTTCTCTTTTGTTGAAGAATCTTTACTTTAATTCTGCAGTGCCAATGAATTAGAGATAGACAGTCATGCAAACGCAGTGGAGCTGTTGCTCCATTTTGCGCACGTGAGTACGCTGATATAGAATACACACATAGCTGAAAGATGCAATTTAGACGATTTTGATCGAGAATAAATAGTGGGTACACGTTTCATAAGTGATTCAGTTTCAGAAATAGTTTGATAACTGGGCTTGTTCCACGGTAACAGTACATGAAATGGCAAGAGTACATGAAAAGCAGGAAAGGAAAGAGTAATCAGGAAAATTCCAAGGGATTAGCAGCTTGGTTTGACCACTGTCTTCAGATTCAGCCATATCATATTTAGGCAGCAATACTAAACTTTAGCTCAGGTGACCACCCAAATGATCGAGATAACCATTCGGTCAGTTAGAGCGAGGCTGTCTTCAGTGTATAGACTATGCAACTCTCGCTTCGCTTTATGAACTTCAAAAGCCAAAAACTCACGAGAAGTTCTTATTTAATGTAAATTGCTCTCGTCACACATTGCAGTTGAGGTGTCCAACCAGGTTTCAGGAGCAGTGACAGTCCCACCAGGTTTGAGGAGCCGTGAAATTTATTCTTACTCCAGAAATGGTCGCCGAGAAAAAAAATCTTGTTTTATTGAACATCTTTTGCATAGTCTGGATCAAAATGCGTGACATACCAGTCATCTTCAATGTTCTTAACTGATTTATGAGAAATTATGGAAAGCTCTAGCTCTGGAACACTTCGAAAACTTGTTGAATCCACACTTGTAGTGCGGAAGCTGTTATCAAAACCTAAAGAGCGGTCACTCGTTCCTGATCAGGGATTTCTAATTCAGTGGCGCTTCAGTACATTACTTATTTGGGTATGTAATAATCTGTTGCTTTTTACCCAACATTAGATTTAGTTTCTTATTTAAACTTTACGAGTACTGAAGAAGTTTAAATTATCTTCTGAATTAAATTAAATCCCAGTGCTGTTAACCAGCGATATAATTCATTGAAATCTCTGTGTCAGAACTTGAAACTATTTTTCAGTTTAATTTACACAGTATCTTAAGCATGTATTCTTCCAAGAGAACGATATATGAGCCCCGGATACGTAAATTTGATTAAGTCATTTGAAGGTTTCATTAATGATAATTACAAACGCGTGTTTCTTTAAATAAAAGTTTCTGAAGATTTCAACTTAGCGAGTGTGGGATTTTTATCAGCTGAGGAAGTTTACGGTTGGGAGGAACATCTAATTTTTTCTTGAAGTAGTGTACCCTTGCACTGTAATAAATATGTTTACATAAGTAAATTAAGGTTTCAAGAGTAAAGCAGCTTTAAGTAAACTTCACAATAAGCTGAATTTTGTACGAGCATTTAATGAATTTAGATGTAAAATAAGAGATATTTGTTGGAAAAGTAAAATGAATATTATATAAAGTGACATTTGGGATTTAAATTGAGTCTAATTTTCGAGTTTGTTTTGTGGAACTTTTGAAGTTGCAATATATGATAACGAAAGTATTTTCCAAGAATATTATTGAAATTTGTTATGCAGAATTTTATTTTATATGAGATTTGATATCGCGAAATGGCAACATAGTCAATTCTCTTTCGCCGTTTTTAATTACGGCTTTAACTCAACGTGAGGTGCATTTAAGTATTGTTTGCATTTTTTTTCAAATACGACTAAGAAAAAAGTATGAAAAGCTGGTGTCAATTAATTCAATATTAAATTTTTCGTTTATAATATACTGTTTAAAAGTGAAAAACAACATTAAGGTAATAGAAAATAATATATATTTTTTAGTGCCAGTCAAATGACAACATCTTCTTTATTATCCCCAACAATATTTGGCATTTTTAAATTTGCGTCAAGATCTCAGCTAAAACTTTGCCAAGCTCGTGAAGCGCGAATGTAAAATTAAGCAACATAATAATAATAATAATTAAAAGAAAATCTGAAAAGTTACAGATTTTAAATTACGTCCAAAGGGAGATATAGAACTGTGCCTTTTTTCTTCGCAGTGTACATATGTATAAATAACTTAACATATCCCAATTTTTTTGAAATACTTTTCTATATATGTGATTAGAACTTGATCTGTCATAATTTAGATGTTGTGATGTAGCTCATAAAGATGTAGCAGCACTGTGGCACTCATTTACATTTTATTTCTTGATAAACACACACATTTCTTGCTAGTTACATCGGTATCTTTCACATTTTCTTTTTTCATTTAATTTCGTTTCTTTTTGACATCTGAAGAAAGGAAATGGAGGCAGAAGCTGGCAGCATATTTGAGAAAATAGAGAAGGAATGTTCAGATGGTATCTCAAAGGTCTGAATAAGATTGATTCAGCTTCACTTTGATTTCTCGTTTAAGTTTTAATACAGAAATTTGAATATAATGATTGGCTGAAGTGTTGCGCAGGTGTCTGCGCCTTTAGTTTTGCACAACAATCATGTGAGAAGGATTAATTTCGAAATGTTGCAGTTTATGGAAATTAATTATAAACAGATACTGTTTTTAAGACTGAAACAGAAAATAACCAAACTTAAAAGGAAAGTTAAGGAACTGCTTTAAATTAAAATTAAATTTTTTTCTTACCTTTTTTCTTACATACATATGCTGTATTATATCATATTTCAAATTCTGTATGCAGTACATTTGCATACTTGTTTTCCAATGTCTGATAGGATTTGAAAAGTCGGTTTTTGGATTATTCACTCTTATACAGGGTGTTCCACGAAAAAGCAGCTCGCTACAGGTGACCATCTTTCGGACTCGGTTTTCACGGAGGGTGTGAATATAAAAGCAAAATGAGGCTGGAACATTGCTTTATTTGGCAACATCCAAGTCGCTGGTAGATGGAAAATCAGCAGACAGAGAGCAAAGGTAACTCCCTACTCCAAAGGACGTGACACCGATACTGAAGGCGGGCTAGATTCTCATGGGCCACCAAGTATTTTCAATATGGATATGGAGAAATGTGGTGAACACCCATTGTTTAACCATTGGCAATGTGGGTATTGTTCAGCCACACTAGATATCCAGATAAATTACACCCCACAGGACTTACAGGGAATTCTGCCAGGCGTTGCTTGCAATCCTTTGTATTTTACCAGACCGCGGGCAGTGCCTTTTTTTCCCCTTAAATATACATTGGTGTTTTTACAGTTGGTGTCTTTCGCACTTACATGCTATGGAGGGCAGCTCCAGGTTTTCTTGCATACTATGTTTTAAGTAATAGCTTTGTTATATTATTCTAGGATGTGCTGCATAGCTCAGTGCCTCTTGTGGACAGGAAGTTCATTATAATTATGATTTTTTTTCGGAGATGGATGTTCTTGATAGAGTATCTAATAAAGGGAGTCACTTCACTCTCTGAATTCAGGACTTTTAGATTATGTTCAGCTGTAAGGGGGCATTTGAATATATAATGGTCGGGACTGCCTCTTTCTCCACATGCACATTGATCTGAAGTTGCTAGTTTCCTTGCATAGAAGTATATGGGAAAAGGGCCATGCCCTGATAAGATGTATTTTCAATAAGTGATTCTGTAAAGGAAACATAACAGTAAATTATCGGTAAACTAGGGTTAATTGCCAGTTTTAAATTACCTAAATTGACGATAGTTTATGAAGACAGAAAATTTATAACACCTAGTAACCCCGAAAGCAGTCACTGTATTTAATAATACATATTTTCTGCGTTTTTCTCTTTTATCGTATTTGTGAAAAATTCACAGTTTACCATTCTCAGCATCTGCTGGATTTATTCTATGTACACTGTCAACGTAAATCAATTTCTATCGTCATCCAATCATTTATCGCCTTTATTGTCCATTAGGAAGGCTGAACACTGCGACTATCTATCTTAGTAATGTCGGTGATGGATTGAATCATAAATTAAGTGAATACGGAACCTTTACTAATCTCTCCAGTGGTCAATTAGATAATACTTGGACATATATGCGCAAGTATTGTTAATCGTTATATAGTGTTAGATGGAGGAAGATTGAAAACTAATAACTTGAGTTAGATGGAATATTTAATGGAAAATTTTATCGTAACTGAATTCGCCTAGCTTGAAATACTGGAGAAATCGAACTGCATAGAATATTTGTAAGTGGGTATTTCTTTACAAATGTAATTATTTGATGACTACCTATAAATAAATTTGCTTTTAAAATTTTTGTGATTTTGCTGTTGAACTGTACATGGCGTAAATGCGAAGAAAACGATGCTCAATAATAAAGCTAAAAAGACAAAAAAGATACACACACACGAATGTGAGTTGAGCGAGAGCGTATAAACCCATAACAAAACACTTTTGGGCGATCGTTTAAAATCTAAAACTTTTCAGTTTTTTTTATTTGTTGTCTTTTTTTGAAATCTAGGAGGACCACTTGCAGTCTGCGGGCATGAGATGCTGATGGTTTGTCAAAGATTGAGGATGGATTAAAAAACTGATCAGAACAGTTGTATATATAAAAATGACAATTTTTAGAAATATGATTGGCTGCAGTAAATGTAATAAAAATAAATGCAATGTGATTCATAGAGGTTACATTTTAAAACATTACAACAAATAACAATAATAATGAGGAAAAATAAAAACAAAATCTGTAAAAGGTCTATATTTTAATGGTCACATAAAAGGACTTTATTAAAGTTTAATATGGTTTATCAGTAGAGAGTGTAAATAGAGATGGCTCAAGTGGAATAACGGAACATTTTATAGGATTCTAAATGAAGATACATTTAGAATAACATGGTAATGCAATATATTTTCTGTGTATTTGGAAAATGAAAAATATATGACGCCATTCTATCAAAATACCGAATTTTTTTATTTCTACTTGTACATCATGAATTAAATGCATTTTCATTTGTACTAGCCATGTTATAAAGTGAAAAAAATAATATTCTGAAGAACTGCATTTATTTCAGTTTATTAGTCAATAACAGACAGATTCAGTTTGAAATATAAATATCATGCGTTTTGCCAAATAGCAACAGACTCGAATGAAAAGTGAAACTACGCATTTGCAGTGAACGACATTTAAAGTAATAGCACTTTTGCGTTAGCAATGCAGTTTTACTCTAAATATAGTTTCCGAGAAAGCGATGGGAGTTTGCATATAAAGTTCATCTAGCTCCCACTATACAGAATTATTCCGCATAGCCATTTCCCGGAAAATCACAAACGAAGAGCAAATCCTAATAGCACGGATCGATATGCCTATCTGTCATTCTAGTTTTGCATACAATTAAACTGATAATTGAATGAATCGATAACATCCGTTTCCTGCTGCATCCATCTATTCTCATCGATGGCGTTCTCAAATAAGACCATCTCGGTTAAACCATCACGCACTATCTAAATGGACCATCAGAATTGGAAAATAGCATAACTAAAAACAAGAATCTCATTTGCTGAAAATTTTGCTGAGATCTCCCTTTCTCCATTATTCATGACGGTGTCTAATTAGGGAAACGAATCGACATGCCTGGAATTATCAGATTATTTTCTCCCGTCGATTAAGAGTGCCCATATGCAAATGATCCCATGCTGTCTTGTGAACTAATCGTCTGTCCGTCTGATAACATAATATATCGAGGTTATTTTTTCATCGAGATTTGCTTGTAAAGGAGTATTAATTTGATGTCTCTTAGTGACGATAGGAAGGAGTTTGTGTAGCATACTTCCTTTTTGCTTGAAGTTTCATCATGAATTCATTTATTAGAAGTAGCTTTGTCTTTTGGAAGGGAAAGAGGTTCATTAGAATTTGCTTTGAAATAATGCAGTTTTAAGTAATTGCCATGAAAGATTTATATTAACAGAAGTTAGATTTTGCGTTGTAGTAAAACTGATTTATTAACGAAATATTTTACGTGAAAGATTTATATTAATTTGGTTGTTCTCGTAGTCTTTTGGCCGATTCTTATTAATATTTATGAAACTATTCACAATATTTTCTGCAAGGCAAAAGTTTAGCTGATTCGTAAATTAAACTGACATTAATTAGTTAATGATGAAATTCGCTAAGTGAAATGCGTATTATTTATGTACAGTTGCGAAAAATGGGAAAGAATTTATGTTCACAAAATGATGAATATTCATCTTAATTATATCTTGTGAAACAAACTATTAACAGAAATTAGTAGATGTAACAGAAATAGCTGTTATTGATTAATTCAATTAGTAAATCGAATTAATCTTACGTACAAAACAAAAATTTAGACAGAAGGTTTAGGCTTTGAGTGTTTTATTGAATAACAGGTTTTTCGCAGTGACTGCGACTTCGAGCGCAAATTCGCATCTGGAAGAATGAATGTACTAAATAGAGGAGATGGATATGACGTGGGAGTCTGAGATTTTTAATCATTAAAACTTGCTAGCAGGAGCGCAATCATTGGTTTATAGTTAAATAAAATTTATCTACACTATTATTACCTCATTAAATAAATACTCTAAAGTAATTTCACGAATTTTCTTAAATGCATGCTTTTACATTATGCCCTTTTTAGCACGGATTTAAAAGTTTTGGCTAAAGTCCCCGAAGAGCCGTGTTTTCCGTGGTTCCTTGCCTCAAAACCTGAAGTATATTATAGAATGTGATAAGTTTCTAAGACTTAATAGCCTGAAAAGAGCTGATGTGTTTTCATGACCCAGCTAGACTCTGGCTGCGAAATTAATACTAATCATTTTGTGGTATTTCAAGATATGCATTAACTAAATTTCAAGTGACTTCACTTTGACAAGAATTACTTTTTTGCCTTTAAATGATGTAAGACAAGTAATTTTCTTACTATTTTACCAATTAAGTTTAATTATTAAGTACGAAATTTTGCAGATCTGTTGCATCGTAAAAGGAGATGTGTTGTAAAGGCAGAACGTAACTTTATTGCAAGGAAAATAAGACAGAATTCGAGGCCCGGTTACTGTGCAGATAGTGAAATCCCATTAACTTAGACAATATTACAAAGTTATGAAGTATTGCAATGTTATGAAATATTATAACGTTGCGAAATATTATGGTATTACGGAAATTTCTTGATTGGCGACTAGCCAACATAACCAAAGCCTGAAACGCCCCATCAAATGAGAAGCAGCTATAAAAGTACTATTGTGTAACCCAAAAACACGGTCATGCTTAAACATCTGAAAGGGCCAATTAATCTCTAGTAACCATAGAAAACTGTTAACTAAAAGCAAGGTACTACATTATAAATTTTTCTACTGTGTGACGTCACCTACTTTGCTCAAAAGCAACTATTCTCTTTACGTCTTCGTCTCCCCCACTTGTGTAAGTAAGTGACGTCAGCGTTCAGAAGACATGGACCTTATAAGAGATAGACTAACCCAGTGGGCGGGGCGCGCGTCACCGACATGTCAGCAAGAAAGAGTAGGGACGATCTGGTTTACTTTAACACTGAAACCTATGGCGTTTGTATCACATAACTCTTTTTAATTATTAAATGTGATACGCTGTATAGTAATCAGATTATGAAAGCCACAGTTTTTCAAAATAGGATTAATATGTCTCATTAAAGCACTTTTTACTGCATTTCACGCATTTTTTTCACGCGTAATTCATGTAAAAGCATCTTTACCTTGGTAAAACAGTAAAACTCTAAGCACAAAATTAATGAACTTAATTTTGCGTAAAAATAAAGTAAAATTAAATAAGATTGATAGTACGTGATGCTTTGAAATAAATAAGGTAAAATTAAACAAGATCTGATAATTTTTTTAAAAAAATTTAATGAACATTTGCAGACAGTAATTTTCCAAACTATAATAACATTATAAAACGATCATATTTATTTGATTATATGATCATTAAATTATTAACATTAAAGTGGATCAGTTATTTTAATAATTCATAAATTTCGGAGTATATTAAAATTTTCTGAGCGTAACTGAGGGAAAGATAAAAGATAAAATTAAATCTAGAAGAACTCAGATTTTATATTACGCCCAAAAGGAACATTTTTTTAAAGTTTTGTGTGTTTTGAATTTCCTATATTTATTGAATATCATGTTCTTCGCCCGTAAACCACATACATTTGAAAACAGCATATCTTTCGAATTTCCGCACTGGAGATAAAACTTTTATTTCCGTACAGTGCTCGCTCTGAACTCATTGAGTTTGTTAATCAAAAATTCGTTAAAGTTTTACAAAATATGAAATAGATTAAAATAAATTCGAAATTCGGCCGTCCAGATGCCCATGTTCGGGTGGAGGATTACATTATTCAAAATTTGTTGGCTCTAGATACTGTCGTTTTTGTCACAGTGCGAGAAACATGCATGTATTCATGCAGATTCTTCATTATTTAATTTCTTTATATATAATACAGGGCGATAATATTTGATAACAACAATTTGGAAGGAGACACGGACATTTATAGTAAAACAGCGCAAAATGCCGCTTCGAAATTGACAGCCTTTCTAGGGTACCATCCCTTCGGGCTAATAAATTAAATTAACAGTAAATAAAAATAATCTTAAGCAGAACTAAAAATAAATTAAAAAAATAATCACTATAAAATACAAGCAAAATGAATTATTACGGTTAAATATAATTTTAATATTAGAATTAAATGTATAAAAATTTTTAAGGAGTCACTACGATGTTACGTGAAATACGTGTTTATCACTACGATGTATTATGAAATATAATTGAAATAAAATTTCTTTATAGAAATTGTGCTATAATACTCATCTATAATTTTAAAAAAGCAGCACAACTTAGAATTTAAAACAAATCTTTCAAAAATTCGTTTTTAAATATTTTAGTATTTTTACTTATTTACACCAATATAGAGCATTAAAATTGCAAGAGAAAATTGCTTGTTTGAAATTTTCTATTAGTTCAGATTAAAAATATTATTTTATAAAAGAAGTAGTTACAAATTTCCTTCAGCATAGGAAAAGCTAAAAAAATATCCGGCCCTGAAAGCATGCAATAGCTTTATAATTATTTGGAACGCTAATTATACTTGATAAATATGCTAAACTTTTAAAAATCAATCTCAATTTCAAAGATAAAAATATGTAGAAATTCTAATTTTTGAAATGATGCGCTACAACCAGCTCTTTCTTGACAATTATATACGCTGCAATAGGCAACCAATGTTAAATTTCTGCAAGTCGCCCCTACTCCTCCGGATGAGATCAAGGTGACAGCCGGCAACGCCTCAGACGAGGGAGAAAACCCGTCTAGGTTAGTCTATTTCTTATAAGGTCCATGTCAGAAGAGTCTAACCTTGTTTATCTGTTCACCTCGACTGAAAGCATAGCAACTGAAGAGAAAGTTTAAAATAAAACTATTTAATTAAAGCCACGACATAACAGTTATACAATTTAAAAGTATAACAGAAACAGAACTTCTCTAGCTTGCGGGTAACCAAAACACAAGTTCAAATTGAATCTAATACAGAGAACAAAATTAGTATTCTTTGCTTAAACCTTGGTTAACCTTTGGCTAAAGGCTGACGAAGGAACCTCGGCGAGTAGAAACTTGTGCCGGAAAATAAATTGCAACAGCTCGGAAACTGAAACAGAGTAATAGCTAGTCATGCTGCCAAGGACTTCTTGAAAACTTAGCAACTCGAAATTTATTTGTATTTTAACTGATTTGAAATATAATGGAAGCCGATGAAAGTAGAAGTTATAGTAAAACCCATATAATAAGATAACTGGATTAATTAAAATAAAATCTCACAAACCACTAAACAATGCAGGGTTATCAGTAATGCAAGATTGATCCTAGTCTTAGACTGATCCAAATTTCCGACCCTATGCCGTGGGTACAAAATATGGAAGGAAAAGAATTATTAATGTACAGAAAGAGTACAAGGTAGTGAACAAATATGAATAATAATTTTACAGGAACGCTGGTATTTCCCGATAAAATCAAGTAATTTTTAGCAGATGATGGGTGATTTCATTAATATACTTTCACAAAAAAACCTAACAGTGGGATTAAGCTGGTTTGCATCGGTGTATCAGAAATGCTTCCTACAATTGTTTTCTGTTCGGAGAATATGCTGTTAAATTAAATTACAATAATTGTTTAGACAATTAGATTGACAGCTAATGATTTCTTGTTTAGACAGCGAAATAGTTCTTGTAATCGTATTTACTTACTTATCCCTATTTTTTACTAATTTTATGGTACGAAAATCGAGAAGGGGAAAGTTACACGAATACTTTAGTTTTTGAAAGACGATGTTTGGTAAGAACATAACAGATGAAAAGTTTTCATACATGAATTTCCTGTAATTATTACAATATTATTTATTTAAGAGAAACTCACATCCTAATAAGAAGAATACATACTACTAATATTACGGTATCTAATAAGATATTTTCATTTCTAAGCCCCATTGTCTTGAATCTGATCCGCTCTTATTACTGCCTATTGCTACTTTCTGGGCCTTAAATCTTTTAGTGCTGCTGGAAGGACTAAAACTTTTATTTACTGTTAATTTAATTAATTAATCTGCTACACTTTGAAAGTCGTTGGCATCGTCACCGCTGTCATCGTTATAAGGTATTTCTCCGGCTTTCTTAGCGAGCCTTCGTAGTGTAGTGGTCTGCACGCTCAGCGCGTAATTGAGAGGTCAGCGGTTTGATTCCCGGCAAAGACGTTGTTAATTTTTCATCTTGCCTTCTTTTAAAATTACCTAATGCCTCTACAGTAGCACCCGAAATGAAAGGTTGTGGGATGATGATTCTCCTCACCCAGGATTTGCCGACTAGGGTCCCCTAAAAACCCCAGTCACCCTTTAAAAGAGGGAGTATTTAAGGAATTTCTCCCGCATTCGTAGCGAGCCTTCGTGATGTAGTGGTCTGCACGCTCAGCGCGTAACTGAGAGGTTCCCAGTTCGATTCCCGGCGAAGTGTTGCTAATTTTTCATCTTTCCTGCTTCCAAAAATACCCAATGTCTCTACATCGTGTTTGTCTTCCTAAGTGCAGTGATCTTCTGAACAGTATCTTCACTTAATAACTTTATCTTCCGGAGAGCGATGATCTTCATAATCTACAAATATTCGCATTATCTTGGAGTTCGTCACTATTATTGCTTTATCAATCGTAGCCCATACACGCAAAATTCAATCAGTAAGACAAAAGCAATCGCTATGTATAATAATCCAATTTCCGAACCCTTTGAGGAAGAGAAAAATTGCATGGCTATTAAAAATAAAATAAAATTCAGAATGTTGGGCTAAAAAGCTGACGGAAGGGAGGAACAAGAGATAGTGAAGAAAGATGGTGCAGAATATATATAATCTACTTTTAAATGTTTTGTATATTCTGTTGGCAAAATACCTTGCTCAACGTTTCCTTAACTTTCTTTATGACAAATTTAGATGTCATGTAAGGTAACTTACTGGTCTTTACTAATACTGTAACCACTGAAAATATCCTGTAATATGGTGGTCCTAAATCAGACTTTGCGATTTTGGTGACTTATAACAACATTTCCAAAGGAAAATCCGTTTAACAGTTTATTAGAACTTCAGATTAGTATAGTAAACGAATAACTGTAAGGATCTTAAGTTTTACTAACGTTTATTTTATTTTAAATCTTTACTATCACTTCTTATTTTCTACTTCCGGCCAGAATTATAAGCGTGAAGGAGTTTATGCAAAGTTGTCTGGCGAACGCCAAGTATTTAAGTGTGGCCTTTTTGCCAAGCAGAAGAGAGGAAGCCGTGAGTTCGAAGCAGGCCGCTTACCTTAGAAGTTACGCAGTTGCTACTTTGCCTTCCAGGCCAGAGGTTTTAATCCTCTTGATAAATTAAACGTATTGTAGTGTTCACAGTCTCTGTGCTACATACGCTTTCTGTTATTATAAGGCCAATCTTATTCTAAAGTTAAATTAGAGTTTAGTTTTATTTTGATATCTTTTAAGTTAGACCCCGAGTGGAGGGTCATTGTATTCCGAAGTACGGAAGTCATTGTATATAAAGAAAAAAATAAAGGGTTTTGTATACCCTTCGTCTGTATCCTGTCCACTTACTACAATTAGTGAACATAGCTTTAGTAAGCTCTCTGTTCTAGTCAGGTCATTGTATGTTTCCGAAGAAAGTTAGAAGAAACATTGAACCTGATAGTGGCGCCCGACGAAGAATAACCATGGCCGAGTTTCAAGAAGAACCTGTGCTGCCTGCAGAAACAGCTCAGAATCCAGAAATGCCAGCTGCCGCCCTGGAAGGATTTGGGTATATTGTCCAGACCATGCGCGCTTCGATGAAACCGGAAGCAACGTTTAATGGAAACTCACAGGTAACCAGTTTTTTGGAAAAATTGGATGACCACTTCATGCTCTACCCCGTGCACGAGTTTCAAAAAGTTACCTTAGCTACCAGCGCTTTGAGGGGCCAAGCGCTTAACTGGTTCAAATGTATCGGCAGAAGTCTCTTGGGTCAAGCAGGAAGTCCCACCTATACCTACGAAAATTTCAAGACTGCCCTACTAAAAGCCTTCCCTGTTGTAAGGGATCGTGCGAAATTAGAAACAGAACTGTTCAGTATATATCAACAAAGAATGGAAAACCTCTCCAGGTTTATTTTAAGAAAAATTCACGTTTTCAAGCTCTTGTATGGAAACCGTCCGGATCCTGAAATAATTCAAGTGATTTTGCCGAGGTTACTACCCCAAGTGCAAGACTTTATTGAATTGAGAAATCCGACTACACTGGAAAAATTATTTGAGCTAGCAATCCAGTTTGAAAGTAGAAGAACGGCGGACGTCGAAAGAAGACGCCAATATCAACAGCGAAACCAATTTGGTACGCCAAGACTACAGCAAACTCAAGCACATGGCTACGGAGAAAAAGCGAATCAGTGGGCAAGGAAACCCGAGCATTCAAAAACAGCCGGCGAACGTCGACAGTTCAATAGCAACCCAGGAAAAAAGTCTCAAGGCCAGTGGAGAAAGAAGGAAAGCACCGAAAGAAAAAATAATTTAAACTAAAACGGATTTCTGCTGACGAGAGGGTGCGGAAATCCGAAGGCCACGAAAACCCCTCTTCCTACAAGTTAAATACAGTAATGGTGAAAAATTTAACTCTTCCGAAGATTGAAGTCTTGGTAAATAATATCCCGGCCACCGCACTCCTGGATACCGGCGCGCAGTGTTCCTGTGTGGCAGAAGTCTTTTTTAGAAAGTATTTTCGCAAATACCGCATATATAATGCGGATAATACAACAGTATTAGCGGCGCAAGGAGAACAATGTAAGTGCGTAGGTAAAGTACCTTTGTACATCCGTATCAAGGACGAACAAGTAAAGGTGATGTTTTTTATAGTAAAGAATTTGCAAGCACACTTAATACTAGGAATAGACTTTCTTTCAGACGCACAAGCTACACTGGATTTTAATGAAGCGTCTCTTAAACTGACGATGAAACCAGTGCGTGTAGAAAAGGTTGAACCGCCAAGGGTAAATCTCGACCACCTGCCTAATGACGAGCAAGATAGAATCCGACAAGTGGTAAGTGAATTTGCTTCCTTATTTAGTGATATTCCAGGATTTACCCAGGTTACTAACCATAGTATTGACACCGGAGATGCATTGCCGGTTCGTCAAAAACCATACCGGTATGATAAGAATAAGGAAAAAATTATAGAATGGCATATTACCGATATGCTACGTAAAAAGATCGTAACGCCTATCTCAAGTAGTTATGCTAGTCCGGTGGTTTTATGTAAGAAAAATAATGATTATCCTTTGGAGCATCCAAAAAGGTGGAGATTCGCTATTGATTACCGTAAATTAAATTCCATAACGAAATATCCGGTATATCCGTTACCGATTATAGAAGAAATTTTAAGGAACATAAAATCAACCAAATTTATGACAACTTTAGACTTAACGAATGGTTATTTTCAAATAGGGATCAGGCCTGAGGACGTGCCTAAGACTGCTTTTATAACCAAGTCTGGCACTTATGCATTTTTGCGAATGCCGTTTGGCCTTTCAGGCGCCCCAGCAACATTTCAGCGATGCATGGACATTGTGTTAAGACCTGTTCTCGGAAAGTCCACATTTATCTATTTAGACGATATCATTATTACTAGTGATAATCTAGACCAACATGTACAGGATTTAAGACAGGTGTTTTCTTTATTAAATGAGGCCGGTCTAAAAGTTAATGTCGAAAAATGCAAATTTGCAGCCCCTGAATTAAAATATTTAGGTTACAAAATATCGCAAAAAGGGATCGAGACAGATGAATCAAAAATAATCGCGGTACAAAAGTATCCCACTCCAAACACGGCAAAGAAGCTCTCTTCTTTTCTAGGACTTTGTTCATATTATAGGTCCTTTATAAAAGATTTTGCGGCTATCGCTGAGCCATTGTTAAAATTAAAAAGGAAAAAGGCAAGATTCTCGTGGACGGCCGAAGCCAATAGTGCTTTCGAAAAATTAAAACAAGCATTAACGCAAGCCCCTGTGTTGAAATTTCCTGAAAAGGATGAAAATTTAGAAATTTCAGCGGATGCTTCGGATTATGCGGTAGGAGCGGTACTTTCGCAAAATCAGCAGCCAGTAGCATTTTTTAGCCGAACTTTAAATCAAACACAAAGAAACTATTCCGCGACCGAGAGAGAGGCACTTGCAGTTCTGTTAGCAGTGCAAAAGTTCCGAGTCTATTTTGGAAAGGCGCCGATAACAGTATATTCTGATCATGCGGCGGTAACTAGATTGTACTCTGGAAAAAATTTATCCCCAAGGTTAATAAGATGGGCACTCAAGCTGCAAGAATATAATCTGGTAATCAAGCATACCCCCGGAAAGGAAAATATCGTAGCAGATGCCCTGTCACGAATTAAATTAGACGAACAGGGTAATACCGTAAAAGTTGCAATGCTGACAGCGTGTACAATAAATTCCCGAGAAACTGTAATAACCGAACTGGGTAAGGATCCTGAGTTTGGAAGTATTTATGAGTATTTGAAGGATCCTGAAAATTTTAGCCACCAAGATATTGTGGCGATAAGAAATAGGGCGGCCCATTACGAACTAATAGATGGTCTATTATTTTATACAAAAACTACGAATTCCAACAACGAATTTCGACCTGTTATCCCAGCTAGTCTTAGATTAAATATCCTGCAAGAGCTCCATGACAGCCCTTTAGCTTCTCATGCTGGTATTCGAAAAACTACTCAACGCGTACGCGAGGCAGTCTACTTTCCTGAACTGCAAAAGTTAACAAGGGCGTATGTCCAGTCCTGCCCAACATGTCAAGCCGTTAATTATATTAATTTCCGCCCGGCCGGGTTTCTAAATAGTATTAAATCCGAATTTCCAAATGAAATAATCGGTATCGATTTATTGGGCCCTTTCCCAAAAAGTCAGTTAAACAAAAGTCGCTATCTCCTTGTTATAGTTGATCATTTTAGTAAATGGACCGAAATTGTTCCCTTAAAACGAGCCTCCGCGAAATTAGTTACCGATTCTATTTTAAATAAATATATTTTAAAATACGGGGCGCCCCTAAAAGTTATATCGGATAATGGTCCTCAATTTGTAAGTAATATATTTGAAGACATGTGCCAAAAACTGGGCATACGTCATTTAAAAATGGTCCCGTATCGGCCGCAATCAAATATAGCGGAACGGGTCAACAGAAATATAGTGAAAATTATCCGTAGTTATGTTAAAAATTTTCATAAAAGCTGGGATAACTATGTCAATGAATTTGCTTTCGCCCTTAGGACCGCAAAACATGATACAACGGGAAAAACTCCTGCTGAGTTATTTCTAGGCAGAAAGATTATAACACCGTTAGATAAACTATTTTATGTGCAACAAAGAGCCCCAGAATTTAAAATGGGTGATATAGAAAAACTAATAAAAGAAGCAAAAAAGAATACAGAAGTAGCACAGAGAAAACAGAAACTCTATTATGACTTGAAACGACGGGGAGTAACTTATAAAGTAGGGGATGAAGTTTTAAAAATTAAGCATTCACTTTCTTCAGCACCAGAAGATAAAACTGCCAAATTTTTCCCACGCTTTGAAGGACCATATGTTATAGAAAAAATAACTCACGCTGTTGTAGTATTAAAGGCAAGAAATGGTGAAACCTGTTCCGCAAACATTGACCAGATAAAACCATTCTATGACCGTAATAAAATGCAAATCTTTTCAGATCTTTTGCAGGATCCGGTACGGCAGACACCGCAGGTACAAGTTCCAGAGGTGGGAAAACGACAAGTACAAGGGCAAGCCAATGAGAGACAGAAGCAAGTGAAAAGAAAATTGCCCCGCGGAAAAATTGAAGGTACAAAGAAAAAGAAGTCGTTCCACCGTCCAAAAAACAGAGTTCACGAACACCCCCAGAATGAAGAAGGGAGAAGGACGACGTATGTGGAAAAGACCGGGAGAAAGGACGGCAACTATAACCCGGCTGTGAAACGGAAGATTGACTCATCCGACAGAACTCTCCGCAGCAAAAGTCGCCGAACTGCGGAAGGGCCATCAGCGGCGGAGGAAAAAGTACAAGAAAAATTTGAACGGCCAACAACGAGGTCCAAGCAGGATCACGACAGAAGTTTCCCGGTTCCACCAAGACCAGCTGCCTTCAAACGGCCAAGACCACAAGCAGAGGACAGAAGGAAGATGTTCAAGGGTGGCCGTAGTGGTGAAAAACGGAAGCTTCCAGAGGAAAGCACTGAAGGGCGAGCCCGTACAAGAAGGAGGATCAACCAAGCAACGGTCTGCAGCACCTTTAAAGACTGGGCCCAGAAAAGGATGTCTGAATATTACAAAGATAAGTAAAATTTTGTGTTACTTTACAAACTTAAGTTAATCTTTCATTCTTACTGCAAGTGGCAGATTTGAAGAAGTTTTACCTCATGCGAGGTCTACCTTTATCGCCAAAAGGGCGAGAAATGAGTTGTGACCGATTTTCTTATTATGTTTTTCAATTACTCGCGCGTAAAACTAAAGTTGATGTATAATAGCGTTGTCTAAAGACTTAAATATTGTAAAAAGTTATTGTATAAATTTTATTTAAAACATTCTAACAAGAAAGAAGTTTTAGTCTGAAAGACTTTTTGAAATGTAGTATTATTTCAATGTAGAAAGAATTGGCACTTGCTTTGAAAAGAATAGAAGTTAACAATGTACTACTAATGTATGTTTTCAAATGTGTAAAATTAACGGCATCTTGATATGTTCTTGTATACATGTGAACTGTTATTTTGAATGTTTAGAAATAACGTGATATGGTAAAAGTGAAAGTAATGTTAAAAAATTTGTTATTCGTGTGACTGTAAAGATTAAATCATGGTGAATATGTGTTAAAGGTTGAATGATGTAGTTAGGCTCTCTGACGCTACACTTTAGAGTTAGCCACTTTCAGAATAGTACCTCAGGGTCTAGAGTTGAAATTAGGGTGTGTTAAGAGGTCTCGTATGTTGAATTTTAACACGTTAGTGTTTTGATTGTAGGAGGAAGTGTTGAACACATAGACAGAAACACATTCGTGTTTGGTGTTTTTACAACACATGTCAGAGAGCACGGGGAGAGATAATTAAAATAGTCATGAATGAAATAAGAATGTTAAGAAAAGTATATTCTATATGTTATTTGCAATGTCATTCTGTAACATTTCATTAAACTAGTTTTCCTTCCAGATCTCTGGAAGGAACCAGAATTGAATAAAGCTCCTGTTTTGATGCAGTACAGATGAAAAAGAAAAAAGATTGTTGTATATTCCGGGAGCTGCTATTGTAACAAATTTCTTTCTTTTAAATTTTTCTAGTTTCTAGCGAAGCATTTTTTGTTAAAGGTTGGCCTCGCGTTAGTTTCTAGAGCTAAAAGTTTTCAACAAGGTCGTTTTAGACCTCAGTTTCAAACTAATTAACTCTGGCGGGAAGTATGTAAGGATCTTAAGTTTTACTAACGTTTATTTTATTTTAAATCTTTACTATCACTTCTTATTTTCTACTTCCGGCCAGAATTATAAGCGTGAAGGAGTTTATGCAAAGTTGTCTGGCGAACGCCAAGTATTTAAGTGTGGCCTTTTTGCCAAGCAGAAGAGAGGAAGCCGTGAGTTCGAAGCAGGCCGCTTACCTTAGAAGTTACGCAGTTGCTACTTTGCCTTCCAGGCCAGAGGTTTTAATCCTCTTGATAAATTAAACGTATTGTAGTGTTCACAGTCTCTGTGCTACATACGCTTTCTGTTATTATAAGGCCAATCTTATTCTAAAGTTAAATTAGAGTTTAGTTTTATTTTGATATCTTTTAAGTTAGACCCCGAGTGGAGGGTCATTGTATTCCGAAGTACGGAAGTCATTGTATATAAAGAAAAAAATAAAGGGTTTTGTATACCCTTCGTCTGTATCCTGTCCACTTACTACAATTAGTGAACATAGCTTTAGTAAGCTCTCTGTTCTAGTCAGGTCATTGTATGTTTCCGAAGAAAGTTAGAAGAAACATTGAACCTGATATAACTACTTTTTCATATTTGGGTTTCTTTCAGTTTGGAGCAAAACTATGGTTAATAAATATATTAGTATTAAAACTTAAATTATAAATCCATGTTAATAATGTCTTTTCTATCATTAATTATAAAATAAATTCTGTAACAAAAAACAGTTATTAATAAATAAAAATATTATTATCTCTTCTTATTAGAGTTGACGTTGAGATTTTATTATGTGGCTTATGTGTAACAATGCACCATAAGAAGAATAAATGGCTGGACTAATGAAAGAATTACAACAGGGCGTCATGTTCTTGGTAATACCCAACACATAAACCGACGTAATCAGCATAAATATTTGTTCCATCCCTTCTTGCTCCGAAACTATGCTTCCGTTAAGTCATTGAAGGTAGGAATTTTATTACCGTCTATGCAGCGTTTTATGTGCAAGCCATGAGAATCCGAAAAAATTCATAGAATACAAGAAAAAAATTTCGTGTTTCCTTAATGTTCCATTAAACAAAGCTCTAAGGGATGTGGATGTTCGCCGCCTTCCGAAGCTCAGTTTTATGTTTCATTTCTGTTCTGTTGTTTCGAATTTTGTTCAGAGTTGATAGAAAATAATGCAGATTTAAATTTACAGAATTATTTCGAAAATGTACGCCGTAATATTTTGAAACCATTAATAATATTCCAAGTAAAGTATACAAAGTAAACAAGTCTTTTAAATCCATATCAATATAATTTTTACTGTATTGACCTTGATACTATTTTTAAGTCAGTTATGTGTGTTATAATGTATGCTTTCATCCTTACATTTATGGAAAAATTTCAAGTTTGGTGCTAGAAATGCCTTTAACAATGTAATTGCAACATTTCTGAAATGTAACGTTGCGCCACGAAATGATGCACGCTTTGGCAAGTATTGCCGCTGTCCAAAATACTTCGCTGCTAAACACTAGTAACTATCAGACAATGATGCGAGGATTGGCAAGTATTGCTGCTGTCCAAAATACTTCACTGCTAAACACTAGTAACTGTCAGACAATGATGCAAGCCTTGGCAAGTATTGCTGCTGTCCAAAATACTTCAGTGCTGAACACTAGTAACCGTCAGACAATGATGCAAGCCTTGGCAAGTATTGCCGCTGTCCAAAATACTTCTCTGCTAAACACTAATCTGCTATACACTAGTAACTGTCAGTCACAGGCCACAACTAAATGTAAGCATTGACGATTAGATGTGTCCTTCGAATTAATTTTACTTTAATAATTATTAAGCCAGAAAATTTTCATTTTAAATAACCTTAATATTTATTGGAAAAGTTAAAC
Source organism: Stegodyphus dumicola (assembly GCF_044657685.1). Taxonomy (NCBI): domain Eukaryota; kingdom Metazoa; phylum Arthropoda; class Arachnida; order Araneae; family Eresidae; genus Stegodyphus; species Stegodyphus dumicola. The sequence continues at coordinate 154,343,321 of NC_140774.1, read as the reverse complement.
AATAAAAATCAGCCTAATGTTTGTAAATTTTGCAGGTCTAGTTTTCGATGGTTTAAACACAGATCCATCTAAACTAGTCTTGCAAAATTTACGAATTACGCTGATTATTGGTGTTTAACTTCTCCGATAATCGTTATTCGGCGTATTGGTTTAACTTAAACCTAAATATTTTTTAAGCAGAACCTTTTGCATAATTAAAATATTTCATTTGATGAAAACTGCTCGTTATTATTATTATATTAAAGTTTACTTTTATTCTCAATAATATAATTTTTTTAGAAAGAAATCTTAAAAGTGCTTTGAAGATTCAGACACATTGTAGAGTGATTAGGTTATTTTGAACCAGGATACGTGAAATATGTACAGTAACCTCGCCGGGACTCAAACCCTGGACCTCTCGAATACAGATCGAGTAGGCCACAAAAGCGGAAAGGTGGGAGAAAATATCTCATATACTTCCCCTTCTAAAGGGCGAGTGGGGTTAAGGAGACCAAATCGCTCAATTCCGGTGGTGACAAATTATCATCTACCACCTTTTAGTTCGTACAGCTATTAGGTTATTTTAAAGCAGGAGACGTGAAAAAATATGCAGTACCTTCTCCGGGACTCGAACCCTGGGACTCGACTAGAATACGCATCGAGTATACTTCCAATTACACCTAGAACACAGGCGGAAAGGAGGGAGAAAAAAATCTTATAATGTGATAGTAATATAGGCATGCATAAAAATGTTTCGTTTTCAAAGAATCGCCTTAAATTTGAATTAACGTTTAAAATTATATTTCTAGCATATGCAGAATAAAAATTTTGAAAATGCTTTGAGTGCAAGATAATTTGGAAGCTTAAAAATGCAGCATATTTAAAAAATAAAATCAGTTCTTGGCAAAGCAATTTTTCTTAGAGTTAAGTTTAAATAGGTTCGTTAAATTTAAATACGTAATGCTGGAAAATAAAACTTCATGTTTATTTGAGGGATAGCATTTGGCAAAAATATATTTAAATATTAAAAAAACTCATTAAAAACTTAAAACCATGCAAGTAACTCTATTAACGTTTTTGTTTTGTTTTGTTTTTGTAACATTTTACACCATTATAATGTTGTGATTACTGCTTTGATGCCTTGTACTTCCTTTCATTTTTGTCTTTTAAGAACGTACGGTGTTATGTTAATTAACCAGTTATTATATTGTCTATATTTTCTCCAAGATACAAATTACTTGAGCGTAGTTCTTGGGTTTGAGAGAGAGCTTTTAGCAGCTATCGTTCGGTTGCTCTGTTACTTCTCTTTGCGTCTGAATTACTTAAATCAGCGCTAGCTTTGCTAACTGTAATTGCTTCGTGACTGACTGAGAGCATGAGATTAAAGCTTGTAACGGCCTTTGTATTTAATATTTTTACTTGAGCGATGACTTTCTCGAAAGGTACGGAGCTTCAGTCTTCTGTTATTAATCAGGCTGTGAAATTGTTAAGCCAGCGAGCAAATAAAAACGTTTATTTGAAACATTTTTCAGAGTTTGTTTTTATCTATCCACATGTTAAGACAGGACATTAAGTCATTTGATTGTCTTTTTGTTTCTAGGAGTTAGCAGTTTTATTAATGGGAATTTATATGTGACGATGATGCCAAATTCATTTGATTAAAATATGGAATTTTGTAGGTATTTGCCAGATAGTATGAAGCAGCTTAGAGAATACATCAGAATTTTTTGGCGACGAGGATTATTGCTTTCCGAGTGAATTAGAGCTTCCCAATTTTTCTGAGCTTCTTACGCTTATTACTGCCTAGATTATTATCAGAAGATATACAAAAAGTACTTTTATTGAAACATGCAGCTGTATGTATCTCTCCGATTTTTGATAATATTGTTGCGTCCATACGTCTTCGTAATAGACTGAAGGCACACAGTTCCGATGAGAGGTTGATAAAATTTATTTTATCAAAAGTAACACTTCAGAATTCTACAATTTTCTAAGGAAATACTCGCGCAGGTGTCCAGACTATCACAGAGTCAAATCAGTAGTTACTGTTCAAACTACTAATAACGTTAAACACAAGGCAATGCAAAGCTCTTCCAAACTATGAAGCTTTCACAAATATTTCAATACTCCGGAGTCGCTCTGAACTAACAACTCACAACAACTGAGGAACTGATAATCTCTCTGGTATTATGTAGTTTTCATACAGGCTGCCGAGATATTTCTAGAACATTCTGCTTCTCGAAATTACTGGAAGGCATTTGAAGGCCAAATATGGTTGCAGTTACACATGAAGTTATTAAATTACAATACGTATTACGGTGATCCAGAGACTGGACCCAAATGTCGCCAAATGGTCTCCAAGTTTGGTGACGTTGGTGACAAATATTACTCTCCAAACCGTTGCCAACTTGGCGATATCTCGCCAAATTAACGAGGTAGCCCTTTACTCAATGTTAAATAGACTTGCTAATGTCTTCTTAATTTTCTAGTAGAGCATCATTTCTCTTAGCTTTTCATGTTACATTATACAGGCAAATATAACAATTTCACATGTAATTTCACTAAAATTATCTATGTGTATATAAGATTCGAAACAAGATTTATAACATCTTTTATGAGTTCGTCCATTTATATCTTCAAGTAAATGTTCCTTCGAACTCAGATCTGTGGAAGGCTTATTTGTTATTAACAGACCTGAATGGGAATAATAGCATTAAATGTACGCGTACATTTAATGCTATTAAATATCAAGCATAATAATCAGGAAACTTACTGAAATTAAGATTAATTGAATTTAAGATTTAATGGCATATCTAATGCTTTGGATTAGAGTGTGTACTTAGTCAAAATCTGCTTATTTAATATATTTGTATTGTAATGAAAACTTATTTGTATTGTAACTAACTTGTTATGACGAAACAACCCTATCTAAATAATTTATTATTAACAATTAATTCTTTCATTTTTGAATAGAAACTTAAAATATTGTTTTCTTAAAATAACTTTTTCATCAGTCTCGATATATCAGAGTTTAGATAATTGTTAGTCTAACAAGGTTCGTGGCGTACCAGTAACGATAAAATTTTTATTTTTTATACACATTTTTTTTCTTTTTTTTTCTTTTTTTTGTTCTTCATAATTTAATTTTTACTGAATAATTTTTATTGTTTTCCTCTCCCTCCATAATGGCCATACTTACTTGACTACTCTAAGAATCTTATTTTGCGCCCTTGCTGAGACTAGATATCATATCCCGCCGTTTAAGTACCTTCTTGGCGCCACAAATACCAACTTTACAATATTGGGAAACTAGAAAGGCTTCATAAAATACCCTCAGATATGTGAATCTCTTTTCTTTTCCTCGTTTGATAGAAGCCTGCCATGAGCTGGCTTACATCATATTGAAAAATTCTGTGCTGGACAGACATTTATTGAATGTTTTGTGCAGAAAGTAACTTCTATTTGCATTTTACGGCATTGATGGTTTTGAGTAAAGAATGTATAGTTTTTTCCTCTCAGACTGAAGCCTTGTTACTTTGTATCTTTATAAACTATGTCACAAAATATAAATTCTATATAATGCTAACGATTAACATCAAATAGCTCTCATTTAATTACCATAAGCATACCTTTCACTTTAAATCTTCTCAGCACAAGATAAATTTGTTTTAATTACTTGACTATACAAGATTTTTATTTACATGATTTGATTATCTGTTATTTTAACTTAATTTTTAAAAATTTATTTTAATTATTTAAATTGCATCTATTTTAATCCTTTGATTATGCGTTAGTTCTCGTTTAACCATTTAAGTATTAATTTTTCCTATTAAAAGTTTTTATAGTGATATGACAATCTGCAGTTCCAGAAATCTTATTTTTAGCAATTTATAAGGTATTTCTCCCGCCTTCTTAGTATGCCTTCGTAGTGTAGTGGTCAACACGCTGGACGCGTATTCCAGAGGTCCGTGGTTCGATTCCCAGCGAGGGCGTTGCTCATTTTTCATGACTCATGCTTCCAAAAAAATACCTAATGACTCTACAGTCTTGCCCGAACAAAAAAGATGGTCAAAGCTGATTCTCTACAGCCAGGATTTGGCGAATAAGTCCACTAAAAACCCTAGTCGCCCTTTAAAAGGGGGAGTATATAAGGTGAATTTCTCCTGCCTTTTTATTAGCAAGCCTTCGTAGTGTAGTGGTCAGCACACTGGGCGCGTATTCCAGAGGTCCTTGGTTCGATTCCCGGAGAAGGCGTTGCTTATTTTTCAGCTCTCCTGCTTCCAAAAAATATCTAATTTCTTTACAAACTCATTTCTTGTTTTTAACAATAGATATTAAAATAATTAAAATAAAAATTACGAATGAACTACAGTCTTGAAGTTTGAAGTTTTACAGCGAAAGTTTCATTTTCAACATAAAAATTACTCTTTTCAACTTAAAAGTAATAAATCTCCATATTAGCTTTCTCCAGTATTTTATGGCATTTAATTAATGGCTTTTGTAACTTTACGAATTTTAATTTTAGTAAGTCTTATTTTAATTACTTGATTTCTCATTGCATTTGGTTATCTATTACTTTTTTTTAATTACTGGATTGTCCATTATTTATATTTTTGTCATAGGAATGTTTATTATTTTTTAACCTTTTAAGTTACCCATTATTTGTATTTAAAATATTTAATTCTACATTGTTTTTATTTTAGTAATTCCACTTTCCTTTAGTTTTATTTTCGTTACTGGGTTATCCATTATTTTATTTTAAATGCTTGGCAATCTATGTTTTTATTATTATTTCATTATCCATGCTTTTTATTTTAATAGTTCGTTTCTCTATTATTTTTGAAAATTATTTTATTTATTGTGCTATAGATTAGTTTTATTTAAATTATTTAACTATGATTTATTTCTGTTTTAACTATTTCAGTAGTAGCTACATCTTCTACTTCAGTACGGATTTCGTTCAGTTATTTAGCCCTTCATCATTTTCATTTTATTTATTTGACTATTCATGATATTGTTGTGATTTATCTCACTTGTCAGACAGTAATATTAGCAAAGCCCACGAAATTCGTCTTGACAAGGAGTGCAAAACTGCGCCTGTAGTTGGTAGAGCCTCGAGCACCGTACAGGATACAGTACGACTTTGCTCAGTTTCCCCTCCAGTTTTGACGAAAAGCAATCCGGGGGGAGGAAGCGGGTTCGAGGATCTCCCACCCCTCTTCCTCTAGCACTAACCTCTCGAGTGGTCTTTCGGCTCGCCGCATATTTAGAGTGCCCCATGTCGCATAGACACTATACATTTACAAACACCCATGCCTTCTCCGGGATTCAATCCCGGTCCCTTTGCTGACTATTCATTATTTTTATTTTAGATATTGAATAATCCTAATTTTTATTTCAACTGATTAACTTTCAGTAATATTTACTTGGATTAGTCGACAATCTGTTATCTTTATTTAAAATATTCAAACGTATTATTCTTATTTAAATAATTTAACTATCCCTTAACTTTGATTATTTACTTTTGTTTTATTATCCATGGTTTTCAACTTTTTTATTCCTTGTTTTATCTCTATTAGTCAAATATAAATTTAGTTTAATTATCTTTTTTTTATTTTAGTTAATTTGTGTTAGTTGGAAATTTCCGTTTTTTTTAAACTAGATTCTCGTTTTAACTCGAAAAAACAATTGGAGTTTTTGTAATTTTAAATTAAAAAAACAAAAACTTGACCTTTTTCTAAAAACAATTGTTCAGTGAGAGATAAGCCGCATCAGCTTGCGTCTTATCCTCCATGTCAAGGAAGAACTGGTATCAACTACCGAGCAGCAGGTAATAGACTAATAGAACTCGCTGTCCATTAATCGTGCCCAATCTGTGCAATTACGTTATCTGAGACGATACGCAATAATTAGCCTTAAGTTACTTACTTTGATTAGTCTTTGATTAGACTTATTAGGTAATCTCTTGTAGGACTTTCTTCATTAAATCTAAACCTTGGAGCTCACTGGTTCAGTATGTGAAGGCTAGAACGGGAATAATGCTCCAAAGAGCTAAGAGCTTAAAATAGGCGAAGGAATGTCTATATCAGCTTATACTATATTTTGTTTACTAAGAAAAAATTGATTTTTACTAAAAATTCTAGCCAATTATAGGCAGTCCAATCGACAAAGAAACAATAAATTGATCTGAAATATAAGTACATAAAAATCCTCTACTTTAAACAGCCCATCTAATGGCTCAGTGAATGAGAGCGCCTTAGTTGGTAATTAACTGGTAATTCGACACCGGCTCGGATTCCTGCGAATGGCCTAGCTTTATGGTAATTGTCGTATGTCTGATGTAAATACAAATGTGTTACACTAGAAAGTTTTTCACTAAGGCATACTTTCACTATTTTGTATAGATCAAAGATGTACACTGCGCAAAAAAAAAGGGGGGGGCAGTTATATATCTCCTGTTCTACTGGATCGATTGACGAAATTCAGCTCGCGTTTTTCATGTCTCGAAAGCGCGACTTAGGATATGTATTAGATTTATATACAGCATTATTCTAATATAGGTATTTTGACACAAAATCGGACTTTTTTCTGAAATAACGTACCGATATTTTTTCTGTATTTCGATTCTGCGACTCAAATTACGCCAAACTACCAAGTTTTGTAAAATTCGCATGAGTAGTTTTTAAAAAATATGTTCTCAAAATTTTAGCTCCTCAATGGAAATTGAGTTTGGTATATATTTATTAATATCTCTTTTTTTTTATTAAACTTATTTGATTTTTCCTTTGACATTTCGAAATTCATGTTCATTTCAAATAAAATTCTCCCACTGTTTGTGATTTATTTTTAAAATTTGCATTTTTAAATTTTAAGGATTATGTAAATTTATCTAACAGTTAAATTTTGAGTTAAAGGTTACTTTCCTGTCTCTTCTTAATTTCAGCTTACAACTTCCGACCAGAACGTATGTTCAGAATCGCGTTTGAATGCAAATGAGGAGAAGTATTTAACCACGAAGTTCTAGTAACTTCGTTAGAGAGCCAGTGATTCTGACTAGCGCGAGTTCGCATTTTCAGGGTACTCTTTCTCCAAGCTATTACTACGCTCGGCCGTACTTTAGGCCCTTGATAGCTTCGCCGTTAATTAGCGTTAAGGGGCAAACCCTGTTAGAATATTGATAGCTTCGGCTATATCTTTTTAGTTAATCTTTTTAGCTTTTAGTTTAGTTCTTAGTTTCCTAAGTTTAAGCTCGAGTGGAAGCTTTTTTGTAACTCCAAAGGATACATCTTCTAAAATTTATTGGAATAATAAAGGGTAATTTCACCCTTCTTACGTTTTGTTCTCTGTCTCACGAACTCAAGCGATTATTTACTTATCATTTCCTAAGACTCCTCAACTTTAGTTTAAAACACTTAGGAATCTTACAAAATAATTTTTATAAATTTTTCAAAAGTTATTTTGGATTATAATCAATAATAGTTTTACCATCATCTTAAAGTAGACGTATTTCTAAGCATACCTGCAAAAAAGTACATTTTTTATTCAAAATTTCCGAAGATATACATACATTTATATATTGGCGCATTTAGAAATTTGGCATATTTGTTGAAAGCGATAAAACATCAAATGTGGTTTAGACACTTTGCTAAAATTTTTTGAAAGTAGGAACGATGTGACTTTTTTTTCCCTTCATACACAATGTAAAAAGGTAGGAATGAGGGGCCTTTTTTTTTCGCGCCGGCATAATGGAAGGAAAAGGAAAATTGGTTGCCATATATTAAGAAGTTCGCCAAGTGAATAATTCTTGGCGCAAACTGAAAAAAATTGCGCCAAGATAAATTTTTGAATTTCTCCGTACATTTCGCCCCAAATTTTACAAAATTTAACATCTAGGCATAATTTGAATCGTATAATCGAAATATGAAAAAAAATGGTATGTTATTTCATAAAAAGTCCGATTTTGTGTCAAAATACTTATGTTAGAAAAATGCTATATATAAATCTAATATATATCCTAAGTAGCGCTTTCGAGACATGAAAAACGCAATTTGAATTTTGTAAATCCGACCAGTAGATGGGAGATATAAAATCGCCCTTTTTTTTTGCAGTGTACGTTGGTTTCCCAGGTAAAGTTTATCTATATGTGCGTGCCGTCTACTCGTGGGTGCGGTATCTGTCCGCCTTGGTGAAGAATAACCTGGGAAACATTCCAGGGGATAAAGCGATTAAATGATTGATGGTTTTGACAGTTCCTAAGGAATACTTTCAAGCAAGTCATTGAAACAAGTATTGGAAACAAACTGTGGAAATTTCCAAAATGCTGAGAACCAAGACTGTTATCAATAAAATCTGAAAACATTAAAATGTAGAATATATTTAAAATAGAAAATGTTGGGTGTCAAAACTGTCATTAAAAATAACAAGTAAAAAATAAAGTTATAATTTAATCTAGTGTCATCTTAGACTGATTATTCTGAGTGTAATATCAAAAGGCGGTTATTATATATGTGTAGTATTCTCATTAAAGGAGGGGGATTTCTAGATTGTTCCAATAACTTCGCTCTTATCAGTAACAGATCCTTGAAAGTATGCCAAATTTAGAAAATGTTTTCCAAATGCCAACAAATTTTAATAATTAGACCTTAAGTTTTTGTCAAGATCTTCAATTCTCTTGAAGCTATTTACAAATTGCAGGGACTATTGTGATTATAATGACAATTGTGAAATAAAAAAAATTATCAAAGGAAAATATAATATAATATTTAGATATAAAACAGTTAAATAGATTCGAAACAAAAATAAATGAGCAGAAATTCCCACACAGTAAAGTATAAATAAAATTAAAACAAATACTTATATTGTTTTTTAATTAATGGTAATGTAAAGAAACGTAATAGGCAATAAAAAAGTTCCTGATTAAGTCCCTGAACAAGATATTTCAAAATTTCTAGACCTATTTGAATTTTCGTAATTAAGTTTATTTACTTTCTAATTACTTAAATCAGATGCATCCAATAAGCTGCATATTTGTGATATGAATCCTATTTTGTAGTAATCTTAAACTGATTATATATATTAATTTTATTATTATTCAAACGGAAATAAGTAAAATTAAGTAAATGGCGTCTTATCTTATGTAAATATTTCTTTTTAAAGTATTATTCAAATAATTTCCAATGCAGTTAAAGATGGCTAGCTTTTATGAGCACTAAATATTAGTTGAATTCCTAAAAGGTTTCAGATACGCGTTAAAAAGTCTCTAAAATTCCTCTTTAAAAAATCCTACCATTTGCTTTCATTATGGACGGAATTCATCATAAATATTCACGACCATGCTCGAAAGCTATAAAAGTATTTAGATTATTAAAATTTCATTAAGTGCCCCATTAAAAGTTGAACGATATTTCAAAATAAACTGAATACTACAAAGTTTATCACCAATCGCATAATATCGCAGATGTAAAAACCGCTTTCGTAATCCGCTATAAATCCGAGTTTTATTCTTAACCTTATGAGTAAGAAGGATTCTTTTAGAACATTCAGTGCATTTTTGTAGTCTGCAGTTAATGAAGTGAATTTCTTAAAATTTATTTTCATACTCGGTCTTACAACTTATTTCTTCAGCAATTTTTTGTAATAAATAAAAGGTCCGATACGTTTGTAGAAAGTAGCTCTTACTCCAGAGTTTCACCACTCAATTAGACGCACGATTTGCGCTTCATATAAATTAAACGTATCATTACTTAAAAGCATCGAACGGTTTTATTTAACTCTCGCTTATGAGAACAAAATTGCTCTCACTCTCTATAAACTGCGCTCAGTGTTACTATTTATGTCAACTGTGCTTGGAGACGGCCCTGTATAGTTAAATGCGATGAACCGTTTTTTAACGAATACCTCTATAAGACAACCACCTCTTTACGTGACCGGTATTTCTCAGAATAATAATTAAAAAAAAACAAACACTAGTGTTGAGCATTACGTTTTCAAGATCGCCATCTCCAGAAACAAACCCAAATCGGTTAGAAACGTAAATCATCTGAGCAGTCGTCCTAAGATGACCACCTGCAAATCCAACCGAATTTGGTCTTCTTATAAAAGTAATATTGAGTATCGATATTTGTTCATACAGGATGTCCTAGTTAAAATATTACAAACTTCGAGGGGAGGTAGGTACACCTAAGACAACTCGGTTGCGTCTAGTTGCGAGAGCGATACCAGTGGATAAGACAGGCAGGGTTCTCGACACAATGTTTTTCGAGAGAATGCTTAAGGGACAATGTGCAAATTTCTCAGTGGAGAGTTGAACTAGCCGTCAGAGGGACTCTGCGATAAGAAAGAGTCGAGCTAGGATAAAGCTTCATTTCACACGCAGAGGCTGTAGGATGGCAGACTACATGAACTCAGAGAAAGCAGATATTCTTGTGGCATACGGGGCCGCAGATTGTAATGGTCGAGTCGTTCAGCGGTTTCACAGTTGAAGTGAACTTCCGCTCATACCATGTTTGCGCGCCTACACCAACGGCCAGCGACATAAGGTCACACATAATCGTGATCGAACGGCACGTACGCCAGCCAAAGAGGAAACTGTGCTAGGTCTGGCAGAGAGCACTTCTAGTAGAAGTACACGACGTATCGCGAAAGAGATCGTGATTTCCCGCAAAAGCGTGTGAAGGATTCTGAATAGGAATGACATATATCCATATCGCCTACAACGTGTCCAGTTACTGGAAGAATGTGATTTTCAACATCGTCGGCATTTTTCACACTGGTATTTGCAGAAAGAAGCTGTGTATCCCTGTTTCTTAGCTTCTGTGTTGTTCAATGATGAGGCGTATTACATGAGCGAGGTATTTTCAATACTAATATCATGGGCGATGGCAAACCCAAATACGATGCGTACTCGTGCTGCAAAGACACGTTTTATGGTAAACGTATTGGCCAGCATTGTAGGGGATCGCCTCATCGGGCCGTACCTTTTGCTTGATTCCCTGAAAGGTGCAGACTACTTGATATTCTTGGAACAAGTTTTACCAAAATTACTGGACAACGTACACGTTTCCACTGCGACGCACCCTACCCTGTGGTACTACCACGGTCGATAAAAGCCCATTTTAATATTTCTGTACGTACGCGTTTGAATGCAAGACTTGGCCGAAGATGGATCGGTCGTAGTGATCCAGTGAAGTGGCCTGTCTGAGAGCCAGACCTATTGTGCATGAATTACTTCTTCAGGGGGCATATGAAATCCCTTGTTTACGAAACGACAGTGCCAAGGACCTTATAGCACGCATCGCTGCAGCTGCCAGGAAAATCCAAGACACTCCTGGAATATTTGAGAATGTTCGAACTTTCATGCAGCAAAGATGTGAAGCCAGCATCACATTCGGCGGGTGTCAGTACGAACACCTTTGACATGAGTTGTACTTCTCTTTTATTACTTTTGATTTTATTTTTATGAACAGCGAGTAATAAACATGTTTTTTCTCTTGTTTTGTTTCCTTTTCTTTCTTCGTGTCTTATGTCTAAAATTGCGAAATGGAGCTTCGAAATAAGCACGCTCGAAACATTCGCGCCTATTCAATGCCCTCTACCACGTCAGGAAGACATTTCCGACCTGACATTCGAATGTGATTCCTAGTCGTCCAGTTGTATCCTACCTCCACTTTAAGTTTGTAACGTCTATGTTGGTATATCCTGCATTCTAAGAAATACTGGTCATTAAGAAGTGGTCTTTTTTGAAGGATCCGCTGTGATCAGTAGGTTGGAATCCATATCCGATGATAAGAAAATAATAGTTCTGTTACCTTCCGAGAGATATAATCGATTTCTATAAATAATGACGTATAAAGAACTTAAACATTCTGTCAAATTAAACCAATAAAAAGTATTCCATTTACCCAAAGGTTAAGATTTAACAATTCTTTGGTCAAATTAAGCAACTGTAAATAAACTAAAGCACGATATTTGAATTTAAGAGCATTTAAATTCTAAAATTAATGTTTCTCAAACTATAAACTATTTATTTGAAAGTTATTAAGTCAGGATGAAAAGGAAAATATATACTTATTAATAGTAATAATATTTTTTTCCATTAAAGCATTCTCCTTTTCCTTGAAAATGTATGCATTTAGTTATAATAATATTTTCTCACGTTGAAGCATTTTATATTTCTTATCAAAGCATATATTTAATAATAATAATATTTGTTCACGTTTAAGTAAGTCGTTTTTCTCAGCAAAGTGTACATTTAATAAAATTACATTAGATTTTTACTATTTTAAAAACCTTTCCCTTTTTTTTAGCAAAGCATATATTTAATAATAATGTTTGTACTTAATAATAAGGTTTGTACTCGCTAAGACGTTTCCTTTTTCTTAATAAAGTATAAATTTAATAATAATGTTTGTACTTAATAAGAAGGTTTGTACTCGCTAAGACGTTTCCTTTTTCTTAATAAAGTATAAATTTAATAATAATAATAGTTTTCTTGTTAAAACATATCTTTTTTCTTTTCTCTTTTCGGCAAAATCATGTAATGACCTTTTTGAGTAAAATAAAATTCTATACAACCGAAATAAATGGAACTAGTCTCTCCGGAATTTTAAAGTCCAACATATTGAAAATCATAACACAATCTTTAAAATCAGAAGAGTCTTGTTCAAATCAGTACATTTTGGTCACTTTATGCTTGCTATATTTTGTTATCGTGTATCATTTTCTTTATTCAGAAATCACTTACAACAAAATTTACTCAGACGTTGAATTACTAGAGTAACCAGTATATCTCAAAATAGGATTAAAAAAGGCGATTGAAAATAATTGATGGTCATGTTTTTTAAAATGTGCATAATTCAAAAAGTGTGCATACTGAGTCGTACAAAGAAGTCATGTAATGTCCGCATCAGATTTTATTTAAAAACCTTCATGTTTAGCTTATTTTGTGTTTAAAAACACACCATAGCAAAGAAATGTTTCATTTTATTTGCTGCAAAGTGTTTGGTATGTAAGTAATACCCCCTTTTGCTATAGACATTCTGATTATTTACGGTTGATCGCTAGAAAAAAAATATCTAAATTTTGATACACTTTGTTTATTACACTAGGAATGGATGTTTTATCTTAATAATATTTGGCTCACAGACTATTTAAGGTTCTGTGTTAAAGTTTAAGAGTTCTTGACCATGTCAAATCAAAACGTATTTTTCATTGGCACATGTTATTCATTCCTTCAAGAAGTATGTCGGCCAAGGGCTGAAAATTGCTGCTTTATGGCCACATGCAACCTTTTAGATACTTAAATGCGTCCTTTTCACATAATCTATATTTTACTGAATAAAGATTTTAATTTCTATTTATTAATTTGTATCTCTCCTTTATACTTTTATTTTATTCTTCAAATGAATGCATTTTATCTATCAAAAAAGAAAGTGTCAATAGAATTATCCTCTCATATTGAACAGCCACAAAAATTTAGTGATCATAAAGTTAAATTATCGCTCATAGTTTAGCTATAAGTGCGATTGTTTTATATATGAATGACGACCGAACATTCCCTCTTCAAGAATCGGTCAGAAATGGTCGAGCTTTTAAGTTATTTAGTTCTCTGATCACCAAGGATGCTCAGGATACCCCGAAGGGGTTAGACCGATACTACAAGTACTAGGAGAGGGTAAGACAATGCATAACCATATCTTCTGAGGGACAAGTAGAGACGAAAGCTATGATATTCGCTTCACCTACCATTATGACAAAACAAGGGCTTAAATGCTATTCTAAAATGGATGATGGTTTACCCACCTGCCACTGAAATTTCATGGATGTGAAGTAGACCAAGCCTTTATCTACTTTCCATAAAGGTACACCCTTTCTGCTGGTAAACTACACTGCATCATAAGATTTCTCAAGTAGCCACGGAACCATTTCTTATTACTGTAACCAACTTTTACCTCAGCAAACAACATTAAATATACTTGATAATAGTTAATACTTCAACATAAGCCAGCTAAGTCAGACATTTGTTAAGCAGATATCTCTTTTGAAAAGCAGTACACTACCTTAATCATTTAGATTTCGAACATCACAATAGCTAAATTATGTTTAAGCAGTAGTGACAGCGATAGTCTTCTCCGGAAGCAACAATGACCAATCTATATCCAGGCAGTTACTGATGGTGATAACACATTTCCAGTAGGTTTAGTAGAGTTACTCTTATATTTAAACTTACGCTGTGGAAATAAAAACTAGCTCTAGTTAAAGGTGGGTGTTGAAGAGTAGAAGCAATTGTTAAAGAGTCTGTGTCGCTGGTCACAGTTGTAGCTTTCATTTAATTGCAATCATTTGCAACTATACCTCCATTATATGTTTTTGCTTACATATACTCTTAAATGTAAGTTAGTATATGGTTTTAACATTCTCATATGAAAGTCACAAGACATTTTTCCTTAGAAAGTCGTCAACGAAGGTTTCTTTCCCCATAGGGAGATAGACCTCGCGTGCTTTGCTATAATCAATCAAATACACAAACATACACTTTTTATTCTTTTTACAATCGGACAATTGATTTGCACACATGCTACATGGAAATTTTTATTCCTATCTATTATCTCAGTTGAATTAACAAACATATGTATGCGGAGTTTTAATGTTTTAGTCACACAAGGTCTGTTGGAAAAGTTTCCGATCTTCCTTTCGAGAGCTAACGCGGGCAAAGGCAGAAGAAATAAAAACAATTCTGAACAGAAGCATACCATATTTGCTTCGTAAATTTGAAATGGTGTTGGGAACAATGAGTCAGCCATATAGAAGAGAATTTTGAAGGTCATCTTTGAATCTCATAAGCCATTCTACATTTAAAGAGCTCATATATATAAACACTTTCGAATTTTCACTCAAAATGTTATGCTAATACGCTGTTCATGAAAATGCGACGTAACGCAGCGATTAATCATAGGTTAAATATGAGGCAGACGAGTAAATAGCTTGCCAAGGTTACGAAATTGCAATGTCACCTAACTAACATAGTTTTGAAATCGTGCTGTTGAAATATTCCGAAAATTAAAGTACATTTTCAACAGACTTTCTACACAGATCGAGACAAGTGTGAGACGAGTGATATTTCCAACGAACAACAATGGAGGACTTAAAAAACCTGCCAAGTTACAAGTTTTAGTATTTTGTACTGTGAATACAGTAGATGCACATTTAATTTCTGCCTCATGTGATGAATCACCCAGATACACTTCTATTTTGAACTACATCCTGCAGTTAATTAAAGTATTTCAGTCACTTGTTTTAATGGAAAGGCGATAAGAATTTTGTGACGTTAACTCAAATGTATTGGTGCAACTGCAACGTTGCCTTTCAACAGCACATATCTGCAAAGTTTATTATAAAAGTGTAAGATTTGTGTTAATCAACATGTTATTTCTAATTTTAATGTTTCCTGCACTTTAAATAAAGTAAGTTTAAATAACGAGAAAGAATTCAAGAAAGAGTGAGAGAAGAGTGAGAGAGTTTTAACAGTCTGCCAATAGAGCTGTAGCTCCCAGATTCTACTGTCGCAATGTTGTGTTGATTGTTGTTGCTTTTGTTGATGAGTTTGGGCTTTTGACTGGAGTGAATGATTTAAATTACTACAATAAAACCCAGAGCTCTCTGTCTAAGAAAAAGGGTGCTTTCACGGAGGAATTTACAATGAAAATTGGCTCGTATTCACGTTACAGGTAAATCGCAAAAGTTTCCATGCAATCACTGAGATTTATACTATAAAGCGTTCAGTGAATTTCACGCTTAGCCTTTGGAGGACAGGTTTGGCTTTTAAATATGCTTGTAATTATGTTCGAATGCTTGTTAGCATAGCATAGTCTCAAATTTATAATTCATAATCTGTAATATATATTTTATATTCTCTAATTTATATGTTATTCATATTTTCTAATTTTTAGCTCATAATCTCTAATTTATAGTCTCTAATGTCTCTAATTTACTAATTACTTGCTTTATAAATAACAGAAATATTATTCGCTCTGTCAACTCGTGAGCAGCGGATGTTATATTTCCGTTAAAAATATTGCTTTATAACTTATAGCTGAAATACCAATAAACGTTTAATTAGGTTTTACAATCGTTAATGCATTATAACTTCAGATCATGATCAATTCGGTTCACAAATTAGCAGAGAAAAAATGCCTTGGATGAACGATAATTTTCAGAGTTAATTTCAGGTAACTTTTGACACACATTTAACACTCAGAAACTTCTAAAAACATCATTTTATTACTTTCCTATATTTAACTCTTAAAAACAAAGCTTGGCAGCCAGACTGTTATCACGAACGTCTCTCATCACAAACAAATTGGTTCAGGAACAAATTATCTGAGCAAAAAAATATCTTGAGTTACGACCATTAAAGTTGGCAACAAATCATTTTCTGAGGTGTTTTCAGATAACCTTTGATACACATTTAATACTCAGGGTATCATAGAAGTATTGTTTTTCTATATTCGTTTGTTTAAGTCTCAAAAGCAAAGCCTGGAAGTATGTCTCGGATTATGAAAGCCTCTCATTACGAACAAATTTCCTGAAAAAACATATCTCGAACAACAAACGGTGTTTAAATTTACGAATATTCGGGTCAGCAACAATAATTTTCAAAAGTGTTTTGATTTAATATCTGACACAGAATCAGCAGTCATGGATTTTCAGAAACATCATTGTAATATCTTCTGATGCTTAGCTCTCAATAACAAAGCTCGGCAGCTAGTGACGTACAGGATCACGAATTTTGGCTTGGTCAAAGTTATGGCCAGTTGGTGTTGTAGGGAAAGATTTTTAGGGTTCTGATACTGGAGCAAGAAAGATCTGGAACAATTTTAGGAGCAATACTAAAAGGCGATTGTAAAGGAAATGTCTTAAGATGAGAAGAAGATAATGAATCTAGTATTTGGTCCGCGATATTTTTTACAAAATAGGGTAAGGTACAAACTTTCATGAGAGGATACAATCCTGATAAAGCAGTAGAAAGCTATAGCTCACGCCTTTTCGGCGACAACCCCAAATCTCAATTTAGAAACATTTTAAAAGACGGCAATTAATAACATTGGACTAATTTTATATCAAATGGAAGCTTAGTGAGGGACGTTTATATTACGTTGTTTGTGTTTACTATTTTTGCCTTAGACTTAACGATTTGCATTGGTTTTATGTAATGAACTTGTGTACAAAAGTGCTTGGTCCACGAACAGATCAGATCATTTTACAAAAACTCCTATGCGCACAATAGCTTTGGTTTGCGAACGTTTCGTATAACGATGGGTCGTTAAGAAGGAATTAGATTCGTAAAACGAGATTAACTGTAACCAATGTGTAACGTTACAACAGATCTTTAAGATTTGAGTGGAATAAGGGTCAGTTTCAGCTTCGGTTAAAATTAAAGAGACGGTTAAGGTAAAACTGTATCAGGTCTCTCGATTAGCTATGTTCTTGTAAAAAATCGCACGACAGGTCTTCAGGCTGCTTGTTGGACGTTCCATTGTATGAACCAGAGGAGTTTTCACGAAGAAATTCGCCATAAACTTACATTGAACATACAGGAAATAACGGAAGGCATGAAATAAGACCTAAATGAGTTAATGCACTTTAGCATTTTTACCTAAGATACCTTTTGGATTCTTTTTTGAGTAGGAACTATGAAAAATGCTGCACTCTCATGGATGTTCAAATCACGGATACTTTAACTGCTAGAGGGTTTAGCTAACTACTTACATCGCTAGAAATATAAGGCAGAAGGCGGTAATTCATTACAACGTTCTTTTGCTTTCAGACTTATGCGTGGAATTCAGAGTTCAGTTTCATCTTCGTTTGAATTCATCCTTGAAATGGTACGTACCAGACAATCATGGGAACTCTGAAATATTCCATTGCATTGAAGATAAATATCTGGATTATGCAAAGCAATAAATTTTCATCATTACATTGTGATTCAATTTTCGTAAAAACTATGACTTGTAAATTACATTTCTCTGAAGAAATCTTTATTTCGAGCATGAATAAATACTTATTTTGCAGGTTTATCTCTGAGCGGACCTGGGTACCTCCTACCCGGTTGCTCTTTAAGTGTGTATCTGTGTATGGGGAGAAATGTAAGATATTTTCTCCATCCTAACCGCGTCTTCTTAGTGAAATTGGAAGCAAGTCTAGCAATATAGAGGTCCAGTGTTTCAAAGCCGGAGAGGGCACTGTAGATTTCTTCGTTTATCTATTTCGAAGGATTCTAAATGACTCTACATCTTCATCTTAATGCAAGTCTAGCAATATAGAGGTCCAGTGTTTCAAAGCCGGAGAGGGCACTGTAGAGTTCTTCGTTTATCTATTTCGAAGGATTCTAAATGACTCTACATCTTCATCTTAATAATTCTTATTACTACTGCATCTCAATACTATTTTTAATTAACGTAATTGTTGATGAATTTAACTGTCATGCAGAATCAGCAGTCATGGATTTTCAGAAACATCATTGTAATATCTTCTGATGCTTAACTCTCAATAACAAAGCTCGGCAGCTAGTGACGTACAGGATCACGAATTTTGGCTTGGTCAAAGTTATGGCCAGTTGGTGTTGTAGGGAAAGATTTTGAGGGTTCTGATACTGGAGCAAGAAAGATCTGGAACAATTTTAGGAGCAATACTAAAAGGCGACTGCAAAGGAAATGTCTTAAGAAGAGGAGAAGGTAATGAATCTAGTATTTGGTCCGCGATATTTTTTACAAAATAGGGTAAGGTCTAAACTTTCATGAGAGGATACAATCCTGATAAAGCAGTAGAAAGCTATAGCTCACGCCTTTTCAGCGACAACCCCAAATATCAATTTAGAAACATTTTAAAAGACGGCAGTTAATAACATTGGACTAATTTTATATCAAATGGAAGCTTTAGTGAGGGACGTTTATATTACGTTGTTTGTGTTTACTATTTTTGCCTTAGACTTAACGATTTGCATTGGTTTTATGTAATGAACTTGTGTACAAAAGTGCTTGGTCCACGAACAGATCAGATCATTTTACAAAAACTCCTATGCGCACAATAGCTTTGGTTTGCGAACATTTCGAATAACGATGGGTCCTTAAGAAGGACTTAGATTCGTAAAACGAGATTAACTGTAACTAATGTGTAAAATTACAAGAGATCTTGACGCGAAAAGTGGAATAAGGGTCAGTTTCAGCTTCGGTTAAAATTAAAGACACGGTTAAGGTAAAACTATCAGGTCTCTCTTAGCTATATTCTTGCAGAACATCGCACGATGGGTCTTCAAGCTACTTGTTGGACGTTCCATTATCTGTACCAGAGGAGTTTTCACGAAAGAATTCGACATAAGCTTACATTGCACATGCAGGAAATAACGGAAGGCATGAAATAAGACCTAAATAAGTTAATGCACTTCAGCATTTTTACCTCTAAGATACCTTTTGGATTCTTTTTTGAGCAGGAACTATGAAAAATGCTGCACTCTCATTGTATTTTCAAATCACGGATACTTCAACTGCTAGAGGGTCTAGCTAACTACTTACATCGCTAGAAATATAAGGCAGAAGGCGGTAATTCATTATAACGTTCTTTTGCTTTCAGACTGATGCGTGGAATTGAGAGTTCAGTTTCATCTTCGTTTGAATTCATCATTGAAATGGTACGTACCAGACATTCATGGGAACTCTGAAATACCACATTGAATTGAAGATAAATATCTGGATTATGCAAGGCAATAACTTTTCATCATTGCATTGTGATTCAAGTTTTGTAAAAACTATGATTTTTGAATTAAATTTCTCTGAAGAAATCCTTATTTCGAGCATGAATAAATACTTATTTTGCAGGTTTTATCTCTGGGCGGACCTGGGTACCTCCTACCCGGTTGCCCTTTTAGTGTGTATCTGTGTATGTGGAGAAATGTAAGGTATTTTCACCATCCTAACCGCATCTTCTTGGTGAAATTGGAAGCAAGTCTAGCAATATAGAGGTCCAGTGTTTCAAAGCCTGAGAGGGCACTGCAGATTTCTTCGTTTATCTAGTTTCGAAGGATTCTAAATGACTCTACATCTTCATCTTAATAATTCTTATTACTACTGCATCACAATACTATTTTTAATTAACGTAATTGTTGATGAATTTAACTGATAAAATTTTTAGACAATTAGTGTAACTAATAAAAACATTTTGAACGCATTAAATCATGCACTTGCTTCAACATTAATAGTTTGACTGCTGCTTAGCAATGATTTTGTTGAATTTGTAACGCTTTATTTGCATTAAAAATAATGTTTAAATTCATGTCTTAAAGTGATCATGTTTTAAAGCAATCATATTTATAAACTGTACAAGAAACGCTGTGAGTTGTATTTATTTGTGAAGTAGCGAACCTGACTTATTATGTATTTCTACCTGGAAAATATGCCCGAATTCCATGCATGTCGATGATGGCGAGAAATAATATAACGAAAAAAGAACTTGACAGATAAAATTTCTAAAGCAGAAAATATCTGCATATCCCTTTGATATTTAACATAAATGCTCCCGAGCCGAAAATCCTGTTCCTCAATTCAAAACATTTTTTTGATTCGAATGTTTTATTTAAAGAAATCTGAAAATGCTGACTTCAGTTTCAAGTGAAGAATATTGCCGTCAGCGTAAAAATAGTTTTCAATTTTTAGAATCAAATCCAGACTCAGTATTATGAATTTTAACAAAAAAAATAGTGTGAAGGAAATTTCATTTCCAGAAGCTTTCAGGAATGAAAAATATGCGATCAGGTAGAAAATTCATAAGTTTTCGGTACTATAGCAGACGATTGTGTTTTAAACAAAATTCGTTGTCTATTACAAAGAATTCTAGTTCTGTATGTTTCCCCATTAAGTATTTAAATTTTCTTAAACCTCAAAATGCTTTATTTACTTTTGTAAATTACGAGTATATGGTTCAAAACTTTAGTCATTATTAAGTTTTCATTCTTAATTGATCAACTGATTATCTTTCATTTCCCTGCTGTGGTTCTATAAAAAGCACTGTAGATCAAAAACGTGATCATTCACAGAAAATTTCTTCTATACACTGTAGAGACATTAGGTATTTTGGAAGCAGGAAAGATAAAAAATATGCAATGCTTTCGCCTGGAATCGAACCACGGACCTCTAGAATACGCACCCAGAGTGCAGACCACCACATCACGTAGCCATGCCAAGAAGATGGGAGAAATACCTTATATACTTCCCCTTTTAAAGTGCGACTGGGGTTTTAAGGGACCCAATCGCCAAATCCTGGGTGTGGAGCCTCATCATCCGCAACCCTTTTATTTGGGACGCCACTGTAGAGTACTGTTTTTGGGAGCAGGAAGAAGTGAAAAATGAGCAACCGCCTTCGAAGCAACTGCCACCACACTACGAAGTCATGTCAAGAAGATTGGAGAAATACCTTATAAGAGAATCATAAATTTTGCAGTACGATTATAAATACAGCAAAGTTACACAGTGTAAATATATAACAGGGATATCTTATACTATACATATTGCTTCCAAAAGTCCTTATCCGATACGATTCTGTTAAATATCGTTGTATATGTTCATATGTTTACGGAACGAAGTATATATTTCTTTTATTGATGTTTACGGAACAAATTATATGTTTGTTTTGTATATGTTTATGAAACTTCTGTTCTGTATGATTATAGAGCGTTACGAATTGTTATATATGTTAATAACGTCTGTTATATATGTTTATGGAAAGAATTTTGTACGTTTAAGGAACGAATTATATGTTTACGTTATGTATGTTTATGGAACGAATTTTACGTATCTATTATATATATTTGTGGAAAGAATGCTATACGATTCTATGAATAAGATCTTTGCTTTAGAAAAATATTCCTTGATCAATATTTTTTGTGACAGTGTTCATACAAATGCTCGTTATTTAATGTATTAACATCTGAAACATTACTGTATTAGGTATAAATTTAAGCATTTCTGTCTGCAATTTGTATACGGCTACTTAATATCATGTCCAACTGTAAAATTAAATATTTTGATCAATTTTTCTCCAACAAGAATCACACGTAGTGAATTTTATTTTTCAAAACGGTAAGAAAATTTTATTAAATATAATTACAGAGTGTACTTTTAAAAAATTGCTTTTTAAAATTTAAAAATTATAAAATGTGTATATTTGCGTCATTTAAAGCATTTATGTAACTAGAAATATATCATGAGAGTAATTAATGGATTTTTAACACTGAAAAACTTATACTTGGCATGCGAAAATTCTTTCCACATACAACCTTAGCAAAATGTTAAATGAAAGAATGCTGCAGGCAGACCATAAAGTCACCGATGGGTAGAATTAAATGGCAAATTTACTATTCGAATAATTCGAATTTTCTTTTTAACCGACACATCAAAATGACTTAAAATATTTAAAATTCTTGAATCTTGGTTAATTTTATCAGGCGGAAGTCAAACATTTTATTTTTTATAATGCATATTAAACTTTCTTAAATATAAGTATAGGCTAAATACAAGTTCGTAATTCTTATGAACTGAATTTTAAAATTAAAAAATGTTGAAACATAAATATTTTCGTCATTTAAACAATTTTAGTAACGGGAAGTATATGTGTATTGGAAGCACGCATTTCTATAAAAATCAATTTTCTCAGAACGTTTTAATTTTACTGTTTGAGTTTTCAGAATTTAAAATAAACAAAATTACTTTCTATCCCCCCTTCATTTAAAACTGAATTTCTCGTTTGTTTATATAAAAGACTTCTTGCGGCTTCCTTTCTTGGCATTCAAACTTGCTCAGTTATACACGTACACACGCCTACTTTCAGATATTCGCTCACGCATCTTTTCTATTAAAAATTCTTTCACCTTAACTCACTAGATAGGCTTAAAAACTTACGAGTACCCTTCATCTAGTAATAATGCTTTAATAATATAGCTAATGGTGGGCTTTTTTAATTTAAGATCCCTAACATCTGCGCCTTAGATAAAAAATATTTTCCGATCAATAACCGAATTCCATCTAAAGATGGGGGGGGGATAATTTTACCTCTCAGTAATTTTGCCCTTGCTCTGGAATTTATAGATCGAGCAAAGGCGTTTCTCGGAAGGGCTGAACTTCAATTTTTTTAATGCCTTTCCTTTTCTTGTTTGCCTTCTTTTCAATTAGAAATCCAGACTATTAATGGAAGAAAGGTTCATTAAATGTAGCCGGGTTTTTCGATTGGTAATGCGAAAGATATTGTGATAGATATTTCTACTTTTTGGGTTTGTTCGTTTTTGGAACATTTAAGTTTGATTTGTTTTGGTGATAAGATATATCTATAAAAAAGGCTCAAAAATTATTATTATTATTGATTTCATTCTCAGAACATTTAATTATACTTTAAGAAGAATTTTTAAATATATTTTATATATAATTCTTTTTTGAAAAATTTCTTTCGTGACACAAATACCTTAAATATTTTAAGCTAAATATTTTGCATATATCTGAGGTTTATGCATTTAAGGGGACTCGGTACCTTTTTAATGATTTTTTTATTTAAGAACTTTCATCTACTTAATATGCATAATATTAAGTGGTTTTATGAGACAAAATGATTTTAAGCTGGAAAAGAATTATTAGTAAATTTTGTTTAATTTTAATTTAAAAAAAAATTCAACAATTAAAATTTTTTTCTTCTTCCACAATTTTCAATACTTTTGCTTCAAAGTTTTTTTTATTGTATTTATAATAGTGTTCTTAATAGCTTTACGGATCGATTTTGCAATTTATGAACTAGTTTCTGAGAAAAAAAATAAAAAGCACATTTTTATATAAAAAATATGATTTCAATCACATTTTCACTTCCAATAATTTTTCTTTTCACTATTTTTCAAAACCCATACTTGATTCTATTAAGTATATAATTTTAAATAAGCAGTAAGATTATTAAATAATTTGGTAAATAGCTGTACAAGTTTTAGGACTTTAAGTAAAAGGATATATTGAAAAATTGCAAACTGAGAAAACGCAGTGTAAAGTATGTAAACTGTCTGAATGGTCATTAAATCATTTCAAGTTTCTTAAAAATTTTATTACTGAATTTCAATATATATATAAAATAAAACTTAGTACTGCTCAATTGATTAATATGAACATAAATTACAAGCTTTTGTTTAAAACTGTAACTGGCTGGAAATATTGAAAAAAAAATCATAAAATGCAAGCAGAATTTTTTTTTTACCTTTTTTTTGTCTTTTAAAACACGATCGCTGGTGGGCTTTTCTGATGAGAAGCAGATATTTCACGAGTGGTTCGTCGCAGTGGCTTGCAGTTAATAAAGTTTCAAAAATGATTCCATAGAAGATGTGGTTTACTGTATGTTGGTATTCTGTTGGAGATATTCACTACTTATTCTTTCTTCGGCTTCTGATTTTCATTTCTTTTTCTTCCACCGAAAAGTAATATACAGTTAAATACATTATTTACCGTACTATGTCACTGCAGTTTTTAATAACACTGAAAGTTTTTTATTTTTAAATTTTTAAATTAGGTAAACTTAATTCATTTTTAATATAAAACTCAAAACATTATGAAACTAAATTTAGGGCTTTTTTTAGACGTTAAAATTATTTGAATATTTTAACTCTGCTATGCACAGTTATAGTCTGTAAACGTTAGATGGGAAATAGCGTTAGACGAAGTATAGTCCTATTTAAGCCTAAAACTTCCAAGCTTATTCACACCTACATGATAGAAAATGCATGATACGTAGTCCTTAAGGCATCTATCTGCATTTGACTGTTGATCTTTCCTAGGGATAGCATGTGGATTATCAAACTCTTCTTTGAAATCTTCTTTCTTGAGGGATTGCGAAGAGAATATTACCACTTCCAAAATTTTGCAGAATTCCGTTATCTACTATTAGTTATAAAATATGTTTATATTTCATGCTTTCAGTAAAAGATTTAGCACAGATGAAAATCACCTCTGATAGTCAAGATTTTAATGTGCTTAAACTATTAAAAATAATTATGTTTTATATTTTAAAATGCTTACTAAGAAATAATTAATGTATATGATAGAAAATTACAAGTTTTCAAGTGTACGCTGTTTTTCGTTTGATAAAGAACCTCTGCATATATTTTTGGCATCATGTAGTATTGCATTTCTTTTAAGATATCATAACAGGATTTTCTATACAGTGGCATTTTTAGGACCTTAACAACTATATTGTATAAGTTGAATTGCACTTTTTTATTGCGATGTACTCCTTTTCTAGTATGTTGTTAGCAATAGTTCTTTGTTTTGTATAACAGGAATTCTAATACTTTGGTACTTTTAGGAACAATGGTCATGCTATATCGTGTTGCTTATTATTTGTGTTGCTGAGCAAAATTATACATTCCTTTCATAAGCATTTATTTCAAAAATGTTATTTTCTTTGATATCAAGAATTTCTTTGTATCTGTAGTGAACGAAAAATTATGTATCTCTTTCTTAAATGTGATATTTACCATATGTAGTATTCCAGTATATTTTTGTATAGCTTTTTTGTATAGAAAGACATATGCAATAATTTATAGCAACCATGCTCATTACGGTTACTTTATATTGTCGTACAAATTATATATCCCTTTTATGTATATTCTTATACAGCATTATAGAAAGAAAACGGAAAATTATCACTCTACGAAACTGTAGCTAAGCTTAAAGGATGAACGATTGTAGCGTATGCTCTTCCAGATCATTCACCAGCTATGTTCCCTATTATATTATTCAAAGGCATAAGGGATTCGCCTACCCCACAGCTAGAAGTGCACTGGGAGAAGTTGCTTCATAATTAATTGCTGCGTTGAAGCGTGTGATATCCTCTGGTTTGGGTTGATGCGTACCATAAAAATAAAAGATTTAGGGCCATGTCACCACGATAAAAGACAGGGATTTTGACAAGCATTATATGGAAGGGATTACATGAGCAATGAATGTTCTGTATAATCGTGATGGGAAAGTTTTATGATGGTTTTCTTTAGTGGCATGGAACATTAACTGTAAGATGAAGCACTTTTATATTCGCTTAAATGATGTAACAGAATCTGAAATATCTATCCGTCTTAGAATAGTGGTAAGTGAATTTTATAGCTGGAACAGGATACAAAATAGGTTGAATAAATCTTAATACATTACTGTAAGAATAAAACAGTGCTTCTTTAGGAATTTTCACTGTTATTTTTCCAACTGTCATCTGATGTTAAACGAGTTGTTTTCTTCGAATGACAAAGATAGGATACTGATGCGAACAAGAATTGAAAAGATTTCAGAAGTTTCTGTGGATGCATTCGTTGTCTGTGGATGCAAAAAAAAAAAAAAAAAAAAAAAAAAAAAAACGACGATGTGGATCGTCGTTTTTTTTTTGTTTTAAATTTATTACAATGGTTTAATAGCGTAATGAATTTTTTATATAAACATGACATTTCTATCTGATGATTAAATCAATGAAGCTGTATTTTCAGGTAGAAATGTTATTTAACCATTTGGATAATTTAAATCATTTCGTACCTTTTGGCGTTTCATTACTTATATGCACATAGCTGAAAACAGTCTGTAACAATCTGAGGGGTGGCTTTCTAACTAATTAAATATATCTTCTAACTATTCACCCATAAATGTCATCATTACTATGATGGTGAGTTATCACTTTCAGCTTAACTGACTATGGATGAAACAGACATACTAAATGTAAAATATTAACTTCATTTTGTTTACCACTAATGAGTTAGTTTAATATGATACAAACACAAAATTTTAGTATCCTTGTCTTTTGCACCAAATGGCTCTAATGCAGAAGAGTTTAATTGGTTAAAACACCAGTTGCAGAAGAGTTTAACTGGTTAAAATACCAGTGCTCGAAGATAAAAATAACTGTTGGGTCGGACTCTATTAAAATTCACTTTTATTAAAAAGATACCTAAAGTCCGGCGATTACTCTCCTTAGGCAAAGCAGACAGCGGCAAGTACAGCTAAAGGTTCTGAATTTAAGCTAAGCCATTTGCCATGATAAATCTCTGGCTGAGCAAGTATGCGAAGTAACGAGGTATTAAGGTAAGCCTCATAAATAAACTGTATCTCTTAGTTAAATTTAAATGATATATCACGAGTTTAGATAACAATTCTCAACATTTTCGTATTTCCCATGACACTCAGAGTCATGCCGTAGGTCTATTAAAGAATTACAACCTGGATTTGTGGCAGTTAGGCAAATTAAATATGTATTTCAAACTCAGAAAACGCACTCAAAATATGTTCAACAATCATATAATTAAATATCATTTAAATGGCAGTTAATGAGAAGGACAAGCCTGTTTTTATTTCACCTCTTTTGGTATTTTGGAATCAAACTGGACATAGTCGGCTCATTTCTTGTTCCACAGTAGTTTATTTACGATACGTGGTTCTCATCACACAGACAGCTGAAAAACCAGCTTTGCACAAACACAACACCACACGTGAACTTTTTATATTTTGAGGATGTCTGAAAGTCAGTTAGTTTCCTGTTGTTGAATGTTGCCAACAATTGCAAGCAGTTCAATACGATATTTTTTCCAGACGAATTAAAATCAGATAAAGTTTCGGCACTGAAAAGCCTAGAATCCATATAGGTTTGTCAGCACTATTTCGTTCAAAGTAATTTTCAAAACCAACTGTAAACTGTTAAGTTGCTTTCGACAACTAACATTTGTACGGAATCTGTTAGATGTTTTTCCTATTAGACCACAAGTGCACCATTAATTGGATTTTAGGACTCCGCGATATAGAAATATGTTTACACGTATGTTTCAAACGTAGGAATGCTAATTTAGTTTTACCATTGTTTTTTGCAATTAAATGTCAATTTCAGATTGGTCATCACAGAATTAAATACAATGACACGTCGAGGTAACGTAAGTTGCATAAATTTAAAGGATTAGCATCGAAGTTTTGAATAAAGCGTTTTTCTTCAGCTGCAGCAGGGGAAATGACGAAGGGGAAGCATATGCTCATGTGATAACAATAGACTCCAAAAAATTGAGAACATTTCATTTAAGGAAAGAAACAAAGCTATGGCACCATTTATTGATATAAAGTGAAGCATATACGAAACATTTTCCTGAAAAGCTGAAATTAAAGGCGGGTTAATATTCGGATCATTAACTAAAACTGAAGATTTTTGTGAAAGTGAAGTACTCTTATTAAACAAATTTGCAAATGAGAGATCATTCTTGCTGCAGAAAAATGGAAAATATGATTTTTGGCCAGTAATGTTGGGTAATAGAGGATTTATGTGTTTATTTTTTCTAAACATAGGCCTCATGCTCCTCAATGCGGAATTTCAAGGCTCTCTTAATTTGATTTATGTGTATTAATTCACTTTGGAAAGGAATATTGTAGATATCCCAGGAGTTCATATCCAGGATGGGGTCTTAAAGCACAGAACTGCAAATTTTATTGATAGAAGAAAAAAAAAACGAATTGAAAAGTGAACGTCTGACCGTGAGCACAGGCTTCTCTTTCATCATTTTAACTTTTGCAGCTGAAGAAGGATTTTTCATTTAAACCTTCGAAACTACTCCTGCAAATTTATTGAATTTACAGTGATTCTTTTTAACTCAGAATCTCCGACATTTGGTCATCCAAATGATGAAGTAAATAAAATATAATCTTCAACAGCAAAATTGTAGCAAAAGTTCAGAAACATACTTTGTAAGGTATTTTCTCCCTTCTTATAGTGGGCCTTTGAGGTGTAATTGAAAACCTGTCTCTTTAGCAATCGAAAGGACTGAAGTTCGAATCCCAGTCAGACATTGCATATTTTTAATGTTTTCTGTTTCAGCAAAACTAATGACTAGAAAACATTAAAGTGCAATTATCATTGCTGTGTGAAAGATAAATTTCGTTGACATAAAGGTTATCGCCTAAAGAATGGGTATAGCCATTTTTAAAAATATGGCGAATTCTTCACTTAAGTCACGTCAATGGCACCATCAAAGAGAAATTAAGCAAAATTTGTTTTCTGAGACTAGACTAAAATAACGCTTCTGGTTCCCTCTTTCTCGAAAATAATCTGCAGTTTAGTATTCACAGTGACTTTGTACACATACATGTAGTAATTTTGCATCATATTCGAAGGTTATAATTTCCATTTCCCCTTACCAGTAACAACTGTGCATCCTGGAAAATAGGTCGAAGTAAGATTGTGTGCAATTAAATTTAGATCTTATTGAAATGTATTTTTTTAAAATAGATTTATCAAGCAAAGCAGTAAAAACAATTTTGGTCAAGAAAACATCTTGCGCAATATGCTGCAAAATAAGTAAAAAATAAAAATTGTAGAAAGCTCGCCTAAAAGTTACCAAGAGCTGCCGCTCCAAAAGGTTAAAGACGTTTTCAAAAATCAATACACATGAAAAGCAAATCATTAGACATGTAAAACATAAATACAATAAAATTAAATAACAGAAAAAGTTAAAAAGTAAGCGGAAAATGGTAAATTAGCCCAATTCGATATCCAAACAGGCTTTTCAAGGGAAATTTCATTGTTTGAACGTCGAATCAAGCTAACCCCATTACGCGTTTCGCCGAAACAGACAATTGAAACTTTTACGCTAAAAAATTTTTTGACAAAGTGTCTTGGAAATTTTAATAGTCTCAATTCTCTGTTCCAATTTCCCGACGCGTCCGCTTAGAAAGACACATTAAGGTGTTAAAATATGTAAATCAAAATCAAACTTTCTAAATCTAGTCTAAAATTAAAATCAAAACGAAAATAAATAGCGATGAGCTATTAGTCCTAAAAATACAAATACATTCGGGCTGGGCCTGCAAGCTTAAAGATTAACAATTTAATTTTTAAATTGTAGATTTTATAAAACTGTAAGAAAACCTGTAGTTAACAATCAATATAAAATTTAAAAAAAAAAAAAATTAAGAAAAGAACAACTCAGTGGGTCTTGCTAAGACCAAGAAAAAGTTGTAACAAAAGAAACAAAAAACTGACCTTGGCGATGTAAAGCTGTCCCTCTGAAAACATGTAGTAAAATAGCTGCTAACTTTAAGCGTCTTATTTTTGGATGACGTAGGTAGGGGGAAGCGAAGAGTTGTGGGCGTTTAGCCAATGCGAAGTGATTTTCGTTATCTGTAACTCGTCTCCTATTATCGGAGGGGGCCGGAAACCTCGTGAATCGTGTGAAGAGCTCAAAAAATGGCGCTTGGCTTGTAGAAGCATGGAAAAAAAATTTTTCGAAGTGAAAATGGCAAATTCAGCTAAAACTATAAAAACTTGGCCATTAAAGCATGAGAAAAAGGAAAAAACAGTAATATGTTAAAAAAGTCGTAATTCTTCAAGCTAGCGGGCGATCAAGCTACTATGAAAAATGAAAAAAGCCCGATTTGTTAAAAAAAGCAGTAAAATTGGCCACTAAAGAAATTTAAATTTAAAAATATGTACATAATAGTATTTAAGATTAAAGTGCCAAAATTTTTTTGGAGGAAAGAGAATGAATAAACAAGATTTATCTGTACATTTTTACAATAGATTCTCTGAATTAGTCATCCTTCTTAAACCGTCCGTAGCTTTAGGTATAAAAAATCATTATCTAACTCAAAAAATCTATAATTAGGTAAGGTTAATGCCAGCTTTGGTCAGGGAATTTTTAATTATTTTATGTGGTATTTGGTTACTTTTTAAAATAGTTACGAAGTATAGTATTTCTTCTTGTAAGTGATCCGCAATATTGCAAATTCTTTTCATTCTAAGTAGCTGTGAATAAATTGTGTTGATTATTACTCTTTTGGAAATATTTGAATTCCAGTTAGTGAGTTTAAGTGTGGAAAAATTAAATTCTCTTCTTTTATCGTAAACTTTAATAAAACGGTAATCAATAATATGTAAATCAAGGTAGACTATATCATGCTGTTCTGTATTGGTTTTATTAAGTTTTAAGCAAGCAGGGTAGATATTAGCGTTTTCTATTTTGTTGTAGTTATTAAATGCTATGACATCATCAATATATCTATAGATGTGTTGGAAAAAGAGACTTTCTTCCGTTCTGAGTGAACGTACATAGGTTAGTTCTTTAGTGAACAGGAATAATTCACAAACTGAAGTTGAAAAATTCCCGCCCATAGGTATTCCCTGTACTTGTTTATAGATGTAATTGTCAAACTGAATAAAATTATTGAAGAGAACGCTGGTAAGGAATAGCTGCCATTTTTCGTTGCTGAGAATGGTAGAAATTTGTGGAAATAAATCTGGAAGAGCAAGTAAACTTGTAAAAATTTCTTCGAGTGGTAGAGATGTATAAAGGTTTTCAAAGTCGTAGCATTGGATATGTTCTATTTGAAGGGAATTCAGAGTTTTAATAACTTGTTCATTACTAGAGATCATCCAGTTGCAATGCAAACCTTTAAAATCATAGTTATTGATTAGTTCACGAATCATACGAAGTTTTTGCGCAAAGAGATAATCTATTTCTTTGAGATAACTTTTAGTACTATTAGCTATGAACCTGAATTTAATTGGAGACTTATGAAATTTCGGTAAGGCATAGAGATTTGCAAACCTGTTGTTATATTTCTGGGGTTGTATTTTAAGTCTTTTATGTAGTGCTTTAAATTTATTTAGAAGAATCTGAGTACTGGAAGTTATTTTTTGGTAAGTGCAAGTGTTATTTAACTCTTTATGCAGAAGGTTGTAGTAGAAGTGTTGTCAAAGAATACTAAAATTGTTGCTTGCTTTGTCAATCTTCGTGATGATAAAGTTATGTTGCAATTTTTGAATGAGATCCTCCAGGTGTTTTTTATTGTGTAAAGAGTTGAAATTAGGCGCCTTGAAAAGCAAACATTGAAATTCTTTTATAAGTGCAGCTTTCCATTCAAGAAAAGTTGTAGTGGGTAAATTGGATCTTGTACTAGCAATAATAATAAATTTATCTAGATCATTATTGAATTGTTTGAGGCAGACGTGTCTATTAAGACTGAAAGTAGGACGAAACTTGGTGCCTAGTTGCATAAGGTTACGTAATTCAGTATTTTCTACTATATTAAGATCTCCTGTGACTATATGTTGGTGGAAAGGATCGACATATTTTTTGTAGACAGGCATTTGGCAGTAACAAGTGCTATTATCTTTTATAACGTGGTGGTTTATAACTTGTTGACCCAAGGTTTTTTCAAATTTAAAACAGGGTTTAATCTGGACTGGTTGGTTAGGAAGCAAGTGCTGATATTTTTTGAAAATGCTAGGAATTTTGAACTTATCGTAAGAAGGGTGTTTGAACTGAATAGTACAAAAAAGTTTTTTGCGAAAGAAACTACTGTTTTTTAGTTTAAAATTGCAGAAGTCTAAAATAAGATCCTTGACTATTTTGGAGCATTGAGACGGTTGATTTACTGTTTTAATCAGATTCCATAAGGTAGTATTCTTAAAGGTATGAAGAAGTTTTATGGCATTTTTAACGAAGTCTTGATGTCCAAGGTAGGAATTAAGATTATGAATAATTAATTTCAGATCTTGTGTCGAAAAAAATTTTTTGTTTTTAGCATCACCTCCTCTAGTTCCTCTGTTAGTAGTAGTGCTAAAAAATCTGAATTTTCCATATATAGAAATCTCGTGCTGCCTATTAGTGGTATTACTGAGATATGCATTCAGTCCGTAAGGATAAAGTGACTTATTTTGAAGTATGTAAATCGACTCCTTAAACAGTCGAAGTTTGGTGTTAGGAACAATATCAAGCACGTTAATTTCTATGTGATCAAAATTATGTTGATAATAATGTTCAAGAATAGCTGTAAGTTGATGATCTTTGGTGCTATTATTGTTATTATTTTTATTTTTAAATCTTTTAATATGAGATCTATGGTTATTAATTCTGAGGTTGAGAGGGTATTACCCACTACAACTTTTCTTGAATGGAAAGCTGCACTTATAAAAGAATTTCAATGTTTGCTTTTCAAGGCGCCTAATTTCAACTCTTTACACAATAAAAAACACCTGGAGGATCTCATTCAAAAATTGCAACATAACTTTATCATCACGAAGATTGACAAAGCAAGCAACAATTTTAGTATTCTTTGACAACACTTCTACTACAACCTTCTGCATAAAGAGTTAAATAACACTTGCACTTACCAAAAAATAACTTCCAGTACTCAGATTCTTCTAAATAAATTTAAAGCACTACATAAAAGACTTAAAATACAACCCCAGAAATATAACAACAGGTTTGCAAATCTCTATGCCTTACCGAAATTTCATAAGTCTCCAATTAAATTCAGGTTCATAGCTAATAGTACTAAAAGTTATCTCAAAGAAATAGATTATCTCTTTGCGCAAAAACTTCGTATGATTCGTGAACTAATCAATAACTATGATTTTAAAGGTTTGCATTGCAACTGGATGATCTCTAGTAATGAACAAGTTATTAAAACTCTGAATTCCCTTCAAATAGAACATATCCAATGCTACGACTTTGAAAACCTTTATACATCTCTACCACTCGAAGAAATTTTTACAAGTTTACTTGCTCTTCCAGATTTATTTCCACAAATTTCTACCATTCTCAGCAACGAAAAATGGCAGCTATTCCTTACCAGCGTTCTCTTCAATAATTTTATTCAGTTTGACAATTACATCTATAAACAAGTACAGGGAATACCTATGGGCGGGAATTTTTCAACTTCAGTTTGTGAATTATTCCTGTTCACTAAAGAACTAACCTATGTACGTTCACTCAGAACGGAAGAAAGTCTCTTTTTCCAACACATCTATAGATATATTGATGATGTCATAGCATTTAATAACTACAACAAAATAGAAAACGCTAATATCTACCCTGCTTGCTTAAAACTTAATAAAACCAATACAGAACAGCATGATATAGTCTACCTTGATTTACATATTATTGATTACCGTTTTATTAAAGTTTACGATAAAAGAAGAGAATTTAATTTTTCCACACTTAAACTCACTAACTGGAATTCAAATATTTCCAAAAGAGTAATAATCAACACAATTTATTCACAGCTACTTAGAATGAAAAGAATTTGCAATATTGCGGATCACTTACAAGAAGAAATACTATACTTCGTAACTATTTTAAAAAGTAACCAAATACCACATAAAATAATTAAAAATTCCCTGACCAAAGCTGGCATTAACCTTACCTAATTATAGATTTTTTGAGTTAGATAATGATTTTTTATACCTAAAGCTACGGACGGTTTAAGAAGGATGACTAATTCAGAGAATCTATTGTAAAAATGTACAGATAAATCTTGTTTATTCATTCTCTTTCCTCCAAAAAAATTTTGGCACTTTAATCTTAAATACTATTATGTACATATTTTTAAATTTAAATTTCTTTAGTGGCCAATTTTACTGCTTTTTTTAACAAATCGGGCTTTTTTCATTTTTCATAGTAGCTTGATCGCCCGCTAGCTTGAAGAATTACGACTTTTTTAACATATTACTGTTTTTTCCTTTTTCTCATGCTTTAATGGCCAAGTTTTTATAGTTTTAGCTGAATTTGCCATTTTCACTTCGAAAAATTTTTTTTCCATGCTTCTACAAGCCAAGCGCCATTTTTTGAGCTCTTCACACGATTCACGAGGTTTCCGGCCCCCTCCGATAATAGGAGACGAGTTACAGATAACGAAAATCACTTCGCATTGGCTAAACGCCCACAACTCTTCGCTTCCCCCTACCTACGTCATCCAAAAATAAGACGCTTAAAGTTAGCAGCTATTTTACTACATGTTTTCAGAGGGACAGCTTTACATCGCCAAGGTCAGTTTTTTGTTTCTTTTGTTACAACTTTTTCTTGGTCTTAGCAAGACCCACTGAGTTGTTCTTTTCTTAATTTTTTTTTTTTTTTAAATTTTATATTGATTGTTAACTACAGGTTTTCTTACAGTTTTATAAAATCTACAATTTAAAAATTAAATTGTTAATCTTTAAGCTTGCAGGCCCAGCCCGAATGTATTTGTATTTTTAGGACTAATAGCTCATCGCTATTTATTTTCGTTTTGATTTTAATTTTAGACTAGATTTAGAAAGTTTGATTTTGATTTACATATTTTAACACCTTAATGTGTCTTTCTAAGCGGACGCGTCGGGAAATTGGAACAGAGAATTGAGACTATTAAAATTTCCAAGACACTTTGTCAAAAAATTTTTTAGCGTAAAAGTTTCAATTGTCTGTTTCGGCGAAACGCGTAATGGGGTTAGCTTGATTCGACGTTCAAACAATGAAATTTCCCTTGAAAAGCCTGTTTGGATATCGAATTGGGCTAATTTACCATTTTCCGCTTACTTTTTAACTTTTTCTGTTATTTAATTTTATTGTATTTATGTTTTACATGTCTAATGATTTGCTTTTCATGTGTATTGATTTTTGAAAACGTCTTTAACCTTTTGGAGCGGCAGCTCTTGGTAACTTTTAGGCGAGCTTTCTACAATTTTTATTTTTTAAAATAGATTTTATATAACAGCACTTCTAATGACTTTAAACTGCGAGCTGTAACATATAATTGAAGAAAATATGCCGAGTTTAGAATGTAGAGAATTGAAT
Organism: Stegodyphus dumicola; assembly: GCF_044657685.1. Taxonomy (NCBI): domain Eukaryota; kingdom Metazoa; phylum Arthropoda; class Arachnida; order Araneae; family Eresidae; genus Stegodyphus; species Stegodyphus dumicola. Next base: position 154,307,707 of record NC_140774.1, on the reverse strand, counting down.
CGACATCTCATTAACACACAATTTTATAAAGTTTACATAATGTTTTTCAAAGAATATGTAATTGTTAAGTCAATGATTTAAACAGAAGTAAAAAACGCCAATATAAAAATTCTTTCGCCCCTTAAGAAAAGGGATTTGTGTCTGATCGCCCTCGAAACTGATGGAATTTTATTGAAAATCATTTCTGAAATTTCTTTGACTTTCCCCCTAATTTTGAACGAATTTCTAGAACATTCTGTGTTGCTAAAATCATTGTTAAATTTTTTTAATGGCATATTTTGCAACATGGTTTAAGAAAAAAGCAAAATAATTTTGCTAATGTGTGTTCCCAATCAGCTTTCAATGAAATGACTAGCCCTGTACTTTTATGATTGGGAAGATAAACATAAAATATCGCTTAGAATGGGAATAGATTCCTGCTCTGCTGAGATGAAATTCTCTCCACAGAGAAGAAACAAAAGGACTTTTCTTTGTTGGAAAATAAAAGCAAAAATTTATTGTATGTACTATGCACGTTTTATAAGAAATAAATCGAAAAAGAACCTTAAAAAGCATCTCTATTTTGCTAAGAATATTGTTTTTATACACAATGCTTATAAAAGCTAAAATACTACAAATTTTGAAAAAAAATGTACTCGAGAACAGCATGAAGACATCTACAAAAATGATAGAAAAAAAATCATCCAGCCATTGCATAGTATAATAATTTCATTTTCATATTTATTTTTGAAAAAGTATGAAGAAGCATGGGGGTTACCTGAAAATTTTAAAAATGAGAAGTGTGTCAGATCTTATAATTTATCATCTCTAGTGTGGAGACGTTTATTGATCTACTAATCAAAGCAAAAGAAACCATTCTTCATAAATATAAAGGAGATGAACTTGCAATGGGGAAATTTCAGATTTCCTGGGAGTGAAATTAGTTGCCAGATTTTTAGACAAAGAAATAAAGGAAGATTATCTATTATTATTCTATCGAAGATTGTTTTGGTATTCGAAGATAATTTATATATTTTCTTCTTATCGGTTAACGCAGAATAAAAATTCCAAAATTCATCAGATCTTGACCTAAGAACTGACATTTCATTAAACTATGACAAGGACTAACATATCACTAACATTTTATGTTTTCGAATACACCAATGAAAGAATAAAAAAAAAGTAACTTATTTAAAGAGTAACTATTCCTTCTAATCTGCTTGGCGACCATGACGTGTCCTGATTAGACAGTGAGTCTGACTACAAACTATGTCTTATGGAGTGTAGCAAGGATGACAAGAGGAGAAAGGTTAAATTACCCCTTTTTTCCACGATATTACAGGCGCTCCCGCACTTCGGGATACAAACCTCTCATTTTTATAAGTTCAGGATAAAAATCCCATTTTGCCTTTAGTCTACTTTAGCGAACTGTATACGATTTTCAGTTTTCACCCTCCTTGCCGAAATAAAATTCTCTAAACAAGCTTCCAGATGTGGCTGAAATTATTTTAAAACTATCGCTTTATCTTTCTGTAGTCTTTCACTTCTTATACGTTTACATAAAAAGTAAATTTGCCGCCCTTTTCCTAACAAATTAAACAAAATTTCCACATTTAATTCTTCCTTTACCTGTTTCGTTTCAAACGCTCTTTCAAGTGAGGTGAAAAAGAAATTCAACATTTCTTAGCTTACTCGGTATTGCCAGAGTTAACATTTTAACGCTTTTTTGAATTAACCTATCCATCTCCACTTCTGTTCGAATTCCTAGCTTCCGCCTGAATTTTAGTGATTTCCAACTGTATTTTTGTCGTTTCGTTTCTTCTAATTCGAATATCGCTTCTTATTTTGCTTTTGAACGTTCCCTTTCTTCCTTTAATTGCGCCCCTTTCTTCCTTTAATCTCTTTTTTGCCGTTCTAATGCACTCATTTACCGTGGAAATTAAAACTTCTTTAACAAAATTAAAATCCTCATCGAATTGTGGACTTTTTTCAATTAAATTCTTCGAATAAATTAATATGGAATCCGCCTCAACATTTCGGTCCAACGTTTTGGCAACTACAACGAAATATTCAATTTTTAAGTCTTTAATATTAAATATTTTTCTTGCTACAAAATCGTTTAATTACGTTCAATTACCAAAACTCTTTTTATATACACTGTCCAACCACTCTATATTTCTTCATAGAAATAGTTACAATTTTCAAACATTTCCATTACTTGAGTAATAGGAGAAATTTTGAAATCTTCTTATCTTGAAATCCAACTTGAGAGGGAGTTTCGATTCGCATCCTGGCGGCTACTGCGCCAGTGTAAGATCCAGTTGTGTTCGATGTCGTGTCTTGCACACAGTTAGTGACAACCCCAATAATAAGTTTTCGTTTATTTACAACTCAACAACAAAATTTAATGAACTAAGTTTAAACTTTCATTTATTAACAACTAACAACGTTAAATAACTTATATACACATTTATACGAAACAAAACAAAGAACTATATTAACAGGAACCGAATCGCTAATTGTATGTTTTGTTTTACATAACATCGGTGCTGTCCCGCGACAAGGGGTAAGAGGGGGAAGAAAATGCCTTCCCAATTTCCAGGCTAGGTTAGGTTATTGAAATATAGCAATGCCACGAGGGCTATCTGCCTAAAAAAGAGATGCTTTCGTAGAGGGTCTTTCTGAAAGAAACCTGTTATGTGTTAACTCGTGTTCACGTTATACATGACATAAACCAAGAAAAGCAACCACGCAGCCAGCCCATTCGCCTTGGATTGGCCAAACCGAATTACCAGTATTCAATGGCCTTAATCGCTGGGCCGTTGGTGGAGCGACATTTGACAGGACCATAATGAAGGCTAGTTGCAAAAATTTGATTTGTAAAAAAAGGTTAAATTCGAAAAGCTGTAAGAAAGGGTATATCTTTTCTAAAAAAAAAAAAAAAAAAAAAAAGAACAGATGACTGCTGATGAAGATTATAATGACCTTTTAATTTTAGCTAACTGAACAGATCGTACACTTACTCGCTGCTTATTTAACCACCACCTGTGGTTAAGTAACTTAACAGAAAATAGTATGTGCAACGAGAATGAATTAAATTTTAACTACACGTCTGTCTCCTACATGAATCTAAATCCGCTTTATCTCCTGCGCACAGGAAAACCGAGTCTAAAATATCAATATAAAGTGACTAGCACAAAATATTCAGCAACAGAGCTAATTGCAAGTACGCGGCATAAACTCGTAACTATTCTGCGAACTCTTAAATTCTGCTGCTTAAATACTATTTCCGAATTCATTGATATTTGCATATACATCATTTAAATTTGCATTCTTGCAAAAAATTGGGATCAGAAGGGAAAGGAAAGTTTCTTATAATAAAAATAATTGATTAGTACAAAATAAGGTCTTTACAGTTTCTAGAAGCGCATTCATGGGTAACTTAACGGAATCATTTGTAAAGTTATTTTCTCCCTCCCCCTTCTGTATTATTTCATGGTGTAGCGGTAGCACACTAGGCGCGTATTCAGAGGTCCAGGTTCGAATCCCGACTAGAGTACTGCTCATTTTTCATGTCTCCTGCTGTTAAATAACCTAATGACTCTACAAGATTAAGCTTAATTACCTAATTAAACCAACTTAACTTTTCTATGCTCTGATGTATTTCAGCTTAACCTATGCGAGCTAAACCGATGCCTAAAACTTTAGTAGCACAGACAAAATGTAGATATTAATTAAAAATCCATTAAAACAACGTCGGCTAGTAACCGGTTGTGCTTTCAAGAACACTACGAAGGCACGCGGTACGGAGAGAGATAACAGCGCACATTCTCTCACACTGAAAGAGCAACTGGACAGAAGGAGACTCATTCATTAAATTCTGATGGTTTTAAATTATGGTTCACTACCTTTCCAATTCGGGCACAACTTTAGAGACCATTAAGTATTTTTCGAAGCCAGAAAATCAAAGAAATTTCCAGTGACCTCGACTGGATTCGAACTTTGGGCCTTTTGTTTACTAATCAGATGTGCTTCCAGTTACACTAAGACAGAATGCATTAAAGAGGGAGAAAATAACTTACATAATTTCTCACTCTGGCACTCCAACACCACGAAGGTACGCGGCAAGCCAGTAGAATATATCTTACAATATATACAATATTCGTACCCTTTGCAATATTTAAGAAAAGGTACGAGTTAAAATATATTGCTTACATGCTGAGGAGGAAACGTATATAAACATGATGCATATCGTTGGATAAGTTTAACTCTAAGGCACTTACAATGCTCCGGGGTGTGAAATTTGAGGGTCTTAGCCCTCTTCCCTTTAAGACCATTATCTGTGGAAAGCTTTCTTACAGCTAGATTCTCAATGCTTTCATTCCGCAACACAAGAATTCAATAATAATAATGGCTTCGATCTTAGGACCATCATCTCGGCAGCAAAACCTATATCTACCAGAAAGCCTACTTTATTTGTATACGTAAATTGGAAAAATGTCGAAACAATGTATGGATGTGGCAATAATTAATGTTTTTACTGATAAGAAAAAAATTCGCAAAACTAATAAATTTCCACCCTGTATAAATTCCATTACTTTTCATTTTAAATATAAATAAATAGTAAACCAAACTTTAATAGAATAAAGCCACGGGTTATAAAAACACACAACGAAAAAAAGTTCATTTTACTTTAAAGCAAATCCGATTAAGTAGAATATTCGAGAATCATTCAAATCTGCTCAAGCAGACAAGAACGAAAAAGACAGCTTGGCTTTTTGGAAATTCCAATTTTTGTTATATTCTTTTCTTCGCATTTTTCCAGCTTTCTAATCTGCTTAAATGGATGGCAAGCCTTGTATCTGGACATGCAATTTCTCGTGTACATTTGAAATTACCAAAGGCTTAATTCTGTTTGGTTGCTCCATCCTCTTCTGTTAGCGAGGAATTAAGTTTGTATGGTTTCGTTTTCTAACTCAACGTCAAACGGCTCAGAACTGCGTATGTAGTGAATTTAAACTCATTTATGCTTTGCAAGTTTCCAGATTAAATAAAGTACGCTAGTATTAGTTAAGAAAATTAATTAAACAAATATGTTAATAAAATAACCTCTTTGCTTCTTTTGTAGGATGAATAAAGATGTGCAAATGAACGTAAATGTTTCATTTTTTCCCGAGAATTGCTGAATTTCCGATAATTTATTCAATTTCTAATATTCTTCTTATTTAAATATTGCAAATATTTGCTTAACTTTTAAATGTATGATTAAAAGAATGCTTCAGGTTTTAAGGTATTTCTCTCGCTTTCTTCGCGTCCCTTCGAGGTGTGGTGGCCTGCACGCTGGGGGCGTATTCCAGAGGTCCCTAGTTCGATTCCAGGCGAAGGCGTTGCTCATTTTTCACATCTTCCGCTTCCAAAAAATACCTAATGTCTCTACAGTGGCGCCCGAACTAAAAGGGTGGTGGATCATGATACTTTACACCCAGGATTTGGCGATTGAGTGTCCTAAAAAACCCCAGTCGACCTTTAAAAGGGGGAGCATATAAGGTATTTCTTCCGCCTTCTTAGCGTGCCTTCGTGGTGTAGTGGTCTGCATGTTGGGCGCGTATTCCAGTGGTTCGTAGTTTGATTCCCGGCGAAGGCGTTGCATATTTTTCATATCTCCTGCTTCCAAAAACTACCTCTACAAGGTCACTGCTTTCTCGATAAATTAAATAAAATAGCTATTCAAAAGTCAATAACTTAATATTTTTAGAAAACATTAGTGTCCCATTTGTATAATGAAACTGGAAAGCGGAAATCGAACGTGTATAGCCCACAAGCGGTCGAGTGGTAAAAACGTTGAACACTAGTATGACGACTAGTATCACTAGTATGACTAGTTCGATTCTAGACAAACGAACTAGCTGCATGGCTGTTTTTGTTGCTTTCCCCATGTGTAACATATATATGAGTCAGCTTTCCTTAGAAAGTCCTCCCTGAAGGCATCTATCGTCTTAAGCAGATAACTCTAGTGTGGTTTGCTATAATAAACTAAACCAAACCAAATGAACGTACGCCAAGCTATATATTGGCAAGAGAGGATTCTACCACTGTAACCACTGTAAGGTTTGCTCTTGTGTCATGTCGCTGATTACTAGTGAGCTCAAAAGCAACTTTTTTCTTTACCTTTGTTTATTCCACTTCTGTCAGTAAATGACGTTGCGTTCCGAAGAACCTTGTTTTTCCACAGACCTTGATATAGTCCAGATGCTATAGCCTACCAGAGACAAACACAAGATCGTTGAACACTGGCAGTTCAGCTGAAGTTCAAGTACTTACAATCATGTTGGCTGCACAGGAGTTTTCGCAGGTTTTCGCATGTGCAATGTGGATGTGAGAAAGTTTGCCGCAAAGAGTTTTTCACGTCCCCAGTGAATTCGTTGAGTATCAAAACATCAAAGATGTAACATCTCTATTCCCAGAATAATGCCTTGTACATTCCCTTTCTAGATAGGTAGCGCTGTAATTCCATCCCTTTTGGCAGATAACCCTTGTGCATTTTGTTGTAATACAAATAGTTTAATTAAATATAACATCACATTCTACTTATCTAGAGGTGTGGTGCTGTAGCTTTACTTTGGGAGCATAGATTTCAGAGTTTTGATATTTTAATGCTCAATGAATCATATAGGGAATAGTGGATAGGATGCTTATTTTAGTTCTTCCTAAGAGATACAGATTTTGTGGAACTGGTAAGCTTCGCTAAATTTCCAGTTTGTTCATGTTTTCTGTTGATTTTTATTATTTAATCTTAACTAAGTATGGTGCAAATGCACACAAAATAAAAGCTTTCTCGGATTTTTGTTTCGCAACAGTTGGTCGCAGTACTTCCTGTTATAAAATACAGTACTTACAGTTACAAAAATAATTTAAATGAGTCATGTTTTGGTATGTTTAACAAAAAAAAAAAAAAAAAAAAAAAAAAAAAAAAAAAGATTTTGTTAAAGTTACGAAGTTTTACTTTTTATACTCCCTGTCCGTCCTTATACTTATATTTCAATTATATTCTTATGTGGTTTTCTAATTTTCTAAGCGTAGGCTTCTTTTATTTATAATTTTGTTACTACTGTTTGGCCGAAAGAATTTTCACATTTTCACACAAGTAATTTAAAAGGTTTTAAGCGTTAAAAGTATGTTATTTTTTTCTTATTAAGTTTTATTACTTTAGAAGCATAATCTAATAATCATGAAAAACAGTTCATTAAGCTATAAATGTTTTTAGTTTTTAATTTATGCAAATAATAGTACTATGAGTTGGCTATGCTTCAGTGTTTTCTAGAACACCGATTATATGAGATTCTGTAAATCAGATCTCGTTTTCTTTTCACCACAATCTGCATAGAAATGTTCATCTCTTAATCTGTTAACATCAGAAATCTTTTACTAAAGTGATATATCAGTTTAATTACTTACAAATGCAAATATTTGGATTTTCAATACGTTTACTGTGTCTGAATATGATCCTGAGTTTATAAGGTATTTCTCCCACTTCCCTAGCGTGCCTTCGGGGTATAACGGTAGCACGCTGGGCCGGTATTCCAGAAGTCCGTGGTTCGATTCCCGGCGAATGCGCTGCTAATTTTTCCTCTCTCTGGTTCTAAAAAATCCCAATGACTCTACAAGTGGCGCCCTTTAAAAAGGCCAAGATTTGGCGACTAGGTCCCCTAAAACCCTAGTCGCACTTTAAAAAAGGGAGTATATAAGGTATTTCTCCCACTTTCCAAGAGTTCTTCGTGGTGTAGTGGTTCAGCAAGCTAGGCCGGTATTCCAAAGGTCCGTGGTTCGATTCCCGGCGAAGGCGGTTGCATATTTTTCATCTTTTCTGCTTCCAATTAACCTAATGACTCTACAAGTGGCGCCCGAACTAAAAGGGTTGTGGATGATGATTCTCCGCACCCAGGATTTGGCTACTAGGTCCTCTAAAACCCTAGTCACCCTTTAAGAAGGGGAATATATAAGGTATTTCTCCCATTTCCCTAGCGTGCCTTCGTGGTGTAACGGTAGCACACTGGGCCGGTATTCCAGAGGTCCGAGGGTCGATTCCCGACGAAGGCGGTTGCATATTTTTCATCTTTTCTGCTTCCAATTAACCTAATGACTCTACAAGTTTAAACTGAATTATCCTTGGTCAGTGTTTGTTGTACGGTAGTCACACGTTTGTTATTCTGTTCTTTAAAATTATAATAAAGTTTTCCTGAATGTAATTATAGGGACACAGCTTATAAGATATTACATTTCGTAGTATTTATAAAATTTATTTTTAGATGCTTAAAAAGGCCAATATTTTGTATCTGGATATATATATCTACCTTAAACGCCTGCAAATAAAGGCCAGATAATGACTTGGGGACATAATACATAACGATCAGGATCTACTCTTTCTGACCAAATGCAACAGTAAATACACAGTAGCGATGCGTATGATATTTCTCACTCAGAGGTACATGAAAAAGGAACTCCACGCCCAACAGAAACATTTAGGAAAAGAATAAAGTGATTGTTGTAATTTCAATGGACATAGACCGTCAGTAGCATTTCTTAGCAGCCACAAATATAACTTTTTGGAGAGAATAATATACGTCATATCTAGTATAAACCATCGGTTTTACACTTGCATTGATTTAAAATAATTCTAGAAAATGTAAAAACCTAATTGTATTTTAAAAGGAACCTCAAGTTTGTTTGGATACTTCATTATTAAACTTCGTTTTACACCTTTCTAATCAATATAAGCGAGTTTTTATAAACTGTGTTCTTAAATTTGTGATTCATTAATTTAAAACTTTTAATATTGAATAAAAGATTTTTTTTCTTTTTAAAATTTCTTGTTGTTCTTATACGAATGATTCAAGAGATTCAAAGTTCAAAGCATTCGAGATCTTTTATTGATCTGGATTCGAATTCGAGAAAAATTTAAGATTCATCTTACCTATAATGGCAATGTTCTCAATTTTTGATCGGATATGTTATAAATTGTATATATTTTACAGGAATTAATTCTATGAAAGTCACGGAATTTATAAGAGCTAATAAATTGAATGGAATTTTAAATTGAATATACGAGACTGCATTTTAGAAAATTGCTGCAGATTGTCTTTGCTGTTGCAAATTTCGATAGCTCTATTACTAATTAAAAATTACTCGTTAGAGATCTTTATAAAAATTTAAACTCCATGTATTTCAACAATAAATTTTGCTGCAAAACACACAAAATATTTTATATTTAATATTTTAAATATCACAAAATATTTAAAAACAGCATAATTTCAAAATTTCTGGTATACAGTCTCGCGTGTTGGAGATAAAAATGTTTTCCCCGTCAGTATTGTCATTGCTTTGAAATTGTTATGTTTGTTAATAAAAAAATTCTTTAAAATTTTACAAAATGTGAAATAGATAATAAAACAAATTCGAAATTCTAATTTTGGGCTTCCACGTGCCATGTGCGGGTGGAGTTTCACGTTATTCAAAATTTCAAAATTTGATGTATGTAGGTATTCGTTGTTTTTTCACAATGCGAGAAACATATCACTCATGCAGATTCTTCATTATTTAATTTCTTTAAATATAACACAGGACGATAATATTTGGTAGCAACAATTTAAAAAGTGATACGCTGTTTATAGTGAACCACCACTAAGTGCCGTTTTGAGACTAATAGCCCTTCTGTGAATCCTTTGGGCTAAAACATTTTATGAGTAAATATAACTTTAAAGAAATCTAATTCACGGGCTGAAAAAAGGGAAGAAGGGATGTAGATGTTTTCTTGCATACGTAAATCCCAAATATATGGTTTCCATACCAGCAATGTTAGGCAACAGCTAATTTATTTAGTTGCTTTTCTAGAACATAAAATTCATGTTCCTTGATGAGAAATGTTTAAGTGCATTTTTCATTACCAATGTATCGTAATAGGCACTTCTAAGTTATTAATGCATTAATACCTTATAAATTGTTATGTTGTAAGCGCCGCAAGAATTCATATCAAGAATCAGATCTTTAAAGACTTAATTCTTTATTAAGGAGAAAACATAAACCGAAAATTGAACTTACAAATCACATATATAATTGTGTAAATGCCATCTGGAAAGAATGGGTCAGTAATTTGAGACGATAAGTCTCGATCGATGACAGTGGCTCTCTAATTGAGTTCTTGATCAGGGATTGACTTAAGGGAACAAACATTGAGTACACAGAAAACAAAAGTATAGAAAGAAATTAAAATTTGTTTTGTAGAATGACAGGTTTGGATACGTGGCGGAATAGAGACAGGGGACATTTTTCGCTTATTAACAGCTGCAAAATGTTCAAGTGACTAAATTATCACGAAAAAAAAATGGAGTTGGGCTTAGGAATCTCTGAAAGTGCATTGGATAAAATAAATTTTACCCGGAATCATGCTATCTTGTCTGCAACGAGAAAAATCTTAGCCAGGAAGCTTATCTCCTTTGATTTATTTCTTAAACTGAAACCTTAAGCGTTTATTTGATCGAGAGGTATTTAGTCTTGCAATCCCTTTAAAATACCCTTATACATTTCACTTTTGTTAGCGTATAATTAAAAATCTCTAGCCTTATTTTTTTCTCTCTTCAAGAGGATTAAAGTAGTTTAAGAAGTTTAAGACTTCCGCACACAAAATTTTTATTACCAGATTAGATAGATAGTTGTTAATTAAATATTTATTTTTAATTAGGAGAACTGGTAGTAATATATGCTACTGTATGTTTACTAGAATGCATTTACGGAAAGAAAGTAGAAAATCCTTATTTCATAGGATTTCAAGAGGTTACCAAAATTTCAGCATCTAATTAGTTTAAGGAAAAATATCCTTTTTTTTCTATTAAAAATTTATTTAATTTCTTTTTTTCCAGGGTACGATTAATTGATTTATTTTTAAGTTTAAATTTATTTATAGCGCGAAAGACTTATAAGTGTTCTAAAGATTGCTGAATGATTTAACAAATTTTTCAAGTTTTCTTTAAATTGTAGTAATTTTATTTTTGATAACTACGATTGTCGATGATCTTTTTATGGCAAGATGAAAAATATAAACATAGTGAAATTAGTTATTGCCTTTCGATTTGAGTGTAATGTTTATATAGTTCAAGTTTAAAAGTACAAGATACTATTCATAGCGCGGGACTTTAGTTTGCTTTTCTGAGGTTTTTTGTTTTACCTGAAGTTGTCTTCGAATTTAAAACCAATTTTGATGTTTGTATAAGCTTGACGTTAGCGCAGGATTACTGCTTACCACATTCAAACTGAGCAAAAATTTCAAACTTAGATTGGCATAGATTTTGAATAAAACTGGGAATCAGAGGAATTCTTGTAAATTTTTTTGATATCGTTTGTCGTGTATCAACCAAATAAAAAGAGCGTCAAAAGTTTTCAGCAAAGACTTGAATCCTATTTTGGAATTGGAAAAAGAAAAAAATCCTTGATAGCTAGTTATAGTTGGCTAGTGAACCACTATTTTAATTTCAGTTCTGCAGATACTGTCAAAAATTCTTCAGTTGGTCAACTGAAGATTCGTGAAACTGTTATCAATCATAAAAATTTATTTTCTGTAGTTAAGTACTTTAATTATGTGTCAATTATTCTCAACGTATTCATTCATAGCTTTATTTTTCATATTTCGTTACTATTTTCTTCCCCAGAAGGCAATCCGATTTCTTTTTCCCCATGAGTTTTGTATAAAGATGGTTGTTTCTCTTTCTAGCAAATATATTTTGCTAGAAGTAAAAATATATTTACAAAATATATTTTGCTTCTAAAGGAGATGAAACTGCACGTGATTACCCTCGAAGCTAAAATAATGAATTTTATTAAAAAATGACTCCATTTAAAATTCTTTATTATCATTTTCTTTTCCAAGTATCTTAATATATTTGCTTGCTTCTCACTGAAAATCAGAAAATATTTACAGGCGCCAAACAAATTTAATTATATCTTTTTAAATTCGAAGTGCACATAGAACTAATTAACTAGAATATCAAAATCGAGAACTTCCGGATTTAAGAATGGAAATAACAGAACCTAAAAATCTAGCACGACATATTTGATTTCTGTGTAACTGTTTCTGCGGCAAACATATGTTGCTTGCAAAGAAACTTGCGCTGTAGTAATTTTAGAAAGAAAGAAATAATATTAACTTTTACACTTATATTAGAGACATTTTACTTCCTCTTGCACGTAAACATCTCTAACGTAATTTTATCTGGTTAAGATAACAGCTCTGAAGCACATATATTAGGGTTTGAGGCAATAATGCAAAATTTATTCGAATTGCTTCCCAAAATTGAGAAATTAAAATTATTTGTTTTAGCTTAAATAAAAAATTGCTGCGAAGTTTCCCCTCTTTCATATTCGCATTAGTTAATATTGCTATTTATCAGTATTAGTTAATAATAATACGTATTAGTTAATATTGTTCCTTATATATTAATTATTATTGTTATTATATTTTCTGTTACTAGATTCAAGTTAATTATTATTATGCTATTAAACGTATTGCATACTGCTTGTAATAATATTATTGAAAAATACATTTCCAATTATGCTGAAAAAGAATGTCAAAATGCAAACCGTATGTATTAGAGCTTCTGAAAAAAGGGGTGGCTGATATTTCAGATTTGCTTGCAGTAATCATAGAGGTTATACAACTGATTACACTAGTGTTGCTGTCGAACGTGTGCATTGAGTACCGCCAAGATATTGCAACACTTTCTAGGTAGTTACAAGGACGAGAGCGTGACGTCACAACAGAAATCCAGCTGTTCGAGGCTTTGCTCTTCATAAGCTCCTTGTTTTGCTTGTTTATTCGTTTACCTCTTCATTTTTCCTGCTTGTTTTAAGTACTGTTTATGATTTATAATCTATGACAAAATTTTCAATGTAATTTAAACTTAAATCTATGTATTCTTCTTAAAAGACAGGAATATTTGTTTTTTATTGCATTAGAAAGTATAGGAAATGAAAGCTGATGAATAAAAAATAAATATGATTTCTAATTTTCTCTTCTTATTGAATATTATTACGAGATAGATGATTCATAAAGCCTGCTTTCTAATTTTTTTGCTAGAATATAGTTGAATGAATTTACATTAGATTCTGTTGACTAAACTGATGAAATTTTTATGTATACCAGGTATGGGCAAATTTTTTGGTCGCGGGCCAAAAATCGAAAAAAAGAAGTTTGGCGGGACAAGATAAATTTTTTGAAATTTGAAAAACAATATACAAGGATTACAATTTAAATATGTTAATGAGATGAATGAAATTGCGATTTCATTTTTGGAAGTTCCTTATATTGAGGTTAGAAGAGAGATGTACTGCTTCTAAGGAACAAGGCTAAATGTCCATCTGTCAGTCTAGTTCTGAAATAATTCTTTCTAAGGGTCATAGTTGAAAACACCTTTTTACATATATAAGATGAAGCAAATATAGCACTGATTTTCAGGGCGGGAGATATTAAATTTGGAAAACTTGCTTTCAGTAATGATTTGTAAAACTTTCAATTTGGCATATTTAGACAAAACTGTTTAAAATGAATAATAGATTGCAACCCTGTTAATTCAGGCTTCAAAGTTGACTTCACTGCTTCACAATTTACATTGAAAGGCATGGTAAAAACATCCAATTCATTTTGAAATTTGTTCTGAAATCTTGAACTCTGCTTTCGAACTCAAAATGCAGTTTTTTCAAGCCATCTTCATAATTCTGAAGCTTCTCTTCATTTTCTGAGGGTATTGAATTTAACCGCGTAAAATGAGACAAGTAGGTCTTAGCTAGCTGCCCAGCAAACAGATTAAGTTTTAGTTTAAAAGCTTTGAGATGGGCCCAGATATCGTAGATAAATTGATTTTCCTCTTGCATCTTGACATTCAAGTTGCTCATATAACAAAGAAGATCTGTGAAAAATGCAAAGTCCGAAAGCAATTCTGTATCTTCTAACATTTCGCACTCCGCTCCGCAGAACACTATTTCTCATGGAAGAACAACACAGTGTTGTCTTTCAACTGCCAAACTCGCTCGAAAACACATCCTGCACTAAGCCACCTTACTTTCATGTAATACGGTACATCAGAGTATTCAGATTGCGCGGACTGAATAAAATCTCGAAATTGCTTGTGAGTAAGCCCACGAGGTCGAATAGTATTTACAAGCTTCACGACTGCATCAAGCACAGGTTTCAATTGCAGATCTACACAGAACATTTTGATGTATAACACAATGTAGAAAAACAACATTGTTCCCGGGATAGTTTTGAGTGAAGAATCCAAAAGTTCCAGATTTTTTTCCTCTTATATTTGGTGCTCCATCGGTCGTAACATATATTTGTTACAGGCACTTTCAAAGTTAAAAGCCGTTCCTGAAATTCACGAAAAATATCACATCCCGTTGTAGTTCCTTTTAAAGAACGCATGCACGCAGTTCCTCCGTAATTTCAAAGTTCTCATCAACACCTCTTATAAATAATACTAATTGAGCAGTATCATTAATATCAGTGTTTTAATCCATAGCTATAGAGCACAATTTAAACTGGCCAATCTTTGATTCTAATTGTAATCTCAAATTTTATCGATGTCTTCGAATCTAGAAGTCATCGTTTTTCGAGATAAGTTTACAGTCTCAAAATTATTTTTCATGTCTGGACATAAAACATCACAAACTTGGAGCATGCATTGTTTAACGAACTCTCCATCACTGAGAGCTTTATTCGTTTTAGCAATATTGTATGCTACAATGTAACTTGCATGTATAGCTGACTCTTGGATACCTTTTACCTTCTTGAAAAAATTTTGTCAGCCTGATAATTTTTTACAAAGACCTTCTGCATTTTGCTTTCTTTCATACTCGGACATTGCTTCTTAATTGTAATTCTTAAGCTTAGATTTGAAATGAGATATTCTTTGAAAAGTTTATTCTTTTGAAAGTTATATACTTTGAAGACTGCTACAGCTTCATTGCAGTTGAGACACACTGGTTTATCTTTTACAACGGTAAAAAATATTTCCACGTCCATTCATCAGTAAAAGCACGGCACTCTGGATCAACTTTACCTTTTTTTAGTAGCCATTTTGGCGTTGAAATATTTTACGAATAACCCAAACAAGCACTAGCAGCGCTATACTTTTAATAATTTCACCACTATTCACATTGATGCTATATGTCCGCAATTTTTCCATACGCAACCAATAATATTATAACTCGCGCCAAAAGAAAAAGCTGATGGCTGGAGCTTAAAAGTGCTCAGTCTGCTACATATGAGGTCTAATTCACTTACATTGGATACCTATATGTCTGCTCCCCGAGAACGAGATAACGCTTGTTGGCGCCAATCTGCAGCTGTAACTAACAAAGAACTTCCGATTTTAACTCTTTACCGATTGAAAGCTGTCCACGCTTGCTACTTCCGTCGATTTATGTTTTGTAGAACAAAAATAGAGAAAGTAAAAAGATCATCAGTCCTTTGAAAAAAAAAGAAGAAAACAATAATATTTATACAAAGTAAAAATAGCGATGGATACAGAATATAAATTTCTTTTAATTTGCCTTGGACCGACAAATTAAAATTCTATCCGCTCACCGGATAAAACTTTCCGGCGGACCGAGTTTGGCCCGAGGGTCGTAGTTTGCCCATTCCTGACGTATACCATTAATTTCAAGTTAAATAAACTTCAACCTGTTGGAATTCATTTAAATTCTAAACTTAATCTACTCAAGTAAAGATTTATTTATAAAAGTGGCACAATATAATCAAAAGCTTTCTGAAATGTAGAATACATGTTAGATCTTCTTATCCAACATAAAATTTTATTTTTTCATGTTGCGTGTACTTTGAAGCGAAAGTTTCAGTTTGTTTTACTTTTTAGTTGAAGTGATAGTTTTAATAATTCTTAGAAGAGTTCCGTAAAGCATCTTCAGTTAAAAATCCAAGATTTTAACATTACTGATCAATCCTCTTTGCATTTAGTGAATTGAAAGATTTTTAGTGTTGGATTTTATGTTTTCTCGATAAAATTCTTTTATGGCTTTTCCACGAAATATATGAATGAAAAATACAAGTCGTAAAGGAAATGAAATGCTGTTTGTTGCATTTACTATTCTTTAATTTTAGTTTCTTGCTGTGTCGTGCCTTACTATGAGTCATTTTTCTAACTTACTTTTTATTTGTTTCATTAATTTTTGTAGCACTTTGCAGCAGTTGTTAGCATTCAAATTATATACATAGTTAGCATTAATTAAAGCTAATTTCTTGTTATTGAGCATTTATTTTAATTACTCACACATTGTTTGGGAAGCAAGTGTCCGGGCATTTTGGGAAAGAAAATACACATAGTGCTCATATTTTTTGTTGTTGCTAATATTTGAACAATTTTCCACTTTGAATTAGGATCTCAATGCAAGACAGAATCAAAATTTAAAAATCAATAGATTCGTAAAAAGAGACACATTATAGATTCATCGTTTGAGCTCGTAGGAGACACCATTCCGCCACTTCGCGTCATGGTCGTGACGTCACTAACCAGTTAACCGCTCGCGCTCAGGCTTTATTCTTCGAGGCTTTTATTGGATATAGTCTGAATTGCAAATAGCGCTCACACAGAGAAGTATTACAACATTCTGAGTTCTTCTCTCTCAGCTATTTAAATCACAAGGCAATAAAACACATTGATTTCCGATACATGTGTCTTGCTTTTTTCATCATTTCTTTTTTGGACACCAGGTATATATCAAACGATATGCTGAACGAAATCTGAGTAATTACCTATATGAACCAAATCACAGTTTATTAAGAAAAACTTGCTTTATGTGACCTCGATTAACGCTGATTCGATATAATGCAATTTTTTCGAAACCTCAAAAATGTGCTAAAATACATAAATGATTGATTATAACACTGCTAAATCAAATGCTCAAAAGGCTCTAAATTTTCACAGGGATGTAATGTTGTTGATTACATACGGTTTTATTGAAAGATCTAAATTATTTATCAAAGTAACCAAACGGATGAAAACGCGGATAAAATTCAACATAATGATGATCCTAAATAAACAAAAATGCATCGTTGAATACAGTTTCATAGGACTCGCACGGGTTTATCAAAAATTCGATCTTACAATGTGAAATCAATAAAAGTTGTAGCGCTTGAATGCGGAAGATTGGCTATTTGCTTTTCAAAACATTCCTGCATAGCAGTTGCGTGAATGACGCAGCTTCTTCTCCGTTCCTTGCGAAGGCATGGAAAACCTGTCCAGAATCTCATCTCTCTTTTTATCGAGCAATTACTGTAACTTCCATGTAAAGTATTACAATTCTGTTGCATTCATTACCATTACGTACAAAGCCTGCTGGCAATTGAAAGGTCTGGAGTTCGAATCTCGGCGATAGTGTTGCTGATTTCTCACATTTCTCGATTCCGAAAAATAATTATCACTGTACATTTGAGCCCAGGAAAAATACGGTAGACGATAATTTGCCGTCATCTGGGTTTAGCGATTGGGTCCTCTACTTCCCTAGTCACCCTATACAAGAATACAAGAAATGTTCTCCTACATACTTTCGCAATGTAATTGGAAGCATGTCTTATTGGCAAGAGAAAAGTCAGGAATCCAAATTCTGACGATCTTTTTGATCCTCGTCTTTTATGTTTCTTGCTTCGATAAATATCTAATCGCCTTAGAAAACTAAAACTAATTTGACAATTATATACACATCTATAAAGAAAAAGAAAGGAAAATGGTCTTTCGCGGAAAAATCTGGTATTTGAGAAATGAAAAAGAAAATTCCTAAAAACGCTGAAATTCGGGCCAAAAAAATATTGATCTGATTTCCATTATTTAGTAATTCATTAATACATAAAAAAACTGGAATAGCAATGAATATTAGCAAACCAATTAATGAAAAAGAATCTCAAATTCATGAAGTTATATTATATAAAAAAGCATTATACCGAGAAGGAAATATATAAAAGTTTATGAAATCCTACTTTCTTCTTCTCCCCTTTGAATCTCACCAGTTCTCTTGTTTTGTCTCCGATAATCCGTTTACAAATTCTTCAAAGAGAAACTAGGATTTGCGAAGGAGTATTTTTAATGCAGTGACACTGAATAAGAAAATAAATAAAATAGCACTCTCCCGTGAACAAGTCTCTCATTCACCGAAAGTGTAAGAGTCTGCTTCCTAGAGCTTTCATCTTTTTGCTTCGAGTTCTTTGAATATACTACTCATGCATTGAATTTTACTTCAATATTTGTGCTCCTTATAAATAATTGCGTATTTATGTTGTTCAATGAAACAGATACTATAGCCACATATGGTTAATACGAAGCTGAATGTATATACTGTGTTTGACCGCATTTACCTTATACGAAGTAAAGGAATTATTGTAATTGCGCAAAATTTCGGGTATCATATTTTAAAGAAAATATCCGTTTTGACGGCTCTCGAATGCATTTGAACGTTGTTTCTGCGTGACATCTGTACGTATGGATAAAATAAAGAACTCTTTTTCTTTTCAAAACGGATTGTAAGATGGTTTTAAAATGGATTCAGAAGAGAATTTTTCGTGATGTCTGTACGTATATAAATATGTATCTCGCATAACTCAAAAGCGAGTAGCCGTAGAATGTGTAAATTTTGTAAATGGAACTGCTATGACATGTGGTGGTGCATCTCCTTTTTTTATTGGAATCAAACATATATATATTGCCCCTCTTTTTACCCGCCTCAGTGAGTTCAGTTTTTTTTATTCTTATAGTTTGGTGAATTGTTTATTTTCTACTTTGATGGAATTCAAATTTGTTGTTCGTATGTGGCAGTTACGAATTTAGTGACTTTAGTCAGTGTGCATGCAATAGTTGTAGAATTATCAGCAATTTAAAAGTGGCTAAGTCTAACGAGGACGGTATTTGCTTACATTTGTAACTCTTAGCAGAATAGTGAATTAAGTCATTTGTTCTTTTTGCCCAGTGTGATGGAAAGTTTCAATTTTTTCACCGAAAATTTTGTCTTCCTCCCCGCTGGCCGCCGCTTGGTTTGGCGTAGAAACTCTAATTTTAATTGTAAAAATGTTTTAACTCTTTTTAACTGTATTTGGTGTTTTAGTTTTTGAGGTATTTTACAATGTTTAGTGAGGATTGAGTTTTTATGGATTTTGCCTTGTCGCTAAGTGAGAACTGAATTGATTGAATTAGAAATATATATCTCTAATGAAATTCTAGAAAGTAAGCTTAAGTACAGAAAAAATTATGCATAATTTAATAGGTTGTGCAAGGAAGTCATGTGGTGTCCACATCAGGTATTTATTTTTTAATTAGATATTTAAGAGATAAAATTTTAAAAATAATTTTATCTTACGCTCTTGGAATTTTTGACGTATTTCCCCTTTTCTCATTCAAAGTAATCTACCCATTAACCGGTGAAATATTGGGAACAACATCCACTGTTAACTCAATTCACAGTTAATCGGAAAGGAGTTATCTAAAAGTCAAATAAAAACAATAACGTAGATTATAATTAACAAAAAATATACTGTTACGAATTTTGTATATATGTAAATAATTTTAGTGTAATTTGTTTATAAATTTTAATGTAATAAATTTTAATGTATCTTGCATAATGGAAGACCGCTGCTTTCCTATAATGAAAGGCTTCAGAATTGCGAGAAAAGGCCGGAAAATTAGGATTAAAAGGGCAAGTTCACTTAACAGTAAGGTAAATATATATTTCCAAATTAGGGAGATACACCCAAACTGGCAGGGGTTTAAGATTAATTTTTGTCACAAAATCTGGTTATCAGAATTTGGCCAGAAATCATTAAAAGTCGCCACGGGTAATGATTATCAGTTTAGTTTAGTTCAGAGTTCAGTTCAGAATATTAAGCTCGTACTATGATCTCTCCATATTCTCAAGATTCAGAGATCAAAGTGCGAGCTTAGGCATTTGCGGCTTTTTTAATTACCTTATGTTCAACGTTCTCAGTAGAGTAATTAATAATAAGTAGTAACTAATAATTGCGCTCTGTCATACGTAGCAGAGCTGCATGAGTACTTTTGTAAAAAGATTTCCCGACTTATAAAGTCATTTAAGGAAATAAATTTCATGAGGCTATCATCGGTTCTGTGTGAATTCAATCCATAAAGAGCGTGTACCCACGTAACAATTATTGGTGTCCAGAAGTAGGACTGAATGCCGGTAACGAGAGCGATGAGCAAAAACTAAGACAGCTGTTGACAACCTATGCTGCATATCAAGAAAATTTAGAAGGGGTCATCAAGTCCGCTAAAACTTGATGAAAGAAGGCCAATAAAAGATGGAAGGAGTCATCAAATCCTTAGAGAAGAAATAGAGCCAAGAAGATATTAAAGTAGGTCAAGAAAAGTTGGAAAGGTGTAGTTAAGTCAGTTCTATAAAAGTTCTATAAAAGACTGAAACAAATCAAGTGAAAATGAAAAGCGAAATCACTGCCATAATAGAAAACAAATTCGGAGCTATGGAACGTAGAATAGACACGGTTAAAGATAAAGTTAGAGAAACAGAAGGAAGAGTTTCTACTACCGAATAACAATTGCAGAAAGAGCTTCCGTATTCAATCATCAAATTGAAAACAGAGTTTTTGCTGTAGAACAACAAATCGATGACAAAGTTCTTGCTGTTGCGAAGGAAGTTCACAGCTTAAAAAAATCCATAGTGATGGCAGGGCATAATTCTGATGGCTTTAAATTTCCACCTACGTCTTCTCGATCCTCTTTAAATCTATCCACGTATGATGGAAAGACCTGCTGGCAAGTGTAAAAGACTCTGTTCTCTACAGTGTCAAACGCAAATAGATGGATTCTGAAACTAAGGCCTGTCCTCTCGCTGCTTCTTTGAGAGCAGACGCAGCGGATATCCATTAAACTCTGCCCGCAAACCAGACACTAGACTTCGAAGTTGTTCTCTCCGGCATTCAGAGCGGCCCTTCGGCCAGAAGCGTTTAAAAGACTCTATCAGGATTTATTTAAAATCTTGTGTACAGAGTCCCACAGAAACACTCACGAGCTCTCCATGGGTGTTGGAAGGCTGTCTTATTTTGCCCTTTCGGACTGTCCAATCGAAACAAGGGAAATTCTGACCTTACAGTTTTTTGTTGATGGCATCGAGGAACCTGAGATACAGAAAATTCTATAAGTGGCGAATGTCAAGGACATAAAAAGCGGCTTAGCATACGCCACGAAATTTGAGGCAACACAGCAACCAACCCATAGAGTCCTTCACCCAATCGGAGCTGCTGATGTCCAGAAGCCAGTGGATCAAGTGACTAATCGTCTAGGCGTTTTAACCAGGGAAATAAAAGCCTTAATAAGTGGAATATGAGTGGCAACAAACCGATCCTAAAATGTTTGAATTACTGGTGTGAAGGGCATGTACGAAAGTACTGCAGAACATTCTAAGCCACCGGAGCTAAGACTGTCCCCAGCAAGGAGAAGGGGAATTTAATTAGTGACCATCTCGTAAGGCGGTGTTTGCCAGGTAGTAAGAGGCCCTATTTTTATTTATAAGCTTTGTATTTCTACAATGAGTGGGCAGTAACGAAGTTTTCATCAGGGAACATATAAATTGAGTTCCTTGCAATATGACCATCAATACAGGAGCCAGTGTTACAATCATCCGAAAAACTCTGGCTCAACGAAAAAGAACACACGATAAATAAAGGAAAAATAAATATCATTAAAGCTGAAGAAATTAAATTTCAAACGGCATTTAAGAAGAATATTTAAATCGTGAACCTTTTCATTGATTTTCAAGTTGCATAAAAAAGTCGGTTAAAGATCTTTTTCGCTTGTGTATGTGTGTGAGTACAATGTTTACAAATTCCGGATTAAGGATTAAGTAGAATTCAATTACATGCTGTTAAGGTTAAAAATAATTTTCAAACCTTCTGTCTCCGTTACCTCCCGCATTTTTTCCCTTTTGTATTTTCCATAGGCAGTTTTGTCTTGCTCCCATGGTTATGATCGGAATTTTTCTTCGTCTTACAATAAAATATATTATTTTGTTTGTCGACCGGGTCCTGTTAATCCGCCTTGGCTAATCTGGCGCCGGGTGCTCTTTTGTTTCAGAGTAAAATTCATCTCAAAATATAACAAAAGAAACTGCAATCTGAAATTTTCAAATAATAGTCTAATACTTGAAAGACAGGTTTAACAGTAGAAATTCCAAAAAACAAAAAAAGAATTAAAAAGACTAAAAAAATATAAAATGTAATATCAAGAACCTGTAGTAACTACGCAAAATTAAGAGTCAGAAATATCTTTTGTTTACAATAAAACTATAAATGTTTGTAACAGATATCAGTTGGATGCATTATAGTTGAAGTACATTTTAATTTTTATTCATTAGATATATTATAAAAAAGTAAAATTTTGATTCACGCATTTTAAGGGAATAAATTATTCAAAATAGTAAATAAATACAGTATTTCTATTCATAAACAAAACGAAAACCTTTTGAATGCAAGCCTTTTTTAGCAGATGTTTTACTAATAACAGTACTGCCACTAAGAATATTATTTAGGGCGTACTTCTATTGCATATTGTTAGATTGATAAATAATATCTACTGTTTGAACGATGCATTAATGAGCTTGCAATAATTTACAACTATTATAGACTAAAATGTTATCACCGTTTTATATTTTTCCCATTCTGTAATCAAAAAGGGTTTTCGTGACTAATTTTAATTTAAAATTAGACATTAAAAAAGGGGAGGGGTAATGAAAAAAACACACTGATACAGATTTTGAATAAAACTCTCTATCACCTTTCTCTTTTCTTTTGGAAGAAGAGGGACTTGTGTCTGATACCCTCGAAACCAATTCAGTTTGATTCAAAATTTACGCTAGAAGTTTCATTTTCTCTTTGCTTTTAAATTTTACACTGGCGTGTTTGGTTCCATTTCATGAATTGAACTGGTAATTTGATTCTACACATGTGTTGTTTTGTGATGCAATGACAAGTACCATAGTAATGTGTTCTTCTATAGTAGATTCAGTTGTCAACTGAGCGGGGATACTTAGAAGCGAAAAGGCACATTTTTAGCTAAGACGTGTTTTAATCTTAATTTTTATATTTTTAATGCTTCTACAAATTTGAAATATATGCGAGTTTTTTATACAGAGCATACTAGGTTTAAAAAATCTTTTGTTTTTATTGTACCTCCTAAACTCCGAAACTACGTATATCAGTGTATAATATTTTGCAGATATGAATTAAAACAGCAAATTATGATAGGAAGTTAAATATCAGTTTGTGTTTTTACTTCCTTGTACGAAGTAAAAAGGAAGTATTGTAATCGCGAAAAGTTTCAGGCAGCATATTTCAACGAAAATATCCATTTTGACCGCTATCGAATGCAATTTAACGATGTTTTTGCGTGATATCTGTACGTAAGGACAGAATAAGAGACTCTTTTCTACCAAAAAAATTATAAAACTGCTTTAAAATGAATTCTGAAGAGAAATTTTCGTGGCGTCTATATGAACGTATGTACGTACGTATCTCGCATAACTAAAAAACGACTAGCCTCTCAATGTTGAAATTTTGTATATAGGACTACTATAACATGTACATGTGCACCTCGTATTTTTGTTGCAATCGGCTGCACCAAACGTTTATAAATATATTTATATATATATCCACTCTGTTATCCGGTTCAGTGATCTCAGTTTCTTTACTCTTATATGCTTGTAAATTGTACATTTTTTGCTTAAAAAATGATTGAATTATGTTGTTTTTATCTTCCGGTTAAGGTTTTTATGCCTTTAGTAAATCTGTATGCAATACTTTTAGAATTATGAACAATTTTAGAGTTGTTTAAGTAACGCTAAGTTTAATAATTTTTTTGATGGCGGCCATTGCTTGTTTACAATTGAAACAGAAGAATAGTGGATTTGTTGCCAATCTAGAGAAACGTAGCTTCGCAGCAACAAAGGTAACGCCTTCGTTTATTGCGAATTAAATTATGCTTAGTCCTTTCTGGAATTTTTTGGAGGAAATCAGTGTTTAAGATTTACTTCGTAATTTTTAATACAGATATTTTGCGTTTTTATGCATTTTTGCCTTGTCACGAAGTGAAAACTGAATTAATTGACAGAGAAATACTCAATCGTCTGTGAAAAACTGTTTCTTTTTTGTTTTGTTTGCTTAATTTGCATACATTGTTCTAGCTTTATTATAGTATTTGAATAGAACATGTGGCAACGAGTAGATAATTCTTTAAATGATATAAATTTTGTACATTCTGAGTTATAATATGAACGAAATATAATACTGTTAACGGAGCCTAGCGCCAGAGTGTCGCTATGGTAAACAAACAGAGTGAATTTTAAAGAATTATTTTATTCTATTGTGGTTTATGCGCTGTCGGCGAAGTAGATTTAATTCAATCCAATAAGTTTAAACGAAATGCAAGAAAAAATGCGTATAATTTAATATTCCGTACACGGAAGGAATGTGGTGTACACATCAGATTTTTTTTATTTAGACACGATAAAAACACTAGTGCTCTAAATCTAAAGGAAAGCATGCTTTCGTGAAAGAGCGTTTAAGGGAAATTTGCTCATATTTGCAGTACATATGGGTAAAACCATTGCAGGGCCCATCTAGTCCGTTCGCCATATCGGAGCATGGGTTGAATTACCAATATTCAACGGCCGTATCCAGTTATGTGAGACATTCTTTTGATAGCTTTTAGTACTGCTCTGCATCAATGCATTAAACTGAATTTTCTCATTATTATTACTTTACTTTAAAATGCTATTGAAATATATATAAATCTTATTTAGTTGAATTAGTCAAAATGCGTATGGAAAAAATGGAAATGTCAATTTGTTTTCATTAAATTATATTTTTCTAAGAAGGAAAAGTATGGCATAAGCAGAAAAACAGTCATAAATTTATATTAATGTAGTAGGGGAGTTGAAGATGCTAAATAACAGTTCCAACTTTGTTTTCCACACCACAGAACATTTAATAAAGATAATCAGAAAAGGTACAAATTAGATTAAATACAAGTGCCGTTTGATACAAAGAGGATTATGATAGCTTTTACCAGTCTTATCACATAACCGATTAGTGCCTACTCGCATTTGCTGATGTATTAAACAGTACAGTCCAATTTACCACCTTCGCGTGGAAAACTACAGTTCCTTATTCTACACCTTCACGTGCAGCTCACCACCTTCGCGTGGGATAGCACAAGAGTCTCTCTGTCTATGTCATACTCATCTTTCACCTCGCTGCTGGCGCATCGGTGAGGCCCTCTGGTGGTTGTGTCGCACTTACGGATACTACAGTTCGGCCTTCCTGACGCTTTTTCGTCCTCGAAAACACGGATCAGCAACACTGGAACATCAAGACAGCACCTGAAAATAAATTTAAAAAAAAAACAAAAGAAAAGGGAAAAAAACAAAAAGAAAAGTGCGGAAGAACCACACATGGTTTTATATAGTAGAAGTCCACGGCTTCATGAGATCAGCTGCTGTAGTGGTACATCCAGGACCTTCATGGTGTCCCACTTTTTCCACCTGGTAACGATCTTTGCCTTTCCTCGCTGTTACACGATATGGACCGAAGAACTTTGGCCTTAACTTTAGACCACCTCCATATTGCGTTCTTTGTATGGCAACTAAGTCGTTCACATTGTATACTTGTGCCTCTTTCATCTTTTTGTTGTATGTTTTTCTATTCTCTTCCTGAATTTTTAGAATGTTTTTTCTTGCTTCTTCTCTCATATCTTCTCGATCTTTCATCATAGTATTTCTTTCTTCTTCTTCAAGAATTTCCATAATCTTTAAGTCCTCTCGATTTCTCATTTTAACACCAGTGAGAAGCTCAAATGGAGAACTCTTTGTGCTTCTGCTCTTAGTGCTGTTTAAGATCCTTTGTATATCGCCAACATATTTGTACCACTTGGTTGGATCATGTATGGATAATTTAGATAGGACTGGAATCAGAGTGAGATGAATTCTTTCCACTTGTCCATTTCCTCTAGGAACGCCTGTAGTTGTAAATATGTGCTGGATCTTCTCTTGATTACAGTAATCTTCAAAGTCTTTAGAGGTAAACGCCGTACCTTTGTCACTTATAATTCTCAAAGGATTACCGAAAGTTAATTGTTGCAGTTTCAGCTTCTGCAATGCCTCTTGAGCTGATGTAGACTTTACTGGATAGAGCCATACGAACTTTGTGAATGCATCAACCACGGTTAAGATGTGATTGTAGTTCTTATTTGTCGAAGGTAATGGTCCTATAAAATCGATATGAAAAGTGCTCAAAGGGATACTATCTTTTGGTATGGGATTCAACAACCCTTCGCTCTTACCTCGTTTTCTGTCGCACAAAATACATTCTACACAATTTGAAATAACTTGCTCAATTCGTTTTCTAAGGTTAGGAATATAAAAGTCGGTTTTCAGCAGATCTTCTGTTTTAGACACTGCGAAATGTCCCTTGTTGTGGATACTACGTATGATTTCTAGCTCTAATACTTCGGGTACCACAAGTAACTCATGACCTCTGTCAAACTTGTATAATACTCCATTTTTCACTAGAAAATCTTTCTTTAGTCCTTGCTCGACTAAGGATTTTAGCAACTGGAGACGCTCATCACTTCTTTGCGCAGCTGCAATTTTGGCTGTAATTTCTCCCTGAGAACAAGTAACCATCATGACCGCGTTCCTACTTAGTGAATCCACATGCTTCATTTGTTGCCCAGATCTGTGAACAATTTCATAGTCAAATTCTTCTAGAAGTAACGCCCATCTCGCCACTTTAGGAGTTAAATCCTTCTTGAACATAGTCTTCTGGAAAGCATCGCAATCCGTAACTATCCTGACCTTAGATCCTAAAAGGTAATTCCTGAATTTCTTTAGAGCTTCTAATATAGCTAAAACTTCAAGCTCATAACTAGATAGCTTCTCTTGTTGGAGACTCGTTTTTTTACTCATGAAGTAAATGGGGTGTAACTGTCCATCATCTGACTTTTGTAGCAATACAGCGCCGAAACCATGACTGCTTGCGTCTGTATGCAATTCTAATGGTGCTCCTTGTTTAAAAATATGAAGAACCGGACTTGTGGATAAAAGTTCTTTCAATTTATTAAATGCATCTTTTTGTTCAGGCCCAAATTTGAATTCTGCTCCGTTACGAAGAAGATCACTTAATGGTTTCGCTATTTTTGAATAATTGGCAATAAATTTCCTAAAATACCCAGTAAGGCCCAAGAAACTTTGAATCTGCTTAAGGTTTTTGGGTTCCGGGAAATTTTGAACAGCCCTGGTTTTTTCAGTAGAGGGGCGAACTGTACCATCCTCAATAACATACCCGAGAAATTCTATTTTTCTTTTCAAAAATTGGCATTTCTTAAAATTAATCTCTAAACCATATTCTTTGGCTACTTCTAAAACGTGTTTCAACTTTTCTAAGCCTTCTTTCTCATTTCGTGCTGGAATAATAAAATCGTCCGTGTAAGTAACAACAGTGTCATCCCGAATTAAATCTCTAAACACATTATAAATAAATCTTTGAAACACACTAGGGGACGTGCACAAACCAAAAGGTGCTTTTAGAAATTCGTACAAGCCTGAATGAGTAATAAATGCCAAATATTTAGTGCAGTTTTCCTCAACTGGAACATGAAAAAAACCATTCTTTAAGTCTAATGTCGAAAAAACCTTTGCTTCACCTAAACGATCTAAAACTTCTTCTACTTGTGCCATAGGAAAAGAATCCTTAACTATTTTTTTATTTAACTGCCTAAAGTCAACACAAATTCGTATCTTGCCCGATTTTTTCCTACACAAAACAATTGGCGAAGCATATTCTGAACACGACGGCTTTATAATCCCATCCTTTAACCATTCATCTATTTGATTATCAACAATTTTTTGATCAGCAAAAGGAATTCTCCTCGAACGCTGAGAAACTGGAATATCATCTTTTAATATTACTTTCATTTTTAAGTCTGTACTGCGCGGCTTTTCTAACGGTTTATACTCATTAATAAGAGTGGAAACGGTATTGCGTAATCCTTCATCTTTAATAGGCCATAAATCTGTTTCGCTGTCTCCCTCAATGGCTGCAGAAATAAAAGACAAAAAATTCCTTTCCGAAGAGACGGAATCATTTTCATATTGCGTAATCATCACCTGGTCACAACAGATCATTTTTAGACAGGAAGGGGGGAAAATACAGTCTGTTATCAATTCATCAACTATCGCTGCTTCAATCTCTTTTTGTTTTTTGCTTTCGCATAAAGAAAAAATAAACTTAGCCGTTTCCGCTTTAACCACGTGACCAAACGAACTTTTGAGTTCTATACATCCATTTGATAATTTATTCGGAAAAAGGGATTTCTTCACAACTATCAATTCACTTCCAGAATCTATTAAACATTTTACTTTTTTACCATCAATCAACAGTTCAATAAATTCTAACTTATTTCTAGCTGCATTATCCGAGTCAATCTCTAACCCAGATACCTTTTTTGGAGACAAACTTTCCTCCTTTCCTAACCGTTTGGGACAATTTCTAGCAAAATGAAATAATTCCCCTTTACTCCCACAAACATAGCAAATACGTTCTGGTTTACTACTGCCCTGATTTACAAACTTCCCTGAATCCTTGAAATTGCTCTGAGCTTTTCTAAGATTGTTTTTGGAAAAATTAAGCTTTTTATTTTCTGGAGTTTCGATTCGTGTGTTATTGGTATCAACTAAAGATTTACCCCTGGATGAATAAAATAAATCACATTCTCTTCCCAATTGATTAGGTGGGAACCAACTTTGACCCTCCCGAACACTAATATGTTCCTTTGTTTTAGAATCAAGAGTTTCATACAACTTATCAGATACAATAAGATCACACAATTTCTTAAAGTCATCTACCTCTCTTAACTTGCAATAATAATTGAAAGTTGCACTGAGTCGAGACGCGAACTGAACATGTGATTCAGATGAATGTCTCTGCGCATTTTTAAAATTGTTCAAACACTCACGCGGTGTTGGCTGAAATTCTTTCAAGATTAGAGTTTTTAATTTATCATAATCCGCGATTTCTTGTTCAGAAACATACGTTAGAACATTATTACATTTATCACCTAATATATTAATCAACACTTCTGATTTTAACTCCACTGGTACACTTTTAGTAGTAAAAGCTTTCTCAAGTGACTGAAAAAACAAATGCATAGCTTCCGGTTTCTGAGGTACAGCTATAGTTAGTGTTTTGACGCTTTTAATAATATCTTCAACACTAGTCTGCGCGTTTCTTCTATCACTCGATAATGATTGTGATTTTAAACTTTCTAATTCAATCTGCTTCTCAATTTGAGCTAATTTAAGACGTTCGATCTCTAACAAATAGTGTTCATTACTTGTTTTAGGCGTCCGATCCTCTGCGATCGACTTGACGACGCCACGAACAAATTCAACGTTCGTTTTGAAAACATCAGAATTTTCGATAATTCTTCTACTTTCAGCTTTTTTAGCATTTTCTGGAACAGTCTGTCCAATTTGTTCCGCAATTACTATTAAATCACTTTTCTTTAAATTATTTAGGAAACTCATTTTAAAAACGAAACAAAAGTATCACTATCTTCAAGAAAGAAATAAAGCAAAGTTTTCACAGTACCTTCTCTGAAGTATCCAAATATCCCGGACAGGCCCCCAGATTTTCTGTAGTAGGGGAGTTGAAGATGCTAAATAACAGTTCCAACTTTGTTTTCCACACCACAGAACATTTAATAAAGATAATCAGAAAAGGTACAAATTAGATTAAATACAAGTGCCGTTTGATACAAAGAGGATTATGATAGCTTTTACCAGTCTTATCACATAACCGATTAGTGCCTACTCGCATTTGCTGATGTATTAAACAGTACAGTCCAATTTACCACCTTCGCGTGGAAAACTACAGTTCCTTATTCTACACCTTCACGTGCAGCTCACCACCTTCGCGTGGGATAGCACAAGAGTCTCTCTGTCTATGTCATACTCATCTTTCACCTCGCTGCTGGCGCATCGGTGAGGCCCTCTGGTGGTTGTGTCGCACTTACGGATACTACATTAATGTTTTTTTCTGCTTATAAAATGAAATGCGTGTTAAAATGCTACGCGGTTTCTTCAGAAGCCTATCTTTTAAATTTACACTTTCCTTATCAAAGCATTAAGCATATACATTCTTCCATCTTTTAGGATTATATTTTCTAAAAAAAAGGAAAGAATACGCTTCAAAATTGGAATCAACAAAAAAGTAAAGTAAGTATACTACCTAATAAAACTGAGATTCTTCTTTTTTTGCAGATAGATGCATGTGAAATATAGCGAAACCGAATTTCTACTTTAAAAAATTGTTATTTTCCCAAAAGTATCGTAATAGGTAAAGGAAAGTAAATCGGAGCTCTGAAACGTAAACAAACAATCGCAAAATGCTTTGGAAGCAAAATATTTTAGATCTTAAGCAAGAAATTCTTGAATAAAATGGAAGTAAGAAAATTAGATTTATGCAAGTTTATTTTTTATTAAAAAATTATATTTCTTTGTATACGTTACTGGGAATATTTTAGTATTAGCAGAATAAACATAAATATTTGTAGCATCAAAATTTAAGGGGAAAAGTTGTTCGGACGCAATGCTTGAATATTTTTAAGTGTTCAGCCTCCTAAGTTAATTAAGTTTTAAAATAAGTGTATATTTAATTGCAATCGTAATTTCAAAGCAAGTGTTAGTTTAATTTTAAGGTTGAAAATAAAAACCTTGTTTGCTAATTTTATTCAGAACATTCATAGTTTTTAAATTATGCTAATATTTAATTGCGCATATTTTAGTCTTAATGTTTCACGTTAAAAAAAATCTACATTTGATCGTAAAAATTGCAAAATTGTAATGAGTAAGTTATAAACACTGTAATTTATCCGAACTAGTTTTGGCGGCAATGATTTTACAAGTCTTCAAATCAGGCGATATTTAATCAAGTGTCACTATTCTGTCGACAAATGCTTTGAAAATATCGACAGTTAAGTATTTGGTACCTTCAGTTTTATCACAGCTATTTAAAAGCGATAAAGAATTTATAACCTTTGTTGTGTGAAATTGAATTTAAAGTGAATGTTCAACCTAACGATTTGTGTTCAACCTAACCGTTTGTGTTCAACCTAATGTTCAACCCACCAGTAGCCGTGTATTAAAGATTGCTGAATTTTAATCATTGATCTAGATGAGTGGCCTGTTCCTAATCTCCTCGAAATTTACAGATTCGTCATATAAATCTACTCCAAACAAAGACTTCTTTTTTACTTAATTTTAAACTTCACATTGGCGTGATTCTCTTTCATTTTATTATCTTAGCATTTTGGCTAGTCATCGACTTTTAACTGCCAACACGAAGCAGTAATTAGATATTTATTAAATCAATTAATTATTTATTAAGCCACACAAAGTGAACGAATGTATGCAGGTTATAATACAGTACAACACGTTTGAATTGCTTGCCTTCATCAATTTAGTAACATATGTATGAACATAAGCTTATATATGCGTTATTTATGAGTTTTATATAACAAAATACTATAAAATGACCATTGAAAAGTTTATGTAATTGCAAACGAGGATCAGTTAAGGGAAGTGACTGATTAATAATAAAGTGTAATTGCTTTAACAAAAACAGTAGTTGTTTTACAGTATTTTGTAGTGCGCAACTACAAAATACTGTAAAACAACTACTGTTTACAGTATTTTAACTCTACAGTTAGTAAACTTAAAACTGTAGAGTTAAAATGCTTATGAAACTATTATAAGATATTTCTCCCGCCTTATTGGTGGTGTGGTGGTTTGCATGCTCAGCGCAAGGTCTGCGGTTCGATTCCGGTGAAGGCGTTGCTAATTTTTCAAGTCTGTTTCCTAAAAGTAACCTAATGTCTTTACACTGTCACAAAGCCATTTGAATTTGTACTGTAAACTGCTGTTAAATTTTAAGTGCGTAAAATGAATTCATAGATCTCGTTTTTTGCTTATTGTTCATGTTGTACAAATGAATTATCACTGAATGCATGTTGTTGCCAAAGAGCAACAAGCAACAAATGAATTACTAAACGCAGTAAAATAAGAAATATAAAAAAATATTCCATTATTTCTAACAAGCCTTTTTAACAGCATATATTTTGTTGATTCTGAAATAAAAATTCGTGCAATGTGAAGCTTAGAACTGCGAATTTAAGACTACGCTTTGTTTCTATTGGTTAGTTAAAAGCTTTGAATTTCAAACATTTCATTATTATTGGAAAAAACATTCAGGTTTTACTTTTGCCTATTATATAAGCACGTAGGTCAAGGGGTCTTTGTTAAAACCCATATAACAGGGATAAAGTTTGAAAGGCACTTCCAAAAATATTTACTATGAGTCTTTAACTGTTTTTGGGGTCGAAACAAAAAATAACCAAATTAAAAGAGAGAGAAATTTAAAGGAGCATTACAAAGTAAAGCTAGAGTTTTATCTTAACGCTTCCTTAATTTGCATATTTAATATAGAATACATATACATGTCGTAAGTACCACATTTTTCGAAGACATCTCTCTTTTGATAACATGTAGTCCGCTGCGTTTCCTTCTTATTTCATTGCCCCATCTGTGGGCGAGCGGTTAAACTGCTATATACTGATAGCTCGTCCCAAGTTCAAACTAAGCAAACAGATTGGCTACAGGTTTGATTTTCCTCATGCGTAACGTGAACACGAGGCTAGCTTTCCTTAGAAAATTATCCAGTAAGACATCCTTCTAGCCCTCGTATAGTTTGCGATACTCAAATGCTCTAACGCAGCTTTCTTATTTCAATTGTATTAATGTAAATATATCAAAGTCACGGATGTAATTACTGCAAAACGGGCGCGCATCACGAGCCACATCACGCCCGAATCACGTGTAGCTATGTATGTTTACTTCAAGAATGTTTTATAAAGAATTATTCGGATGGTACTTCTTCATGCACCAGCTCTATCATCCTATTCTACCTGATCACACAAAATTTCATTACATGTAAAAATTCAAATTTGAGACAATGCTAATATTCACCAACATTTACAACAGCATGTATGTTATAATATCTACATATTCTCTCTTAAGTGGTATAACTTAATAATTTAGTTAGAAGTTATTTCCGCATAACGCAGAAAAAAAAAAAAAAAAAAAAAAAAAAAAAAAAAAAAAAACTATCAACTTTCGGAGACGTCTGGATACAGAAATAATTCCAGACTTATTCCCCAGGTAGAAATCCATCAAGCGAGCAATCATATTACGAAACACCAGCAGCAATGCTGCAACTAAATTTATCCGTAAGAGTAGCAGTCGCAGCGGTCATGTTTCTCAACTCATCTCGAGTTAGGACTTGATGAATTAAAAGATATCTTGACACGAAATAAAAAATGAAAGTGGAACTTAATTAAGCAATGTTTTACAGGGCGAAAAATTAATTAGTCGCAAAATTATTCCGAGTCACGTTTTTGCTCTCTTATTTACTGGCGGAAAGGCGTAGCTCAGTATTTTTTTTAACTATTCGTCGCTTTTGGTAATTAGTAACGCTAAATACCACGAGTTTTTCAAAACAAAACGGGATTAAAAATATTATGTTTTATTGGTTGTGTTTTATTGATATTATGTTTTATTACTTATTGCGTGACACACAAAAAAAGAGATGATGAGTGATTTATTTTTATTGTTCTCGAAAACAAAGGTTATTGAAAAGGGAATATTAAATTGGTTTGGAAAAAAATAGGTATAATTCTAAATCTTCAAATAAAATGATGTCCTAAAATTAGCTGCAAAATCACTGTAAATAATTTAAAAGAAATCTGAATAAAAATTAAATTTTGATCACTAGTGCTAAATTTCTAACTGGATTTGCTTTATCTGATTGCTTTAGAACCGACCATTAGTTGAGCGCTAGAAGCTCGCTTTGGGTTCCATTCCCAGTAAAAAGGCTTTTCGCAAAATATATAGTGGCTCTCCTGATGTATGCTGCATTATGAGCCAGTTTACTATAGAATATATCTAAGAAGACATCTCTTCTCTTGAGTAGAATACTATTGAGTATTTTCGTATAGTTAGCTTTGCATGTTTATTGAATATGCTTTCTCAGCATTTCACCAAATGTGCTTTGGAGTAAAGTTACCAAGCTCATTAAATTTTATTTATATTAGGACTGCTCATGAGTCACTTGCATCACGTTTACATAAAAGCAAATTTCGCCACGAATTAACATTTTATTCACATGTTGCCGAATTAGCTCTTGATAGAATGAATAGGAAATAGAGATTTCATTTAATTATTAATTGCTGATTTAGAATGATCTTCCGGAGCTAAAGAAACATATTTATTATCCTCGAAGATATTTTGTATGATTCCACCAAAATATGCATAATTTCCCCAAATCCACTACAAAAGAATCCAGAAGTAATCGTTGAAAGTATAGCAGATTGCTTTCGAAAATTGTTGATAAAGAAACTGTTAACAAAATAAAATTGCAGTTAAGATTAATTTTTATTAAGGCAAGTAGAAATAAATCTTGAATACTATATAAGAAGCAGGGAGTGAGATAAGGGCAGGAAGAAAGATACATAACAACAAAAACAAAACAAACAGAAGAAGTGAAGGCTTTCAGATTTTCTATTACGCCCAAAGGGGCGTTTTTCTAGCGTTTCGTGTGTTACCTTTATTTATTAAATATCATATTCTTTGCACTTAAATTCAATTACACATCAATATTGCGAAATAATTTAAAAAGAGCATATCTTTAGAATTTCCGAAGCATAGTCTCGCGCGCTGAAGATAAAAATGTTTTTTCCCCGTACAGTGTTGCCATTTCTCGCTTTGAGAGCGTTGAGTTTCTTAATCAAAACCTCATAAATGCTTTACAAAATATGAAACAGATAATAAAGCAAATTGAAAATTCCAAATTTGGGCTTTCAGACGCACATATTCGAGTGGAGCCGTACGTTATTCAAAATTTAATGGCTCTAGGTACCGTTGTTGTATCACAATGCAAGAAACATACATACATTTATGCAGATTCTTCATTATTTAATTTCTTTAATTATAACATAGGGTGATAATATTTGGTGGCAAGAATCTGAAAAGTGAAATGGTTATTTTAAGTTTTCTACGCAAAATGCCAAAACAAAATTAATATCCCTTCTGCGGTATCGCCGTTTGGGCTAAAAATTTTAGATTTAATTTCTAAACTGAGATATTTTTTAAATCTGGTATTAATGTGGCCAGTGTTTTCATACATGCAGACATTTTGCCACATTTTTTTCACTTTTGACCTTTTGTTTTGTCCATTTTTGTCTAGTTCGCTGCAGTTGGTTGACAACAAGAGCAAAGTTTTTAGTTATCTTGCATTCGTAGGATTAGATCTCCACTTGATTCATTTTTATTAAGTATAAAAAATTAGTTACGATATACATTTATTATTTTGGGCACATTATTTCGGATTAACTTCTATTTTTATTTTTGAGACTTTGATGATCCTTTGCCCACTATTAGCTGCCCTGATATTTTTAATTCTTTGTACTTTAAGAAAGTTTATTGCATAAGATTTATTGTTTTATTTTTACTTTTTGAATGCCGTTATAGGCAACCATACAAATAATTTAGCATTCACCTAGAAAATTATGCAGGAAATGTGTCAAATGTAACTTCATTTGCATTAGGCCAAAACTACGAATCTATAAAATGACTTATATATTTTTTTTTCAATTTGGGATATGTATGGGT
Source organism: Stegodyphus dumicola (assembly GCF_044657685.1). Taxonomy (NCBI): domain Eukaryota; kingdom Metazoa; phylum Arthropoda; class Arachnida; order Araneae; family Eresidae; genus Stegodyphus; species Stegodyphus dumicola. The sequence continues at coordinate 154,271,878 of NC_140774.1, read as the reverse complement.
TCAATTAAAAGAGTTGTGACTTCTACGTAATAATTTAATACACAACTTTCATTTTTAGTATAATGCAAAATATTGGATGAAACTAAAGTACGAGGAAATACATAGAAATGAAAACAGGGAAGGCAATGCAGCAGATTCGTGTTTTCATCGTGGTATAGATGACAGTACCTCATAGTTAAGAAGCTAAAAGCTGTTTTCAAGCATAGCCTTTGGAAAATATAACATAAATATCTTTCAAGTACCTTGAAGTTTGTAAATGTTGAATAAACTGGCTGAAACAACTTTGACATAAATAACAGTACTTACCTCAGTGTGGAAAAGAAGTGGTTGTCAAAGGAGGGTGGCCTCGGAATTTCTGGAGATGTCAGTTGTCAACAATGACCCATCCCTTACGCAGTTGATGACAACAATGTCCAATGTTTGCTATCAGCTAATGGAGTTGTATGAGGGTGATTCGGTGCTTCAGACAGGTGAACATCTTTTTTTGAAGAGGTAGTCATCTAAAATGACATCTGTTTGCTTTAGATGTCACGTGGCATTATCACATGTCTAAATGTAAGTAAGTGTTAAAGGAAATAACATTTCTGTGCGACTGTTTAGAACTACATATTGGGTAAGATGGATTCCGAAAGAAATAGTGATCTATTTTTTTTTTTTTGTTATAAAAATGATTCAGCGATGTCGTTAGGACTTTGAGTGTTGATTGTATATCAGGGGTTTTTATCATCAAAACCAAACTTTCAATCACTAAAAATACTGATATTAATGCTGCTGGAAGGTATTAAAAACTCATAAATTGAAATAAAATATCAAATCTGAAAATTTCAAGTTACAGCCTAAAACCTCAAAGAAGTGTTTATCAGTAAAAGTTTTAAAAACGTAAACTAAAATGTATATTTTACTAATTCCTTATATGATATGCTAATTTTGTTTAAAATTTGGTATATTTCCCTCCTCAGCTCTGATGTATTATAAACTATGAAATTCAATTCTATGGAACATAATTATTCAATATTTGAGACCAGAATGCAATATCAGCGCTATTATGTTTAGTACTTTATTTTATCGATGGCTTTTAATTGATTTTAAACAACTAATCGATTGCTTTTTATATCGAATGTTAGTTGCTAAACAACTATATCTACATTTTAAGTTATTTACTCTTGTATTAAGGCAACATTTAGTACGTCTTTATTATGCATTTTGAAATCATATGTATTATACTTCTCTTTCTTTTCAATAGTATTTTGTTGGAAAGTTTTACTTCCTCTGTATCTGGTGCAAGATATATATTTTGTATTTTTAGTCCAAACGGTAATTTGCACAGGCGGACTAATAATTTCGTTTTGGCATTTGGCGCTGATTCACTATAAATGTCGGTTCGCTTTTAAAATTGTTGCTACTAAAACATTAGAGCCCTGTATTATATTAAAAGAAATTAACTAATGAAGAATCTGCATAAATATATGTATGTTTCTCGCATTGTGAACAACGGTACCTAGAGCAATCAAATTTTGAATAACTTTAAAAAAAAGTTCTATATCTCCCGTTCTACTGGGCCGATTGACAAAATTCAAATTGCATTTTTGATGTCTCGAAAGCGCGATTTAGGATATATATTAGATTTATATATAGTATTGTTCTAACGTAGGTATTTTGATACAAAATCGTACTTTTTCTGAAATAACATACTAATTTTTTTCCATATAACAAATCTAGGACTCAAATTATGCCTAGATGTTCAATTTTGTAAAATTTGGTGCGAAATTTACGCAGAAATTGAAAAATTTACTTTCGCACAAATTTTTCAGTTTTCGCCAAGAATAATTCATTTGGCGAACCTCTTAATATGTGGCAACCAATTTTCCTTTCCCTTCCATTATGCTGGAGCGGAGAAAAAGGTACCTCGTTCCTACCTTTTTACATTGTGCATGAAGGGGAAAAAGTCACATCGTTTCTACTTCCAAATAATTTTAGCAAAGTGTCTAAACCACATTTGATGTTTTATCGCTTTCAACAAATATGCCAAATTTCAAAACGCACAAATATGTAAATTCACGTCTATCTTCGGAAATACTGAATAAAAAACTGTAATGTTTTGCAGGTATGCTTAGAAATACGTCTACTTTAAGATGATGGTATAAATTTTATAGATTATAATTCAAAATAGTTTTTGAAAAATATATAAAAATCATTTAAAAATCCAAATTTTAAAAATAAATCATAAAAAATGGGGGAATTTTATTTGAAATGAACCTAAATTTCGAAATGTGAAAGGAAGAATCAAATAAATTTAATTAAAAAAGAGGGATTAATAAATATATACAAAATCAATTAACATTGAGAAGCTAAAATTTTGTACTCGTGCGATGTTTACAAAACTTGGTAGTTTGGCGTAATTTGACTCATAGAATCGAAATATGGAAAAAGAAATTGGTATGTTATTTCAGAAAAAGATCCGTTTCTTGTCAAAATACCTATATTAGAACAATGTTGTATATAAATCTAATACGTATCCTAAGTTGCGCTTTCGAGACATGAAAAGCGCAAGTTAAATTTCGTCAATCGGCCCAGTAGAACTTGAGATATAGGAACTGTCCCCCTCCCCCTTTTTTTGCGCAGTGTTCGTTTCCACCCCAAATACGGGCATCCTGAAGCACAAATTTGGAATTTGCTTTGTTATCTATTTCATATTTTGTAAACACTTTAACGAATTTTTGATTAACAAACTCAACGACTTAAAAGCAAGCAATGGTAACACTAGCTCATTTTAAAATTGCTTTGTGATACTGCTGTTGAACCGAATTTCATGGTTTAAGGGCGAAGAACGTGATATTCAATAAATAAAGGTAACACACAAAACGTTAAAAAAACCGTCCCGTTGGACGTAATGTAAAAGGCTTTTAGATATTTATATAGTATTTATTTATTTTATTTTTTGTTTTTTTCTTTCCCCCCCCTTTTTTTGGCAGGATAGGAAAAAAGGTTCATTTATAGAACTGCGAGGGAGATGGAAGCAGTTTATAAGACTTTATGTCTGAAGAAGCAGCGCTCTAAATTTTTATAACCAAGGATTAAAGGCATGCATTTACTATTTTATTTCTTTAATGAAAGAGAAATTTGTCTTGGCAAAATTACGTAATGCGACGTAATGGGCTTCTCTCTAGAAAATGCGCCTATTAGTTAGTTGCTCTGCAACAAAGATATTACCACAAAGAAACATATTTTAAAGGCTGTGTTTGAAACGATGAAACTGCTACTTCGAATTTTAAAATCTCAAAAACAACGGACAAACGATTTTTTTTTACTTCCTTCTACCGTTCACTAAAATCCAGTTTTTCATTTTACAAATCACTCCTTCACCCAGGATAATAAATTTATAAAGACACAAATTGCATCAATACTTTTGTCAGGTTTAGTTTTCAGAGATTTTTGAGAAATCAAATGAATCGGCGAATTCTCGATTTCTAATTTTTATTATAATTAACAGATTGTTAAAAAACTTTAATGATGTACCTTTCCTAAACCGAAAAAAAATTCTTACAGAGTAACAAACATCAGACAAATGGAATGCACGCTTGTGTAGCACAGTGCATATACAGTTGAAATAAAATCTGTAACGAATATCTAATTTCTCGTGCGTGTTTTCATTGTGAAAATGTTGACACATCCATTTGGCAATTGAAAGATCTACGCTTTGAATCCCACTAGGACACGACTGACTCTCCACTTTTCCTGTTTTGAGAAACATGATAATCTGTACAAAAATGACATGAACGATAACTAGTCATCTGTTGGATTTGGTCGATTGGGTATTGCACCTCTTCTAAGTTGCTTTTACGTGGGGAAGATCGGAATATTTTCAGTTTAAATACGTCAAAGATGATAACTGATTTTTCATGTTTCTTACACCTAAAATAGTAACAGTGTTCAATTAAAATGCGACGCTCAGTTTAAAATGCGTGAACAATAATCTTCACTCCATCAATTTAACCGACTTTGCTCGTGGTCCCCTGCCTTTGTCTGCTCAGCTTTTTAAAGGGGAAAATGTAAGGAATTATTGAAGTTCCTCTAAGTACTTCTGTGAGCTGGCAAATGAAAGATCCTAGATTCGAATTCTGGTTATCGCGCAATTGATGTTTTTAAATTTCTCCTACTATACTATTTGAAAATCTCTATAAATCTACAATCTACTTAAATCTTGAGATTACGTGAAAGCGTGAATCACGTTATCACAATATGACTTATTTATCAATACGTTCAGTGTTCATTTATTTCCAAGTGGTTATTTAAATAATTGTTCACACTTGAATCATGCAGAGGTTTGAATTCATAGAAATTCGAAACTCTCTATATAAAGCTGAGAATCAAATTTTAGGAACTCATTATTATAAAGCGTAGACAGAAAATGTTTTATGATATTTCGCAAAATCATCGCTTTAAACCTTAGGCGTGCAACATTTCATCTTTTGTTATGATACCGCCTTTCAAGTTTTGCTGTTTATTTCTCTCAGCAATTTCTCCAAGCTTTTACCTATTTTGCAAATATAAGCAAAATTTCAGTTGCGTTCAAAACATTGTGAAATTTTGCATCAAAATAACTCATTTGATGCCGTTGAACGTACCAGAAAACAAGCTACCAAATGTGCGTGCATCTTATTTCAGAACCACAGCTGCTGTCTCTATTGATTGGTTTCCGTCCCATGTTTTAATCACGTGATGTTAGTACAGGATACACAAAACTGCTTTGTATGAGATGTTAATTCGTAAAGAGTAAAGTGTTTGCGTGCGATGGCCTAAGAGAATATCTAATCTGCAAGTTACGAAAAATTTATGTTTCTCCATGTTGTGTTCGATAGAAGTCATCTCTATGCCTTTATATCTATCTTCAAATATGAATTTTTATTGGTTAGCTATCTATTTATCTGCGTATTCTTTCAGACTATAGAACGGTATTATATGAGCAATCCATATATTTACCTATACGTTATATAAACTCATCTTATGTATATATTCCATTGATTTCTATTTATTTGTCAATAAGTGAGAGAAATTCGAACTTAAGTTACTCTTGATTGCTGTAAGTCAAGAAAATATTATGGAGCGGCACGCTGCAGTACTGCTTTTTATCGTTTTAACCAAATCTCTGTTAGAATTGGTCTGAGCATTCATGCTCATGATAAAAAAATCTGATGTGTACATCACAGGACTTCCTTGTATGGAACATTAAATTATACGCATTTTTTCTTGCATTTCATTTAAACTTATTGGATTGAATTAAATCTACTTTTTCGATAGCGAATATACCACAATACAATAAATGCACTCATTAAAATTCACTATATTTGTTTACTGTAGCGACACTCTGGCGCTAGGTTCACTTAAAAGCGCTATATTTCGTTCATATTATAACTCAGAATGCACAAAATGTATATCATTTGAAGAATTATCTAATCGTTACCATATGTTCTATTTAAATACTATAATAAATCTAGAACTATGTATGAAAGAAATTAAGCAACCAAAACAAAAGAGAAACAGTTTTTCACAGACGATTCAGTATTTCTCATTCAATTAATACAATTCTCGCTTCGTGACGAGGCAGAAATACATAAAAACTTAAAATATGTATATTAAAAATTACGGAGTTAATCTTAAACACTTATTTCCTCGAAAAAATTCCAGAAAGGATTAAGCATGATTTAATTCGCAATAATAAATGAAGGCGTTAGCTTTGTAGTTTCGAAGCTTAGTCTCTCTAGATTGGCAACAAATCTACTATTCTGCTGTTTCAAATGTAAACAAATATGTCCACCATGTTACTTAAAAATTAGGCTTAATCGCACTTAAACAGCTTTTAAATTATTGATAATTCTACAACTATTGCTTGCAGATTTCCTAAAGACATAAAAACCTTAAACGGAAGATAAGAACAACATAATTCAATCATTTTTAAAGCAAAAAATGCACAATTTACAAACATTTAAGAGTAAAGAAACTGAGCTTACTGACCCGGGTAACAGAGTGGATATGTGTAATTTCCAAGACACTTTGTCTAAATTTAAAATATTTTTGTAGCGAAAAAGTTTCAATTGTCTGTTTCGGCGAAACGCGTAATGGGGTTAGCTTGATTCGACGTTCAAATAAATAGGGAAATTGGAACAGAGAATTGAGACTATTAAAATTTCCAAGACACTTTGTCTAAATTTAAAATATTTTTGTAGCGAAAAAGTTTCAATTGTCTGTTTCAGCGAAACGCGTAATGGGGTTAGCTTGATTCGACGTTCAAATAAATAGGGAAATTGGAACAGAGAATTGAGACTATTAAAATTTCCAAGACACTTTGTCTAAATTTAAAATATTTTTGTAGCGAAAAAGTTTCAATTGTCTGTTTCGGCGAAACGCGTAATGGGGTTAGCTTGATTCGACGTTCAAATAAATAGGGCAAATTGGAACAGAGAATTAAGACTATTAAAATTTCCAAGACACTTTGTCTAAATTTAAAATATTTTTGTAGCGAAAAAGTTTCAATTGTCTGTTTCGGCGAAACGCGTAATGGGGTTAGCTTGATTCGACGTTCAAATAAATTAAATTTCCCTTGAAAAGCCAGTTTGGAAGTCGAGTTGGGCTAATTTACCATTTTCCGCTTACTTTTTTATCTGATTCTGTTTTTTTAATGTTTTACATGTTTAATGGTTTGATTTTCATATGTATTAATTTTTTTTAAAAACGTGTGGAACGTTTTGGAGCAGCAGGTCTTGGTAATAGGCGAGCTTACTACACTTTTTATATTTTACTTATTTTGCAGCATATTGCGCAAGATGTTTTCTAGACCAAAATTAGTTTTTCAAAATTGTAATTACTACCTTGCTTGATATATATATTATATATATATATATATATATATATCCACTCTGTTACCCATCTACATCTACATGTTATACAGTCCTATATAGAAAATTTCAAAGTTCTCACGCTACTCGTTTTTGAGTTATGCGAGATTCATACGTACGTACGTACTTACAGACACCATGAAAAATTCTCTTCAGAATTCATTTTAAAGCAGTTTTATAATTTTTTGAAGGAAAAGAGTATTTTATTCCGTCCTTACGTACAGATATCACGCAAAAACATCGTTAAATTGCATTCGATAGCGGTCAAAATGGATATTTTTGTTGAAATATGCTGCCTGAAACTTTTCGCGATTACAATATTTCCTTTTTACTTCGTAGAAGAGTAAGGCTTATTGTTTACAGAGAAATTGTGAACAATTGCTCATTTATTCCTTGCAGTTTGTTATCAACCTAAATACCAACATCTAGGCTGTTTCTGAGACTATCACGCCGAACGTTCTACGAATCATTTCTCCAACCCACAACATATTCTTTGTTTTACATGCATCTCGTGATCAAATGGTGACAGAATGAAATTATACCCATTTACTTCGCACTTTTCATTGCCAGAAGTGGAGCTCTGACTTCTTATAGCTTTCCTCCCTTGTCAATAGCCCCACAAAGGCTGTTTTATATTGACACATTTAAATGCACAAGGACCCTATAGTGATAGATATGTGCTCAGTGCGCTATGGTCGTAATCTGGAATTGGAAATTAAATCTTTAACTATTGCAGTCTTCTGCCCGGATTGAATTCTTTTTGTATCCTTCTGTCCTGATTGCGTTACTATAGATATCGCTTTGTCTATCTCTACCTTGTAGAGAAAATTTGAGTATAACTCTGTAGAGACATTAGGTTATTTAGAAGCAGGGTATATGAAAAATAAGCAACGCCTTGGCCGGGAATCGAACCACGGACCTCTGGAATACGCGCCCAGCGTGCAGACCACTACACCACGAAGGGATGCTAAGAAAGCGGAAAGAAATAAACGCTTTAAATTGTAGTTTTGACATTTTGATGTCAAATTTCTAACATTTAGGACTTTATGAATACCTTCTTAAAATACAAAGCACCAATACTCTTGTATCACTACCCTACGTCTACATTTGTGGGAAGGTTTCTTTTCTATGCACATAGAGGGGAGTGTAATGCTACCTTATAAAGTACAAGGCTCTGTTCTGTCAGAATAAATTCGTACATCTGGGAAATAATGGGCTTAAAGATAGAAAAATTCAGAAGCAGATCTGAACAAGTGCACTCATTCCTGGAAATCTAAAACTTGGAGATTCTCTGAGTGTTGCCTTGTGGCGAGACAGAGTATCTTTAATTTGTTTTCAGATTTAACTCTTCTTTTCCTGATTGACAAATTCAGAGAATAAAAGGAAAAAAACCGTATTTCGTAATAATTTGAATTATTTTACTTTTTCAATATAGTGTGACGTAAATAAAATGCAAATTAGTTGTACGATAATTTTCATTTACAAATTAGTTGTACAAATGCATTAGTTGTACAAATTAGTTGTACGATAATCAACGGATACCATTTATGGATATTTGCAGTTTTGTAGTAATTAACAAAAGTTGCTTCTACCGCGATATTCTATGTAACAGGTATACAAACATTTCTTGTGGCCTTTTAACATTTTCGGAAGTTTAATTTGTTTATTTATTTAAATATATTTCTTTTTTAAATGTTTTGCAACTCTTAATGATGAAATGTTTTGCAGGTGTTACACCATAATATGGATATGTTCAGAATACGTGTTGTTTTTCTTCCTTTTCCTTTTATTTATTTATTTATTTTTTTTTTTTTTGGTTGTTGTTTGCTTTTCCCCTTACTCCTTTTGTATTGAGTGACGTAATGTTTGTTCTCCAGACACGCATAATTTAATGTTTAGTTTGATAAACTGTGCTCTGTTTTATTAAATGAATCCATTTCTTTCATAAAAAGTTTTAATGCGGTTTGTAATTCGAGGAAATACTGATGATTGCTCAAATTTTGTTCCAGACCGAATCAATACTTCTAATATGTCTTTCGTTGTCGTGGGATTTCAGGATTAGGTAATTTCTTGATTTCCTTCATCATTGATTGTGAAAACACGTCACGTATTAGATATGCCTTTGTTAAAAAGATTAAATAAACTTACTGTTTTCTTTGGTCTTTGGTATAAATATCACACTGTTTATTCATTATATTCATTAGAATACAAGAAACTCCAATTATTCAGTTTCCAAATGCCCAAAACTCCTGATATCAGGATCGCTACAATTATCGGGATCGAAATATATTTAATTTTAAGGCAAATAAAACTAAGCTTTTAATAATTTATTTGGAGGCTTTTACATTATTCGTTGGTATTCAGTAATAGGAAAACATAATACTGTGTATATTGTTGCATGCTAGCATTCACTTTCACCCTGTAGGCTAAATGAATACGAAGACTTTGTATTTTATTTGGAAAAAAATTATAACTTTTACAGGTAATGTAAATTGCAATAAACCAGCACAAACAGAACAACATAAATGAGGTGATAACCTTCTTAATATACGAAAAGTACTTCAAAACATCAGAATATTTCACAGAACAAGATCTAAAACGCTAATTAAAAATCAAAAGCGAAAGATAATGAAACAGAATAATAAGAGTCTCTACTCAGCTGATTTGTAGCCGCTTACAGCACCCTATTTATAGGATTGTTCAAGGAAGAGTGTAATCACTTTTTGAGAACTCCGAGAAAAATCATTCGAAAGGCTGGTACAAGATAAAGACCGTCCATTGTTCGAAATGCTATTAAATTGGCAAAAAATCACAAAATTTCAATAATTGTCTCCGAGTACTCCGGAGAAGTAATTGTCCATATCGCCTGTTCTATTTGAACTATCTTTACAGTTCCTATGGCAGTCAACTCAGGATTAAAACTTCCAGAAAACGCATTATAAACTAAGCACATATCGATACATAAAAAGGACAAAAAGTTCAGTTTAAATGAAATACACATAAAATTATCATAAAAATTGCATTTAGTCAAGAAATAAGTGAATGAAAACAAACATATAACAAATTAAAATACATGAAGTCGATATTGCAAGATAATGAGCAGTAATATTATAATAATAAAGCCCGCTTACAGTTTGTGCAATTTTTCAACGACATAAAAAATGTATTTAACTTTATTTATAAAAATCTGTAATTAAAGTTTGATTTCAACTAAATAGATACAAGTTATGCACTTGATTTTCTGTGCAAGTAAAAAACTAATTTTTGGTTAATATCAGCATCATAAAATAAGTTCATGCACTTGGTTTTGGAATCTAAGAAAAAATTACATTTTACTTTCTTGTACGAAGTAAAGGAAGTATTGTAATCGCGAAATCTTTCGGGTATCTTATTTCAACGAAAATATCCATTTTGACAGCTATCGAATACAATTTAACTATGTTTTTGGGTGAGATCTGTATGTAAGAGCAGAATAAAGGACTTTTTCCCAAAACGGGTTGCCAAAAAGATTTAAAATGGATTCAGAATAGAATTTTGTCGTGACGTCTGTACGTACGTATGTATATATCTGGCGTAACTCAAAAACGAGTAGACTGGGAATGTTGAAAGTTTGTATATAGGACTGCTATAACATGTAGTTGTTCGCAACATATATATATATATTTATTAAAAATGATTGAATTATGGTGTTCTTATCCTCCAGTTAAAGGTTTTATTGTTAATCTGCATACAATCGTTGTAGAATTATCAACAATTTAAAAGTTGTTTAAGAACGGCTAATCCTAATTTTTTACCGTAGCTGCCATTTTTGTTTACATTTGAAACTTAGCAGAATAGTAAATTAAGTCAGGTTCTGCACCTTCAGTGTCTTTTTGCCGAGTGGGACCAAAAATAAACTTTCAGCTTTGTGCACCGAAAATCTGCCTTTTTGCCTGCTGGCCGTTTTGTTTGTTTTTGCTAAAAAAATCTAATTTAATGTAATTTAAAAAATTATTTTTTTAAAATTTTTTTAAACTATATTTGGTGTTTTATATTTTCCTCTGTTTTTCAATTTTTGATAACAATATCTTGAAGTTTTATGTATTTTTGCCTTGCCGCGAAGTGAGAACTGAATTAATTGGATGAGAAATATATCTTCAATGAAATTCGAGGAAATAAGTTTAAATGAAATGCAGCAAAAAATGCGTAGAATTTAATATTCGAAGCAAGAAAGTTATAAGGTATTTCTCCCGCCTTCCTAGCTTGCCTTCGGGGTGTAGTGGTTCTGCACGTTGAGCCGGTTATTCCAGAGGTCCGTGGTTCGATTCCCGGCGAAGGCGGTTACTAATTTTTCATCTTGTTTGCTTTCAAAAGTACTTATGTCTGTACAGTGGCGCCCGAACTAAAAGGATGTTGGATGATGATTCTCCTCACCCAGGATTTGGCAATTGGGTCCCCTAAAATGCCCAGTCGCCCTTTAAAAGAGGGAGTATATAAGGTATTTCTCCCGCCTTCCTAGCGTGCCTTCGTGGTGTAGTGGTTCTGCACGCTGGACCAGTATTCTAGAGGCCCGTAGTTCGATTCCCGACAAAGGCGATTGCTTATTTTTCATCTGTTCGGCTTTTCCAATTAAATATCTCTACCAAGTCATGTGGTATACACATCAGATTTTTTGGTTTAATGGAAAGAGAGAAGCTCGTGTGATTAGGTGAATACAAAATGATTCGTTAATTAAATTTGTTATATAATGCTGTTTTTATACTTTGTTTTACAGAAATAAGAATTATTATTTTGACTGTATAATCTTACTTGAAATAAAACTCGATAAACGAAAAGATAAAATTACCTCACTTTATTACAGCCAAGATGCGGGGTACTCATAAGGATTTTCACGCAGCCTAAACTTTCAAAGCTGTTGGTCATAGATATGCACTTCAAATGTAAAACTGCTTTAAGTGACGCAAATATTCCTGTATAAAATGTTTTAATTTAAATATCAATTTTGAAATGTAACTTTTTATACAGTTTCTTGATCCATATAATTATATTTTGTAAATTACATACCCATTCTAAAAATGAAAAACAAAAATAAGGCGTTATTTCAAGATTTTTTGATTTGTTGCTAGATTTGGCTGCCTTCGACAGGTGGATTCAAAGGAGTGGCGGATAATTTGAGGTCGGTTTCCCTCCATTAGTGATCGAGGTATATTCATTGTGATGTGTTACTGTGTAATAATCTTCAATTTACTACAATTTACAACTTTGTTACATTTGATTTACTGAAAATATTTTTATACAATGCTGAAATTGCGTTAATCATATACACATGTACGTTTATTATTTGAGGATCGTAATATAACAGTCATACAAAAAGGAGGATTGGAAATATTTTTCATTTTAAGTTGTAATTGACTTAAAATTACAACTACTGCTTCCTATTCATTCAGCTAGTCCATTTCAAGTTAAGTAAATAGTTTTATGCGGATATTTTAAGGTGTATCGTCTGCACTAGAATTTCTAATTCCAAAAACAAACAGAATAAGGTAACTTTAAATTTATTCTACATTTGGTTTGACTTAAAATTTACAGCGTGAAGCTACCAGTCATTTGAACCTGTTTTAAACCCAAGATTCCTTCAAACTACTTTTAAGTTCACACAATTTAATCTATTCTTTACAAGGGCTGCACGTTTTAGCTAGAACACTACAGAGATTCAAATGCACAACTTTGTCAGAGTTTCAAAACAAAGTTAACCTTTTTACTTCTCTAAGTAACTTAAGGTAGCGTCGGAATTGCTAGCAGAGAGCAAAATCTTTACACGGCAAGGTAAACACGGCACGGCTGGAACACCCAAACTCTTACAAACAGTTCGCTTACTTTATGGTAAATTGTTTACCACTGAAATCTACGTAAATTCTTGGGATGAGAGAACTTTGCGGCGAAATGAGAAAGGAAGTAAAGCTGTAAATTAAATAATATTTCCTAAGTAAAAGTAAGTAAGACAAGTAAAAGTAAGTAAGTAAGTAAGACAAGTAAAAGTAAGTAAGTAAGTAAGACATAAATGTTACAAAGCTACAAAAATAAATACTGAAAACTGATAATACTGGAGACATCCATTGCTTTTAAGAATAGTTTATAACTTTCCATGAATGAGATTTTCGCTTTGAGAAACATCGTATTGACCAAAACGTTTCACATTAATCTGAACAGCAATGTTTTTTACTCGATCTATTACATTCAGAAAATATTTCCTGAACTGATATTTCCCTTTTAACTGCTTGCAAATTTAAATATTTTGCTCTTTAATTTGTACACTATCTCCAACTTCTAAAAAAAAACATGATCTCAAACTTTAAAATTAAGTATCTCAATCAATTTTTGTTGTATTTGGGAATCAAAAGTTTTATATTTCATTATTTGAATTTAAATATTTGCTAAGCATGCAGAAGGGGATCAAAAAGTTCCCAGACGAACTCTGTCGAGAGCCAGCAAATAGCAGCCCAAAGTTACTCTAATAATTGCAGTGGCCTGTAATCTTGTAAAGCCGTATGCCAAGAAACATCATTGTGCTAACAACAGGAGTCATTATATCCGTGTTGTGGTTAACTCGCATGTTGCAGCAGTCTGCGTTGTCAATATCCAGCCTTATGGGTTCCCTTATGCAAAGTGATTTTGAGGTGGCACTAACGCTAAGACATGAGCGCTTCTTCGCAGGGTGATTACATTGAAGCAGAATGGATGTTCAATCTTACGTAACTAATATACTTTGATATCAATACAGTTAGTCCAGGAACTTGTTGATCCCTCGGTCTAAATATATTGACCGAAAGACCATACAAAAAGTTCGATTTCATACTTTATACAAAATAAATTAAAATTTCAAAATGCCGTAACATGTTTATTAACCTTATTTAAATCATGTTTCTAAATGGAGTGTGTTTACAAAGAATGATTACAAAAATAAAAGCTACATAATGACGCCTTTGAACACTCTGTATATTTGGTTTCCAGAAAAATACAAATTTAACGCTTTCAAAGAAATTGAATAGCTTGGTTTTTTTCGAATGTTTTCAGGTATTGAGAAACCTTTCCTTTGGATTGCCTATTGGACACAAAATTACTAAAAAACGAATTGGAAAATGATCCGATTCGTTTTTTTTTTTTTTTAGTTTTTATTTGTATCTGTAACAAAGTAGCTTTGTTATTCCATTTTGTCTAAATATATTAAAAAGACTGTTATTTTGCTGTCATAGTTAAACGTCACAGTTATTAACTGTTTCATGCATATAATAGCATATTTCGTAGTTTTTATATGTTTAATGCTTATAATAACATATTTTGTAGTTTTTATCTGTTTCATGCTTATAATAGCATATTTCGTATTTTTTATCTATTTGGCTTATTATATGTCTAATTCTGGCAAATATAAACACACTATTACTTGCAGCGCATGTTGATTTTAATCCTGTGCGTTCTTTGATAATACTTAAGATGTGCTACTAAATACCAAAGTAGTTTTCCCTAAATTTTTACAATTACAATCAACCACAATTACAACTTCCCCCGTCCTATCCTCCGATGTTTGATTTTCTTAAAGTTTCCTGCACTATGAGGTTTTTTTTTTTATAATGTATTATCTCTGAAAGAGTGTCGTGTTTTGCAATGTGTCATCAGTCGTCGAGGTTCATTGATATCCTAAATAATATAAAAAATAAAGTAATCATAATCACTAAAAAGTGATAGCTTTTATGTTGAATCAATCCGCCTTTGGCGAATGGAAATCCAGTGGGTGTATGATATCTACACATGGGTTAGGAAATCCCTGTATCTCTAGTGTATTTTTTAACATGGCATAGAGTGACCTTCGAAGGCCAGTTCTACGGAAATTAATTTTTGGAAATAATAGTTATAAATCCTTTTACATCATTAAATTTAGTTTTAGTCTTTCTGTATGTAAAACAGCGGGTATTTCAGATCATGGCAAGAAAGCAGGAAAGCGTTTTCAAATTATATTTTTCTAAGCTATTCTTCACAAGATTAATGGAAATGATACATAGAGCATCGTGAAAGTGTGGTAAATAGTGTGAATAGGCATATTATTATATTGATTCACGGTTCGCTTTTGAGAATAAGAAGTTTGAACGACTGTATGGACTTGGTCCATGGATACCATGCAGTGCCTGACAGTGATTAAACAGTGAAAAACGATTAGTATTTCAAGAGATTTTCATGAATCTGCTGCCCATATCATTTCACGTTCATGTTTCATTCTTTGCATTAGAAAATCTGGATGTATGGTATATGAAGACGATCTCCACGAATAAATATTTAGAGAAGTCGAGAAGACAGCAAAGACAGACACATTTTGTTTTCTGTTCTGTACAAATTTCACTCTTTTAACACCATTGAAACCAGGGATTGACGTGGGACCTGTTTATGCTGTAACTGACGAACACTTTGAATATTAACCCTGTTAAGCTCTTGACAGGGAGTTGTTAAATAAATGGGTGAGTTTGGGAATATAGTTTTATTACATCATTTTTTTTATTACGGCATCGTTTGCTGGGGTTTTAGCCAGGAAGAGGGAAATATCGGATGTTCTCGTATAGGATGTTTTAAAGGAGATGGATCGTGCCCATGTTCTATATGTTCTATTACGAATACTCATATGCAGCCAGCCTGTTCGCCGAGATCTGAATCGGAACAAATTGCCAAATTATTTTGTTTTATTTTTCTTTTGCGCTTTTTAACGGGAACGGGAGAAATGAGAATGTTCGGAAAAGGGAAAATATTATTTATGTTCTGTTTCGATTTCAGAAAAGGTTACACATAATCATGTGGTAGCGAAAAAAATGTGAGTCCAAGCGGTTAAGTAGAGGTGCGACGAATTCAAACCTTTTCAATTTTTCGGATCCGAATTCTAACAGGTTTTCGAATCTCTCGAACATAAGTAGAAGAATACTAAAAAGGTAAATTCTTGCAATTAAAAAATTTTAATCTGAGCAAAATTTTATATCTGCATTTAATGAAATACAAATCTAAAAGTATAGCTTTCAAAAATACGCATATATTTATCAAGAAGGTAAAAGGTTTCCGAATAAAAACAACATGATTTTAAAGTTAAATAAAATAAAAACTATTTCAATAAAGTATGCAACAAAAATTTTATATTATTTTGAAGTAAAAGTTTTAACATTACGTTTTGAATAAAAGATCAGTAAGTGTTCCACCTCAACTTAGTCCAGAGCGAATACCAAACCCAAGTTTCGTTGACTGTATGCAATAACTCTTGTCTAATGTCCAGCATATAGTATTCGATGCTTATTTTAATGCTCCAAAGGTTTGTGACGTGTTTGCTTACATCATTGATTTCAAATAACAGCACAAAACGTGATCTAAAGGAGTTAAATTTCACCCTATGGGAGGCGAACTAAGAGTAACATTTCGTGACATTACCTTTTACCGCAAGTTTCTTGGAAAATGTCGATAGTGACGTTAACAGCACGACACGTGGCACCGGCATGTTGGAACCACACGTTTTACGTGTTTACCTTATATTATAAAAATTGTTATCATCAATCGGTACCACCAGTCACTGTAACTGCAACTCCTCCTTCATTTTTGGCAAAACATATAGTTTAATGATCTAATATGTCATAAAACCCACAATACAGGGAAATTAGCAAATGCAAGGATTATTTTTACATCAAAAAAACGTGTTTGTTAACATATCCAATCAAGCAGAAACTAATTTCGATAAAGATAATTTTTTGTCAAAATTAACGTTCTTGAAACATGTATTTAGCCATGATGAATTGTTAGAGCATACTAAACATAAATTAAAATTAGTGACAGTGATGACAATTTGAACATGGTTGTCGTTTTGTTTAAAAATCATACCATTCTTATCGAAATACGCTATGTAAATGAAGTGCGAAGTTCACTTGTGTGCTCTTGTGTCTTAAAGTTCATTTCAGTTTTGCCTTTTTTAAGCCTATAATTTGTTTAAAAGTAACTGAATAACAGTTTTTTTATGTTTTTAATTTTATAAGGTATTTTCTCTCGTGGTGTATCTGGATCCCGCTAACATCGGGAGGTTCGCTATTTGAATCCCGGCAAGAAAATTGTATGTTTTTCATGTCTTCTGCATCGATAAACCACGAACACCATTCTACAAGTGACCCACTGGTGGATGAGCCATAAAGATGTTGCCTGCTGGTAGTTTGGTTTGGGGTTCGAATTCTAGATAACGGGCCGGCTGCATGGGCATTTTCAGAGTTTTCGCAAGTGTAACATGTGTAGGAGCCAGTTTACTGTAGAAATTCCTCCACGAAGGCATCTCTTTCCTTCGGTTCAGTGCTAGATTGCTTTGCCGTAATTAAATAAAACAAGCTACTCTACAAGTGGATCGCTCTTTAGAAGTGGGAGCATATAAGATATTTTCTTCCTCCTTACCATGTGCTACGCATGATGGAAAGGAACAGCCGGCCTGAATCGAGAAACTTGATGCTGTCAGCCCGTTTCCCGCAATTTGAACCTGTTCTAACTACAAATCTTCAGCAATGTGGCCACTCTGCGCTGGAGGGCGCTAAGTAAATCAAATATTATTTTAGAAGTTAATCGCTGAAGTACCCGGCCTTGCCAATGCTGTACGCACAGTGAAGCGGCTTCATCGGGGAGGGGGTGGTTCTTTCCATTTTTAAAATATTCGAAAAGAAAGATAGAGAGTGCACTTAACTTCTGCTATAAAAGTTCCACGCTCATAAAGAGCAAATAAACACGAGCTCATCTAACATTTTCATAAGAATTGATAGCGGGAATGTAACAATTGCGGCGTGAGTCTAAAAGATGGGTGAAGTGATTTCAAAATTGAGTCTGTGTAGAAATACTTATATTTAATTTAAGAAAAATGCTATAAATTTTTAGCTTAACAAGAATGGCTTTCACCTGCTGCGGAAATGACACAGCGGCGAGTGAGTCTAAGATGGATGACGTGTGCGCAAGATGTGTTTTGCAAGATGGACAGCATACTAATATAAACGCCCTGCGTATGGGCCCCGTGGGGGTGGTTTTTAGAAATATTACGTAGATAGTGACCTTCCTCTTGTTTTTGAAGGTCATGTGTGCAAAATTTCATCATGATCGGAAGAAAATCGTAGATTTGTATCAGTTACACAGAAGCAAAAATGGGCTCTCTTCTTAATATATACAGATATATTTAAGGCAATTTAAAAGACACTAAAAACGTTTTCTCATAAAAAGTAACATCATATTCTTTTTCACTAGCGTCATTGCGGTTAAGAAAAGTTTTCTTCTCAAGCTGTACTTTGTGAAATATAAGTAAGATAAAATATTTATTCTGAGAATCAAAATACTAGATTTTATGCGTATGGCGAAACATGATCAGCATAATTTTAAACATGAACCATCACTGATTTAATAATAGAACTAGTTTATGTCAGTTAATTGTAATTACATTTATCATATCTAAAAATAACCTCAACTTCAACCATCTTTTCCGAGAGGAACCAGACATCGCTTGAAGCACATCCTTAACGCATGCGCATACAGCGCTACCGGCGTGAGTTCCCTCAGGTGCCATAAATGAACAGGAATTGGATTTGGGGACGAGACCTCTCTTTGATGGGAAAAGGGGAGGGGGATGAGTTGGAGGAGGGTCGACGATAAGTCGATTGTCCTCCCGCGCGTGTCGTTGGGAATGATCGGCCCTCTTGCGTGTGTTCCTCCCTCCCACTTTTTCTCCCGAGCATTTCCACCTTTCTCTTCCGATCGGAAAGAAGTAGTTCAGTTTATATCGGGGATTCTTTTCCATGGTGTTAATACTGCTCCGCACGGAAAATAAGAAAAAGCAGGAGCAAACGCTAAACGCCGTGAAAGGAAAAGAATAAATAAATTTATCATATCGTTTTCACTAATGAAATGCTTTGACGCCTTGTTGGCAAAGCCCATTATTGATGTGACCCGCAAAGTATAATATTCCTCAGTTTCTAATTCAATGGAGAATTCCTTTTCATTGAGAGAAACTCTTTTCTTTGTCTGTAGGGAGAGCAAATGCTTGTTATTTTTAAGAAGTGGTAGTTTAATCAATCAATTTGTGTACAGTTCAAAATTGAGGGACACCAGACTAAATCGCACAGTTCCAGTTATACGTGTATTTTAAAATAAATATACAGTAAAATCTGTTTACTAAGAAATTTCCTGTTTCAATAAGTTTATTCCTCAAAGTCCTAAATGTTTAGCTGTTTTGATAATGCTAAACTTTCTCGCGTGAATGGTTTTATGCTGAAAGATTTTCCCGCCTAAAAAGTTCTCTAAATTCTTTTGAGAAAGGGATTATTTTTTATTTCTTTTTAACAAATTCTTATTGAAAACATTTATTTTTTCGGTTCATTCTACACGGAGGTAACTAATCTTTATTCGGACAGTGTTTTAGCCCAAAGGGGAAATTTGCCCAGTAGAGTTATTCATTGCGTTTTGCTATTTTGCGTCTTCCACTATAAAACGGCGTTTCACTTTTTTGTTGCCACCAAATGTTAGAGCCCTGCATTATTTTTAAAGGAATTAAATAATGAAGAATCTACACGATTGTATGTATCTTTCTCGCATTCTGGAAAAAAAAAAAAAAAAAAAAAAAAAAAAAAAAACGCTATCTAGAGACATCAGATTTTGTATAACGTAGTCCTCCACACGAATATGGGCATCTGGAAACCCAAATTTGGAATTCTGAATTAGATTTTTTCATATTTTGTAAAACTTTAAAGAATTTTTGAATAATAAATTCAACGATTTCAAAGCGAGCGATGGCAACACTGTACGGAAAATAAAATTATCTCCAGTGCGCGAGACTGTGTATCGGGCATTCTAAAGATATCCTCTTTTTAAACATTTGTTGATATGGGTGTTGAATTGAATTTTATGGTTTAAGTGCGAAGAGCATGATATTTAATAAATAAAGGTAGCAGAGAAAACGTCGTATAAACGTCCCTTTTGGCGTAATGTAAAATCTGAAAGCTTTCAAATTAAAAAAAAAATTCCTGTTGTTGTCAATCCTTCTGGACTGACCATATCAGTATGATGATTAGCCATATTCGAATTCGTCACTTAAAGTGGCGAGAAAGCCTATTAAGATAAGCGATCTAATTTTCCCCTCTTTTTTTACAATCAAATTAGCTTTATTGCAGTTGCAAACTTTTCGTCTTTTCTATCTTTTCCAGATTAGTATCGGCCATTTCTAAAATGCTAGTAATTTTTACACAAAATAAATTAACGAAGGTTTTTAATTAATGAATAAAAGCTTTAATTAATGGAAAAGAAAATATGTAAGATATTAAATACAAAAAATACAGGTAATTTATTCAATTTTGCATATTGACATAAAATTTAATTCAGTTAAATTCTAAAATAATTTAGTTGAAATTTAAACTGAACGAATTAAGTTTCTAAAATAATAATTTAATCCAAAATAGAATTTAATAATTATTATTCTAATTGATTCAAAAATGATAAATAATAGACATAATGTAAAAAGAATTAGTAAAGTTATAAATTTAACAGTAAGCTTTTTGTGAATAGGTATAAATTTGAAAAAATATGGCCCCGCTTAAAAAGTTTTGATGTTCAAGAATTGTTCTTATTTGGGTTTCTTGGAAAACGCTTTTAGCGGCTTCTGCTGTATAGGATTTATTTCAATTGCTCAGTGCTATTCCTGCGAAGCTTTCAATATAGTATTGGAATTTTAATATTTGGAAGTAGCGTTATTGTTTTAAGTTAAATAAAATCACATTATAGCAAAATAAAAACTGTAGCAACGATCATTCGTCGCGAACTGATAAGAAATGAAGACTATGGGAATCAGGAAACACCCCTATAGAGTGCTTGTTATTGCGCAGAACATAAATCTATAATTTATCTTCTACGCGTCCTTTTACATAATCGATTTTCAGAAACCTGCCATTCGGCAAAACATAAAATGTTTAATTTATCTTTCAAATTCTATCACACTGTTATTGATTGGCAAGTTGAGTGATTTAAGAAAACAGAGGCCTTTCGTAATAACGTAAATATTTATCTTAGCTTTTTAATAGTATATTTAATTTATGTAAATTGAAATTCATGCAATTTAAGCGTGCAGTGATAATGTTTATGAATATTTCCTCCTTTCCTGTAATTGATACTAGCAGCTTCGCTGCCAGCCTTCGTCTGGTGGCTTTTAAATATACCGGAAAAATGGCTGAAGGAAACACCAAACGTTAAATTTAAACACTGCGTAGAATTTTACTCTGTAGAACAACTTCATAAAAAAAAGTTATTACGTATAACAAAATTACAATGAAATAAGCAATATCCCTTAATACAAATATTAATTATCCTAATAAATAAATTAACCAACTTCCCTTTGAAAAATCGTAAGAACTCAAATGGTATTAAGGAGGTTAAGAACTTTGTTTCCTAAAACAAATCGGCCCACCAGCGGCCGAGCGGCAAAGTCGCTGAACACTGGTAGTTCGGTCCGAGGTTCGAATCCCGCGAACGGGCTGGCTGCATGGGTGTTTTCGTGGTTTTCCCTATGTGTAACGTGTATACGAGCCAGTTTCCCTCAGAAAGTCCTCCACGAAAGGCTATCCCTCCCCTTAGGCAGATAGCCCTAGTGTGCTTTGCCGTAATTAAAATACACACCTAAAACAAATCACTCAAAACTTTTCAGTATCGTAAAAACAGTGAAATAAATAACATAAAAGAATACGAAAAACAAAAAATTCTCAAAAGCAAAGTATAATTAATGATATTTTATCTTACATTTTCAAGTGAAAAAAATTACAATGAAATAAGCTGTATCCCTTAATACAAATATTAATTATCCGAATAAAAAATTAACCAACTTTCCGTTGAAGAAAAAAAATCATGCAAAATTTTTCAATATCTTACAAACTGTGAAATAAGCAAACAATAACATGATAGCAACTCAAAAAACATAAAATTCCGTGCAGAATTTACTCTGCAGAAAAATTTTATCAAAAAAAAAAAAAAAAAATCAATAAAAATGTATTATATATATATATATATATATAAATTACAATGAAATATGCTAATACTCTTAAAAACAGTGACATAAGAAATACGATGAAAAATTGTTGCCAAACCCATATTTCTAAAAGAATGAAACTATTCAAAATGATGCGATTTCATCAAAAATCTAACAATTAGAAAGGACAATTTGTACCAAAATCACATTTTTAAAGATGTGAGATGTAAGAAGTGTACTCGGTAGCTTCATTTAAAAAATTTTAAAAATACAAAATATTATCATTTTTCCAAAATTCTTTTTATAAAAGCAGTCGCAAGGATGAAAGTTTAACGTGTCCAAAAATCAAAGAAAAATAAACTGTACATTTTTTAGAAAAAATCCCGTTGAAAAGGTGTTAAGCTCCCTTTGTTAAATAAATTCGTATTTAATAGATTTATTGAAACACGAAATTTATTTTAAGTTCGTAAAATAGCTAAGTGCCTACGTTTCATGACGATGTGAAAATGGAGTGTGTAGAGTAAAATCTCGCTTTCCTATAGCCAATTATGTCTCAAAATGACGCGATTTCGTCACAAAACATAAAAAAAAAAAAAAAAAAAAAAAAAAAAAAAATTCGAATTCGAATTTCGAAAAATCGCTTCGAGGTGCACTGTCTCTTGTCTAGATGCACCTATGTACCAAATTTCGAAGCCGTGGGTCTATTAGCTTACGCGCAGCGCGAACGAAAGACACAAACACACACACTAACAGACTTTTTCTTTTATTATATGTAGAGAAGATAACACCTTTTCAATGCCTCATGTTTCATTGCAAATTGAAAATTCTGTAAAAATGTTTTCTTCCTTTTTCGTTTTCAATATTTTATAAGTTTTGCAAATTTTAAACGGTAAATACATTCTTTAAAGCATTAGATTAGTTTTCATTTTCAGCTTCTTTTATTTTTCTCTTATGGCTAAAAATGGAATTCGACTCTTTAGAAAAGTAGCAGTCGGCTTAGAATTATCGAACACAATAATAAATGCACGGATTTGGTTTGAATTCATAAACTGTTTGTTGGTACAGCATGTTGTTTATGTATTTCTGTTTACTTTTTACCAGCACTTAAAGCATGCAGAAATGAATTAAAATAATTTTTGCCATTTGATGTCTACAATACACATATCTTTTCCAAGCGCCATGTTGCCAGGAAATTTTCCTAATACTTTAACACCTTAAAATGTAAAAATTAATATTTGTAAAACTATCCGAAAACGTAATAATCAATTTGTATTATTCTTTTAATAAAAGCAAAAGTAATGCTATAAATTATCAAAAGGAAGAAAATAAAACGAAGAACAATGTGAAAAACTGTGCTAAATAACAACATACTAAGTAAGTTAAAAAGATCTAAGCTAACTGAATTAACAGACGATTTTAAACAGATAATTTAAGCTCGGCTAAACTACTTTAAAACCTCAATTTTGATAGAATCGAAAAGTGACTTTAAAGTATTAAACGAAAGTAAACGAAACAAAAAATAATTCGAGAAACAAAGTTGCTAAATAGCAAAAAAAGTAAATTTAAAAGCTACAAGATCATTAATTAAGAGGCATACTGAATTAACAGAAGGATATTTAGTAACTTAATTCAGCTCGATTAACCATTTTAATTATGAATTTTGAGAATAGAAAAATAACTTGTAATTTACAAAACAAGGAAATAAATCTATTTTCTCCTGATCGTATTACTTCGGTAAAACGTCGTATCGGTTTCCACTGAACGCTTTTTTAAAACCTATTTTTGTTGCGTTTGGAGCAATTCAATTTCAGCCTTAAATTAGATGCTTTAAGAATTTATGTTTTATCGAGCAACTAGATTCGTCAGCTTCAGAAAATGAATATAGCCTCGTAATTTGTCATCAAAAATAACATTATATACTTGGTTTGCTGTTGTTATATCAGAATGTTTTCAAACAGGATTGATGTAATCATTTTGTTATTTTTAATGGGATCATTTTATTATTATATTAAGAATGAAAATTTATGCAAATAAATTTCAAATGAAACCGTTTTTACTCTAAACTACCTTATTATTATTTCAAGAGAAATCCTGTACCAGTCTTATTTCTCAGTTATAAAAGCAATCCTAAAAATTAAGCATTCCTTGAAAACATGTAATTTTTCTTTGAAATATCACTTAAGTTGATATTTCATAAGCGATTAAAGTGACTTTGATAAGTATGAATAACTGAATTTCTAAAGTTTTATTTTTTATATTTCCTAGTCTAAAATTTAATTCATAATTTAAAATTATTTAAATTTAAATTCTGATTTTAAACAGTTGGTAAAGGACATTAAATTTCAGCTTCTTGATCACAAACAAATATCGATAAGCCACAATTAACGATTTGTTTGGTTGCTCGAGAAGAAGAGCAATATCAGAGGTTTTCAAAACACCACCCATCACTGAGTGAGAGGATAAAGCAACTGAACACAGGTAATTCTATCTGGATTCAAAGTCTCGTAAACGGGCTAGCTGCAAGGTACTTTTCATCATTGTTAGCCATAAAAAGAACCATGCAGTGTAAAGCTAATACGAAAAAATTTACCGTGACATTTTTTCTATTAAGCTAGCTAAAGCGTACAACCATATAATCTAATTACTATTTCATATAAGCTTTAATCAATAAGAGAAGTGTGGGTTATCCGGGTAATATTACCTGATATGAAAGTTTAAATGTAGTATAGCTTAGATTTAGTATAGGTATGGTATTTTCACTATACTTATAATTGAAAATTAAATATGGATCAGGTTAACTTCTCATGCGTAATTACGTTTTTTTAAATTTAATCCCCCTTTTTTCTAACTTTAAAAACAGAAATAATTAATTTGTTAATAAACGACTAATCTGAGCATAAATCACTCATTAGAAATACGAGAAAAATGAGATTGTAAATGGGAATTTAGTAAATCTTCTGCATTTTTTAAAAAAATTATCTAATGGTGTTGAATCTTTTGTAATGCTAGAACAATCTGATATGTCTGATATTTTCAAACCCGTTTAATAATAATATAATAATAATTTACTATAACAGTTTCAATTCTCTGATGAGCATATTTGATCCACTTATTATTAAAAACGTATAATCGTGTCTGATCGATATGATATTCAGCTGAAGTTTTCTCCCCACATAGAAAGGGGGCGGTCAAATTACAGGTAAGAAGGTAGGTTTACAGGTAAGTTGGTAAGAAGAGAAGAAAGGTTTAAGACCATAAATTTTATTCCTTAAGGTATTCTAAGCGCATTTTAAAATTAAAATAATAATTTTTTTGTTTATATTCTGTTCAAATTAAATAGCATATTATTTATTAATCTTTTAAATTAAAACTGTATATTAAGAGATTTTAAAGATTTAAAAGCCATGTGCGTATTTCTTAATAATTTATATTTTTATTTTGATTGCTCAGACGGTATAGTGGTTAGGGAAACCGTCTGCGATACCAGAGGGTCCGGGTTCGAATCCCAGAGAATGCATGGTTGTAGCTGTCCGCCCCTTCATAGGGAAAAACGGTGGCTCCACAATAAAATGGCCCCCATTTCTGGCCTTAGGAGTGGCCATTGTGGAATAGATATTATTACTACCCACCACTAAATTATAAACAAAAATTATCTAATTGTCGTAATTTATAGAATGTTGATTAATGGAATATGTAATACACATAATTCATAATATTTTATAAATATTTACAACAATATTATGAAAACACATATTTATGTTTAATGTAATACAAAAGTTTGTATTACATTAAACACGGTAACAAAAAAAGTATAAGGTATAAGGATAACAAAAGTAGGATATATTTCCTACTTTTGATGTAGAATAAATGTTTTCAGTTTATTTAACAAAGACTTATATTTTTAACGGTTTATTGATTTATTTATTTTTAAATAGATGCGTAACATCCTATAATTTTCAATGTAAAGAATTAATGCTGACAGCAGACTGAGTTTTCAAAATAAAATTGATGACATTATTTCTGACAAGTTTTTCTGTGTTTAGAGCAGCAAATATTTGCTATCTCTTATTAACTACAATGCGTGTTATCTAATAGAATATTTTGTTTGATATATTCATCAGTAGTTAGATTTTTTTTTTAATTTTCGAAGCGCCTTTATATTTAAAACCCAATCATCTAGTACTTTATAAAGAGCACCATCATATTCTCCTGTATAAATAATTCAATAATAGGAGAATAATAGGAATATTCTCCTATTATTGAAGTAGTGTTTCATAAAAATATCATTTGTCATATCCTACAGATAGAGAAAATTGTCATTTTTTGTTGATTCTTTAAAGTATATTTGACGAAATGTGCTGTACAATTTAATGTGTCATTTATAGATAATATATATATATATATATATATATATAGTGAGAAATGCTTTAAATTTGATAATCGAAAGTAAATAAACGAATTATTCTATCACTCATGTTTGCTTCTTTTTTGATTTACATGCATGAAATATTTTGAAAATAAGATGGCATTAAGAACTCACTAGATGCTTCTGAAGCAATATGATGAGTAACGTTTTTATCATTCATAGCTAGCAAATTACCGTCTCCCGTCGGGATTATTAGTGATGCCCCATGTCAAGTAACTCTAATTACCTGTCAGCCTGCCCTAATCTCTCTCTAGAGACTCTTCCCCACTGCACCTGGGAGGTTTCTAATGAAGGGGCGATTAAAAAGGTCACGCGCTTCTATCTCAGTGCGGTCGCGGTTTTGGGGAAAGAGGAAGCCGGATCAAGATTTCCGAAAGATGAAATTGCTGATTCGCTTCTAGTGGCTAAGCTTTCTGCTTTGAGCCATAATGACGTTTAAGCCCCTCCTAATAATATCTGATTAGGAATGTTCCTTAGTAATAACAATATCCGTCAGAGCCTAACATTTAAAAAGCGTAAATTAAATTAAAAAGAACTTTTATAATTAACAAGATAAAAAGATGTTTAAAAATATGCTACACTAAGCAAATAAATTAAGGGAAGAATCATCATAGTTTGATACTTTTATAGGAAAGAACTAAGTTTACTTCGAGGAAATCTGACCCTGGTCCTTTTCTTTCAGGAAGGAAAAAAAAAAACACTTTCAAAAGAATGCTTTTTTCAGAATATTATCTTTAAAAAACCATAACAGGAAAATTCCAGCCTAAATGAACATATTAACGTATCATATAATTCCAATTATCCAGACTTCAAACTCCAGTTATCCGGATCAGCTGTTCTCCTTTCTATCACGTAAAAAAGAGCTTACTTCTAATTTATTTACTTATACTTCCTTATTTAAAATTTAAATAACATAATATGATTATATATTGCACAATGTATAATTAAGAAGCTCTTATGACTTTGAACAGTAAAAGAAATTAGCTATGTATTTTTAAGAAGTTACTATAACTATCTAAATAACATAGAAAAGTAAAATGTAGTATATATTTTTAAGAAGCTTTATGACGTGCCGTATATTCTGGCGTACAGCGCGCAATTTTAATACAAAAAATAAAATGCGTATTTACAAGTGAGTGTTTTACGTCGGATATAAAAATAAGGAAAAGATGAGCATTAAAAAATTAGATTTTTACGTATATCTAAATGCTGTTTATTTTAAAGAAATGTCATACCTTATGAATTTAAAACCTTTCATTAACGTATAACATGAAAAATGTGTCAGTTTCGTCTACCGTTTATATCTTCAGCCACTTCATCGAATTCTGTTTCACCTTGACCATCACTGTTACTCAAATCCATAAATAAATGATCATCTTTCGTTTTATCTACAATACATTATTAGATATACTACATTTTAAGTGAGTTTTGAATTATGTCGGGTTTAATTTCATGCTATGCATTTATTATCGACTCACACACTATTTCTAGACTGGCATGACGCATTCGAACTCATTTTGTAAACTCTTTTTTCACCTTATAACATCCACATAGTCCACTGCCGTTTCAAATTTCCTTTAATGGTTTATTGATAAATATTTCTAAAGGCTGAACTAATGGTGCTAATCCGCGTGGAATAACAAATATGCCTATGTTACAGCCTTTCGTCATTCTTCTCGTTATCCATTAGATATGATCTGAACATGTCTAAAAGACTTTCTAGATTCTTTAAGGTAACAGGACGCTTTTTCCAAACATTTCTTGTCCACAATTTTACACGGTTTTCGTTCATCATCCTTTCTTATGAACATTAATGAAAACACCATTTTGGAAATTACATTTCCGCGTGGTCTTTCTTTTAAAAATAACCATCGGCTTTAATTTTGTACGGTTCCGTTAAACAGGAAAGCAGTACAGTGAGTTGAGATATTGCGTCACCTGTTGTTTTTTATATGAACCTTTTTTGTTCCTTTTCCAGCAATTGTTTTATTTCCTATCATATCCAACATCGCTTGAGTTTCACTCACATTTTCAATATATGGTAACAATATGTTACAATAAATATTTTCTTTTTGCATTCGTATCTTAGCAACGTAGCTCTGAAAATTTATCAATTTGTTATACAAATCTTTCGGTAGTCTTCGTGAAACTTTTGTTTTTTGTAAGACATTGAAAATTTGAATCTGATAGACCTGCTGAAGTGAGATATTTTTGTTCTTGATATTAGTATGATGCAAGAAGAGTTAATTGGATTGAATGGATGTCTTCAAATATTAATATTATTTAAAATACGCATGCTAAGTTTTGAAGTTTAAAAGTTATTCGTAAGAAATTCCAAATTAAAATTGTTATCGAACAATATTACTAACTTTTCTCTCTTATTACTTAGTAGCATTAGGCTTTTCACAAAATAATAATTTACTGCCGAAAACAAGAATGAAGTTGAATATTTTTGATTGAGGATTTTTGATTTAAGAATTAAGTTCAATTGCGTGCCAAATATTAAAAGAAATATATCAATACATTCAAGCGCAGGCATAACATTAATTAAAACTGAACTTCTGTGATTTTGTTACTGAAAACTTGTTTATATTTGGAAAATAAAAAAATATTAGTTACACGAAAAGTAATAAAACATAAATTTAACGAATTATTTATTTTCAAAACTTTTGTGTGCATTCTGAGTCTAATTATTATCTTTAAGTTATTTATGTTCAATTATTTACATTTTGATTGTATTTTACGCTGTATGTTATAGAGCAAAATGTAAAGAGAGTCAATGAATAAAACCATTCTTTTAAAAAGAATTGGTGCAAGAAAAAGATCGAGAATCCTTGGTGTAAATAATAAAAACAATATATATAATGCATGTATTTAAGAAGCTACGTTGTTTTGCTCTGCGTAATAAAGAAAGTTAAAATAATGCTATACATGTTTTTAAGAATTTTTAAAATTAATTTATGGGAGTGTATAGGAAGGGTAGGTTCCCTTAAAGGGCTCAACGAATGTTTGTACTGTAAATACTAATGGAAGAGATTCCAAGTCTGTTACTACTGTTTTCTACTTGCTTTTATAGTTATTAATTGTAACAAGTACTCTTTTTCTAAAACCAGATTACGATTCACAACTCACTCAATTTTCTCCCCATCAGTCTTCAGAGGTAGATAAGAAATAATTTAATTGTTTAACGTTTTTGAAACAAATATGAGTTTGATCTCTTTTTTTTTTCCAGCAGAAGTAAAAGTATTTTATGCATATTTCCTTTATAATCATTGCTTTAATTAGATAAGATAAGATTAGAATGGAAATCTTTATTATTTGCTGTCAAAAAAATGTATCTTATTTACTCAGACTTTTAAATGGGTAAGAATTATCTAGATTTTTACAGTCATTCGTATTTATCTCCTATTGTTTATTAGGGTCATTACTACAATGCATACCATCTCATTATAGTGAAATTTGACATCTTATCTGTAATTGATCTCTTATCTGTAAGTGGATAACTCTTGAAAAATTGTTTTTCATTATCTCATTGGTGCTTATCTCTCATTAATGCATACATGAAAAAAAATTCAGTTTCCAGATTAACTTTAAGAATGCAATTTAAGTATTTGAATAATATTCGATCGTAAGAAAGTTCAGTTATTCTATTATTATGAACATAATTGCCAATTTTGTCAATGATTACTTGAGAACACGAATCTGTTCTTTGTAAATTAACTACAGTTATGACAATATTTAATGAAACTTGAGTAATCAAAATATTTCAAACTTCAGTTAGGATTTTTGGTTTTAATATTTCTGCGTGAATCGTATTTATTTATTATCAATCTGACATCAGCTAATTTTGGGATATTATTGAAAGTCAAAGCGACTAGATTTCAGTAAAAGAGACTGGCATTATTTTAACTAAGATAATTTCAGGAAAAGTTAGAAGCCGAAAGTTAATATCGTCGAACGCTAGTCATTTTACCCAGGTTCGAATCCTGGCTAATGAATTAGCTGCAAGTTATGTAGAGACAATCGCACTGTCACCTGTAAGGTGCTCAAGGGTGTTACCAATGACAGGCGTATCTTGCGCTCCTTGCCACGAGGAATTTCGTAGCTTGGGCTAACTATAGGTCGACAAGTGAGCATTAGTCAGCAACAACAACATGTTATAAAAAAGTAAGACTGCAAGCGAAGTGAAATTAATATACTAAACGCATTGGATACCAACCATGTTGCTGAACATTATTTATAATCTTAAAACTAAAAACAATTTAATATACTTATCTAAAACGTTTGCACTGCATAAATTGTTGTACACATCGTAGTTTACGACAAGGTCCAAACTGTGATTACAAAGGGGCACAAAAAGTGCTCTAGGGCTGATATCTATGGATATATCCAAATTTCTTTTCTGCACACCGCTATGTTGTTGACAAAGATATAGCGTAGTGTTTCAACCGAGGATGCTACATTTCCCCCAAAAGTTTGCAAAAACTGCAATTCATGCATAAGATCTATACGATTTTTAACGCTTTCATTTTTATCAGTTAATAGTTTTTGAAGTTTTTGACATAAGTTGAGCTGATCATGTAAATAAACTCTTGGAAAAAAAAATGACGCACCAAGAAAGAGTTATCCAAGATAGAGTTATCTGAATCGGTAGAAGTGATGTACATGCACAGAAAAACAAATGATTACAGTTTGAGAAAAACTGGATGATTTATTGAAGTGATAGAGCTTCACAAAGTGAAAAAGTCAGTAACGCGTTTGTCCGCCTCTGGCCTTTATGCAAGCAGTTATTCGGCTTGGCATCGATTGACAGAGGTTGCGGATGTCCTCCTGAGGGATATCGTGCCAAATTCTGTCCAACTGGCTCGTTAGATCGTCAGCATCCCGAGCTGGTTGGAGGGTCCTGCCCATAATGCTCCAAACGTGCTCAATAGGAGAGAGATCCGGGGACCTTACTGGCCAAGGTAATCTTCGGCAAGCACTAAGGCAAACAGTAAAAACATGTGCAGTGTGGGGGCGGGCATTATCTTGAAATGCAAACTTCGTACCCCTGGGCTGTAAGGTTGCGATGGCTTCTTTAAGCCCAACTACACTACCTCTCTCAAATTCTGACATCTGCGCATATCGTTCACGCACCTGTATGCCAGGCATAGTTACTGCCTATCAAAGTACACGGAATGAAATTCGTTAAGAATTTATGACCTGGAATCGTAATTTCTTCTCTTAAATATCCTGACAGTTGTGCAGATCAGATGCGCTGTAGCGACAACCGTTCATTTATTGGCAGCCAAAATGTAAACTTTTGCATTTTCCGTCGAAACCTGTAGGCATATCAATTAGTGTCCAATTTGCTTTATATCTTCTCTGTGCGTCGTTTTTTTATTTTTTGTTTAAGAGTGTATATATGAACGAAAATATGCGATACCGATGCGTATGTAAGGGTACAGGGGGCGCCATAGACGCGTTTGGCAAATTGCTTAGTTCTTATTTTGTTTCTACTGTTGCAATCGTAGTAATTTGTTGTAACATTTATTTTTTGTTTTTTATTTGGTGATTCCTTGTTGTTATCGCTGTTCTACATAAAAAAAGGTAAATGCAGTTACATATTATGTTAAACTTAGATTAGATTTTTAATTCAGAAAACCGACGATTTGAGCATAATTACTCGAAAAATGTTTTCTAAATGAACCATTTGTTTATTAAATTAAAAATTATTAGCTTTCGAGAAGAAAGGATTGACATATTTACGAAGTACCACTGAATTTAAAATATACGTATCTGAGATTTGAAGTAAAAATATACAAGGTATTCTGAAATTAAAAACTGGCCCTTTTCCGATATTAAGCTAAACGGAAAACCGAAGGAAAATGTTTCTTAAATACATACATTAAATTCCATTTATTTACTTTAACAAACAAAAGAGTACCCCCCCATCCTTGAATTATTCAGTATTGATCTAATAGTTCATATATTTTTCAAGCAATGGATTAAGATATACTCATGTTTTCAGAAGTAAGGTAAAATATTTCAAACAGTGACTTTCTGAGTGTTATTAAGAAGCGTTTTACGCAATAGTTCTTAAAGTAATTATTTTCTACTTTTATTTTTACTTTTCCACATATGTCGGAAGAAAAACAGAAAAAAAACTGTCTAAGTATCAGAATGTAATGAAGAAAAAGAAAGTGAGAGGAAGCCTTAATAAACCAGAACTTTAAAATTACTCAGCTTTTACCAAACCCAAAGAATACCCAAGCTGACACTACTAGCACTAGTTGTTCATCGACGTCTCAGCTATTACTGAAAGAACCTAATAATTAGAAAAAATTAGAAAGTGTTTTCACGAGGGAATTACCTTTAACTTCAATGCAGCCGGTCGAAAAAAATAGGAGAAATGCTATTGAAATCTACAATTTCTGCATTAAATACGCATTTCCCTGTTCCTGATGATTCCAGATTATGCCCAAGTCCATTATTGCCATCCCAAGTTCAAGCCTTAATAGAAAATGCTCCTGGATATTACCAAAACCTGGTTTCGAGTTTCAGTTTCCCAAAAGACAAAAATAGACGTAAATTTCTTTAGATGTTCTTTTATCGAATCTTGCCAAACAACGAAAGAGTTAACCCGATTTCTTAGAACGATTAGAAAAAAATAAACTTGTTAATTCGGAATTTCGTTTTTTATAAAAAAAGAGACTAAGCATTGACGCGATGTTATTGAAAGAATTATCTGTGCCATTCAGTTTTTAGTCAAACAAAACTTAGCCTTCTGTGGTTCCAGTAACAAATTATTCAAAAGAAATAATTTTTTAAAGTGTATAGATATGATCACAAAATTTAACCCTATCACTTCTGTATATATTAAAAAAATTCAAACTAAAAAAATATGTTTCATTACCTTGAAGATAAAATTCAAAATAAAACAATCAGCTTATTAGGGGATAATATAAAGCAAATTAATTTAAATAAGGTCAAACAGGTAAAGCATTTCTCTGTTTTACTTGATTGTACTCCTGATGCTAGCCATCAAGAGTAGATATCAATTTGCATGAGATATCTTAATTTCCCCTGGAACGACTCTTAATTTCCCCTGGTAAGAAAATACGGACATGAGTATTGGAGAAAGGTTTTTAATAGTATTTTCTATTACAACAGACACGAAAAACATTCTTATGAGAGACTTTAGAGGAAAATGGTTTAGATTTTAGAAATTTACGCGGCCAAGAATACGAGAATGGTTCAAACATAAGAGGTAAACAGTTTTTGAGTAATTACGCTCAAATCGTTGCTTTTCCAAATTAAAAATTTAACCTAAGTTTAAATAACTACACTTTCCCTTTTTTATGTAGAAAAACAATAACAACAAGCAATCACAAAAAAGATAAATGCTGCACATATTACTACGATTGCAACAGTAGACACGAATTAAGGATTAAGCGATTTATCGAACGCGTCTACCCTTACATACGCATCGGCGTCAAGTATTTTCACGTTTAAACAAGACAACACCAGAAACGAACTCCTACCCTTGTTGCAACTTTCGGTCAAATAAGACAGTGTGCTAGAAGGAAGGCACATTCAGATCTGGCAAGCTCCTGGCTGCCTTAACACAGGCTGCCTAAACGTCCCAAACCCTAGAGGCGATCCAAGAAGCCGCTAACCTATTGATCGAGCCGACGAGCTAAGAGTGAGCTGAATCTTTGTCTTAGCTCGTCGGCTCGATCAATACTCAGCAACTCATATTTCACGTCCCCGTTCTGGAAGGATGGTAAAAACATCTGCTATCAATAGGGGCCACAACCCCGGACAGCAGAAAGAAGTTACTTAAGCACTGTCAGACAGACCAGGCCACCAATCCGGCCTGCTAACACTACGTCATGGTATACAGATGTCAGCTTTAGGGT
Organism: Stegodyphus dumicola; assembly: GCF_044657685.1. Lineage (NCBI taxonomy): Eukaryota > Metazoa > Arthropoda > Arachnida > Araneae > Eresidae > Stegodyphus > Stegodyphus dumicola. Next base: position 154,237,636 of record NC_140774.1, on the reverse strand, counting down.
CCCCCAGGGGAAGCCAAGGAAGGATATGAATATGCAGTTTTGAGGCTCCAGGCGCGCACTGGAAACCTCAAGCAGATTAAAGGCTCGCTGAATTCGCCAACTCCATCGATGGGGGTGCTTCACCCATCTGACTATATAGCTCCACCACAACCAACGGACAAGAAAGTACCATACGGTCCCTGCAGAGCCAGAAACAGCCATCGCCAGAAATGACTTCAGTTCCTGTGGAGACTGAATTTAAACACCCGTGGCCAAGACTGCCTAAGTGCAGATCCTAATCAGTAGTTTCCCAGGTTTTACCTGAATCGACTCCAGGAAGGGCGTTCAATTTTCTTATTCAGACAGGCAGCGAGACGAACTGCTTGTTTTAATGACTACCTGGCGCCTTTTTGACTCAGCGCCGTCGTGCGCCGCACGACTTTGCACCTATTGTCGGCGCGGGTGTGGCCCGAATGATATATGTGCATTAAATGTCCACCTGAGACCGAATCATTTGAGACAAATAAATAATAACGGAGGTTGTAAAAGCGGTAAGTCTTTATTTAATGCAAAATAAATCTGCTCAGCTTGAACATAAAAAAAAGTTTATTAATGTTTGAAACATTAACTTAAATGTTGTTGTTGTGACTACTTTCACTTGTCTGCCATATTCAGAACAAGCCCCCGAATCGTATCGTATCAAGGAGAACAAAATTGTGTCTTTGGTAAGAGGTTTGGGCATCATATAGAGGGCAGTACAACTTTCCCCAGTTGCATCGCAATTTTCGGAAACTGCAGCCCTGGGAGCAGTTCAAGGGTTCCTCAACCCTCTTCCGTCACTGCCAAACCACACGAGAGGACTTCCGGCTAACCATACGTTTAGAGCGCCCCATGCCATAAAGACACTATACAATTACAACTTACATGACTTTTTCGGGATTCGAACCCGGGCCATTAGTCAGAGTAGTAGTTCGATACAGTAGTCAGAGTGCCTAACCACTATGAAGTTAGGCAGTTCTTAATTAAAATCATTAAGGTAAGTGTTAAAGGTCACTAACAGTTAATCCATTTTGGTCAGAATAGTTAATCTTTCAGTGGATTTAAAAAATTTGAAAGCTAACACACTTCTGAATGATTAACTGTTTAAAATTTGTTTCTTTTCAATAATTTCAGTGATATTAGCATAACAATCGATCATAGTTTAGATTCCAGCATGAAAAAAATTTTGTTACAGTTTTTAATCGCTTCTTGAACGATGACCTTCAAATCATCAACATTGCTGTAACGTGAATCACGCAAATGCACGGAAAAAGTTCTCTAGAGCCAGATTTGTGGATATGGTGAATTAAAATTTTGTCAGTCTTTATCATGCAAAGCAACTATTTGAATTCATCATATATTTCTTCAGTTGTCACTTCATTCTTGTTACATTTCTTCAGTCACACTTCGGCCTGGACTGGAGTAATCTTAGAATGATGTGCTGGCGCTTGTTTAAACAAGGCAGTCCACTTTTGACAGACGCAAAGGAAAGTACTGTATCACTACAGATTGTGACATAGATGTCATAAACATTTTAAGACAGTCTCTCTTATATTGTTTAAAACATATTCACTGAAGGATGTTTGACATTTTCAATGTTAACAGACGTTACTGTCTGACAACATTTAACAATTTCGTAAATATAAAATAATAGCGCTTGCTATGAATAATTTCATTTTTATCTTCTTTAAACGAAGTAAAGGAAGTATTGTAATCGTATTTCGACGAAAGTACTCATTGCTGTTGAATCCATGTGGAAAATTGTTTTACGTATCGTCTGTGTGAACGGACAGAATATACAATCCGTTTTGGAAAGAATCCGCATCTTTCCAAAACGGATTGTAAAATCGATTTCAAAGAGATTCAAAACTGATTTTTTCGTGGCATCTGTACGTATGTACATACGTATTATACATGTATGTAGATTGCTTAACTCATAAACGACTAGCCGTCAAATGTTGAAGTTTTGCATATGGGACTGCAATAAGCGTTTTAAATGACGAAAGTTTTCATGTTTTGGCAGTCTCAAAAAATATATATTTCGAAAAATATCGAAGTCTAACTTTTATGCAGCATTCTGGTTCCATATTTATGTCTGGGAAAGTTACACTCGTTGTGAAAAAATAAAATTAGTTAATGTTTGACCCCCTTGCAACAGAAGTTAAACGAGATACTTAATATGAATATCTGCAGTGTTTGCTGTCATTTTCGACTTATCTTGAGGAATCGGTTGATAAATTTAGAATGAATCGAGGAAATAAGTTTAAATGAAGTGTAGAAAAAAAATTTAGAAGTTAATAAGCCGTACAAGGAAATCATGTTGTGTCCAAACCAGATTTTTTTATATAGTGATACCCCTAAGTTACGTGGTAGGTGGGACTGACGAAAAGCGCGTAAGTTGGTTTCTCGTAAATCGGCGTTTAACTTTATGTAAATTTATAGGTGGATTTTAGTTAAACATGACCAAGAACTAAACATTTGTTTAGACGTAACGAATGTAATAGAATATGTAAGTTTCATGCATATGAACACAACATAGTATTAAAATAACTCTAAAAATAAAAGAGTTATTTCAATGCCGACGTGTTCATAAAATTTAAAGAGCTCTTCTGAATAATCAGCTCATAATTATAAAGCGGAACCCCCCCGCCCCCCGAAAAAAAAAAAAAAAAAAGGAAGAATATCAAACTCTTCCTTCTCTATATCTTATAAGGTGTTTCTCCCGCCTTCTTAGCGAGCCTTCGTGGTGTAGTGGTCAGCACGCTCGGGGCGTGTTCGAGAGGTCCGAGGCTTGAGTCCCGGCGAAGACATTGCACATTTTTCACATCTCCTACATCATAATAATCTAATGTCTCTACAGTGGCGCTGGAACTAAAAGGGTGTTAGATGATGATTCTCCTCACCTAGGATTTGGCGATTGGGTCCCCTAAAAACCCCAGTCGCCCTTTAAAAGGAGGAGTATATAAGGTATTTCTCTCACCTTCTTGGCGTGCTTTCGTGGTGTAGTGGTTCTGCATGCTGGGCCGGTATTCCAGAGGTCCGTGGTTCGATTCCCGGCAAAGGCGTTGCTAATTTTTCATCTGTCTTGATTCAAAAAAAAAAAAACTAATGTCTCTACAAGCATTTAATGAAAAAGTGACTGCATTTTTATAAATGTAGAACAGCTGTATTATCTGTGCAGCTAATTAAAACTCAAGTGTAGGTTTTGTAGAAAGGTGTGGAATATTAGAGAATTCAGCATAAATTATTATGTTTCGAAGCTTATATTTTTTAGGTCTGATTCTATTATATATGCACAATAATGTTTTGTTTTGCTTATCAACGTTTTCTGAATTACTGGCAATTTCAAATGCAATTTAATTACTAGCAAATATGTATAACAGCAAAATAAAAAACCATGTAACTTCGAGTTCGCATAAAGCAAGGTATAACAATACTTCTTAAAGATGATCCTTTAAGAAGTCCTTATTTTATCATAGGTTTATTATAGGCAATCATAGGTCCTTATTTTATCATCCCACGAATATTTAGAAAGTTTTAAATGCCCATATTATTATAAAGGAAATAAATAACTGGAGTATTTAGAAATAAAAGAATAACATGCTGGCAGTATGCTTGTAATATGCTCAAAAGCTGAAAGCTGAGAGCTCAAGGTTCATACCTTTCTAAAGGCTGTTTCACCGAGTCTTGCATGATACAAAAGACCGACTTTTTATAACTCCGAAGAAACGAGATGACATCTTCAGGCTAATTCAAAAATAGATGAGTAACTAAAAGACCACGATTTTTGTTTATTTAAAGTGGATTAAAATAAACCGAGTCTTAAGCATGTGAAGAACACTTGCTACTAGTAAGGTGACATTATAGGGGCAGATGAAAAAAAAAGCCTATTTACGTAGGTTCCTCCATCTCTACAAGTAATGATAGAAATGTTAATCATCATGGTACAAGCTAAATTTTAGTCGATGAAGCACGTTCATTTGCTTACGACGTGCTGCAAACCATCCCGTTGGATGCTGGGATGACGAAGCCTGTATTCTATTCCAATACGTCAAGAATTCTTGGATTATTCTGGTGAATATTTTCCCACAGATTGCCCACAAATAAAAATAATAACTGGATAGGTTAGGTGACCTCAAGGCTATTGGTCCTTCGATGACAGTAACGCCAGATGTGAAAAGTGAGTGCATTGCATATTCTGTATCTGCTGACGAACCGTCCTCCCGAGAAATACACTAATGCTTTTCGGTTCCTTGTCTGTCATGTCTCGTTCTGTTTATCTTGGGTCATCTGTTGCTTTTACAATATCGCCTTACAGTTCATGTGTTCTACACATGCTTAGGGTTTGGTTTATCTTGACCTTTACTGTATTATAATATGTGGATTAATTGTTTCAAATGCCTTGAGAGTAACAGTGATCATATTTACTAGTGTTCAGTGGCAATGCTTTCAAAATAATAATAATAATAATAGCGTTATTTTAATAATTTCTATTACATTACTTTTAGACCTCTCTAGCGTAGCATAATCATAAACATCGTAAAAGAATAAGATGTCTCAATATTTTTCAGACTTTCACAAGCTAAATTGTTTAATCCCCATTTGGCCCATCGTTTACTTGAACGTTATTCGTTTTCAACCCCCTTAACGCCGGAAGGTATTTATCATTTTCAACAAGTTTCGCGTGACGTGATACCGTTTCGAATGGGATGGAGAGAAAATAGAAAAGTTGTAGTACCCTGTTTAATGATTCTCATCATTCAATTCCAAACATTCCCTTTGGGAGACTTTTCATTAAAAGAAAAGAAAAACAAAGGTGGAACAAAGCGAATGGCGGGAGAAAAGAATCTCTTTACAGAATTCGAGCACAATGGATTAGTACTCTCTTTAATCGCTTTGCCGATAAAAAGGTAATCATTTGAAATATGTTGGTGAGCTGGAGTAAGCTGCTCAACGGTTTCTCAACTCGAGTATCGATTGTTGATTTTTGGAAGGATGTGGTATCGTAAAATAGATCGATTTGAGGGAAATCTTACCGATTTATATCGATTGATGTCTTTCTGAATTTATAGAATATAGTTTCTCGAGAATCGATTAAGGAATCGGAGGGAAGTGAATGGGACAATGGATGATATAATGAATTATTTAGTAATGTATGCAAATTCACGTTTCAGACAATTGTTAATGTATTATTGGATTTAACACAGAATTGTTTTTTTAAAAATATTTCTGTAAGAATTCGATTAAATTTTTATCAGCCTAAGGATGAAAACAAAATTCACATATGTAAACTTTGTGCACAGAGAAAGAGCGTACATTCGTATGTGATTTATGCAAATGATGTTTTAAGGTAATGAAATTAAATTGTTTGATGTGGCAACAGGGCAAAACAGGAAAAGCACAAAGGATGCTTAAACTTTATTATGAGTCAACAAGTATAGTCTCGGAACACTACCAGCTAGAACAGCGGTTCTCAAACTTTTTTGCCTCATTTTGCCCTTTCACTGTTGCTCGAAAATCACTTCCTCTTCTTTCCAAAACATTTTATTTTCTAATGTGTTTTATAAAATTAAACATTAAAAAGTATAGAAAATGTTGGAAAATACCAAAACTCGAATCAAAGTATGTTTTATATATTCATAAACTAAAACTAAATATTTAACAGATAAATTAAAGGCTGGCCGCATTCTTCCTCCCAGAAACTATGAAATTCTCCCTTGGTTGAGAATCCCTGAGCTAGAACCTTAAGCATAAATCACAATGCGTTTACGTAGAAGTGCTCTATGTTTACTGGTATTGTTATTGCTCTATGTTTACAGTTCAAAGCCAATTCAAACGTGGCACTAAACTATTGATACCAGCACAGAAGAAATCAAAGTAATATGCCAGGATGGCTTGTTGAACATCTGTATGTGTTGTGAGTCATTCATCACACAAATGCTTCTTCAAAGCCTGTAAAAATGAATACCTCTGGCCAGATCTGTAGGGAGATGATTCAGTACTTTTCGGCGAGAGGGCTATAAACATTTATGCACAAAAGTGGGTGGATGAAAAGGAGCGCCTTCGTGCATGAGAGGCAACATGATGTCTTCTGAGAGAAGAAATCTTGGTCATTTTCTGCGGATGGCTTCACGCAGCCACAGGAGTATTGCTGTAGCTGGGAGCATTCACTATCGCTCCTTTCTGTTACATTAAAACGTAAAATAGGAAAACTTTTTAATTTATGTTTTGAATTGTCTTCATAGGTTCACGTGACAGCAAGGATCATGTGTAAATCGAAAAGTTTCCATGTAAAATTCCTTCCGTAATGCAATAAGATTAAATGAAACGTTTTCTGGAATCTGGAACAGACGTAGCTTTTAAATATCTGCAGTATGGCTTGATGCAGCATCTTACATGGCTTGAATTTAAGATACTAGATAGTAATTCATTACTGTATACCTTAAAAGAGTTAGATTTCATACCAGTTTTCCCAGTTGGTTGGAACATAACCTACAGTCAGTTGGAACATAACCTATAGTCAGTAAAAACATACATATAATAAGAGATGCCTATGGCTCGATCACTCATGATATGAATGAAACGATGATACGAATTCATCCTGAAAGCGCAAGAACTTATTCTGTGCCACCAAATGATCTCATATTCAATTCTAGAACATGTGCCTTAGATAGGTCAGTTCATTGTACTATTAAATAAAGAATACATGATTATGGCTAGCGTACAGTATTTTGCATGACAAACTATATACAAAATATAAGATGGGAGGTTCAAATGTTTGTTAAACTTCAGAAAAGGGATTCAGATAATGATTATATCCCTGAAAGCTGAATTATTATTTTTTTTGTTTTTGTTTTTATAATATAGAGAGATAATATAATAGAGCCTTTTTCAAAGCAACAAATTTAACATAATTTTTTAAATGATTTACAATATTGAACTGAAGTTATGAATGTTACGTGATTTTGAAAAAGCGCATAGTTTCCGTTTCATTGCTAGGCAAATCCTGGAAGAAACTTTAAGAAAATAACAAATGAGCAAAATGTTACAGCTAGGACAAGACTGCTCATCTCGATTAAAAAAATGGCGATTATTTTGTCAAAAAATATCTGGCATTTGGCGGCAGAGGAAATTTCCATTAGTAGTTAGTACACAATGCGAACGTTTATACTTGCAAAACTGTAAGATTGTTTAGTGTGGTATGAAGAACATATGACTAAATTCTTAAAATTCGTGCTTTGAAGGTAACAGCGTTTTCACTCTCCAGCTTTCTACGTATATCCTTTACTATGTTATTTGTCTTCGGAGAGTTTCTATATCAGACAATAATAAGTGCACTACATTTCATCACATGGCTACAGTTCTCTAAATTTCTGGAATGTTTTCTAAATAGACCTCTTAAAGGCAAGGTTTCAAAATACAAAGGCAGATGTTAAATCTGCCGAGTAGGGGGGATGACGGCGAATAATTATTTTTTCCTTGTACATTGCGCTAAATAGCTCTTTAAGTTCCGTTTCATTCTAAAAATAACAGCAATAAATTTTACTTCCTGCAGTTCTGATTCGCACTTGCCGATGAAATGTGAACCACAAATCCATTACATTAAAGTGTCACGTGATCTGAAATGGAATTCGGTATATAGAAAGCTTAATTACGTCGCAACTCCCTCTTCTTCTCTTCGCTTGTCTCTTGTGCTGATTTCCGCTGTGCCGCTAGCTACGCAAAAATTCCTTTCTTAAAATTGTCCATTATTTAAGATGTAAGCTGAACAAAACTGTGGGGTGCATATTGTGCATTATCGAAATAAAATGATATGTGGAATTTACCGTTATGTGTGTTCTTCAAATGTCATCTTGCTAACTACGCAGCAAAGTCGCAGTCCTCTCCAAGCCAATCCGTTGCAACTCTCACCAAGTCATCTTATTTCATCTATTTCAATAATAATTATTTACATCATTTTACATCTAATGGAGCGAACTCTGTATTTATACTAGTTGTTACGTAAGAAGAATACATAAGAATTATTACATAAGAATGTTCTCGAAAGTGCTGGTCTAGGGGGAGGATTCTGAAATTGCGGAAAGTTAATTAGAGATTGTCTGTTCGCGTAATGTAAAATATAAAATCTAACTTCTTAACTTTGCATGCGGTAAATAATAAATTAATAGCCCTTTAATTTCCATCGTAAAATGATTTAAGCAAAATATTACCATCAATAAATCATTAAACAACACAATTGCTTGAAAATGCAAAGTTACTAATAATACAAAGTTATTTTAAAACGTAATTTACTCAGTTTGGAACTTAATACCATTTTAACATCTTAACTTTGATAATATTACATTCTTTTAATAAGAGCACTAAAAACGCAAGAGAGTACGAAACAATATTTCAATGATAAAGGTTGTTGAGCTTCAAAGTACTTTAGACGTTTAATTTTCTTCTTACGCGATGATCGGAAATGCATAAACATTGTGAATATTCGAAGCGAGCGAGAACCATTTACTATATTTCATTACGTTGCGACACTGACCTTGATTCGAAACGCTTTTCCTTCTCTTTTAAATTTTGACTTATAGATACTCGATGACTTTCAAAAGCATTTTTGAGAACGCCGGAAACGAATTTGATGATTTACTAGAAGTTTCAAGCAGCAGAGTACGAAGGCCACTGGCAAAACCTTGCCAGGTTCGAATCCTGTCGACTCATTAAAAATATGTAATGATTCCAAAATGCGTAGATGAAGACACTGAAACTTAAGCTTTCGATATTGCGTAAATGGCTGAGAAGAACGTAGTGGCTTGAAGGTGGGACCGAGCGCAAAAACATGATGACGCATTTATCACAACAGAGCTTCAACAATCACAATCTTTATTATTTTATGTATATCAAATCATCCTTTTTCAGACAAGACATTTCTTAGTTATATTTGAATACAATAAGTTCCATTTTGAAGTACGACCTCATCTTAAGCAAGCGGCAGCGTGGAAAAGTAGCGTATTACCAGAACGAAAGCGTAATCGAAACAGGGAGAGTGTCGCAGTACTTCAGAGGAAGAAGGGAGGAAGTGGGAAAAGTTTCAGTTCCGAGTTTTGGTTTACAATTAATTTGATTGGACAAGATGTATCTGCATTAAAATGTTACATAACATAGAAAAATCTGGAATCTGAGAGAAAAGATGAACCCAGGGAGAAATCACCAAAATTAGAATCTTAAATTTGAGGTCGCCAATTATTTTTTAAAACGCAGCTATCATATTTTGTTATAGCTTAAATGGTAAACTATCTAAAAGAAAAGCACAAATTAAAAACGTATGAAGCAAAAACTGAAATAAAAAGAAATTAATGCAAAAATAAACAAACAACAACAACAACAACAACAAAACATGACTTCGTTGATAATTCTTTTGACTGCTGCTAATCAAGAAATTATCAACTATTCTCTCTTGTTTAATTATTATTATTTAATATTTAATGTTTATTTATCTTTTATATTAATTTACTTTTCTTTTCAAATTGTTTTTCAAGCTTTGTTTTTAATTTGCGCCTTCCTGTTAAATAGTTTATCATTCTTGGTTGTTATACATTCTATATATTTTGTCTTTACTTAATTAATTAATTTGCTATCAATTTACGAGTCATTAATAGTATTTATTAATCTAATATTATTCAGGTTTTTATCTTTATAGATCTACATCAATATAAAGATACATAATCAATTTTTGACATTCAGTATTTTGACATATTAACCATTATTTAAAACCGCATTGTGCAATACTGCTTTCCTTGATTCTTCTCAAACATCGTTAAGGTATTCTAGTTAACGGATGGCTAAGTTTTCCAAACTGAGAAAAATGAAAGGATTTATTTTCCATAGTCAACTACGTCAAGAAATTTTAATCATCTTGAGTGACCAAACATGGAGTTGACAGATGATGGCTTGGGATTTCCGCACATTTTCCCCCTAATCACATACCGACTCGTACATTCCACAGACCTACTTGAAGGCCATTATGCGCATGATTTATCGAACGATTTACTATTTTGGGGGCCTTTACTTTACGATTTGATAAATCGACTTGATGGATTTTTCGAATGGGTAGAAGGGGTACCAAGCACTCTGGGATGAATTCTGAACGATGGAAGCTATTGTGCCATACATTTGCATGCGGTTGTTTGCGGAAGAAAATTTGCTGCTTCAGCAAAAATGTTGATTTAGAAGATTTAGTGCTTTGCCGATAAATGATATTGCTCCAGGTATTTTCTAAATATTATTTACTGCAGAGATAAACTAGGAAGTATAGCTTCGCAAAAATTATCACTCAGCGGAAGAAGCGAGACGAATGTTAAATTTTTTTCGAATTCGAATCTGGATCCTGAAAAGTTATTGAGTCTTTAATCTCTGAATTCTTTTATATAAAATAGGTAAAATCTGATGTATAAATGTTTTTAAGATTATGAATTTTTAATTAAAGTAAATTTTAAATTCTGCATTCTGATGAAAAAAAGTAAGAATGTAGTTTTTAAAAATTTATCTATATTTATTGAAAATGTGCAATAAAAGAAATACAGGATTAAAACTCGAATGTTGACGTTTATTTTCTCAACAAAATGTGAAAAATTATTTATGAATAATTGTTTGAATTTTTTTAAAATTTTTCCACGAATGTTTTAAATTAAAGCGACTGGTTTAAAGTGTTAATTAAGCGTTTTAAATTAAAGCGGAGAGTAAAAGAAGAATAATATTTTCAACTGTTAACAGAGATGAACACTAGTTACAAATCTCATGAAAAAACAAATTCTCTTCTTAAAAAGGTGCTTGCATCGGAAGTCGTCACTGGATGGTACTAATGATCTAGGTGATTTAAAGTTGCAGCAATCACTTTGTCTCAATGAACGCATCTATTAGATGTCAATTTCCATAATTTGAGTTAAAATGTGTAACGCTTTTTTAATTTAGGATTCGAAAAATTCGAATGAGAAGAAAAAAAAGAAAGGAACTGAATTTCCTTGTTTCGAATCTTTTTCAGAATTCGTGGATTCGAGTATCTATCCCTATTCTGCAGTATTTCTACACCTACGAGAAATTAAGTTTTAGCACTAACCGCGGATAAATACGAATACTGTGTTATTCGTGTAGCATCTATACTATTAAAAATCTGTGAGCATCTGTTTGATTGTTTGTTTTTGACATCATCTCCTCCGGAACGGCAGGGTGTTGAGTTTCGAGAGAGGAACCCCTGGATTCCAAAAGTTCATAGAAAGCCATTTTGATCATTCTCATCTTCATACGACGTTAATTAGTCGAGATATTAATTAAAAACTCTGAAAATTCTAATTTCCTCACTCATTTTTCCGAGTGGAAACAGTCTCGCGCGCTGGACATAAAAACCTGTTTTATTTCGAAAAGTGTTTGCCATTGCTCTTTCTTAAATCGTAAAGTTTGTTGATAAAAAATATGACAGTTTATATGATAGATATGGTAATAATATAGTTTTACCCAATATGATATAAAAATTGCATTGCCAAACATCAAACATATATATTCATTATAAGGCTATATTCTAAAGCACGTGAGTTCATGCGACGACGCCATTGTATATCGAAAAAGGTTTTGTTAATGTCAGCATTTTAAATAAACAGCTGCTGTTGGCAACGTTTTTGATTCAGGTTAGGATAACAAATAGAATATGTTATTGCCACGTTAATTATTTTATTGACATTAAGAAAAAATTGCTATGTTACATTAAATTTAAATCATGACGTCCTACATATACATATTAACCCAAAGTGTCAAAAGTTTTCGTACCTGGTTTGGCAACAGAAAAAATACTTACAAATTGGTTGTTTCTTGGAAAGAATGAAGTGATTTCATTCATAGTGAAATGTTTTTGCGTATTTTCTTTTCAGGTGTACGTAGAACTTATAAATTTTACTCTGGCTGCAGCTAGCAACTTAGTGTATAGTATATTAAATTAATAGTTCATTTTATAAATACTGCTTTGGCCACAGCCCGGGCTTGCCCGCTAGTATACTGTACATGCTGTTGTCTTCATTTTGAATCTGTTCGTGTAGCATATTGTTTACTTCTTAGAAAAACGTTTTGACTGGAAATGGCCCATAGAAGAAAGATTAATTATGGGTTTTAATAAAAAAAATTATTAGCTAATAGCCCACTAGCTCAGAATTGCGGCGCTTAAAATTGTTGTAAATTTGCATAAACATTTAAAGTTATTTGATTTGGTTATTGCTCTTGTTTATTGAAATATTATCAATTATTTAGATTTTTTTTAATTTTTTGCTTTCAGAATAATAGTTTCATGGTTTATTTAGTGTGTAATTAAATTTGTAGTGCTTTGAATCAACTGATCGAGAATTATCATCTGTTTCTTAGGCTGCTGAGTTTCCTACGCAGTGATTTTCAAGACTTGCTGTAAGAGCGATTTTGGAGATTTGCGATAGTCCTATCATGTTAAGGAAAAGTTCGCTGTTTTGTCATGTGTGTCTTCTTGTACTTGGGTTATTTATAATTGTTTGTTTTACCTATAAGGGCTTTTATTCATTTCAATAAATTATGAAGTCTTCCTTTTCATTTGGCCTAACCATTTAAGGAGATCTCTTCGTAGCTGCAGCACACTACAGATGTAAGTATAGGATTTTAGAATTTTAAACTAACATTTAAATGATAACAAAACAATGAAGAGATACAGTAGCATTTTTGCAGTAGGACAGAAGTTTGACTTGCAGTATTTTGCGGTATTATGCCGCGTTTATAAATGAATTGCTAGAAATAAAGTTTTTGAAGAACTCGATGGAAATCTTTTATCGTTTTCAACTTGCGATGTGTCAAACCGCTATAAACCAACTTTGTTGGCGAACGGAGTAACATATAGTTAACTGACATCGTTTAAAATACTTTTTATTTATAATATCTCCAACTAATAATTTTCATGAATATGCCCACTTCTAATTTTCTGGGGAAAATCTAGCGAAGTTTATTTATCCCATATATAGATAAAACCGTTTCAAGAAGTATTAACTTCCTCGGAAATTTATGGAAAATCATGGGTGTTTAATTATTTCATAGTCCAGAAAACTTATCTTAAGAGTTTCTAAACATCAGCAAGTTTGATAACTTTGCTGATAAATACGCCTTCATAGAATGAAAAATAATTTAAGAAACAAAACTGTTCTTTCAGATGCACGAGCTGTCTTACAGTGTAACACATCTCTATCCCTTCATCCCTCTAAATCCTATAACTGTAACAAACTGCAAAAGAACACAGCTGGAAGTGTTAGTTATTCAAACTAAAATTCTCAAGAATTTACTTTTTGAAAGGAGAGAATAGTTCAAATACTTTTTGCTTATTTATAGGTTGAATGTCACGTATTACATTTATAAATTAAGTGTGTTAGATACTATGTATGGTTCTTTCAGTGGATTCTGTCTTATTCGGATATTCAATTGTACTTCATCTGTGCAAAAGCAATATTTGATATATTTGCTCTTATTTCAAAGGATGTAACTGATTAGCATTTAAAAAAGGTAATTCCATGTTTTAATGGCATGCTTAGATTATAAAATATAGATTTTTCATTCTAAAATGTACATACAAACAAAAAGGCATAGAAACGTGCTCACATGCTCTGATTTTAAAGATGACGATCTTTAATCCAACAATAATTTAATTTCAGTAGCACAGCAAAATAATTCTTTTCATACATACTCAGATTTTTCTTTATAATTTTGCAAATTCTTTCTTTCTTTCTTTGCTTTGTGAAAAATAAGCCAAAATCACGAAAATAATAGTCTCTGTAGATTTACGTCAACAAACATCCAAATAGTCACTTCTCTTTTTGAAAACAGATATTGTACAGGGAATTCATTCTTTGTACCAAAGTTATTACTCGAAGTATCGAAGAAATAATATGCAATACACTCATAATGAGTTAACGACTTCTATTTAAAGCATGGACAATTCCCGCAAACTACTACAGTGATTGAGTGCTAAAAGTGAAGAATAGCTTTTGTAGTTAATTGGCTTTCTGGGGATCTATTTTTCACCTGAAATATAATTGCAGAAGAGTGCTTGTGTTGAGAATTGTTAAATCACTTGCTTGGATGAATTATTATTCGCTGTTTCCGATCTGTTGCATTTATTAGAGAGATTTAAATGCCGAAAGGTCGTGACATTTCCCTAATGAGGAACTGTATATTTAGGAATACCATTTAACTAAAGGAAAATGTCATTTGCTATAAAATTATGATAAAAATATGGTAAACTATTAAGTCTTATTCGTACGATTCGATTTCTTCTATAATAAGTACAAGGCAATTCATAAAAATTCCTCGTTATAGCCATTGCTGCTAAAACGATTTCGTCATGAATTTAATTTCGTTGAGAATAATTACGTAAATCTAAATTGTCAAAGATTTTTTTTGTTGTTGTTGTGAGCTCCTTGCGTAAGGGCTATTTACAGCACGTTTCTGTATAGTGTTTTATAATGAATGGTAACAAACTGAAACAAAATAGCTTACATTGTAGAGGTTTTGTAATAAACTTTTCATCAACAAAAATGGGTTTTTATTTCCGCAACCTTAAGCACCGTTTAATGGACAGCTAACACACTGGAATACGTTCAGCTTCACAGCAGAATTAATTTTAAAGAAACTTTTAGATGTTTTAGAGCAGAAACTATGAAAAATTAGAACTACATATATTCTAATGTTAGCTGAACATATTAATACTTCCACCATCGTGAAAAATACAGTGTGATTTTCACAATAGTGTAAGTATTAATACAATGGTATTAAAGTTATATTGTCACGTTTGTTTACAAAAACAAGGCTTCCACGAACGCCCTCTGGCGGAGAGACTAGATTCGATTCGAACGCTCTCTGAGGAGAGTCAGGACAAAAACAAAAATCTTCCGCATTAGAAAACCAGCTAAATGTAATATATAAGGTACTTGTCTTAAAATAAATAGTACCTATTTTGTAAATAATGTATATTACGTATGTATCTTTGAATAAATTACTAACGACAAGATGGCTTACTAATTGAAAGAAACTCGGTACTGTACTATGAAGAGAAAGTTTATTAGATGCTGGCGTCACGAAACCTGAAGATGTGATGATGTATCAGGTAAGGAATTTTACGTTACTGTTTTGTAATAGATGAACCTGATGTAAAATTTACATTAGATTCATCTGCAGTTATGGGAGACTGGGGAAATGCATGGCATTAAGTCGCCAAATCTAAGTTGTGACAAATTTCACTACATTCTCAATTGTACCATTCTAGAAACTGTTAGACATTTGAGAAGAGAAATAAAATTCAACTGCATTCGCGCCGGAATCTGAACCATGTATCTTCAACTTACTAGCTGAATGTGCTAATCGCTTACACCAGAAGATCACGTACGGATGACTGCAACAATTCCTTACGTTCTCTTACAATTTAAAATTCATCTGGAGACAGGTAAAAAATCCAGTCGTCCAAA
Organism: Stegodyphus dumicola; assembly: GCF_044657685.1. Taxonomy (NCBI): domain Eukaryota; kingdom Metazoa; phylum Arthropoda; class Arachnida; order Araneae; family Eresidae; genus Stegodyphus; species Stegodyphus dumicola. The sequence goes on along the minus strand of NC_140774.1, from coordinate 154,222,115 downwards.
TCCCTTTGGTGACGAATTTACAGTTAATTATGTCTTTGGTTCGGGTGCAATTGAAGAAAATGTTAGGTTTTCGGAGATTGTAATCATAAACAATCAATGGTACTCTGGATGGGAATCGAATCACCCATCTCCCAGTGGAGAATCAAAAGAATTATCACCTTTCCCCGTGAAAGCTTTCATGGTTCTGTGGTCGGTTGCGGAATAGTTGGAAGAATAATATTTCGGTACTGAAGAGGACACACTTGATGCTTCATTTTTTCTGCTTTTTAAAAAACACCAATAGTCTAATAAGAAATAAAATATTCTACAGTAGTAAAAATATTTTATTTCTGTAAAATCGTACGCAAAACCTCTTTTTAAGACAAAATTAAAAAATGTAGGATTATTATGCATAAACGCATAACCGTTATTATGCATAAACCCATAACCGTATATTATGCATAAACGCATAACCGATAGTTTTTTCGACAAAATTAAACGATCATTTTTTTAACACGCAATCATCTATGATCCGTGTTGAAGCAATGCATTTGTATAGGCGTATTTTTCCTTCATTACTACTTCAAAATGCACAATTTTTGCCATTAAACGTTAGGCAATTTAATGCAATTATCTATTGTTTGAAAACAAAGTTTTTTACTTTAAATATTACGCTTTTATTTGTTTATTTATTTATTTGTTCTGTTGAAAAATTTAATTTAGCAGCGATATAAACTATTTAGTATTTGAAATCAAATTCCTGCTTAACAAAGTAACATAACATTCAAAATAAATGCTTTACTTGAAATACTTTGTACAGTCATTAGTTTATTTTTTTGGAGGGAGGGGGGAACAGGAGACTTCAAAAATTAACAATGCGCCACACTACGAAGGCATGATGGAAGGAGGGAGAATATATCTTATATACTTGCCCTTTTAAAGGGCGACTAGGAATGAGGGGACCCAAACTCTAAATTCTGGTAGTGACGAATTATCGTCCACCACTTTTCCTTTCGGGCGACATTGTAGAATCATTGTTTTTTTTTTTTAAATATTTTTTAAAGCAGGAGGCGCGAAAAATGTGCAGTGTCCTGCCCGGGACCCGAATCTGGACCTCTCGAATACGCGCCAAGTATGCTACCGTTACAGCACGAATGCATGCTGGAAGGAGGGAGAAAATACAATTACCTTATAACTTCGTTTTGTAAATATGAAAATTGATTACGCAGATAAACAGGTATCTTAAGTCATCGCATTACAATTCAAGTTGCTCAATAAAATTTTTAAATGTATATGAATACCGATTACGAGAAATATTAGGGGTCCATGAGCTAAATTACTTGACATCCTGAGACATTAAAGAAAGATGGAATGGAAGATTTCGCAGAAGTTCTCTCCTCCTATTTCTTCCTTTCGTATCTTTCCCAGCGTCTTTCCCGTGCCAGACAAGTTTAACCGATTTAATAATCAATCGTTCCAATAATCGATTATCGAGTTAATATGGACAGCACTGCAGGACTAACAACAGATATCTGTGCATTTATTTCTTGGTGGTTGTGAAAGGAAATCGATATTTAATTTCTCCTCAGATCAATAACTTTTAAGAATTGACTTCTAGAGTAAATCGGAGCCCAAATGAGAAGAGAACATTTGTTCTTCCCCGCTGAGTCCATTAGAGAAGCTATCGATTGAACTGTATACAGTCCCTTCATCGTGATGCAGCCAACAACATGCATATTCTACCATCGTATTTGCATACAGCGCTCTGTCCTGAACTATTTTGCAATGCATCCAACTCCGATGTTGTTGAAGACAAAAATAAGAGGTTTTTAGCTTATTAAGTGGCGAATAAAATGAAGAAAAGTACCTGTTAAATCAAAGTTACCTCCAGCAACATCAATGCATTGCTAACAACAAATGGAAAGGTCATGTATATCACGTTTGTGAAAATCTGTCTTTGGAAAAGAAGTCCTCTATTGATGGATGAGTCTTCGGCAAAGCATTTCTTGGAAAAAGAAACAGTAAAGTGCTAGAAAAAATGGTTATCTGTTGCGGAAATATCAAGAGACTATGGAGTATGGAGCGTAATGTCTCATCCGTAATTATAAATTTGCAATATGATTGACACTAGCGTATGCGGTTCAATGTTATTTGGAAGCATAATACGGCTCCATGTCTCTTCATAAATGCTAGTTGCTTAAGTACAATGTGTCACTTTTTGCACGTTCCTCTGGTCCCTGTACTAATATCTAGGCAACATTTGGTACTTGTTATAAAAAATAAAGCAAGTGAAGTAGGCTCCCGTACGACGAAGACTGACCAAGGTTTTTAATTTCTAACTTTTGATGTTTCACATCATTTCGAATTTGCATTGAGGGGTCGGTTAATAAATAAGTTAGAATAACTCAATTTTTTCCAACCTTAAATACTGCTCAGTGATAATCCTTTGTGCATTACTAGTGTCTTTAATCCTATTTGGTTATATTTGGTCTGACGAAAGAATTTTCTTACAAATTATTTAGAAGTTTTCAAAGACTAAAAAATACCAATGAACTTACCAATGAAATTAATTATTTGAGAGCAGTTGCGATTGACCGTGGATTTTCTCCTGTGGTTATTGATAAAGTCGTTAAAAATTTTTCAGATTCCCATCAAAGAAGACATTCCACTGTTAAAAATAATATTAATGACCTTGTCGTGCTTCCATTTTATCCTTCTGTTAGCTATAAAATTGCACGTATTCTCCAGAAATTCAATTTTCAAGTCGGTTTCTCCCCTATTAATAAAATTCACCCTTCGATTCTAAAAGATTGCGTTTCTGTCTTGAATTCTTGGGGAACTTATAGTATATCGTGTCAGTGTGGTTTAAGATATATTGGCCAAACAAAATGAGCGTTGAAGTTTCGTATCAAGGAACATGAATCTTATGTCAGAAAAGGCGAAATTAACAAGTCTTCAATAGCGTATCATAGTTGGACTTTTAACCATTATTTTGATTTTGGGTCTGCAAAAATTATCCAAAAGGCTTCTTCCATAGGTGAATTGGATTTTCTTGAGGCTTTTCACATTCACAAAGATTTAGGAGATTTAGTTAATGATTTGAAGTCCAATCCAGTCCTTCCTAATGCCTTTAAAATTCTACTATTTTAATTCAGTTATTTTTGCCGATAAATGGCGTTACCTCCTCGCGTTTGGTACTACCAGAGGGTATAAAAATCCGTTCAATGGTTGCTTTCCATTATTTGAAGTTCAGATTTTGAGCGTAAGGTGCATTTGCCCCTCGCTCCCTATTTTAACTTCGCTAATTTTTTTCTTGTCCTTTATGCTTGATCAGATAGCCTGGCTCAGTAAAAGTAGGCGGCCAGTGCAACTCTGATTAAAAATCTAGTTATAACCACGTGCAGTGCTGATAAGGACCACGTGTTTCTGTGACTCCTTTATTTTCTTCTTTCTAAGTATTTCTTTCTCCTGATGAGGAGGGACCCTTAGCTGCCCTCGAAATCGATTGAGTGTTTCATTATACCTACGCTAAATACAAGGTTGTTTTTACGATTTTGACTAAAAATATATTATTAATATTGTTATTAAGTTTTATTACTACAGAATCATAACCTGGTAATTGTAAACAATTAATTAAAGATAAATATATTTCTTTAACAATTAATGCAATTAATATTACGAGCTTATTACATGCGAATGTTAAAGCCGATCAGTGATTTCTAAGACACGAATTTTTAAAAAGCTCTGTGGATAAGATTTCCATTAATTAACTACTATATATTGATCAATTTTCAGCAACATATTGCGCGAAAATGTTTTCAGTAATTATATTTTTAAATAAAAAAATGAGATACGATATATCTATATATATAGATAGATCGATATTTTTCGCAAAAATCCGGATACAAATGTTCATAAGATATTTTGTTAACGTCATGACACTTTCTCTAAATTATATTTTATTTGCAAGGCCGAAACACAAATCGTTGCGCCATTTAAAACATTTTCGTGAGTGGAGATGTATGTCTACAACCGACGACTGCAAACGTAAAGGCTGAGTAAGGACTTTTGGGGAAACGGTGTACTCGTGAGTCTAAGTTTTGTTAACAAAATAAGAGGAGTGATAATACCCATCCAGATTAGCAATAGTTACCATGGAACATAGGATCGCATTCCCCTCTGAGAGACAGAAAAGACTAAAATTAGAATTCCAACATGAACTTGCAACAGTGTTGGGAAAGTTAATGAACGATACTAAAAGTTGCATAGTCTAATTTAAAATGAAAGACAAAATCACACCAAGAACTCAAAGTGGCGACCACCTGTGTTCTTGCACAACGCACACCAGCGAATGAATGACTGGTGCACCTTCTCGAAGATTCCTGGTATTGCGTTAATTTTGTATGCGAAAACAAAGATTCTCGCTGCGACATCTTCAACCGATTCCACAGGCGTCTCGTACACTAAAGATTTCATGAACCCTCAGAGGAAAATTCCAGTAGGTTGGGGGTCCGGTGAGCTAGGAAATCAAGCCACAGGTCCACAACATTCGAGCCATCGTGTGGGATATGCGGCACTCAAGAAGTATCTGACCGTGATGGAAAAGTGTGCTGGGACTCCATTGTGGATAAACCTTATATCTATTTGGATGGGGATTGAAACAGCCTGCAGTAAATCGGCAAGCACTTGTTCAAATAAGATGCAGAATGTTACGCCGGTCAAACGGTCTGACAAGACGTAAAGGCTTACCATGTACCCAGATACTCACAGAACATTTCTGTTGGTGTTTACGAGGGATAGTGCAATGGGGACTGCTGTCAAACCAAACGTTGCGAAGCTTAAAAATGTCTTCTCTGGTGCACATTGCCTTATCACTAAATAACACTGATGCAGGAAATCGTGGATCATTATTCCTCATCCCGAGTGTCCACTGCGCAAAGTCTGCCTGGCGGAGATTGTCATCTTGGTGTAAACATTGCACTTTTTGCACATGGTAAGAGTGCATGCGTTCCTTGTGTAAAATACGCCTCACCAATTACTGAGAAATACCCATTTCATATGCCACCGCAAGCGTACTCGAGGAAAAGGCTGCTGCAGTTCTCACCAAGACTCGCTCTTCCATTTCTGGCGTCGTACATTAGTCCATTTCCTTTTGCTTCACTGTATGAGAGGCGCATATCTGCGAATGCCTCATATATGTGTACTCCGCCACTGCCTTCACGAAACGTTTCCGACGATGTTATCAAGTTAATACTTTAAACGTTTAATATTGTGTCTTTTTAAAAGACAATGTTTGATCTGATTGGCTTTCTACGAACCTATTAAGAGCAAACTATGCTGCTTCTTCTCGCTGGAAATTTTCATGCGGTTTGGTTAGATTTGTCGCACTATGGTGATGTCAGCACATGAAGGTTATGTAGATCGGAACGTATTGATTAAAAAGGATTCCGGACTACTAAAAGCATCCATCCCTACACCGAAATTCGAACTTGGAACCTCTGGATTGGAAGTCAGTGCGCTAGCGATCAGGCCATCACGTTTAAGACCTATACTACGTAGGCATGTAAGAAAATGACGTCAGAGAAGATGACTTGTCCATGCTCGACTCGTTTCAACTTTACTTCTTTCCTACCTCTCAGAGTGAAATGTGACCTCATATTCCATGATAATTATTGCTCACCTGAGTAGGTACTACCATTCCTCTTTACTTGTAAAAACAATTTAGATTCAACCTGTTATTCGAGAAAGACGAAAATTAGAAAGTAATTATTCCTTTATTAATGCTTATGTTAAATTACTATATATTTTTCGTCCAAATTCAATTACTCTTAGGATTTTGGAGAACAGAAAATGGATGGTTCGAGTAGTGGACATTCTGCTTTGTAAATATGCTAACCATTTGCATCCAAAGACCACGCAAGGGGAAATGCAATAATTTCGTTTGCTGTATCAAAGGTTCAGTTTGTTTTAATAATTAAAGTTTGTTATTATTTTTTTACATTTCATTAGCTTTGTTCTGGAGCACCGGAGAATGGTTTGCGTATCTAGTTCAGCATGTCTTAAGAAGAGAAATTCTCTAAAAAATCGATAGCATTCTCAAGCCCTGCAGCGGATTGAGTCAGCATAAAGAAAAAACAATTGGTTTTTAAAGAAATATTTTTAAAGAAATATTTGTTATATGAGGAAAGTGAGCAAAGAACGAAAAAGTAAAATAAATATTTGCTTCAGATGCAAGCGATGTTTTCTAATTATCAAATGAACAAATATAGTCACAGAAGTATTTCATAAACCTCACCTCTCTCCCTCTTACAAGCAACTTTCATTATAGAACCAAATACTGAGTTTCATTTCCTCTTCGACCACTTGTGTTACAGAAATGACCACGTGATACAGTAAATGACCTCATCATTTCAGAGAAGAACATCTGTTAAAGTCCCACAAATTGTGGTTAGCTACCTCTTTGTTTCTCAGACACGATATCCCACGATTCCCAGTGCCCTAAATTGTAATTCGTTTGAAAGAATCATCTACCTAATACAGAAACCGAAGGTTATGCATTTCTCAAATGCGATCACGTAAGGCATAGGAAGAAAGTATTACGCTGTTTTGTTGTAATACTTGGTTGAGTTCATTTTTCTTTTCTTTCAAACGGCATTGCTTACGTCACTGGATTTTTCATTTTAATTTAGAATACTGTTTTTTAATAAAGGACCTACTGAGTATCTAATCCTTCGAGAGATTTTCAGCAGTTTCGTAATCTCTACCTCTTTATTTAGGCAGCTGTTACTGCTGCATCATTAAAAGTACTTCTTACTTTTCAATGTGTATTATTAGGTGCCCTGTGAAGTAACGTCGTTTTAATACAGCAGACAAAAAACAATGATAACAGGAATCACTTAATGATTTAATGAATTACGTATTGAACTTTACTATCGATAACTTTTACCATCTTAAGATTAACCCCATCTGTTAAATACCCAAAAGTAGAGACTATGAGTTTCTTTTGAGCAGGAAAATATGAAAAATCAACTATGCATATGCCTGGAGTTGAACCACAGATCTTCCAGCTGTTAACTGGATCCAATAACTGCCTACAACAGAGAAAAACTCACAAAAGGAATGGAATAAATCATCACAAAATACCATTTTTGTAAAAAGAAGCAGTTAGGATACATAAAATTTGAGAAACTTGTTTTTGATCTGGGCAAAGAGGCTTTAATTAACGATGCCATTGCAGAAAGTGCTCGAGAGATCTGGAGGCATAATAATTTGTAGTAACCAATATCTTTTGAATAAGGCTGGCTGGCCAAAACGTTTCAATCTAACCCTCTATTCTTCTTCTAGGTAATATGTGCCACATGTGGCTTCACGTTATCATGGAACAGAACAATACTTTTTCTGTTGATGAGTGCAGAATGCTACGCACATATTGTTTAGCATTCTGTATTAGAGCTTCTGCAGTTTGAGCTTGACTATGATGATCGCATTGTTGACAACAGAGACCTGAAGTCAAACTTTGATCAGATTCTAATATCTTAAAGCAAATTATGCCTGAAATATTCCACTAAATTCAGAACAAATCTGGCAGTCCTTGCATGGGTGTTGCAGCTGATGTCCAGCCCGATGAAAGATTCTTGCTCTTGTTGTCGGGTGTTAATGAAGAAATGATTCTTTCATTAGACATTGAGGAGCTACAAGCTGTCCCTTACTAGTGCCAGCAATCCGTGCTTACAGGCCTTCCTAGTTTACTGTAGGTAAAACAGGAAGATTGCAGCTGGTGGACTAGCTTTGCATTAATCTTCCGAAGATTTACTTAAACATCTGAGTGCAATAAATCATTATCTAACTCTACTGGTCTCCTCGAACGACGGGAATTTTTTAAGCCAAAATTTCACGACTGGAATTAGACAAATTACTACTAACAGTTGTTGATATCTAACACATTTGGAATTGCAGTACAAATGTTTTTGATAGACGTTCTTGCACTGGTACCCTAGATAAATTTATAAATGGATAGTGGCAATGATTACTTTCCTTGAATTTTCTCACCGTCTTAATCACACAGCTTACGAGAGAGACTGGATATGCAATTTTACATTGCACACCTTTCGCCTGTGCATATTATTATTTCACTTTGCTGGACAGGTCTATTTAGTGCAGCACTATTGAAATTACATCATATAAAACTGGAATTATTTTCTGTTACCACTGGTATCTTAGCGAGAGCAAAGCACAAGTTTGCATCAATTTGAAGTGAATTTGCTACTTTGCATGATAAAGAATGAGATACTTCTTGAATTAATTAGCTACAAACTCTTTTCACCTCGATCTTGTAATGATGTATTATTGTCCTGTCTGAAACAGTTTGTTCCATGTTATTCAGTGTTAATTCAACTTGTGTTCTTTCTGAAATATCATCTTTTATGGTAACATTCATTATCAGGTATGACTTGATGCTAAGCGTTGAAGGAATAATACCTTTCAAATGAGACATTCTTCGCTGAATTACTGTCTAATTTGAGCCATTTACCACATTATTTCCAATTTAATACTTTCTCTCCTTTTCACTGTACTAATAGAGTGAGCTGATTTTGCATATCATCATATCGGCGGCAATGAATTATGGTGTAGGATATTAACATGCTCACAGAATCACCACTTAAATACTAAATTTTAATCATCAAGTGATGTAATAGCTATATCCCCAATTAAGAGAAGACATGTTTTACGCAGAACTTTGCAAGGATACTAGTTTACCTTTACATACATCTTTAGAGACAAACATAGAGAAACAGACGTGTATGAGCTCATATAACGCCTCAAAACCAATTTTTTCAGCTGAGATTCTAATTACGCGTATACACACATTTAGGATTTCCATTTCAATTTGTATCCCATATGAGCAATATTAGATAATGCTGCTTGATACAAAAAAAATTGATAAGTATACATTTTGTTCACTTTTAGGATAAAGAAAAGAAGTACTTCTTTTAGCAACACAACATGATATGCAGTAAAGCAAAGTGCATAATATGATGCATTTTTCTTCCATTAAAACTGAACTAAGATATAATTTGCTTATTGCCGTATACAATAGGCTAATGCTTATTAGGTAATTATTTTGCTTACTATGAATTAAAATTTTTAATTAATCTAATTATTAAATTGTTTCTTTCTTTTGTTTTCTACTGCATAATGATTGACTGCTTTTCAAATTATTTAAAACATTTTTATAAAAAATACATTTTCGAAATATCTCAGTGTATTTAAAAAACAATTACTAATTAGTGCTTTTCAATCCAATAAAAGTAACAACAGCAAAAAAAAAAAAAAAAAAAAAAAAAAAAAAAAAAAATTTCCACTTTAGCCTCAGAACGCAGAAAAGCATTATTGGAAACGCAATAAAAAAAACCTTTTAAGGGAAAATGAAAGCACAACAATTTCAACGAAATCTTCCTAAAAAAGGGAAAAATGTTATCAGCTCCATTAATAGCTTAACTGATGAATGCGACCGCATTTCGTGTTCAAACACCTGTTGATAGCTGTGATGATCGGTGGGCGGAGCCAAAGACAATAACCGTCAGCAGGCATAAACCACGCCTTCTCAGCAGGAACCAGAAGCACTTGACACGTAATTACCGAAGGTTTTCCCATCTCCCATATTTTATGAGCAGAGAGGAAAAAAACGTAAAAATAGTTAATATCTAAACTTTTGAACCTGGATAAGGCTTTAAGGGGGGAAAAAGGGTCCTGTTTATGATTCTTTATGCAATGTGATGAGCTTATTAGGCTTCTGAATTTTCTGTAACAGTAGGTTGTGGGGTTTCAAAATAATTCCGAAAAACATTTTTTTTACATGTTTACTTGAAACCTGTTAAAATATGAATATAGAGCTGTTAAAATATGAAAAAATACTAAAATGTCTGTATTTAACACAGCCTTTTTTATTATTACTTTGCTTTCATTTAAATATCAGTATTTAAATTTATAGGAATAAAATTTTAATGTACTTGGCTAGGCTTAAATTTCTGTGTTAATGTTATTCGGCCTTTTTACCTGAAAATATAAGTGGAAAGATCTCGCGAAAATAGGCTTTATTTCTTTTCACACTTTAAGTTTTTAACATTTGATTATTATTTAGAGAAATAAGGTAAAAGCTTTACGATTAATCATGTATTCGCATGAAAATTATCTGAAGTGATCTATATATACAGGGTGTTCGAAAATGAATTCAAACATTAATTGAATAAATATTGGTTTAAAAAATGTACCGTTGATTACTAAGATTTCAATGATAAAATGCAGAACTTTCCTTCTGTGCATTGTTATTGTTCGCTCACGAAAGCGAGACCTACTCCTGAAAGTACGTCCAAAAGATCAGCGCGTGCTGTAAGAGAGAAAAAAATGCTTCTGAGATTTGTCCTTCTCCATAAAGCAGGAACCAAGCATCTCGAGGAAACGGTCAAACTGTTTTTACATACGCAAGTAGCCGAATCGATTAAGACAGCTAAATATTGGCATTTAGATCCGGATTCGAATCGCGACGAACAAACTGTCTACATGGGTGCTTTCTTGTTTTTCACATGCGTAACGTAATTACGAGTCAGCTTCAATTAGGAAAAATCCTCTTCAAAGGCGTTCTGCATTTCTAAATATATAGTATTGCCGTAATATATATAGTTTTGCAGTAATCAAATAAATAAAAACTAAAACATTTTAAAAAATAAACTAACATTCCTTTTTTACTTGTATTTAAAAGTGTATAAGAGGTCAGTTATCCGTGACCGACTAGTACCTTCCTAACTAACTGTCAAATAGATCATAATTTTATCAATATAATAACTCATTAACTTCCGAGCTTATTCCTTTAAAATAATGACAAGTATTTCACTTATTTACTTTCTGTGATATATATGTGGTCAGTACACTCATTAGCAGAGCCAGCTTCAGACTTAAGCCCTCGGGCTGAAATTTCAGAAAGACGTGCCCATATGTGAACTTGTTGCTATCCTTTTTGCGAGAGTAATAAGTCCATTCGGCACGATGCATGCCTAATAATATTTCCGGTGGTGAATCGGCAAAAACATCTGATGATACAGACTATGCCGTGCCTAATTCTGAATAGGCCAGTGCCTGTCTTCAGAGAGGTGGGTTTCTGTGGTTTAGAGTCAAGAGATGTTCAATCCCTGCTCTAAACCACAGAAATTTAAATTCTCACTCTAATTAAACAGAAAACAATATATTAAACAGAAAACAATATGAGACATTTATGGATTGGATAACATTTTATCAGAAGAATTCAAGAATAGATTTTTAGATACCTGCAATATTTCTGTATATTTCAGGCTGCCGTTTTAGATGACATTAAACTTAAACATATGACTGGAGTGCATATAGCGCAAGAGTTACGCAATATAATTAATGAAATAAATATTTAATCTTTCCTTTCAATGAATGCAACTGAAGAATCAAACCAATTATCTCATTAGTAACACAAAAGCAAGACGAGGAACAGGACAGGAAGAACTGGACGGAACAACGTCAAAAGGTCTCGCAGGTATAGTCTCGCCCCTTGGACAGTTCTGTCCCAGATAAGGCAACCAGCATCACTAACCACTATATCAATCATAATGGCTTCAGGAGGAGAGCGTAAGATGTGCTTCTTTATGCCCAGTTTTAATGACTTCATACTGTGGTCCACAGTGTTGCACGCGTCATTCTTTGTCCAAGGAAACTGCCCTTCTCACTACATTAAGAAAAAGATATAATCGAACTCTGGACTTTTGCCGTTCCCGCTCGGATGGGATCTTAACTAGAAGCCGAGTTCGTGTGTACTTTTCTCTCATAGCTAAGACAGTCAAAGTACAGATTTCAAAAAGCGTAATAAACGACTCCAAGGGGAATTAAGGTAACCTGTCTGAGCAAAAGTAAAGAAATGAGGAATTTTCAAAACTTTTCAAAAAAAAAAAAAAAGGGGGGGGGACGCGCTGTGCAGTCATTGTATAGTCCTGTCCAAAATTCGATGGAACACAAAATTCCATAGCCTCATACTTCTCGTCTGCTACCACCGCTAAAAGAAAATTTCCAGCGGATCCCTAACGTTCTTTTTTCTTGAAATCTTTTCGTATTAAACATGCAAAGAGTAAATAAAGGAGGAGAAAACATTTCATACAAACGTCTTATCAAATCTTATCAATGCCATCGTCTTATCACTGTCAAATCATGGGCAGATGAAATGGTATTAAACATTTTGGGAAAAGTTTGCACTGAAAATGTTACAATTTTGTTTATTAATAAAGATCTTTTAAACAAAGTGAATTCAGTTTTTATCAGACGAAATAGTAATAGACTTTCAACTATAAATTTTATGCTGACCTTGGTATATTTTTACCGGATAGTACGCCGCTCGGCAGATCTTTTTCGTCCGAAAGTTGAAGGCTGAGTGAAGAGGAACTAATAGATTGCATATAACAAATAAAAAATTTCCTTTTTTGTGAGAAATTTTTAAATTATTTATCCATATAAACCATTAAAATTTCTGGTTTATGTTTAGCTAATGTTCGCTGACTAAGGAAAAAAAAATATTCCTCTTACTTATTTATCCTTCATTTTCTTGTCACCAAAACTTCAGCCTGAAATAGAAAGCCTAAAAAATGGAGAAACATCTGAAAAATCGAATAATACGCGGGGTTTAGTCTGACTTTTTTTCCACTACCCAAGTAGTTACTCTACTCTGCTGACTCGCGATTGTCACTTTCTTCCTAAGTATTTGCTGACAACGTCAGAAATAGAAAATAAAGAAATGCTTTTGAAACTAAATTATTTTATTTCTTGCGCTCTGCGGTTGATCTTGCCTGAAAAGGAGAAAAACAATGTGCAAAAGAATGAAATGACATAAAGAGATTCTAGTGCAAAGTTTTATGAACAGTTTGTGATTTGATAATTAGATAAAATATGTAGTTATATGTAACGGAAAGTTAGGAATGATCATATCTGAAAATGAAACAATTATTAAATTTTTAGCTTTCATTAGTGGCAATTAGTATAACAGGAAAAAAACCGGCAGTAAAACTTAGTTATAATTCTATACTTCTTATTTTAGAAAACTGTTTAATGTTTGACATTTTATTGTTCTTTCTACAAAAAGTCTTGCACGAAAGCATCTCTCTCTAAGGTAGATAACATTCACATGTTTAGTAAATTATCCACGCATTCCTTTGCTCTCTCTTCTTCACTAGATATTTGAGTATATATGTGAGCTAAATATTTGCCGTTTAGGTAGCAACAGTATCTTCGTTAACTATGCTTTAATTGGTAGAGCACATAATTAAAAAGCAAACTGTTTTAAAAACGGGAATGAGCTGTCTTCTGTTGATTTTAGAGATATTATTTACTGCTAAAATTTATGAAAATAAAAGAGGAAGTAAAATTGCACTACTAAGGTTAAGACTGAGATTTGTTTCAGAAGAATTTTATTAATTTTTATAAATTGTAATAAAAATGTTAAGTCTCACGATTCGAAAGCAGGCAGGTTGTATCTTGATGGTAGATTACATCTTGATGGCGTAGATGCAAGTTCTATTTTGATGAATGTTTGATTAAAATTTCGTTAAATTGTTTTTAAAAATTTTTTTAATGTTTGTAAGAAAGTATTTTCATCTCACAGATTTTGTTTTGAATTAAAAGGAGAATCGGATTTTTTTTCTGTTGTCATTGCAGGTTTACTCAGAAATGCGGCTCGGTTAATAATTCTTTCGGCTGTTCCTTGATAAAGACCAATGAATTATCAAATATTGTTAATTTGTTTTACTTATTTGTTTTTATATTAATTTACTTATGTCTCAGGTTTAATTTCCAAGATTTTGCCCCATATAGTTTTGAATTCAGGCCTTCCTGTTAAATATGCTTCCACATCTCAGTCTTAAACATCTCAGTTTTAACATCTGATAGACATTTTATCTTACTCTTTTAATTAATTAATTTTGGATCCTTTTGCGTGACATTAATTGTTTTATTTATTTAATTAATTTTTTCAGTTGTTTCCCTCTTTCTCTCTCGGTATGTTGTATATACAGACAGACACACACACACACATATATATATATATATATATGTATGTATGTATGTATACATATATACGTCTGTATTTATATAAAATTTCATTGTATATACGTATATACGTCTGTATTTATATAAAATTTCATAAATTTATCTGTATATAAAATTATCAAAATAATTATAAGGAAAGGAAGAAGTTTAAGAGCAACTATAGGCTATCAAATATGCACTTTCAGTTTTTTGAAATACTAGTAATAAATATACTATATATTTTAAAAAGTAAAGAGATTGCTGAAGTGAGGAAACTACTGCAGTGTTATAGTTTATTATCCATTTTGATTTAATTGAGTTTTACTTAAAGAAAATGTTTATTTACTATTAGTTATAAAATTTGTTCCTTTACTGTGTCATCTATTTCACAAGAGAGAAACTAAGTTGGTGCTTTTAACAAATATTAACCGATATCTTTATGTTATTGTACTCTCTGATTTAAAAAAAAAAAAAAAAAAAAAAAAAAAAAAAAAAAACTTATACGAATCAGTTTCAGATTTTCAAACTCATATTTTGTAATAGTTTACGTTTCGTTAATTTCTTCACTTATTTTGATGGACTGGTGGGGAGATGCTTTCTTTAAAAACAACTTCATCCAATGACTGCATTACCACTACCCACTAGATTTCATTTTCGTATCAAACTGTGTGATTTTTTGGGGGCTTAATTGCGCTCTTTTTTGATTGCAGCCACATGTACTGTAAAGTCTATGCCTCTTTAGGTACATAAGTTTTAAAAGGACTATTAAAGAATTATCTTATAGTCTTGTGAAACAAAAATGAAATCAGTAGAAGGGTGTAAGACCCTTTTATTCAAACATAAAATTAATAAATGACCCAAGTTGGGTTACAAGAAGCCAGTCACTTCTGGAATTGCAGAATAACGTAACAACTAATAATTTCAAGGTGTGATAAATTAGTCTAACAGCTCACAGAATACTTTAACGCACAGGAAGAGCTCTGGTTTGTGTAAACAGGCGAGGCAAAGCCTAATGGCTAGAACACTCAACGTCGCTAACCTCAAGTTGCCAAAAATAACAGCACAGCGTGTCCTGGAATAGAAAAACACGCTCTAAAACTGACTTCTGAAAGTAGCATAAACTTAATCTGAAAAATTTCTTGCTATCTCATTTACATGTTGACACGAAAAGCGTGGGTGAAAAGAGAGTAATAGGAAAGTGCTAACATAAAATGAACTATTAGTTAAAAATAAACAGTACAATCCTCACAGTACAATTCGTTGTTTACATTTTTATTGCCTTGACGTCCATGCCAAAGAAAATATAATTTAATTTTTATTTACTTAGCATGCATAGTATATCATTAAATGTATCTGTATTAGGCACATTTTCTCTCTCTCCAATATACATCAATAACTCTTCTTTAGTGCCAATTCGTAAGCATACAGCATAAAGATGGCATAATAAAGCATAAAGTGTAAACATGTATCCTGTAAATAAATTTAACGTATGTGTGTTGTACTCACACGATTTTCTTCTTTCCAAACGAGAGTAACTTGTCAGATGTATAATTTTAATTCTGATACAAATTATATTTGGTAAATATTGACTGAGAGTCATATTTATCAGATAAGATGCAAGTAGCAGAGAATAAATAATGAAAATTTTAGCAGTAATTTTATCTTACATTTTATCTGCTTTCTTACATATTTTTCTATAAATAATATTTATGATTGATGAAAAGTGCTCTCCTTGAGAACTGTCCACATGAATAAATTCATGTTTTTGGATATTTTTGTCTCCAGTTAATTAATAAAGAGCCCCCTTTTGCCCCCTCTTCCATTCCCTTTCTTTCCCTTACGTTAAATATAGCGTACTTTAATAAAAAATATTCGAATTTTTGGGTCAGTTATATTATTGGTATTTTATAAATTTAAACTTTTCTTTTATTATTATGGAATCTATTATCGTTTAAGTAAAAAGGTTTGAAGGAAAACATGCATGAAAGAATTTAGGAAAATTTAAGTCGTAGACCAAGTATAAGAAATCTGAGGGCTCACACAATTTATGCAAGCAGTGATAAACTTTATTTAAAAAGGTAAACTATAATTTAAAAAGTCTTTGATTTCAAAGAGGAAATAGTTTTGAATTAAAAATTAAAAAGTAAAATTAAAATAAAAAGAAAACTCGGATGGTAGTTTTTTGCGTTATGCTTTTTTACTAGGATATTTCAAGTGACTGAAACAATTATTTCTTTTAAATAATCTTTTGCAAACATGTTTACGCTGAAAAAATTATGGGAGCGGACTTTTAGAAAAACTTTTATCATGAGTATTGGTGGCAGGGAGGAAAAAAGTCATGTTTTCTTACAAATTTATTCTTGCGATATATAAAATTTGGTTTAGATACAATTAAAAAATAAAAATAAAAAAAATAAATAAATAAAAAAAAAAAACGCATTTAAATCCTACAATAGCAAAGAAGATCGTGAAGAAATATTTCAGAATTTTTAATTAATTTAAAACTAAAAGCAGAAAAAATATTAATTAATTAATAGAGATAAGTATAACAAATGCATTTTGAATTATTTTTGCACCCTTACGTTAAATTTTTTGAAGAATGATTGTGTCATATAACTTTACATTTTGAGTTAATATTGCACAAAATTAATATTTTGAACTAGATATACCCAAGTGGTTGAATATCTTAACAAACACAAATACTCTTTCTTATGCAATTTTGTTTTCTTATTTAGTCTGAAAAAAAAATGGTTCGAGCTCCACAAACGAAGAATGTGTATCATACGAAAAGTAGTGAAATTATAAGTCAATTAAAAATAATTAATTTAAAAGTAAGAGCAGATAACGATAAACTAATTTATCATGCCAGTAATAATCTTTGGATGCCAGCTACTAAGTAAAGTTAATTATGTAAAGGTTACTGAATTATGCTTTTCGGGAGAAAGAAACTGTTATAACCATTAATGTCGAAGTATGGCTAATATACATTAATTAGTAAAAGTATGAAGAAATAATTGACTTTACGATCGATTGGAAGAGATTAATTGCCATGAGAATAATTTCGAAAAGAATAAATATTAGATATTACACTTTTATGTTTTGGAGAAGATTAATTTATTTCTTGTATGTGTCATTATAACATTATGAATTTACAAAAAAGGTGACTTTTTAATTAAAATAGCGATTTTTTATGGGGAATACCTATGATAAGGTATCACAGAAAAGTGTAGGTACTTTCTTTTATACCATGAAAATATTTTTCATTTGATTCCATAACTCTAATATGAGAGTGACTTTAATATTTTGTACTTTATTTTAAATTTATACTTGTACCTGTACTAATAATCTGTAGGAAATTCTTCGACACTGATTATTATAGATGTCCACTCAGTCTGTCCTATATCTTATGATGTTATCGTTAAACTACTTTTCGATCTTTTTTGATGTTTTTGGAAACGATGTGCCAAGTTCCGTTGCGTAGAAAGGAGGAGTATTAAGGTATTTTCTTCAGAAATGCTATGTTTTATGACTGCTACTGAACAGCGTTTCGCACACTTCTTTCAAATGGTTTGAAGAACGATGTTCTCAAACTCAAACTTTTCTTAAATATCTTTGAGACTTATCTTCCTCAAAAAAGCTCTTCAAATTACTCTTTCCCTCGTCGAAAGCGGCTCTTTTAACATATGTTACCACCAGTATCTTTATATTTAAAAATACATTTTGTAGAGTCATTAGGCCATTCTGAAGCAAGAGATGTGAAAAAAATGCAATGCCCTCGCCGGGACTCGAATTCTGGACCTCTCGAACACGGGTCGCGTGTGTTTCTAATTACACCACGAAGGCATGCGGGAAAGAGGGAGAAAATACCTTAATACTCCTCCTTCTGCAGGGCGATTGGGGATTAGGACACCCAGTTGCCAAATCCTGGTGGTGATGAATTATCGTTCAACATCTTTTTCAGTTCGGGAGCCACTGTAGAGTTATTAGGCTATTTTGAAGCAGGAGATGTAAATAAATGTGCATTACCGTCGCCAGGACTGACACCCTGGACTTCTCCAATACGAATCAAATATGCTTCTAATTACACCACGAAGGCATGCAGGAGAGAGGGAGAAAATGCCTTATAATTTAATATAAATTTATTAAAGTTTATATTGGCATTAAGCAATTAAACTGATGGAAGGAAGTTTATATTTGTTTTTAATTTTTCAAAGCTACCGAAGTTTGAATAATGTTATTGATTATAAAGTAAAAAATGTTGGTATTCACGCTAATCAGAAGGATGAGCCTGCTGATTATTGCACAGCTATTCTGTGTGTGATGTGTACTGGTAAGAAGCAGTCAAAGCGCTGTTTTCAGTCCTTCTCTTGATGCTAAGACTAGGATGGGAAGTTCGAAAGTAAGACAACTAGTAACTAATTTCATAAAATGTTAGTGTTGGGATTAAACGGGATAGATGACTGCCATATGTAATTTCAAACTTTTTTTTTCAGCTGTACTGTGGTATACACAATTAATTTGAATTTTATGTTTTGTCTTTTATGAAATCTAGGATGAGCAACAAGGGTAGGTTTCGAGGTCTGTTTTTGGTCAGCAGAGCAAAGCTAGAGAAACGCTGCTACAGAACGATTACAGTGTTTTGTATCTTCGAATTCTCCAATAAAAATAAAAGTGAACAATTACGCAATCTGTATTTAAGTTAACATTAGTACATCCTGTATATACTGAAAACAGAGTAACCTACCAAAAATAATACAAATACTGTTGAGGAGAAATGAAGAAATGAAATAAGCTTTAAGTATTTTGTTTTCCGTATTTAACTCATAACTATAAAATGCTTTTGTGCATTGAAAAAATAATGTATTTAAAATAATGTTAGTAAATTATCAAAAATAGACAAAAATGTCTATAAAAAAGCTTGTGGTTTATTTTGTAAAAAAACTACACAAAAAAACTTTTCTTAAAAAATATTTTTGAGGGGCTGCCCAACCGTTAGCGACTCTGATTGCCATACCGATGGGCCCCGGTTCAAATTCCCGAGAAGGCATGTAGGTCTGTAAATGTATAATGTCTGTGAGGCATGGGGCACTCTAAATATGCGGCAAGCCTAAGTCCTTTCGAGAGGCTGGTGGTAGGGGAAGATGGATGAGAGACCTTCAGACCCATCCCTCTGGAGTGCTCGCTATCAAAATTGGGGACGGGACTGAGCAACTGCTACCTGTCTGGTAATCAAGGCTCTAGCCAACGACATGCGCGCGTTTACACTCCTTGCCAGGATAAATTTCATAGTCTTATGCGGATTGCACATGTTCGTGTGTGTTCGAAGTTTTGTGGGTCTAGGGCCACCAGATTTCAAGAGTGTACTGAACTCTCATACTCATAAGTAAATTCTTTTTTTATATATAATGATAGAGATAACAGCACATTAACTATTCAGATACCACCATTTCACAAAACTGATCTTAATATCTCTAGCTGATTTTCTCTCTTTGAAAGCTTCGTTCTCCTAAACTGTCAGCTTTGGGGTGATGCATTTCAAATCGGATAATCTCCTCAGTCCTTTGGAGATTCAGCTTTTTGTCCATGTATTTCCATGCAATTTATATGCAAGCACTTTGCATTTGAGAGCACATGCATAAGGAAAATATGATGCCACCCTGAAGAGAAAGACAAAAATATACACGTTTGGCCGCTCCGAGCAGAAACGGCATCGAGACGCAGAAATCGACGCTCTTTGCTCCAACCACTGGGGTTTCGATCGTTTCAGCTCATGAATATATAAACACTCTAGAGAGAAGCAGATTTCGGGAGTATTTTTACCACGACTTTCCATTTCAAAAGTTTTACACTTGCAGGAGGTGGAAAGTTGCAGTGAAAAGCAAAAAGTAGCACATTTCGTCTAAACGGAAACTGCAGTGGTACACGTGATCTTTTTATTTGCATTTTGACTGTGTTTACTATAACTTCATCAATCTCTGAAATGTTGCAGGTGCTATCTTCTGAGTATATTTACAGGAAAGAATGCATCATTATTAAGCTTCAGTTCTAAATCTCTCTCTCTCTTTATATATATATAATGCTGTCTCGTTATAGCGCACATATGACGCAAAACTTAAACGAGCATTATAAGGAGACGATCGCTACAGTTATAAGGTGTTTTCTTCCTACTTTCTGATTGCCACAAATTTACGAAGACTGTTAGATTTGGTCAAGTAAAAAAAAAGATATATATATATATATATATTAGTTTATTTCGACGTTTCGTCTCAGCTAAGCTGATATGGAGTGTTACAAAAAGAACAGCGAGTTTTGATTGCGTAGTCTGTATGAATGTTATATACAGGCTCTTATGAAGTTTCGTGTAATTTTTCGAGGTGAAAATGCACCTAATGAAACAAAAGGTGGAAAGAAATTTATGAGCATGGGGAGGGGGGATTCGAAAACAGACATTAAATCACCATGCTTTCTATTTAGCCGATTTGTTGAAAACATCGTTATTGTGCACGACAGTGTTTTTATGTTTTTACAAGTCTTCCGAATCTGAACGGCAACAACCAAAGAGCTTTTAAAGGAACGTGTCATTAGTTATGTCATTTAGCAGATATGTAAAAAAGTGATTACGAGTTTCATCGAAACGTGGAGTGCAGCAGAAAAAGCCGTGAAGCACATATGCTATACACTATTTTTTATTCCTGAATGGAAATATTTAATTCTTGTAAATATGTAAAAATATTTTCCATTTTCTAAAAATAAAATACTTTACTCGGCATATTAAATCCGGCGCTTTTATTGGACTACTCTTTATAAGATCTTCGGGATATTTCGGTTCTGCGCCAAAAATGATAAGAATATAAATTCTTAACGGTTACTTAAAATTATCTGAATAACTTTGAATATAAATTAAATTTTGCTAATTTACTAATAAATAATTGACTATAGGAAACACATGAATCTAAGTAAAATAATCATTTTCGACATCGTTTTCTTTTATAGTTTTATTTGTAGCTAATGCTTTGTATACGAAGAAATATAAGTTTCTGAATTTAAAATCTAAATGTTTTACGTATAAGTATTTTATTTTAAATAAGCAATTAAAAAAAGCCCTTTTATGTTTCACTTTCTTTTTAACTCTGGTAGTCACTGAACACTAGTAGTTATTTTTATTTTACAAAGATTTCGAACGAAATACAATCCGCCGTTACGTTAACTGGGCCAGAAAATTAAATTAATTTCAATGTTCTTTTATTTGTTTTCTGAAAGTTTTTTTTATTTATTTTGCTAACTTAAACTAAAGTAGAAATCAAGATCGGTTTCATTTATCATTTTCAAGTTAAAAACTAAAAACTTAAGATCTATTAGATAAAACTTGCTTGAAGTTTCTTTTAATCGAAAAGAAGGACGTATTTTGTGTAAACACTGAAAAATGATAATAATAATTTCCTGAAAAAAGTAAGTATTTAAATTCTTTTCTTATTTTGTTGATAAATTAAGGGGAAAAGTTCTCATTTGTTCGAACATCTTCAGATATTATTGTATAATTTCCCACTGATGTGTGTCGGGACAAACTATAGGAATATTGCAAAATTAACTTAATTGTTTATTAACTCTCAATATTTTAATCACTACATTTAAAATTATAAAGACAAATTAAAGATCTTACGTAATATCAAATCATAATTCCGGAAATTATAATTTGCTTGTCCACGTGGAAGAATTATAGAATTACAGATCTTATCCTTTGCGCAGTGGCAAAACCTGCTGAGTCGCTTGGATGATAATAGGTCATAACGTAACGTAACCTAAAGTAACGATGAAAATTAAAAAAAAATATAACTTAAATTTCTAATCTCAATAATTAAAAAGTGTTTTTAATTAATTAATGTATTTCAAAATATGTATCATGTAAGAATCTTAATAAATTCTAAGGCAGTTTTTTAGTTCAGAATTTAATAAAATGTAAGTAAAATTCTTTTGAAATACCTTCAGATTGCTAGTATTTTGAAAGACAGATGCGTTTTTGTAGGAAACATTTTAATTAAAATGTCCGGAGAAATGTTTGCACAAGTTGATTATATCGCCTCATAAAAAGAAACAATGTAAAATGTCTGACGCAAATGTAATAAAATATTTCTATTATTTATAATTTTTCTGGTATTCTCTTTGAATAATAAATAACATATTCTCGCTTTTTTTCGAATTCGAACTAGTAAAAGATAATGATATTTTTTTATTCTTTGGGAAAAAGAACATCTGTTCTCTTCGTCACGTTTGCTTGCTTGCTTTTGTGATTCTCAGCATCAGCAGTAGTAATTCCGTAGAAGCCACGCCTCCGTCGGATAACCATCGAACGTTTTTATCTTTCGAATATGTTCTGATTTATTTAAACAGATTTACATTCAGTTTTGAAACCTTTAATTCATTGAATAGCCGAAATTTTCAGTAGAATGAATTTGTTGAATTGAATAGTCGAAATTCTGAGTTAACGTGACGAAAACTATTTCTATATATGCTGCTATATTTTTATGATAATATTTAAAAGGGAGTATGCTGAATAACGGAGAAAGAAATCTTACGGACTTTTGTGTTATATGAATGAAAACATTATTTACTGAAATGCAATTTGGTTGAATTCGAAAAGCTGTAACGATATTAAACATTTTTACCTTTTTTATGATGTTAAAAAGCTCTATAGTCTAGTTTTCATATTTTACGTTTCACATTATGTTACATTATATTGGCATCAATAATCCACATGCTTACTTGCATCAGATTGTTGCTCTTAATAAATAAAAGGATTTATTTTTAATCTACCAAATTAAAAGCAACTGCTAGCTGGACATGCTAACCTTTTATATCGCTAGAGAACGGAGAGGAGAATGCGATAATTATTTGTGTTTTCTTTTTATTTAAAAGGCAATTGGAGAGAGGGACGAGATCCCGTTGACCAAGTCCAGGCGTTAAAACATATTGTACTATACATTTTAGTTCGCACGCCACTGTAGAGATATGTTCGTTTTTTTTTAGCTAAATAAACAAAACATCAGTTGCACACCTCAATATGATTCAAATCATAGCTCTTACAGTTACTAGTTGGACATGGCAACCACATACATCAGGACAGCACATGATGTACGCGAAGAATGCGTCTGTATTAAGATTCTAGAGTATGAACAGACATGTGAACAAAATAGTTGGTGCGTTGTGTGGCATTTCGGAATCGGTGGCAATTATCAGAATACTGCGTATAAAGTAAGGCATGAACTCTTGGTGTTTATAGTTATAAATTGGCAAACATAATGCGTCTTTGAAACTTGAAACCTTCTGTTTTCAGCAATGATCATGTAAAAAAATTGCAAACATCATGCGCGCGCATCCTTCTATGGCTATGCAGTCAGGGAAGGCAGGCCTGCGAACAGAGTTGATGCTGAGCCACGAGCAGGTTATGACGTCATTAAACACATAGGTAAGAGTGTTACAGATGTTACTCGTTCTAAAGTTTATGCCCAGAAGAAACGAGTTGTTTGAGTTATTAAAGAAAATTTGTGCTGGATTTAAAATTGGAGTTGCTGATTCTTTGACCCGTTTCTTTAAATATCAACAGTCATTTGCGAGTTTTCTGGAATTTGATTTACATATGCGGACGAATTTGTACCATTTTATATTGTATTGTGTCACCTGCATCCACAACCTTTAGAGTTTGCTACATTTTATTCCTTGTTGTACTTTTCGAAAAATACTGGAAAAGATTTTTGTTATTCCGCCAGGGTAAACAGCTCTCATACGAAGCACATGTCAATGCACGTTGCAACCGAATCATCTGCTAAGTACTTTTTAGTCACCTCCCTCATTGACATTTGTAACACAAAATCATGAATACAAGGCATTTGGTCAATCGTATTATGACGAGTTTATAGGACATTTGGTCAAATACTATTTTCCCCACGACTAATATTTGTAAGCGGTGGAGAATAGGAGTGCTCCATAGTTATCTACCGTACGACACACAAGCCGCGTGATAGGAATGATCCGTATGACACAATGACCTTATAACTCC
Source organism: Stegodyphus dumicola (assembly GCF_044657685.1). NCBI lineage: Eukaryota > Metazoa > Arthropoda > Arachnida > Araneae > Eresidae > Stegodyphus > Stegodyphus dumicola. The sequence continues at coordinate 154,197,994 of NC_140774.1, read as the reverse complement.
CGCATACATTATGTTTTCCAGTCCATGCTGTAAATACTATAGGTGCATGTTTAACTTCATATGCCCCGCTCTAAAGATTGTGGACTATCGCAAACTGCACATTTTTGATTTAGTGTTTAGTTCCCATTTGAAAATTTCTGCCAGCTTTCGTTGGCAGATTCGATAGCTTCTCTTATTGAGTTCATATAACTTACAAAGCGTAAAATCTTCTATATACTTTTAGTATTTCTATTCTATGTACGCAGTTTTTCCTTTCAGTGTTAGAAAGTTTTGAGGAGTTTTTCCAAAATTTTTGTATCATTAAGTTACGTTACGTAACGCTACGCTATTATCTACTATCCTTTACAGGTGCTATCATTGAGGGGAAAATTAAGTCTTCATCTTGGGTTATGTAATAAGCATACTCAAAGCATACGGTTTTTAATTACTTTTTTAAGTTTAATGGCTTAATAACATTTTGGTTTATAACGCTATAGTTCAAATAGATTGAGCAGTTTAAGAGAAATAAAACTATTTTTTTAATAATTTAAAGCCTTGATTTATTTTTAATAAATGATTCAATTAATACATTTAATGTATAATATGTCCAACTAATATTTTTTGTGAATATCTGTATTAATTATTAAAAGATGTTCCTAACATCATGTATTAGGTTTATCTGTGTAAAGTCGTTCGGATTTTATTTAAACGCAATTGTTTTATTTGTTATAAATCGCAATTGGGGCTATGATACAGTTTAACTTTTTGCGCACTTTCTGTGTGACATAAAACAACTCAGTTTTAGCCGCCGAAAGTAACGAGCATTAAGTAGCATAATATATTAATATGTTAGCAGGATCTTTAATTCCAGTTGCTTTATATTCCTGCTTCTGAAATTGGCCAATTTCTTTCTAATTGAGCTCATTTTACGCTGTTTTAATACAGCATGTACATTTTTATTGTTCATTTCAAAGCCAATGATTTTGCCTAGAGACATAATATTACCGATAACCATAATGTCCTGAATACCAAGGCTCTAAAAGTCTGTACCTGCAATAAAATCTAAATGAAATTTCATCCAGTTCGAATTCGTTGTTCCCTAAGTCATTTATTGCCACATATTTTAATGATATTTAAAAGCAGAGGAAAATATTAATTCATCGAGAAGTCTCTGGATGTTTTAATTCTGTCACAGAGGTTACCTAAAATACATTTGATAACCGTTTGTAACCAACTTGAGTGTCCTAATGGGAGACACCGTTCAATACCTGAGATGTTTCCGTCAAATAATTTAGCATTCTTCTTAATGCGACACGTTTGCGATTTGAACATCCTTGGCATATTTCATCTTTCAGTAAACTTTTAAGATAAAAGCAAGGGCAAAGGTAAGAAAATTATCTCAAACATTGCACAGTTAAACACAAAGCATAGAACGCTAAACGGTCTCCAGAAATTTAAGAATATAGTACTTCAGGCCACTATGAGTTTATCCTGGCGATCCAGGTCAAGTGTTTATACTGGTGATCCAGGTCAAGTGTTTATACTGTTGATCCAGGTCAAGTGAATAGTGGTGATCCAGGTCAAGTGTTTATACCGGTAATCCAGGTCAAGTGAATACTGGTGATCCAGGTTAAGTGTTTATACTGGTGATCCAGGTCAAGTGAATATTGGTGATCCAGTTTATACTGGTGATCCAGATTAAGTGTTTATACTAGTGATCCAGGTCAAGTGAATACTGGTGATCCAGGTCAAGTGAATACTGGTGATCCAGGTCAAGCGTTTATACTGTTGATCCAGGTCAAGTGAATACTGGTGATCCAGGTCAAGTGTTTATATCGGTGATCCAGGTCAAGTGGCTCGCCGCATATTTAGAGTGCCGCCATGCCGCACCGACACTGTACATTTACAAATATCCATGTCCTCACCGTGATTCGAACCCGAGGCCTTCAGTACAGTAGTAGGCTCTCCTAGCCACTATGACCGTTTGGGCGACTTTTTATAAAATAAAAATCGTCAATTAATTTATTTATAACAATTCGCGTTCTAATATGGGCAACAGTCTATCATAAAAATCAATAATTTACTATATAAACTCAAAGATATGCTTACACTGAAAACATCCGTACGAGTTAAAAAATATAAATAAAAAAAAAAAACAGTCTGATTTTAATCAAATGTAACTGGTATTTTAGGTTTTGAGAAAGGTTTTAGGTTTTTAGGTTTTCAATGGCGCCGTATCATATTGTCCTGCACGTGGAATGATTTGAGCACATTTTCAGGGTATCAAGGTTCACAAGTATAGAAGATTGCTTTTTATGTTAAATGGTATACAAGCGTAATCCTCTTCTTTGTCCAGATTTCTACTTTGAAGTATATGCTACATTTCCTTTCGAGTGTTTAAAAATAGCTAATATAACTTAAAAGTTGATTCGCATGAGAAGGTCACTACACTTTTTCATAAGCGTTTTTTTACACGCATAAACTTAAAATTAATTAACAAAGTTATATGAAAATTAAAAAAAATTTGTATCTCTTGGTTTCAAAAAAGTGCCATATTTCATAACAAAATTAATCTTTATTTTAACTGTTATTTATGGTCGCTGTATTTAACTTACGCTTTTCAACACACGAATTAAATAATTAGAAAACTGCAATTTAACTACTAATAAGTGTGTAGTTGATTAAAGCTCATTGTGCTTCGCAATCATTTTTTTCCTCAAATTTATGAATAATGGTGAAAACCATCTCGCATAAATAAAGGACACCATTTTTAAAAGTAAAATAAAATTAATGAAGCTTTCTGTGACAAAAGAAACTGATTTTCCATAATTGTGTACTTCAAATTATCTGCCAACGAAAACTTATTAACCAGAATATGTAAAGTACATAAATTAAGATATATTATGACTATGAAACAATAAATAAAAGTAAATTATATACGCAGAGCTTTCAGTATATTTCAAATTCTCATTAACCTTTCTTAACCGCTAAAAGTGTAGGCTTGTTGTTTAAAAAAGATGGTACTCTTCTGTTACCGGATTCAGAAATGTTTGTATTTATATGTATGTATGGATATATGTGTTCACGCATGCATATTATAAGTACGTACGTATGTATGGGTGTGTATACACACACACATATATGCACATACTTACATATATTTCTGTATCCGGTCCCGATAACAGAAGAATAGTCACTTCCATGTTCTTCCGAACAGAGGATGCCATTCGATCCATTGCAATTCTTTTGGAAAAACAAATTCTGACTCAGACTTTTAAAATATCCATTTAAAGGTTTTATATTGATATTTAAAACACAAAATAATGGTCTGCATTAAAAATACATGTATATATTTATATTTTATAGTTAGATTACATAATTCTGCCAACTTAGACTCAAATTTCATAAGACGTAATATTACAACACAGCTATCCAGGTTACATGATATCATTAGTGCATATCGCACTATTTTAGGACAGTTAATATCAGAAGTTTCTGTTTGTCTTTGAATTAATAGAAATAAGAGGTTATAATTCAATTCCAAAAATTATAATTCGGATTTTATGTGGTTAAATGAAGTAAAGCTCCTACATGTTAGTTGTGAGTCCTGCATGTTAGTTGGTGTTTCTTTTGAGTTAAAATCCGCAGAGGATGCACTACAAATTTGTGCATAAAATCCAGACTTATGCATATAGAGAGCTTAGGCGTATAATCAGTAATTATTGCATAGATATACGACGGTATCAAGAACGAAACGCTTATTAAACCAGCATGTTTTGTTGCTGCGCACCTTTAATTTCGCAAAGTTTATTGTAACTGTAAAATCTACTGCTGAACTATTCTTACAATTATGACTACCTAACGGTATTTCATGCAGAAAAATTTCCTTGTTGTTGGTGAGTTATTGTCTTTATAATTAATCTGCTTGCATGCACAGACAGATTAAAACTCAAGAATACTTTATTTGTATTCTTCTTATTGGTTATAACAAAAGATAGAATGCACAACATAAACAAATTTGATGTGGACACCACATGGTTTCATTGTGTGCCTATCATATCATATAAATTTTTTGCTGCACTTCATGTAAATTTATTTCCTCGAATTATAGTAGCTTAACTAGCCGATCTCTTGAGGCAAATTGAAAATGACATAAAAAATTGCAAATTTTGGAATTGAATATCCCGGTCAATTTTTTTCGTAAGGGAGTCAAACTTCTTGGATATTAAATTTTCATAATGAGTATAAAACTTCCCCAAATAAAACATAGGAACCTGGAGACTGCATTAAAAGTGAGATTAAATTAGTTGTCCAAAATTAATTTCTTTTTACTTTGAAATCAACAAAACGTTAATATTTTCGTTACTTAAAACATTTCTTGTGAGTAGAAGTATATGACTGCGATCAATATATGCGTATATGAACTGCGATCAATATATGCGTATATGAACTGCGATCAATATATGCGTATATGAACTGCGATCAATATATGCGTATATGAACTGCGATCAATATATGCGTATATGAACTGCGATCAATATATGCGTATATGAACTGCGATTGTGAAATAAATGCCGGGTAAGGACATTTAAGCCGTGTACAGCGAGTGAAATATATATATATATATATATATGCTTTTGGTACTGCCAAATGCAATAAAAAAAGGAGGTGCAAATGTTACAGTAATTAGTTAGCAGATGTTAAAGTAGTCCCATATACAAAGTTTCCAAGTTCTACAGTTAATCATCTTTGAGTGATGCGAGATACATTCGCACGTACGTACGTACGTACATACAGACATCATGGAAAAATCCATTTTACATCCAGTTATGGAAAACAGAGTCATTTATTCTACCTGTTACTATATGTATAGGCGTCACCCAAAAATATCAAGAGGGAATTAGAAATGGTCAAAATGGATATTTACATTGAAATATGACACCTGAAATTTTTCTCGATTACAATACTTCCTTTATTTTGAACAAGGAAGCAAAAAGCTTGGTTATTTTATCAACAATACCATTAACAGATTTATACTGAAGAGCCAAAACATTATGACCACCTATTCAGGAACGCGTTGCGCGAACATTGGCTTGCAAAACAGCTGCAACTCTACTTGCCATAGGGACAGCGGTCATTCAATTTCGGATGTTGGTGTTTGAGCTCTGAGTTGCCGCTCCATAACATACCGAATGTGCTGTATCCAGTTAAGATCTGGCGAGTTAGATGGCGAGGACATTAGTTGGAATTCATCCTCAATGTCTTTGAACCACTCCGACACAACTCGAGTTTTATGACAGGGGCATTGTCCTGCTGAAAGATTCCATTTCAGCTTGGGAAGACATGCGCCATCTAAGTGATCTGCAGTTATGTTCAGATCGTCCGCAGCTTTCATAGCCCGTTCTACTACAATCAAGGGTCCCAGGGCCATCCATGAGAAAGTCTCCCAAAAGATATACCGCCACCACCATCCTGTGTATGACTTGCTGTAGAGAGAGGAGCAACTTTCGCCTGGAAGTCGTGTACTCTGACACTAGCGTCGATGTGATGAATGAGAAATCCGTTTGTCTTCCACTTATCCATGGTTCAGACTCGATGTTAACGGGCTCACTGTAGGCGCAGTTGACATTGAGCCTTGGTCAACAGAGGCACACGAATGGGACGTCTGCTGCGCAGTCACATATCCAACAGCTTCCACTGAATTGTGGGTTCCCAAACTTTTGCACTTGGACCTGCTTTGTACTGGACTGTCAGCTGAGCCACTGTCTGGTGCCGAATTTGCCGAACCAAGCGGAACAGTCTCCGACGAACTTTTCCTTTGATGATGCTTGGAGGTCCAACACCTGGGCGTCTACTGCTGGTTTCACCGCCGTTTATCCATTTTGCATAAATACTAACAGTAGCAGATTGTGAACAGCCTACCAGTCGTGTAGTTTCGGAGATACTCCTTTCGAATCTTCGAGCCATTACAATCTACTCTCTATCAAATTCGCTTAGATCAGCGGCATTTCCAATCACTCGTAAAACTAACTGGAAGAATGATTCTTTATCTTCTCCAGTAGCAGTTAAATACTATTCCCACTTAAACACGAGCACTCCACGTAATCCAGACGAGTTTATTGAAAAATGTGGGAATAGTCATAATGTTTTGGCTTGCCAATTAAGTCATCTTCTTTGGATTCTTGCAAATACGAAAAACAAATTTCTCTCAACTACTGGTTTTTTATATAAATTAATCATTCAAAGTCGTGGAGTTTTCTATCAACTCAACACTTTAAAGCATTTGGGAACGTCTAACGCAGTTTCTGCCAAATAAAGAATAGTTGTAAATTATCTGAGAAAGCGCGACATTCGTTAACTGGACTAGGCATATGTTGTAATTAACTTAACTAGCTTTTAAAATGTACTTACCTGCTTTTAATTTTCATATGCTTCTGGTCTGAGCGATAATATGTGACGTAAGCAAACAGCAGACAAGACATTGTTTAAAGTCAGATGAAATACTAGTAAAACTTAAAAATAATTGTCATAGCTGCACTAACATACCTGAAAATATTACAGGAATGTATTTTGCTTTTTGTAATATTTAATTATTAGAAGTTTTCTGTAGAAGCAAGTTTTCTAAAAGATGGGTTTTTCTTTTTTTTTTCTCGTCAACAATACCACTAAATCATGGCGGGCCACTTCATTTGAAAAAGAACTGAGAGCAAAGCAGCATTATTTGCATAATCCTCCAGATAACAGAACTTCCAAAGTTTTGCTTATGGATTAGATAAAAAATACGTATACGTTATTATGAACACTTATTATGAACGTCATGGAGCGAAAAAAAAAACACGCTGCTTCTCAATGCTTAGTTTAAGTTGGATTAACGCATTTTAGAGAAGTGAATCCACGACATTTTATGAATAATTCATTTCGGTGTTAAAAGGCTTGAAAGTTTTTATGTTAATGACAAAAACGCAAAGTTGTTATAAATAAATAAATAAAAGCAAAGAACGTGATCTATAGAAATATTTCAAATACTGAAAAGTAAACTCTTGTGACTTATTTACTTTTATGAACTGCTGTGACCAGTATGCAAACTGCAAAGTATAATCGGTTATGAAATGTGAAGCTGACGCGTAGGTATATTCAGTCTTTCTGAGACTACTGCGAGCACTTTTGTATGTTTATTTATTTTGTGAAAAATCTACGTCTTTCGTGTGGTAATCGTATTTTTATTAATGCTATAAATTCTTGCGGATTTTGTGAAAGCTAATTGAAAAAGCATTTAATTACATTTTATTCCTATAGAACCAGTATAATATTAAAAAGAAAATGGGATTTAGTGGTCGTTTACAAAAGAATTCGTGACATCTAAAACTTCCATTGCATAAAACATCCTAAGAATTAACATTAGACAATCCGAATAATACAGTTAAGGAAACGAATCAGTTTGAAATATTTCTTGATAATTTATATCCTTTTTATCACTAATCGTTTCCTACAAATTAAAAAGAATTTATTAATTTCGTAAATATCTGTGGGCTGAAATATTAAATGTTGGCATATTTTTGGAATAAAAAAAACTGACTTCTATATCTGGAAATTTTGAAAGACATGGCACTGATATAATTTGGAAATTTTAAAACACATTGCAGTTCTACATCCTACAGAACTATCACATCTGTCAAAAGTCATATAAAGTCGCAGTATATAAGTATTATAAAAGCTAAATTTTAAAACTTTCAATATTATTATAAATCTAAAATTAATTCTCTGTTAATGTCAAAAATATTTGAAAGATTAACGATTAAAGGCAAGAATAAATTCCATAAATTTCCACTATAAAAGTAATGTTATGTAAGATAGGGTGTGCTCCAACCCGCCTGCCCCGATTATAATTGGCTTCGTGGTTAACACAGCACACCCACTACAAAAGTAACTTAAGTAACTTAACTTTCTCATAATATCTTTGCAAAAGGATTATTGAATAAAGTAATTATGAAATAAAAATTGAAAATGAGGGAGAATTCAACGATGAAGTATTAAAACGGATTTTTAATATTTTTTATTCTGAAACACAGAACATGGAAAAAAATGGCCAAAAGGAGAAAAATGGATATAAATATTGAATTTTATATCAAAACTTGGAATGAAAACAAATAACCTTCAGAATTTCGTTGATTATTTTCATAAGAACATTACTTCACGAAATTCGAAGCAATGTAAAGAAAGCCATTATGGAGATTATCGTTGTTAGCAGCGCTGAAGCTGAGCAAGCTTTCAGTTCTATGAATAATATTTTTGCATCAAAAAATAAGCTGAGCAAATTTCAACTCTATGAATAATATTTCTGCATCAAGAAAATAGTCTTTAATTTTATAGCCTATTTCAGATCTAATAACAGTCTCATTTAATAGAGAATCTCTAGGAGAATTTAATGCAAACATTTTGTGAAATCTTTTATAAAAAATCACTACTGGGGTTTAGAACCTTCCAAAATCAACTGAAGTGAAAGAAGAAGAAAATAACGTGCAAACATTTCTGGCATATGTTATGCTACGTAATCAAATTTAAACGTTATTAAGTAATTTATACCATATTTAGTCATTTTGACTTTTTTATAAAAATTAAATAATTAATAAATTTAAAATTAAAACAAATTTAGTTGTTTTTTGTTTGCGCACAATTATTTAAATATTCTAGAAGTAAAATATCTCAAGAGTACTTGACATTTTGTTTTTATAAAATAAAATACGAAATATCACGTTCTCTTTAGAGAAAGCTAGATAGAACCAAGGAAATTTTAATTAAATGTTAGGTATATTAACGAAGTTACTACTAATATCAAAAGATTACCTGATTTTACATTAACACAGCTACATATCCCTGTAATAACATTATATAAGGTTCTCACACTCTTCTTCGATAAATTAATAATTTATTCTTCTTTGAGATTAATTATTATTCATTTATAAATCGAACTCTTTTCTATCCAGGACACAGCCCAGAACATGATTAAGAATACAAGCCGGTCTCGGCCATTTCCATGCGTCTAGAAACTTTAAGATTAAAACAAAATTCTAGTTAGCGTCGTCAATGAAATTGACGGTACTATAATTGGTGGTACAAATGATTGGTACTATAATTGTAAAAAAAAAAAAATGTAAAACTTTTGTAGAGAAAATAACATATGTCGTTAGATAATAAGTTTGAAATGCTAAAATGGCATTATTAAATGTTTTGATAAACGCAATAACTTCCAAGCCGTGTTACATATTAGTCGTATTACGAAGAAGCATTCTTTAACTTTTGACGCTTTGTGATTGAATGTGTCATATGGAACTAAATAATCATTCCTATATTAGACTACACAGGGACTGCTGTTTTAGATTAGGCAATGTTAGAGAGTTACGAAGAATTTTCTGTAACTTTAAATATATGCCAGGCTAAAGCTTTCCTTATCGAAACCAACAGTACTAGTAAAAAATTTATCGAAATTATAGAAAAGATAAACGATGAGAACACCTTATCGAAACTAACAATACTATTCAATAATTCATCGAATTTATATGATGGGACAAACGATGACAAACGATGGGAACATCTTCAATAATTTATTAGGGAAAGCATAATTAAGACATTGACGGTACTAGCTGAAATAATAGCTTCAGCTGGAAGCTTTTGTGATGTTTTTACTTTACATTTGAAAATAAAAAGATATAATAGTTGTTTTAACATCATTATACTTCAGAGATATTCAGTATAGAAACCATACGCAACTGACAAGTATGTACTTAGTAATCCATTTCATATCACATTGTGTCCAATAATTTTGATTTTAAAAATGGCTTTTACGATATTATTTTTAAATTCCTGGATGTCATTACTCACCAGCACAACACAAATCTATCTCTGATAAACTGCATGAGGGAAAAATGACACATTTTTTAAATCGTGAGCGGTCAATCGTAATTTTAGTAAGTATGTAATAATGATTGTACTAAATCTACGCAAGCGATTGATCAAGCGCTTTTTTCAGCAAGGTCTGATTCACCAATAATGGGTATTATCTGTAGTACTCAATCAACTATTATTGATTGAGTACATCCTCAATACTGTGTTCCGTACTGAATCAAATGAATTAGGTGTTCCATCTCGTATGCCTGATCAATGAGATTGTATGCCAAGGAATTAAAGGCATTTCTTTTATGTGGTTATTATGTGGTGTAGATATTAGTACTTCTAGCTAGCAACTTCAAATAGTGCGCAAATTAAAATAATGTCATGAACGATAACTCTGCACTCCCTTAATAGGGCTGACAGGGTCTCATTTATTTTCCTCAGTCCTATACGTGTGAGGGAGGGAGATAAGAAATTCATGCTGTGTGTCTTCGCGGTGTACTGGTCAGCATTTTCAACTGACAAATTGAAATTCCCGGGTTCAATTTCTGGAGCATTTTCAGATTTTTTCAAGATTTTTGCCTTTTGAGAAACATATGATGACTCTACAGTTATATTTCTCAACAGCACTTCCCTGACAGAAGTAGTTAGCATGTCTGTCTAACAGTCTTGGAGAAAACCAAATGTTTTCCGTGTTTTCGTTTCCAAAAAAGTAATGTTCATTACAGTGGCACCCATTCAACTAAAATTTGGCGGGCAATAATTCATCATTACTATACTTTAATCAATTTGGGGAAGAATATAAAAAGTGCCATATGCCTGGAACATGTTGGTAGCATAAGTGAGTGTACCACGTGTGGTTGGAAGTAGGGGTCTGCACGCTGGGCGCGTATTCCAGAGGTCCGTGGACCGATTTCCGGCCAGGGTGTTGCTCATTTTTCATCACTCCTGCTTTAAAAATATAACCTAATGACTCTACAGTGGAACCAGTTGGAAGATCAGTTTTCGAATCCCAGAGAAAGCATTGTTGATTGCTCAGATTTCTTGCTCCGAAAAATATAACATGGTATCTGCACAGTGGGATATGAAAACATACGTATTATTTCATTTAACATAACATGGATGAGACTCTAATACCTTTTGTCCTTCGTGTGCAAACAAGTTTTGGAAATTTTCCAATCATTCGAAATTTTTGTATTTGAGCTCCATAAATTGCAATCATAAATAAAATGTTTAAATAAACTAAAAGATACAAAGAAAATTTAATTTGAAAATATCAAACATAAACATGAAAATTAAGAAAAAAAGTATTTCTGTGTAGAAATTCATGAATAGGTTCTGACCTAAAATCACGCCATTTTGTGTTTTTGGCTAGTCCCTTTGCTTTATTTGCCCGGACTATTGACTCGTGAGTCGCGAAATAAATTGGAGATGAGCTTCGGGAGTTTTATCGTCGCAAGAAAACGTGAGAATGCAAATTAACTAGCTCCAGGCTTACCCATTTGCATTGGGGGGGAAAGAGGTATATTTTATTTCGTGTACAACTATCGCACAAAATAGTGAATTTCGTTCAGGATCTTAATGTCCTCCGAATTAGTCTATTGGGTATCGCAGGACAGTCTTGTAATGTAATTCGTTTCAAAATAGGATGAACTTAATTTTGTTTCGTAACATTTGGAACAACAATCGACTGCAGCGTATTTGCAGCATTATGCGTCGTAAATCTTCAGTGAGTACGAAAATTGAAGTAATCTTGTAAGTTGTGTAGAGACTGGTATTCGTGTATAGGATTATCTAGCTCCTTTAGAAATAATTTAGGAATTTATGTTTAATATATGCGACATTTGTATATCACTTAAAATATTTGTTTGTATTTATTCGTATTCAACCTACTTAAATTGAGGGAAGCAGTACCTTAAAATCAACTACCTTAAAGCTTTATGTTGAAGGATAAAAATCATAAAATATTAGCGTAATTGGGTAAATAAAAACCACAAGTTTCAAAATATTAAAACTAATGAATAATTTCTGTTCATATTATTATTTATTTAAAGAATAAAAAAGCAATACGATCTAAAAGTTATATCATTTTCAATGTGCTTAAATATGGATATTATTTAAAGAAAACCATCAGCATGGGTTTTATACCAATTCTTATATTCTTAATTATTATAATTTTGTGCTATTACAATATGACTAGTGATGCCAAAAGATCTTCTCTAAAAACTAAAAATTAAAAATTATTGAGTCTATTTACTCGTTATTTCATTCTCTATGGCCAAATAGATAAAATCACTAAATATTGATCAATCCTGCTGGGTTTGATGCAAAGGGCTTTGTTGGTTTTGCCTTGGGATAAGCTTGGACCTTAAAGGGAGGTTACCATATGTGCACGGCGGACGCGAAATCACTAAAGAATCACCATGTCGCTTATGTGTTGTGGTTTCTTTATTTTGTTATATTTTGAAGGGGCCTGTAATGCCAGAATCGTAGTACCCCATTTCTGACTTTCCAGATTCTGGCTTTGGGAGAGTGTCAACAAATATTAACTTTCTAGTTTTAACATTTAATTATAGATGGTGGGGGAGATTTAGGTGCATAGAAACACTTATATCAGCTGGAAAAGAAGATACTTTATTTGTCTGAATACCATATAATAATTCTGTTAGACCGATAATTATAAAAATATTAATTTCCCTATATATGGTTTACTATTCGTTTTTAAAATGAAAGCCACATTTTTAAAACTCTATAGAATAATAAATCTGTTTTATTAAAACCTATGATAGCAGTTCCAATCGTGATTTTCATGATTGTTTGGAAAACTAGCCTAATTATGTTTTCAATTTCTCATATACAATTTTTTGTTTCGATGATACTTTTTACTTTCGATATTTAAATTTTCAAGATTCAGAATTCTATTTTAAAAACTAACAATACTATATTGCACTCAGTTTTTTAAAACATCTTATTTTCTGCATTAGGTATAGTAGTCACGAAAGTCATCATCGTTTTATTTAAGCGGAGTCAAAAATTTAAAGGCGAAGAGTCATTGTGACATCACTTTTATACATACATTACAGTCAAGTGACCTTCTATCGCGCTTTTCGGATTTTGCTTTGACCTTTAATGAAAAGGCTGAAATGGAAATCGTTCTTACTGACCCCATTAAAAGAGGATGAAACTGCACAATTTTTAAAGAAGCCTCAACTGGGGAAGACTTAAATGGGACAAAACCATCAGATTAGATCACTGGTATGAAACTATAGAGTGAAAATATTCTACACTGATTTTTGAAAATTCAAAATATAAATAAAAATTTGTTTTTACCTCTGAATGAAGTGAAAAAATAAAAATCGTTTGCTGAAAGAATCAAAAATTAAAGTATGCTATTACAAAGTGAAGATTCGACTTTATCTCTGAATGAAATGACAGAATTATCTTCCCAGTTTAATAAAAATAGGTTCAGTATACAGGCCATGTACTTGGCCTTCACCCATTATAAAAATATGTTTATTGATTCCTTTCTCGTAGCTTCAGGATTGAATCCTAACCTTAAGATTTACATATTATGCAGGAAAATATATAATATAATCAATTAAGGTATCCAACTATGTTCTAATGGTCGAATTGAATGGACTTAAAAGTTTAGGTTTATTTACATATCTAAAATTATTTTAGACAATTTTGTAAATCAAAAGAGAGAAATTTCTCAAAACCTAGCTAGTGTTAGCTGTACTTACATAACGATAGCATATACTCAAAAAAGTATATTTAATAGACATTTTACTTTATCTCTAAACTAAATTACTTAAAAATTTGAATTGTTGATAATTCTACAACTATTGTATGCAGATTAACTAAAGGCATAAAAACCTTAACCGGAACATAAAGACTACATAATTCAATCACTTTTAAAGCAAAAAATGCACAATTTACCAACATTATAAGAATAAGTAAACTAAGCTCACAGAGCCAGGTAACAGAGTAAGAATATATATATATATCTATATATCTATCTATCTATATCTATATATATATATTCAGAGTAAGAATTTATATTATATATTTATATTATATTATTTCAGAGTAAGAATATATATATATATATATATATATACACATATATATATATGATTGATGAAGGCGATTGCAACGAAACAGTTCCCGTTTCCAATTAAATTTCAACGATCTACGGCTATTCGTTCTTGAGTTATGCGAGGTACATGCATATGTATGAACGCACAAATCCCAAGAAAAAAATCTCTTTTAAATCCATTTTAAATCTAATTTACAATCCTTTTTTTTTTCAAAAACAATCCTTTATTCTATCTGTACGTATAGATGTCACGCTAAAACATCGTTAAGTAGTTTCGAGAGCAGTTGAAACGGATATTTTCGTTAAAATATGATACCCGAATTACCGAAATTTTGCGATTACAATGCTTCCTTAACTTTGTACAAGGACGCAAAAATTTAAGATTTAAGAAAAAAAATTTTGAAATAGGGTTCTAGCAAGATTTCTGGCACTTTACTAGTTAACAGTAAGCAAAACAGCTGGAACAAGGCCAACTTTAGTTAAGCTTCCCTAGAATTTATTTCCTTTCACTGTAAACATGAACGTGACATAAAATATTTCAAAAGTTTTATTTTATTTGCGAAAAATATGAGAAACAGAAAAAAAAATCATATATTATAGCATATTTAGAAAACTGAATAGAGAATGAAATGCTACTTTTTCAGCTGTTTGGCACGCTTAAAGTACTGTTATTCTAATGCACCTTTCCCTAGGGTATTTGAAATAATTTGAATGGAATATTTCTTACAAAGGGAAAATAAATAGATGGGAATAATTTATCATCTTACTATATCAGGTACTTGTTAATAAATCTTCAGAATTGTTGTCAAATTTATCTCATGGATAAATTTTCAACTGGTAAATAATACGTCCAAGAAGCTCTTGAAGTATATTTGCACCTGGGGACAGAAAGTATATAAATAAATAAGTCTTAAAATATTATAAATTTTGATTACGTATGCCTATTCTGTTAAAATCTAGGGATCAGTCAGATTCTTTGAATTCTTTGAAACAAGTTTCATTTATAGGAAGAATTTCCTAATGTATCTCTAAATTAAATAATATATGTAGTGTGTGTGTGTAATCAAAGAAAATAATTAAAAAAATTATATATATGTAATATAGAGAAAATAATAAATAATAGTAATTAATAATTTTAATTTTGGAATTCCTAAGTTCCTGATCATATATATGTGGTGTACCAGCTTTTGTCCGGAATAAATAGATTGGTGAAGAATCATAGACGTAGTCGAAGCTCAAAGTATCAGACGATAAGTTTAAAAAACAGGATCCATTTATTATTATTCAGGAGAAAATAGAAGTTACAAAAATCAGATCTCCGGAGTAGATAAAAAAGAACTACTAATAACTTTTTGTATGAAGTTTACTGCATCGTTACATTAAAGAAAAGACCCCGATATTCCTTTGCGAGTTCTTTTATAGCCTCTGGAAAGGCGGAGCTTTTAAGAAATGACGTCAGCCTCGTCAGCCATTCCAGTTTGCTTTAAATATCTCTAGAACATTCTATAACTGTACATGTAGAAAAGGCGGGAAAAACAACTTGGCTACAGGGCTGTGAATTTAATTCCACGTACTTTCAAATAAGAGACCGTCGCCATTAAAAATGAAAAGAACATACATTTAGAATTTTAAGGTATTTTTTTTACTATGGAGTTTTATTATTACATATATATAATTTACAATCAGACTTCTAAATATAATTTGCAGTAGCTCTTAAACTCTCCATTTTAATTTCAATGTCTATCTTTACTGAGCTATAAATAGTAATTGCTTATAATAAACTTCTCTAAACTGCTTCAGTTACAGACGTAATCCATGTCATATGATACTTACTTAACGATAGTGACGCAGGTGTTTTTTTTAAACTGAAACTGAAAACAGCCAGTCACAATGAGGAAAAGTCAAATCTTACGAAACTTTTATCTGATCACGTCACAGTTCTCTTTATGTTTCTTTTCCCAGCTAATCTGCTGCTTCAACTAGCTTCAGTATTATACCTCAAAATGTTATCGGTACCAATGTGAATTCTCAAGAACATATGCTTATTACGCCAATTTAATTTGTAATGGCTTATAAAAAATGTGTGACAGTTTAAATAAAGAGCTGTATTTAAAAAAAATAATAAAAAAAGAAATAGTTCTATATCTTCCCTTCTACTGGGACGTTTGACGAAATTCAAATAATCAAATAAACTAATAGTAATCAAATGAGATCGGTCTTTTTTGTCTAAATTGAAAATAAAAAATATTTAGATTGTTTAATTTATTTTATACATACTTTATTCCTGTTAAGTGAATCCTGATTAATGGCTTCTTAGTAAATCCCATTTGCATACATTATGCCCCAAAATCTTCATTAAATTAATAATACTCATGCGAAGAGCCAATCATTTAATTCTCATTCAATAAAGATATCAAATAAGGAATTTAATTGGTTTCGACGTAAGAACATACCGCTGTTTCCACAATTAACTTTTTTCAACTTTGACAAAAGCAAAGAAAACAAATTTCCATCCATAAAAAATAAATTATATTTTTAATTAAAAAAATTACTAATTGTTTAATCAATATCCCAAAACGTTAATTAGATTTGTTTTTGTTGGTGAATTCACTCCATTTTCATTCTCTTTCTTCCAAGCACAGTTACAGTAATCAAAGTTCCAGAAAGTGATGTTATATTCAGTTGTATTTTTCACACGCTTAAGGTTCTCTGGTAAATATTTTCAAATAATCAGTTATCTCTACATACGTATAATTCAATATAATGTAAATCCAGCTTAGGCAAATATTTACAAAGTATGTAAAAATTTCTTAACATTTTCTTCCTTCTTACTAGAACTTAATAATTAAACTTCAGTTAAAACTATGTCAGAATCAATGTTCAAAGGATCAAAGTCACAGCATAACTTTACAGAGCGAAAACATCTTCCCAGACACGCGAATCGTCTTGTACCAGCACCTCAGAACCTTTCTTCTGGTTTTTAACGATTGACGGAACTACAGCAGGAAAGTAGTTCAAAACTTCCCTTTCTGAGTACTTTCACTTGCGTCAAAAAGACTAGCCACCGGCTAGCGAACCAGATGTGTTTCTTCTCGTTAAGAAGAAACACATCTGGTTCTAAAACCCCTTAATTGCAAAATAAAACCCCTTCGTTGCAGATACATGCTGTAATATCGCACAGCATATTTTCTGCCCGTGAAATGGCAACATCTATATTTTACCGAGATATGAAATTCGTGTAACATTTTATATGATAACACTTTCAAGTTTTAATTAGTATGAAAGCATAATTTAGTTACAGTTAATTTAAGCCTAAATAACCACCTTTTGTTTACATTTAAAACTCAGTAGAACAGTAAATTCAGTTTCTGCACCTTCAATATCTTTTCGCCGAGTAACTTTCAGTTTAGTGCGCAGAAAAAATAAAGATGAAAGAAAAAAATCTGATGTGTACACCACATGACTTCCTTGTACGGAATATTAAATTACACACATTTTTTCTTGCATTTCATTTAAACTTATTGGATTGAATTAAATCTACTTCGACAGCGCATAAACCACAATAGAATAAATGCATTCTTTAATAATGCACAAAATTTATATCATTTAAAGAATAGAATTATCTAATCGTTGCCACATGTTCTATTCAAATACTATAATAAGCTAGAACGATGTATAAAAGAAATTAAGAAAACAAAACAAAAAAGAAACAGTTTTTCACAGACGATTGAGTATTTCTCATTCAATTAGTTCAGTTCTCACTTCGCGAGAATGCAAAAATACATAAAAACTCAAAATATCTATATTAAAAATTATGAAGTAAATTTTAAACACTTATTTCCTCGAAAAAATTCCAGAAAGGATTAAGCATAATTTAATTGGCAATAATAAATGAAGGCGTTATCTTTGTTGTTGCGAAGCTACGTTTCTCTAGATTGGCAACGAATCCACTAATCTGCTGTTTCAAATGCAAACAAACAATGGCCGCCATCAAGAAAAGGATTAGGATTAGCGGCACTTAAACAACTTTAAAATTGTTGATAATTCTAAAAATATTGCATAGAGATTTACTAAAGGCATAAAAAACTTGACCGGAAGATAAAAACAACATAATTCAATCATTTTTAAAGCAAAAAATGTACAATTTACAAACATATAAGAGTAAAGAATTTGAGATCACTGAGCCGGGTAACAGAGTGGATATATATATAAATATATTTATATACCTTTGGTGTGGCTGATTGCAACCAAAATACGAGGTGCACATCTACATGTTATAGCAGTCCTATATGCAAAATTTCAACGTTCTGAGTCTACTCGTTTTTGAGTTTTTGAGTTATGCGTTTATACGTACGTACATACGCTCGTACAGAAGCCACGAAAAATTCTCTTCAGAATTCATTTTAAAGCAGTTTTATAATTTTTTTGGAGGAAAAGAGTCTTTTATTCTGTCTTTACGTTTTACGTCTTTACGTTTTTTTCTTTACGTCTTTACGTTTTACGTCTTTACGTCTTTACGTTTTTTTTTTAAATCGAAATTTACGTACAGATATCACGAAAAGACACCGTTAAATTGCATTCGATAGCGGTCAAAATGGATATTTTCGTTGAAATATGCTGCCTGAAACTTTTCGCGATTACAATACTTCCTTTTTACTTCGTACAAGGAAGTAAAAAGTAAGATGAATCAGTTTTGGTAACTTGGATGCAACTGTTAAAAGAAAAATATTTTCATGATATTCTAAAATATCATCCAGCCAAAAGCTTCTTGATAATTTCGCGGTAGGTGAATAGAGCAGGGAACTCGGAATCTTTATATTAATCTTTTTCTTTTTTTTTTTTTAAATCGAAATTGGCTAGTGTTATTGAAACTAGTAATGCCAACTACAAATTGGCAAACAGTCCAACGACAGAAGCTACGCCTACCTTCTTCGCCGCGATAAATTTCGAGCACCTAGTATTCCCGAAGTTTAGATTAGGAGGACCAGAGACAATAATAACAAAATTGTTCTAATACATAATATGGATACAGATTAGTTATATTAATACTGATATCGTTTCACATAATATGTATAAGTGTTAGGGAAACCTCTCAAAAGAATGATTCCCCATAAACACCCACTTTGAAAATGAGCAGAATAACTTCGAAAATAAATAAATATTAATTCTGAGTCAGCTCTAATATTTATCTCATAATTTTTAAGGTGGTCACCGCTCCAGAAGTCGAAAATCGACAAAATCAGCTGTGAGCATTGCCTTACTTAATCTTGCAGTAGAACCGTGGTTTCACTAACTAATCGTTCAGCTACACTATAGAAAATTAAATAAATAGTATTTTTATCAATCGAATTGCAAATAAATAACTTGTTCAAAAATTTTCCCATACATTATTTTAAAAACGGTGACATTTACGAATGCAAGGTAAGTCAATCATTGTCTGAAACAGTAAATAAGTGGTAAAGAAACAGGAAAAATAAGTTAAAGAATGTAAACATAAAATGTTTATGTTGTATTCTTTAGGATGTATTTGTCCACTTGAAAATATATATTCAAGCATTTCGATGTTATGCACTATTTATTGAAACGCGAGAACATTTGAATGCGATTGAAATCTACATTTGAATATGAGTTCTGACTAGTAAAATCATAATTGATCTGGGAATAATCTACGGTTATTATTCGTGAAATAAGTATCGAATTATGAAATTTTAGTATCTAATAAAAAGTTGAATAAAATCTCATGGGAGGAAAATTCATTAAAATTCAATTAACTTTTAATTTCGTAGAAACTGGAAGAAATTTCTAAAAGAGACATTCTTTCACGCTTGAAGGCCCTAGGCAATAAAATCTAATTACATGTTGGTCTTTCTTACTTTGAAATAATTTGCAAATATTTTGCATCTACCTCGCCTGCGGCCAGACTACGATAAGCGGATTTTATTTAATTTCTTGTCTTTCTTGAGAGAAAATAAGAGTTACTCATTTAAAAGGGAGCTCGTTTAAAATTAGGTTTACTTTTGTTTAGTTATAGGGTCTAGAGATTTGATGCAGTTCGAATTTACAAACAATGGAAAGTGTAAAACATTGCTTTATCTTTTAGTTTTTTTTCGAATGTAATTGTTTCCTTATGAATGTTTTCTACTGTAGACTGCAGAGTCGTTAGGTAGTTTTGAAGCAGGAGATGTGAAAAATGTGCGATGCCCTAGCCGGGACTCGAACCACGACCTCTCGAATACACGCCGAGTGTGCTAGCCATTACACCACGAAGGTATACTAGAAGGAGAGAGAAATACATTATACATTCCCACTTTTAAAGGGCGACTGGAGTTAAGGGACCCAATCGGCAAATTCTGGAGGTGAAGAATCATCATATACCACCTTTTAGGTCGGACGCCAATGTAGAATCATTAAGAATTCTTGTTTAAAGCAGGAAACTTGAAAAAGGGACAGTGCCCTCTCCGGGATTCGAACCTGGATTTCTCGAATAGGCGTCGAGTGTGGTAACCATTATACCCTGAAGGCATGCTAGAAGGAGGGAGACATACCCTATAAAACCATTGTGGGATAATAATTAGAATTTGGATTTTATAGTATTGAAAGCAAAAATTGTAAATTGAATGAGCAAAGAAGAAAATATAATATAATCAAATTTACTAACAAGATTTGAAGCCAATAGAGTGACGGTTCGAGAAAGATAGCTATCAAAATCAATAATATTAAGATAATCTTTACACAATTATTTATATGTTGATAACTTGAATGCATAAATATGTAGCAGCAGCATTTATAGTTGATAACGTGAATGCATAAATATGTAGCAGCAGCATTTATAGTTGATAACGTGAATGCATAAATATGTAGCAGCAGCATTTATAGTTGATAACGTGAATGCATAAATATGTAGCAGCAGTCGGTCGAATAATTTCTCTTACTGTTGATAAAACAATTCCTTGGTTTAAACACTACTAAATCGGTAGAAAAAACTTTCCCTCATTTAAACAAATTTCAAGTTTTTACAATACACTTAAGTGAAAAAAGCGTTGACAGCAAGCCAGGAGAGAGAAGTGAAAAAAATAATGTAAAGTTTCTAATACGGGTGTCACGCAGTTATAATTCCACATTATTTTTACTGCGTATTTGTGGTTTCAGTTAGCAGAATTTAATATTGGCTGATGTCTTTTGCAAATACGTTGGTAGCGTCGTTGCCTGCAACACGATCAGAACCGTGTATGATAGATGCAAAATTATCTTTTTTATATACAGGGTGTGAGAGAATAAATAGTCACAACTTAGAACATTCTACAACCAAGATTTTTCCTGCAGAAATAAATCTGTGCAAGAGGCACAAACATAAGAAAGAAGTCATGAAATTAAATATAAAATATTTATTTGCATCATCGATAAATGCTTCTTTACAATAATTTCTCAACACCGCATCCACTAAAAAGCTCGGCAAAGTTGAAGGAATGATTGACGGATGCATTCAAATATACCATGCACTTTCATCAAGCAAGCCATCTGTTACCAGCTTCGAGCAACAGCGGAAGTAAATTTCTTTATTGATGCTGTCAAGCTATTCTATTATTCTTGATAAGGCAATTTTGAACGGTTATTCTAAACAATACCGTAAAAAAGCACTTATCAATTATGCTGCAAGTAAATAGTTCTTATTTCCTTTCAGGACTTATTCCACGTGTTTGTATCTCAAAGTATTACTCGCACACACATATTCCTACGCAAAAAAAGGTTTGTTGGATTATGCTGTACCGCTTTTAAATTTGTGATCACCAGTGTGATGTTTATATATATATATATATATATATTCGTGATTTTTTTTAATTAGTAGCATAAATTTTTTTTAAATTAGTAGCGAGAGATAGTAGCACAAACCGTAGTTAGAGAGATAGATGCATAAACCAAATTCCAGACGCGGCCGTTTTGAAAAATAATTTTATTCCATGATAATTCACATCATATCATTTTAGTAGACAAGTTGTTTTTCCAATAATAGTTAAATACGATAGTTATTATCTACACGGGTTTTAAAAGTACCACGTAAGCATCTTAGACAAGAAAGCATAACAGCGCAGAGATGTTTGCATGGCAGAGATTAGGAAAGCGAATGATTAATTTGCTCGCGAAGCAGTATTTATACTACGTAGGTCATAAGTACAACTAATCTGCGTTTGGTTAATTTTAGGTTTTAGTTCCCTATTGCAAGCAGGGTTATGTAACATGGAAAGATCTCGAATTTGGGAAACAACATAAAATCTAGAATTATCAGTTATGAGGTTGCCAATCATTTCTTAACGTAGTCATCGTATTTAATTATATCTTGCATATATATTTAAACTAAGTTATGTCATCGAGTAAAAGCATTCTTAGAATAGATCTGGCACAAGGATCAAGCTATTGAATAAAGAATAAATGAAGTAAACATTTCGCTGTGTTGCTTCGAAGTACATTTTGAACTTCTGTTTAAATAGAAACCGCCCTGATTAATACAGTAGTAGTGAGCAATGCTACCTGCCATTCAGTTGGTCTTGGATTTGAATCTCGGAGAAACCATGGATGTTTATAAGTGTATAGTGTCTGTGCCACTAAAATATTTGCGAGTCGAAATTCCTCTCCGTTGGTTCGGTGTTGGGAAAAGAGAGTTGGAAGACCCTCAAATCTGTTCTTTAGTATTAAGCTTGAATGTAAACTGCATTGAAACCTCAATGAAAATATACAGCTAATGCGGAAGCCATATATCAGTGAGAGCATTTGTTGTAGTTTTGATGTGCCACCCACTTTTACCTGTCCTCTCCTAGTTATCCGTGAAGCTCTAAAGGTACCCATTTATAGTTCCATATGACTCGAAAGTTCCCAGAAATATTAATATAGCTCAGAATGTTTGCGTGATTCAACGGCGCAATTAAGGATTGCACAAAATAATTCACATTTACTAAATGTAATCGTAGAAAAAAAAAATATTTTTTTTGTGTGTGAGACGAGCTAGATGGACAGGTTCAGCTAGATCCAACGAAAACTTAACTAGCAAAGTGTCTGGCTATTTGAAAAGAAAATTGAACACCGGTTGACTTTTGCTCGTACTAATTTTTGAAGTTGGTTATTTTTCCTCAGATTTACTTGAATTAGATAAAAAATTCAATCCTAAAAACCTCATAATCGCATTATATACACACGGCAAAAAAGGAGGTTTACGTATAATTAAGTTTCTTGACTGCAAAAAATAACAAATACAAATTATTATCATGTCTCCTATGTGTTTAAACAAAATTAGAATAATTAACACTAAGGTTTTTCTTTTACTGACAACTATGCGAAATATCGATTGAAATATATGCATATAGTTAAAAATAACAACATTATAAAAATTGTATAAATTGAATTCCATAATTCTTCTAACCACATTTTCGGTTAGATTTCCTTTAAAATTATCAAAAAAAATTAATTAAAGGCAGAAGTTAACAGAATGATAAAATTCCTAGCTTACGTCATTAACAATTTTTCATGACGATATTTTCAAACATATATAAGCACAAAGAAAAAAAAACAGAGTTTTAGGCACATTCTATTCTAAATTCAAATAAAAATTCAATTAGTTTGATATACTCATTGAATTTTTCTCTTTTTTCCCATGTAAAATCATGGACGTCATCCATTTTCCTTATTTACCCAAAATGTTCTCCCTCGTGGGTTAATCAAATTCGCTTAGAGAACTTTTTAATATCTTCCTTCACGCTAAAATGAAATAAAATTTCAAATTTAGAGCTTTATTTATAATTCTACAGCTTTAACGAATAAATTTAATAAACAGGAAAGGAACTTGGTTCAGAGAGCTGAAAAAAATAGCAGAAACGCCTTTTTGAAAGGGAAAAAATAAATAATCATTCTTTCTACATATTAGGAAGAACGATGCAAAGTGAGCTGAGTATCTGCAAAGAGAAAATAAGCTGTATACTAATATCCGAAGTGGAAAGTCGGAAATATATTTTATATCTTAATTTCTTTAGCGAAATTTAATGAAATATGTATATGAAACCTGCGAAATTTTGTTTAAAATATGCTTCATATAGTAACAACACTAAAAGGAATAAAAAGAAAGTATTAAAATCTGTTTCAATATTGATTTGGAAAATATATTAATCACTTTGCTTCGAATGATTTTTTTTTCCTTTTTTAAACCTACATCTTTCTGATATACACAGAAATGCTAGATATATTGTTAAATGTTTCTGATAACATTTAACAATATAAGCAGACAATTCACGCATATTTGATATTTTATATTAAAGGGAAACTGAGTTTTTTTATTTCACATTAAGGCTGCGTTTCTCAAACGTTTTTCAAATGAGGACCGCGTTTATGAATTAAGATGTAATACGGACTACCTTACTCTCATCCCTTTTGAAAACAAGTTTTTAGCATTTACTATTAATAGCCTATTTATATTTTAAAAATACTGTCCATTAAAATTCTTTTAATTTTATATTGGTATTAATCTATTTAGTTTATAGAAGAAAATTTATATTTGCTTTAATAATACAACACTATTATAGTTTGGATAATTTTGATCTTATTAATTAAAAATGAAATAAATCTTGACCCTCACATTAGCTCTTATAAAACCGAAGCTTTTACTAACCTGTATACTTAAAATACCGAAACATCGGAAATGTCTTTCGAGATTCACAGCAATTTCCTCCCCTCCCCGTCCATTAATGGGCAAAGAAGTGGGAAGATTTCAAATGTCCCCTGTAGCTTAAAGATAACAAAATCAGAAATAAATCCTTTTAAGACAAGTTGTTTGCAATAAGCTGATACAATGCATTTAGGGAATCTACACCTGCTACTATATACCTCAGGCGAAGGGAAGAAAACAACATAGCAATCTCGGCCGTTTCGGGCGGGTTGAATAAAGGTTCGTCTCGGGCGTTTCGGCTTTCAAAGGTTTAACCATTTGAAAGCCAAATCTTACTTACCAGAGCTCACCAATTTCTACATATATATTTTACGTGTGGATGTATGCTGGTAAGACGCACCACAGTCTTACCAGCATACATCCACTTACCATCATACATAATGGGGAAATTTATAAATTTCAGGGGACAATGCAGTCAGCTTTTATTTACCTATTAAGTTTTTAATTTTGGTTTATGCATATAAAGTCTTTTGGTATTTATCAATATTTCCTTGTACCTTTTTCTTCTTTAATTTACATAACACGTTAAAAGTAATCTATACGTATATTCCGAATTTTGAAAAGGACGTGGGTGATGATCATCTAGCAGTGGTGAAAGAAGCGCATGGCTTCAAAAAGGGTTGCGAAATACTTACGCATACCAGTGGTCTTGAAACTTATAATTCTGAGATTGGCGGATCGTACATTATAAAAGAACTCATTGCTTAACTAAATATTAATTATAATATTATAGAATTTGACTTTCTCTGAATGCACAAAGTAGTGTCAAACTGCTAACAGAAGGTAAGCGAATTATAGCTGTGTCTGAAAATAATCACAGTATCTTAAATGGTTAAAACAATCTTTTAATTAAAATCAGAACTTTAATATAAACCCCCATCTTGTGCTCACAGTCAGCCACCACTTACGGCGATGCAACTGAAAGCAACAGCAATTTCAGAACTTAAACTAAACCTAATAGTCGAAGACTACACAATTAAATTTAATTCTAATTTTGCTAAGAACTTCTTGCTAAGAACTTCCTCACCAACGTGCGATTTAAATGATGACAGCTATAACGCAAAGCCGACTAATTTCAATCTTATCAGAGCTTGCAACACCTGGCAACATTTCCTTGAAAAGCAGAAACACGCTGTGTTCTTTCAACCCCCAAACCTCAGCTTAAATACTTTAGAACTTCTCCCGCCTTCTTAGTATGCCTTCGTGGTGTAGTGGACAGCACGCTCGGCGCATATTCAAGAGGTCCATGGTTCTGAATCGCGGTGAGGGCGGGGCGCATTTTACATCTCTCCTTCTTTTAAGAATTACCTTATGTCTCTACAAACTGATTTATGTTTCTGGTGAGGAAAAGGGGAACTTATAGTGAAGGTCTAACTCATAACAACTCCTTGATTATAATAATAATATCACTAGAATTTCTAGCTAGTAATTTTAAATTATCCGGAATTTTCTTGATTTTTTCAATTTACTGGTCGCTAAAATTATCGATAAGTTTGGCAGTACTACTGCTAATAATAATAATTATTATTTTTATTTTAATAAACGGAAATAGAGGTAACCTAGAACTGCAGCGAAGCTTACAAAGCTCAATAAGAATGATATCATCAAAGCTTTCAAGTTTGCTCCAACCGTTAAAATAACCTTCTATTTCTTGACGTATAAAGTTTTCTGTGAAAATTTCATTATTTTCGTTATCATGATTCACACAATTGCAAATACCTGAAAATATTCATACATCTGTCAATAACATACGACGACTATTCTGACATAACAGGAGTATTATATGATAACACTGTTTACCTGAAACCTGAAACGAGAAACGCTTCCGACAACTATTACATTGTTTCTTAAACGATGTTTTTGCGTGATATCTGTACGTAAGGACAGAATAAAACACTCTTTTCCTCCAAAAAAAATTAAATAACAGCTTTAAAATGAATTCTGAAGAGAATTTTTCGCGGCGTCTGTACGAACGTATGTACGTACGTACGTACGTACGTATCTCGCATAACTCAAAAACGAGTAGCCTCAGAACGTTGAAATTTTGTATATAGGACTACTATAACATGTAGATGTGCACTTCGTATTCGTTGGTTGCAATCCGCCGCACCAAACGTATATAAATATCTTTATATGTATATCCACTCTGTTACCCGGCTCAGTGATCTCAGTTTCTTTACTCTTATATGTTTGTAAATTGTACATTTTTTGCTTTAAAAATGATTGAATTATGTTGTTTTTATCTTCCGGTTAAGGATTTTATGCCTTTAGTAAATCTGTGTGCAATATTTTTAGAATTATCAACAATTTTAAAGTTGTCTAAGTGCCGCTAAGCCTTTTTTTTATGGCGGCCATTGATGTTTACATTTGAAACAGGAGACTAGTGGATTTGTTGCCAATCTAGAGAAACTTAGCTTCGCAACAACAAAGATAACGCATTCATTTATTATTTCCAATTAAATCATGCTTAATTCTTTCTGGAATTTTTTCGAGGAAATAAGATTTACTTCGTAATTTTTAATATAGATATTTTGAGTTTTTATGTATTTTTGCCTTCTCGCGAAGTGAGAACTGAACTAATTGAATGAGAAATACTCAATCGTCTGTGAAAACCTGTTTCTTTTTTGTTTTGTTCACTTAATTTCTTTTATAGTTCATTCTAGCTTTATTATAGTATTTGAATAGAACATGTAGCAACGATTAGAAAATTCTATTCTTTAAATGATATAAATTTTGTGCATTATGAGTTATAATATGAACGAAATATAATACTGTGAAGTGAATCTAGTGCCAGAGTGTTGCTATAGTAAACGAATCATGAGTGAATTTTAAAGAATGCATTTATTCTCTTGTGGTTTATGCACTGTCGACGAAGTAGATTTAATTCAATCCAATAAGTTTAAATGAAATTCAAGAAAAATGCGTATAATTTAATATTCCGTACAAGGAAGTCATGTGGTGTACACATCAGACTTTTTTATATAACAGAACCAAAATTTTATCCATATTAGAATGGTTTCTTACTTTTAGAAGCCTCTGAATATGAGATTTCGACAAGTTAATGGATATATACAGCAATGTTTTCAATATTAATTCAACGTTAAAAACATTTCTTAAATTTTCGCGAATTTCGAGAATCTCGAATCTCGAAGATTTTCGAGAATCTCGAATTCAAGTTTGAAGCCAAATTCATTTTCAGTAAGATTTTTATTAGTACAAATACTGAACGCTAAGTCTCAAAATTCACTTAATTAAATTGTTTTTATTAAATTTTGTTTTGATTTCTTTCGAATATTATGATTTAATTAATTAGAATTGTTTGAATTTATTTCCTAAAATACAGACTAAATTATCTAAAAAAGAGAGATATTGTTTTCCTATTATATTCTTATTTTAATATTTAGTAATATCTTAAGACCTCTAATAGGTACATCAGCAGAATGAATAAAATTAGAATAGTATAAATTTTATTTAAATATATAACATTTAAAAGTTATTAGTACAAAAGGGTAATTTTCCCAGAAGGACTATTAATTTCATTTTGGCACTTTGCGTTCGTTCAGTATAAATGTCGGTTCTATTTTCAAATTATTGCCAACAAATATTACCTCCCTGTATTATATTTAAAGAAATTAAATAATAAAGAATCTGTATAATTGTATGTATTTTTCTCACACTGTGATAAAACAACGGCACCTAGAACCATTAAATTTTGAATAACGTACGTTTCCACTCGAATATGGGCATCTGAAAGCCCAAATTTGGAATTTGTTTTAGTATCTGTTTCATATTTTGTAACACATTAACGAATTTTTGATTAACAAAATCAACGATTTAAAAGCTACCAATGGCAAAACTGTACGAAAAAAAATTGTCTCCAGCGCGCGAGACTGTGTATCGGAAATTCTAAAGATATGCTCATTTAAAAACTATTTTGCGATATTGATGTTGAACTGAATATTATGATTTAAGTGTGTGGAGCATGATATTTAATAAATAAAGGTAACACACAAAACGTTAGGAAAAGTCCCTTTGGGCGTAATGTAAAATCTCAGATTATATTTAATATTATATCTAATTTTTATTTGGAAGTTAATACAAACCCATGGTAACAAAGGAATGATAATATATAAATTTAATGAATCCAATAAATTTTCATATAGTATTTTGTTAAAAAAGTTATGTAATAACTTGATTATGATAATCAGTAAACATAATTGAAAGAATAACAAGGTCGAATAATAACACTTTTCAAAGTGAAACGACTAAGTATACTTTACTGAAAATTTCCTAACACTTCAAAAGCATTAACGGATATAATACGTTTAAACAGAGTTTTATTATTTATTATTTCATTATAATAATATACGATACTTTAAATTCTATGAATAGAGTAAACAAAACTTTAATTCCGAAAATGGAGAAGACAAGGCGATATAGAGGAATAATTATGAAATTTTGAGGTTTCAAAATTAAAAATTATTATCAACGAAAAATTTCATTTGAAATATTTATATAAAATGATAATTTGAAAAGCTGTTAAGTTTCCATATTTAATTTCATCAGTTTTGGATGTACTTTAGAAGTTAAATTAAATTTGGAAAGATTCTTTTTTTGTCCGACGGTTTTAACTACTAATACTATATATTATAAATTAATTACATTACTAATTCAACCGACTTACTTTTAAGGTAAAATACGCATATCATATTTTCTTTTGTAAAAAAACTGGCTGTCAATATTTAATTTTAAAATTAATAGAGAGATCAGTTGCATTTCTTCTCTATTTACGCAACTTCATTTTGTAATATTTGTATTAATGTAAGTTTCTAATTTAAATTAAGGAGAATAATTATTCCTAAATTAATACTACTGTTAAATTTACTTCTTAACCCAAGAGGGCTAATAGTCTCGACATAACGATTTTGCGTTGTTCCACTTTTCATTCGTGTGTGTTGCCATTCAAGAAAACGTAAAAAATAATTTTTTCATATTTAATTCGTTTATTTTTAATTAGGAAAGCCAACTATAGCAAACGGAACTATTTTAAAAGCAATAGATGCAGGTTTTAAGAATATTACGTTTTTACTTTTTGCCTGATTGATTTAAATAAAAATGCAATTATTTATGATTTATCTAATATCTTATAAAATGCTTCCCTATTGCACCTGAGTCATCTCTATTTATAATCTCTGTTTATAAACCATATTAAACTTTAAAAAAATCCTTCTGGGTGATTGTTAAAATCCGAAAGCTTTCCCTTCTTAAATTAGCATTCTTAAATTTAATTCTTTTATTCTTAATTAATGGCCTTTATATTTTTAATCTGAAACTAGTCTTAATCTCTAACTAGAATTAACTTGAAAATCCTAGACTTAATTTAGCTAGCATAAAAACTTATTTTCATAACATTAAAAAATATTGAACTAAAAATTTTAATTTTCAAAATAAATATTTTTATTCTTAAACTAAATACTTTATTCTTAAATGGAAGAGAGAATTGCACTAAAATTCGTAATTAAAAGTTTAAAAACTGATTACAAAACTGTTATATATGTTATTAGGTTTTTCATAGCAATGTAAATGAGAAATCGGCTATGTGTAAGCACCGGCAGAGGCTTTGTATGAAAGCCGCCATTAGAGGGCGCAAAATTGAGAAGAGATAAACAGAAAAGCTCAAACGAATGTAATAGGACGTGTTCACATTCGCAGCATACATCTGGATGTAAGTATGTAAATAATTAGTTCATTAATAAATCTAATTTAATAAAGCTAACACATACTTACTAAGAGTCGAATTACAGATTCTTCAGTTACTAATTGAATGAGCTTTTATCACTGCATCATAAATGAAAATAGAAGAAATGCTTATTTGTGATATACATTTATCTTCTATTCTGCTTAACTAATAATGGACTTAAAAAAACCTTTGCCATTATTCATGACTAAATCTTTCGAATTACAACTGGTTAACAACATGAGCGATTCAAACGCAATAAAACCATTTCTTAAAATTAAGGTCTTTATTTTATTTTTGATAACATAGCGAAATGTTGTAATTTAAAATACAATTAATTTACGATATAATCTTTCGATTATCTTCATTTGAAATGGGAAGAAGTTTAAATGTTCTCGAATTCGAATCCTAAGAGATCCTGGAATCTGACGAATTTCGATTCTGTCGAATTTTTCATGCAAATATACTAATAAGAAGAAAAATGGGAAAGCTGTAGTTTTATTTTCATACTCATAAAAATAGAAGTATAAATAAAGACTTATGTTTTCTAAATGTTTGTAGGAAAAATATAAATCAAAGTTTAATGAGAATCAAATTTAAGAATGCATGTTGTCACTTAATTATTCTTTAAAGTACCTTCACTTAAGAGTACTTCTCTAACAATTACTTTCTAAATGTCTGGGAGATACAGCCCTGAGTTCAACTTACAGTGTCACAGATTTAATATTCAAGAACTTTATTTCCATTATATTAAAGGGTTAAAACTAGAATGAGAATTAACTAACTAATTGACTGCTTATTAAGACTAACTTTTAACAGTTTAAGACACCCGCATTGAAATTTATAACTGCCAACATTAAATCATCTTAATTTAATTAAGACGTCTGGCATTTATCCTTAAGTAATCAGTATAGAACAGGGTACTTAACCTCGAGCTAGAACGAGAATAGATATGGCTTCTAACCTCTTCCCAGTTGCAACTAAGTTTCATTAACAATTAACGTGCCTTGGCGTGTGCTTCAGCTTGCATAAGTCTCTGATCTGAGCGAGTGCATATGATATAAATCAAAGGAAAGATACGATAGTATTTAAATTAAGTTTAATAATTAGTAAAATTTGAAGTAATTTTCAAAAATGTTTAATAATGCACTTATATTTATTAAGAAGATACAAACGATATTTATTAAATTAAATATACAGTTAATTTTTAAATTACTTATTCAATTTAATTAAAAATGCAATGTTTACGAATACCATATATTTGCCAGAAAATATTCAAATCAAGGGAAGTGAAGAAGCAAAGATTTATTTGAAGAATTAATACAAATAAATAAAAAACATGGAAAGTTAAATCCTCTCCGGAAACTTAAGAAAAATCAAAATCACGTTTTTTGAAAGTTTTCTTCATTGAAATCTTAATTAATTATTTCTTAATTGAGAAAAACTAAAAAACTCAAAAACCTCTTACTTTTTTTAATGAACATTTTTGCTGGACGTCAGTAGGATTATTAAACTTCTGCTGGGCGTCTACTGGACGTCTTCTGGATGGCCTCGTATTCTTGTTACACATGGTTAAAAACCATGAAATCTCTTATCGCAACAGCCTTTTCATCGGATTTTTAATCCAGGTCGAATTATCAGTGTTTTGCTGTCTTACAGCTTAACCACTGTTGGGCTGTTTGGATTTGAAAGATTTGAATACCGAAAACAAAACGAAAATTCGAGTTTTCGAATAATGAATTTTTCGAAGATTCACGTGATTTGTGATATCTCATCTCTATTATTTACCAGTGATTTATCCTCCATACAACCTTCCACACACAACAGTCTCCAGAGTAGTGCTTATTAAAACGACGAGGATTTTAAATGCTTAAATTTTTTTTTAAAAATCTGAAAGGTTTCAGATTTAAAATTACATCCAAAGGGGCGCTTTATTAACGTTTTGCGTGTTACCTTCATTTAATAAATATCATGCTCTTCGCACTTAAACTATAAAATTCAATTAACAGCAATATCGCAAAATAATTTTAAAATGAGCATACCTTTAGAATTTCCTATACACTGCGCGCTGGAGATAAAAGGTTTTTTCCTCTGTAGTTGCCATTGCTCGCTTTTAAATCGTTGATTTTGTTAATCAAAAATTCGCTAAAGTTTTACAAAATATGAAATAGATAATAAAAGGAATTCCAAATTTGGGCTTTCAGATGGCATTATGGAAACACACGTTATTCAAAACTGGATGGCTCTAAGTACCTTTGTTTTATCACAATGCGAGAAACATACACACGTTTATGGTAATTCTTCATTATTTAATTTCTTTAAACATAATACAGGGCGATAATATTTGGTGGCAACAATCTGAAAAGTGAATCGGGCATTTATAGTGAACCAATGCAAAATGACGAAACGAAAATAATAATTCTTCAGGGCAAATTGCCCCTTTGGACTAAAATCCTGAAAAACTTAAAAGCAATAAATACGAGTAAAGGCGCTTCTTTGCAATTTAAACCTTTTTTAAATTTTTGATTTATAAATATAAAATATATTCATTGTAAATTAACGGATAATTATTCACATTTCAAAAAACACAATTTTAACGTTTTTGGTACAGAATCGTTTGGTTTTTATTTACTTCGTAGCTTTTTTATCAGCAGTTTCTTCCCAGCATTCCTCATTTCGCTTTTCATCGAATTTAACCGCCGTTCTTGCAAAGAAATACATATTTTTTTCTTAAATTTCAGAGCTCATAAATATTCAGGCTGCGCCGCGAACAAGATAAATATGTAAATTCCTGATTTAGAAATCGCCTTCACACATACTACAGAGATAATTTTTTGCCTCTAAATGCTCTATTCATTAAATATGCAAGGTTGTTAGATGATGAGTCTTTTCAGGAGAAGTTTTAGTGTATGAGCATTGTATCTAGATGGCGCTGCATTATTAAATTACATGATGTTACGCTGGAAAATAAAGATGCAAAATAATACCCGTTACATTTTTGTTGTGCATTAAATTCATTTATTATGAGCATATAATCGCAAAAAGAATTAAACATGTTTGTTCTACGAACGTAATGAAGGTAATAGTATAACTCAAGCTACTACTGAATATTTTTAAATTTTAACCATTGAAATATGCGAATATTATAGAAAAAATGGTCCACGATTAGCTGGTTCTGGTTATTTCCAGCGTTTGTTCTTCATGCTACACCATGTTTAAATGTATATCTTTCACTAGTTTATTTTCATGTGTTTGAATATTTCAAGAGTTTAATTAATATAGGAATAACTACTGGTGACAGTAACCGATTCAACTACTGGTGACAGTAACCAATTCAGTCTATTCACACAGATAATAAAAGATATAAAACATTTGTTGTTCTCAAAGCACTTTTTAAAAATGCATTTTCATACTTATTTAGGGAATTCATCGCATTTCCGCACAGAAAATGATGACGTACAACAGTATTTTCAAAATATTTTATCACCGTGATCCTCAGTGCATATAGCTGTAATTTATTGCAACCTATATGCATATCAATTACTTTCTGCATGTGTTTTGTGGGGAGGGGCGGAGAAAAACAAGAAACTTGAAGATTACAGATTACAGTCTAATATGTCAAAGGACAATTTACCATTAAAACTTTAAAAAGATAATAAACAATGGTTTTAATTAAAAAATCTACAACATTTACTAAATAAAATATGAAAATCATAAATTTGGAATAGATATTTAAAAAAAAATTGAAAAGTTAAAAAATAATTCGTTGCCAATTACTTTAGATATGGCGTTGGAAGTATCTTATATTAATTATAATAAAGCTTAAAGTTTTGATAAAAGTTTTTAGTTGGGTGATATATTTTAAACTAAATTCATTTTTATCCATATAAATTAGTTGTATCATTAAAAAAGCAAAATATTATTTAAAGTTTTAAGATTTACGTTTATTACTTTAACGTCACTCAGTGTATTAATGAAAAACATATTGATTAAATTTATAAGATAAATTAAAGTCTTTACGCTTTAGAAATGGTAGCACATTTCCGTGTATCTCATTTAAAATCTTTATATAAGCGGCTAAAGTGTGTGTCGCCGATAGTTTATTGTTGCCACTCGGAGAAATGAGCGCGCAAATTAACGTTTCCGCAGTTTTTAATTAATATCTCGTCGTACGAAGATGAGAACGGTATCGTTGGATTCGGAGAATTTTTTGGAATTCGAGAATACGCGTCTCGAATTTCAACTCGGCGCCGTTCCGTAGATATTCGAGAAAAAAAGAATCTAGCCCGTAGCCAAATCCCTCTAATAGGGAAAACCCAAGGAAGAAAGTGGAAAATGTAGGGGAAAATTAGTTTTTAATTAATATCTCGGCTAATTAAAGTCCAAAAAAGACGCGAATGATCAAAATGGCGTGCCACGGACCTGAGGAATCCAACGGTGTGCTTTGCTAAGCCCGGGAGCCAGCCGTTTCGAAGGAGATGCTGTTACTTCACCCCATATCTATATGTGGCTTAAGTATCTGTTTGTCGCCGATAGTTTATTGGTTGCTTGCGCAACTCTACTAGCCAATGGGGTGAAGTTGCCATGGCACAGGGTTGCCGTTTAAATTGAGACGTAGACAGTTTTCTGTAAAACTTGCCTTTGCTATGACCATTAATAAGTCTCAGTGCCAAACGCTTAAGCGTATTGGCATTTTTTTTACCTGAGCCTGCATTTGGAGACTGTCAACTTTATGTTGCCTGTTAAAGAGTTCGTGAAAGAACGGACGTAAAATTAAAAATAATGGATGGTCCTCTGCAAGGCGAGCTTAAAAATGATGGAAAGATCTACACAAGAAATGTTGTGTACAAAGAGATCTTCGGCATGTGAATTAACATTTTATTATTTAAATCATCTTTATTTATTGAGCTAGCGGTGGCTCTCAAGAAACGTACCGTTAGTGGTTTCCTTCATTGCACTCTACTTTAAGCAAGTAGAAGAGGGAAACCCTGTGGGGCAGTAAGCAAAGGGGCATCCTCGCCGCCTGCCCTCGGTAATTCAGTTTGAATTAACAGATACCTTTGCACAAATCATATTAATTACAATTTATAATATCTAGAACAGCGGTCATTTCGTATGACGGCCGGACTTTCTAGTTTTGTTATGAGAAGACTATGAGATTACGAGCATACGTTCTTCTGTGCATTAAAAAAAATGAAAGGAAAACGAAGCTTAATAATAAAATAGTCGTAACACTATTATTAAAAATTAGTTAATAGTTTAAACTCAAATCTTAATTATTTAGGAAGATATATACAATTAGGTAACAAAATACATTTCTAAATCTTTCACGACCCACTCAATTTAATTAGGGATCCACTGTCAAAATTTCTATAGAGGCGGATAGAGCTCTTTAGAAATTCCTTTGGGGATTTGTAGACAAACAATCCTATATAGAAAAGCTTCACTAGAAAATTGTAAAGAAATTTTAAAAAACTTTCATAAAACAGAATTCCATAGAAATTTGCTTCATAAAATCAAATAGAAATTTTATGAAGCCTTTATAGCATAATATTCTGTGCACTTACAAAGTTTTCAAATTTTGATTACAATAAATGTTTAGTTTCTGATATACTAAATGAGGTGTATAATAGCAAAAATAAACACTTTTCATTCATAAAATTTGGATTATTTTTTAATGGAAATATTTCCTTCTTTTCTTCTAGCTTAACATTTTTAACCTTCTAAATTTAGGTAACATATTGTGCAATTTTTGGTTTAGTATTGCTTATATAAAAATTAAAATTTGTAAAAGTATAAACTAAATTTAAGTCATAAAATTAGTTAAGGGGTTAAATTTATGCAGTCAATTAAAAAATCTGACTTCCTAAAATAACTATTTTTAATTATTGTAGATTTACCTCTAATACGAGAAATGGTATCTTAATTTTAATTAAACTTAACGATTATTTAAAATTCAGTTAATTATTTTTTTAATCTAAATGATATTGATTTTTTATTAGGGAAAAATGTTCCTATATTTAAATGTTCCTAAAACTTTTATCCTGCCTCCATCTCATACATTATTTCCAAATTTAGGTTGAGCAATTCTATTAAAATATTTAAATGTAATTCATTTAAGCTGAAAAGGAAAATGTTTCTGATTTTACAATACTTCTAAATACTCAAAAGCTTATATAGGATATTTTATAGAAATTAAAGCAAGGAAATTTGCTTAGAATTATGGCTCAACTTTCTATAAACCTTATCTGATATTTTCAGTAAAGTTCTTTTAATTAATTTTATATGCAATATATAAGATTCTATATGTGGGATCTTCGGAAACTATAAATGCTTATAGAATCTCTCCGCAAATCTCTTCAGATAGGCTAGATTAGGTTATTCGAATGTGGCAAAATCACGCGAGCTATCTGCTTAAAATAAAGGATGCCTTCGTAGAGAATTTTCTGAGGGAAACTGGCTCATATTAACATTACATATAACGAAAAACAACCAATGCAACCAGCCCGTTCGCCAGAGATCGAACATAAGCCAGGTGGAGCTATTTAGTATTCAACAGTTTTAACTATTCGGTCACTAGTAGGGACGAATCCTTTCAAAATAGCTGTATGTATCTGCTTAGAATCTCTATACATAACCCTGCACATAAATAACAAAATTTTAGAAGACATATCTAAAATTTTATAGAATTCTATAAAAGATCTCTGACCTAGTTTACAGAAAATTGGATCATAACTCTAAAGAATTTAATTTTGGACATTTTTATAGATATCTATAAGACATTTTGTAAGGGAGATTTCTAGCATGATTCGAGAGCCTGATAGTAGACCCTACTTGGGCTTACATAAGCCAACACTTCTGGCTTAACGTAAACAAGTAATGTTGAACTTAAAATAAAATGTCATTAGACTAACTAGCCTGTCGGCCACCAGGATAAAGTAAACGCGCAGAAAGGCTCTGGCTCATAGAAGCGGGCGGAACAAGCTTTAATGGCTAGAAGCATTCAACGCCACAGAATGAAACCGCTATTAAATCGCTGTAACAAGGTGGCCTTAAGCAGGCAGAACACGCTCTAAAATAAACTTGCGAAACCTTCATTTAAATAACACATCTTTCTCCCTCAATCTGAATAAACTGGTGCAATATAACTTACATTCTGGCATAAAAAAATGTGGATGAAAAGAAGAGTGAAAGGAAAGTAGCTCTAACTGAAAATTAACTATTAGTCAAAATAAATAAATAAATCCTCACAACTTTATTAAAAGTGTTTTTTAAACTCTCTTCAATGTTAGTAATCATTTCTCTAGAAGAGTAAGGGGACCAATAATTCGTCTGACTGTCTGCACAAAGCCGTAATTTAGTAATAAAATTTTTATATTTCGCACAGGTTCTAAACGTTAGATGGATTTTTTTCAATTAAGATTTATTATAATTTGAATGCCAAAAAAAGAGCGAAAATTCCAGTTTTCTACTGTCGAGTCTTTCAGAAGCACCATAGAATTTAAATATACAAATGTTCCATCTGTACTAAAAGTTACATTTATTTAGAATAAATAATCCAGTGTTCCAGATAAATAACTCACTTAAATGTCCATTCTTTAAGCATTGACATACATTACCGGAATTGTTACACAGTTCGAATGCAGACAAAAAGCACGAAAATGAGTTTAGATTCAGATGTTCCATTCGCTCTAAAAGTTAAATATTCATTTATTTAAAATAAATATTACAGTGTTCCAGAATAAATAATTGATCTAAATGGTTATTTTTCAAACACTGATAGAGATTTTCTAAGCTTTTGCTGGTTTCACAGAATTCGAATGAAAAAAAAAAACAAAATAAATTCGTTACAAATTTGAAATTTTGTATATGCACATATTATTTGATTCTCAGTATTTTACTATCAACGGCCACGGTATACTGAAAGTACTGGTTCTCATCCGACCACCGAAGTCAAGCAGTATCAGGCAGTATCAGGTACGGTAAGCGCTTGTGAGGGTGACCCCCTGCTGTAAGTGCTTGGCAGGGTGACCGCGTGCTTTTGACATTTTTCTTATCCCTTCCCCCCTCTCTCCGTTCTTTTGAAGGGTTCTTCTAATGCTTAGAAGGTTGTAAATATCTTTTAAAATGTATTATTTTTGTGTAAGAACAGGCAACCTGAACTACACGGAAAGAATTCATAAAAAATATTTAAAAAATTAAAAGGAAAAAAAATAAAAATTTGAAAGTTTTCAGATTTTAAATTACGTCTAAAGGGGCGTTTTTTTAACATTTTGTCAATTACATTTATTTATTAAATATTACGTTCTTCGCACTTAAACTATAAAATTCAGTTCAAGAGCAATATCGCAAAATAGTTTTAAATTGAGCATATCATTATAATTTTCTATACAGAGTCTCGCGCGCTTGAGATAATTTTTTTTTTCTGTACAACGTTGCAGTTGCTCGCTTTGAAATTGTTGAGACTGTTAATCAAAAATTCGTTAAAGTTCTATATAACAAATGGATAATAAAACAAATTCCAAATTTCAAATTTGGGCTTTCACATGGCCATATTCGCAGTAGGATTACGTCACTCAAAATTCGATGGCTCTATGTACCAATGTTTTACCACAATGCGAGAAATATACATACATCTATGCAGATTTTTTAATATTTAATTTCTTCAAATATAATGCAGGAGTCTAACATTTGGTGGCAACAGTTTGAAAAGTGAAACGTTTATAGTGAACCAACGCAAAATCGCAAAACGAAAACAATAGTCCTTCAAGAACCCTTTGGACTAACAAATTTTTCCTTTTGATAGCATGTTGTTTTCATTCTCACGAACTCAGTTTAATTCTTACCTCCAATTGAGTTTTCGAATGAGTCACCAGAACCATAAAGCGTTTGAGGATTTAAATGTTCGATTCCAATTGAAAGGTTAGATGTTAATGTTATTTATTGGAGTATTGCAGAATAAATAATTTACTCAAATAATTATTTAATTGTAGAAATCCGTTGGCTGAGCTCGTCTTGGTCCCATTCTGCTTGTATTTGGATAATTTGTGTACTAGTAATTCTATAATTTTCAATGGAGAAACTATGAACAAGTTTATCACAAATATTTCATTTAATGAAGATACAGGTAACGGAAATGAATCTCCAGACACTTTTAAAACCGTGGAGTTTTCATTTTTAATATAATATTTTACCGAATCCTTATAAATAGGATGGAGTTGCTTCATCTTACGACTCCTTATGTTATTTTACCGAGAATCTTCACTACCCTTACTGTAGTTACAAATACAACATTAAAAGGAATTGGAGCAATAAAAGAACATTTTAGAAAAGGTTTGCACCAACGAACACGTTCTAGACTTTAACGAAAGAGGATAAAGTTATCGAGATTTTGACAGAAATAACGACTTCGGCGGAACCTTTTATTTCGCTAGGGACGCCTAACTTTTTTACGCTTTTAAAACTGATACGGTTCTCCAGGTTTTCGATATATTTCTTTCTTCAGTAGGTTTTTTTTTATAAAAGTCACAGTCATGGTGTTTGAATTTTTAACGTTTTCTGTGGATGAAGTCATATGTATGCCTGGTTTCACAAGCACAGTGGTATGCGTAAATACGGTAGGAAAAAGCTTTTTAAAAAAGGATACGTAATATAGATAAATCTTTTTGAAAGCTGTGTGCGTGAACTTAGTTTCACAAGGTTTTCTATATCTGTTATATTTCGGTTTCAAGTATAATAAAAACATATTTACCAAAGCTGTTTCTGAAAGCAACATCAGATGCTGTTATAAAAAGAAAAACTGTAACACAATTCAAATTCAGCACGTTTCAAATAAAATACACATGAAATGATTCAGATATTCCCGCGTAAAAATGATAACAGACATCTATAGGCAAGCCTGTTTTTGAAGAACTAAATACTTCGGGATCTTTAACAGTCTGGGAATATAATTGGAGAAATAAGAGGAAGAATGTGTAAACTAGTTTGCAGTAACAATGTGTAAATAAATTGAAAGTGAATTAATATAAACAGGTTCAAAGTGAATTAGTGCAAACAAGTTTAAATTGAATTGTTTTCATTGTAGACTTATCTGTATTAGTTAATAATAAGCTTCTGTTCTCAAATTAGAAATTATTATTGGCTGAGGCTTTATGAAAGCATTTGCGTCATTAGAGTTATTTAAGTATCATATGATGGCTTAGAATGATTAAATATAAACAGTTATTATTTTAGGAGAGAAAAGGGGAATACCCAAATTAAAAGAAGAGACTATAGCAAATTAAAATTAATAATTTGAACTGTATAAAATAAAGAATACGTAACTTGTAATGCCCTTTCAAGTTTTCTATTTAATTTGATAATTCGTCCTTGCTACCGAAAATATAGTAAATGCTTATAATAAATATATAACGGACTGCATTATTAAAAATTAATCCGTTTCTTAGGAATTTTATATAACGCTTATAATATGTGCACTTAAATTATGCAAAAACTATTTTAGCCAATAATTATATTAAATTTGGCAAACGAAAACTTAACCAATAGAAATAAAGTAGAACTATATATATAAATATATAAAAATTGTAGAAAGCTCGCCTAAAAGTTACCAAGAGCTGCTGCTCCAAAAGGTTTAAGACGTTTTCAAAAATTAATACACATGAAAAGCAAATCATTAGACATGTAAAACATAAATGCAAAAAAATTAAAAAACAAAAAAAGTTAAAAAGTAAGCGGAAAATGGTAAATTAGCCCAATTCGACATCCAAACAGGCTTTTCAAGGGAAATTTCATTTATTTGAACTTATTATTTGAATTTATTGAAATATATATATATATAAATATATATATATATATTTACACTTTTTGGCGTGCTTACTAAAATTTATCTTCTAATTTCCTTAATATTGCAGCACAATGCGCAAAATTTTGACCTAAATTGGTCTTTTTCCGTTTGTTCTTAAAATCTCACTTATAATATATATAATAATTTATTTACTAAATAATATTGATTATATTATCTCCTAAGATTAATTATAGTAGAATCATTTGAAAAGAGTGAATCCATACTTAGTAAGTTCTATTTCGAAAGATGTTTTGAAGTTACTTGAATGTAAATTGTTAAAAATGTTTAACGGGGACTGGAATTAAATCATGAATAACAAAATTTCAATTGTAAAAGTAATAAATTAAAAGCAAGAATTAAATTAAATGCAAGTAATCATTGTCATTGATCGGAAATTAGTTGACTTTTCAAGAGGAACAAACCAACTCTCGTTCAATGAACAATAATTAAGAAATAAATACGTAGGTTTATCGTCCTTTACTCGAGCAATAAGGCGATGCCAAACCGGCAATTCAAGTCAGGCCAAACATTTTCGTGAATTAACCAATGCAGAGATTAAGAACCAATGCAGGGATTAAGAACCAATGCAGAGAACCAAAGAACTCATTCCGATTAAGCATTTTAGCTAATTCAATTTTGAGTGAAAAGCAATTTCTGCAGTTTTAATTTCAATATCATTATCTATGCATTCTTCTTTTTTTAATAGAAATTAAATTGCAAGATGAGAAATGGTTCCAAGAATAATAATTTAGAATATAGAGAAATTCCGTTAAGCTGGGGCGGATTAACGAAGTTACTGCTTTCATCGGTTCCTGTCTAAGAAAAAGTTTGTTTATTGCGGAACAATAGAAAAACTGCTATCAGAAAAAAAATCAGCTTCAAACAAAACTGCCTACGGATAATATGAAAAATATGCGTAAATTAACATCAATGACAGCGTATCAAATCATAATATTTAGAAGCTATATTTATCTGCGAAAATCGTAATTTATCTGGATATAATTATATCATCCATTAAAACAAAGTTGCTGAATTTAAAAAAAATCAAGTTTACTATCAGTGATTTTCTGTTTCACATTAACTTTCATCGAATGTCTTTTAATGCCATTTATGTTTTCGTCGGTTATCCATATTGTGCGCATTTACTCTTGGATATCGATTTAATTTCTGTAACTAAATGAATTTATTCTACGGATCCGTTCTTTTAAATTGCATGAATTCACAACAATTTAAAAATTTCATATGAGCAGTATGGTCAGGTTTACAATTGAGGAAAATATAATATAGTGGTAAATCAGAGAAAATGACAATTTTCTGATAATCTGATTTTACAAAACTATCAAAAACCGTTTAAAAAAGCATAAAGAAAGGCTCACATTTCGTACATAATATGACATAACAATACC
This sequence comes from Stegodyphus dumicola, assembly GCF_044657685.1. Taxonomy (NCBI): domain Eukaryota; kingdom Metazoa; phylum Arthropoda; class Arachnida; order Araneae; family Eresidae; genus Stegodyphus; species Stegodyphus dumicola. The sequence goes on along the minus strand of NC_140774.1, from coordinate 154,155,334 downwards.
CGATGTAGTCTCGTTTCTTGCTATGTGTTACAGTTACAGTTATTCTGTATCATTAAGCGCCCTACAAAGTAATCTTTGGATAGTGTATATGCATGCGAATATATATATAGATTAAATATCCTAGGAAAATTTAAAACTTTTATTAAACTGTCATATTGAAATATTATAATACATTTTAGGTTATTCATATTTTCATGCTCAGATGAACTACTCAAGGGATAAGAACCTAACACATTAAAATCTGGATAATAATAGAACTGAATTATGTTTCATGCAGTCTTACGCGCTGGAGATAAAAATGGTTTATTCCTTACAGTGTTGCCAGTGCTTGCTTGCTTTGTTGAGTTTGTTAATCAAAAATTCGCTAAAATTTTATAACATATGAAATAGACAATAAAACAAATTCCAAGTGCTCATATTCGAGTGGAGCGCTACGCTATTCAAACTTTGATTGCTCATGGTATAGTCGTTTTTCACAATGCGAGAAACATATATACATTCATGCAGATTCTTCATTATTTAATTTATTTAAATATTGTGATGTAGCCGTTCCTCAATAGACACTAATGCCGGCTAAGCTTTAAAAGAATTTATTAACAGAGCACACAGGAACGGTTACAAACAAAAGAAATATACATAAAAATGAAACATATACCAAATGGAACATCAAACATTTGAATAACATAACAGTAAACTATCATCATGGCGGCTGGAGGTCGACTGACGTTTTTTCATATCGCCACGAGATGGCGTTTAAATAAAATAGTTCGGTTACAGTTCATGAGTTCATGGCGTGAATAAAATAGTTCAATTACACTTAAATAGGTCTGTTACATCCTCCCCCTCTGACTTCGTAGACGTCTCGGCAAGAAGTCAGGAACTGACATTTGTCTACTTTGTGCAGCGGGCGGAGAATCAGATGGACGGGCTCCAGTTTGACGAGGAGTAGATTTTGCGTCACCAGCACCTTGTGCAACAGGTGCAGATTCGGATGGTATTCACGTTTCGGGCGTCCTCTTTTCTTTAAGGGAATCACTGGAATTACACGAGTTGAGTTTTGCTTATTTCGATCTTGATATGGTTTCAAGGCTGAAACATGATACTTGCCGAGAATTTTGTCTGGTTCATGAGGATCGGCAATATCATAAGCGGTTGGAGATCTTGTAGTCACTATCACATAAGGACCATCTCTCTTGGGCATGAATTTAGCAGTTTTCTTCAGTGAACCTTTGCTGATTGGGTGGAGGGTGACCCAAACTTTATCTCCAGGAATGAATTTCGCTGTTTCTCTTCGTTTTCTGTCAGCATAACGTTTCTGTTTATCTTGATGCAATTCGACTCTTTCTCGTACCTGTTGTACATTTCTTGCAAAACGTTTCAAATATGGAGTAATTTCGGCAACAAAATTATCGTTCTCAATTACGGTTTTTATATCATGCTTTACATCATCTAAGGTTCGTAACTCTCGTGCAAATTGAAGAAAAGAAGCAGAATGTCCAGTTGAATCACATTTGGCTGTATTCAAAGCAAACCTTATTAATGGCAGTTTATCCTTCCATGACTGATGGTCGTTACCAACAAGTATTGCTAAACGTGGTTTCAGATCTCTATTCTTCTTTTCAACTGGGTTAGATTGTGGGTGATAGACAGGAGTAAGACTTTGATCAATGTTCAAGATATAGCATAGTTGTTGCATAACAGCACTAGTAAACTGGGTACCATTATCACTTATTATTTTCCTGGGTAATCCAAATCGAAGGGCAAATTCCTCCAAAAGAATAGTGGCACATTCTCTGGCCGTGGCTTCCTTTAAAGCAAATAGTTCTGTCCACTTCGTAGCACAATCCTGCACAATAAAAATCCATTTTTCACCAGACGGTGTTTCAGGAAGGGGACCGAAAAGATCAATTGACAAGGTTTCAAAACGTTGAGCATGACTGGAATTTGAAGTAAGCCAGATGGCTTTTGATTAGTGGTTTCTCCCCCTACTTTGAAGACAGTGTGATATTTGTTAAGCAATGCATCAGTTGCAAGCCTTTGGGCTGTAGTTAATTGCTGTCCTTCATTTTCTCGTAGTCGGCAGTTGTTTACAACAACCGGGGTTTCTTCCAGTACTTGGGATTGATGAGGTTTCACGAAGCTATATTTTCTTCGAGGTTCATCAGAAAAGTTCCACTTATTTTCAGCAAGATTTAAAACAATTTTAGCTTTTTGAAGAAAGTCAGTTCCTAACAGAGTCGAGTTATTTTTGGGATCAGGCAACACAAGGAGCGGAGTTTTGAACTCTCTGCCTTCGAGAAGAATGATTTGTTCGGTCCGAAGTACCTCTTTTTCAGATACCAAACCATCAGCGAAAGACACCTCTCGTGTTGTCTTTTCAAATACTGCATCTTGTTTCTGCAGAATATGATAGAGGGATTCACTTGCAATTGAGTGACTAGCACCAGTGTCGGCGAAAGCTGTACCGGAATCACCACCAATACTAATTGGAAATACAGCAGTCCGAGTGGAAGATAAACAGGATCGGATTTGGATAGTGCCAAAATTTGATGAATTTGAAGTCTTTGGTGGGTTACAGTCTGGACATTTAGACTTGATGAAACCAGTTTTTCCGCATTCATAGCATGTTAAAGGAGGTCGATTTTCCTCTGTTTGTTGCTGACTACGATTTAAAACGGTTTTATGAGTTCCCTGTACGTCACTTGTTCGATTTTCTACTTTGTGTTTGGGCGGATTGTAAGAATAGTTCCGCCTGCCAGGAAGTTGAGTTTTATAGTTCGTATTTTTAACACGTACAGCTTCATAATCATCGAATTTCTGTTCTAATTCAGATGAACTCTTTATTTTTCCCCAAGTATCAATAAAATGCTCCTTAACGTCACTACTGACTCTTCTTTTAAGCTGATCCGTCAGGACCAAGTCTTTGAGTGATTCAAAGTCTGTAACATCGAGACTATGGAGCCACTCTTCGAGATAATTGTTTAATTCGTAAGTAAAATCTTTCCATAAAGACCCAGGGTGTTTTTGGTGTGTAGTAAGTTTAATGCGAAATGATTCAGCATTTAATTTGAATCTTTGTAGCAGAATCTTCTTGATGTAAGAATAATCTTCTAATTTGTCTTTTGGTTCTCTTAAAGTAATTTGCGAAATGTCTATAGGCAGAAGAGGTAGGAGATGAGTGATGTAATCTATTTGTTTTATATTAACTTTCTCACATTGTCTTTCAAAAATTTGCAGGTAGGTTGCAATGTCAGAAGTTCCTGTAAATTTAGGAATTAGGTGTTGAATATGTGTTCCAATAGCTGCATTTGAAGCAAAGGCGCATAGTTAGGGTTTGAGCTAGCAGCTGCCAGGTTTAATTTTAAACGTTCCAATTCTAATAAAAGTTCTTGTTCTTTTCTTTGACGTGTCTCCAGATCGTTGCTTTCACGTTGTTTTTGTTGTCTAGTTTCGATTAAAGTTTCCAGAAGATTCCTGTTAAAAGCCTCATCATAAGTGTCAGAATTGACAATAAGATCTTTAAGATCTATTACTCGCATAGTGTCGTTTACAGTGAAACCCAGTTCTGCAGCGAGAGTTTTTAAATCCTCTTTTCGTGCTTTGGCAAGGTAAGCCATAATTATATGAGAGGTCAGAGGGGAGGGAAAAGATGAAGTTGAATTTGTTGCTATTTCGATTTTATTCACAATACAGTATTTTAGAATTAATAATTATACATTTAAGTGAAATGTATATACCCCTATTAAACAGCATGTATGAATGTAAACAATGTTACTCGTACATTTATATACCACTATTAAACAGTATTTATAAATGTAAACAATAATACTCACAAAGTTTATTATTTCGAAGTCGTAAAAATATCATAAAATGCCCTCATAAATTCAACTTGTATCAAGAAAATAACATATAATAAATTGCTCAAAAATTGTTTACTACTTAGCAAAACATACAAAACATACATAAATGTCTTACCATAAGCTTTTATATTTAAGCTGAATTCTTCGAAATCTTAATCTTAACAAAATATTAAGCTGATTAAGCAACACACACTTAGTAACTCTTTTACTTTATTTAAATAGTCATTCGATTTTATTCATAATTATTTTCTTTCGCTTCAAGAAATATTTTCAAGACATGCATTCATTAAAGGAAAACAATCGTATTTTCTTAAAGTATTATACTATAATCATTTTCTCAAAATGTTCGTCGAAAGATAAATCAACAAGTACAATATTTTATTTTATGTAGAATAAAACATTTAATAAGGAACAACAGCACTCAAAGGAAATAAAAATAATAAAAGATTTGACGTAAACACATCATAAATCATCGCTAGTCTAAACATTTCCGCGGGGGGGGGAATCATCTGCTGCTGTATGTCAGAATCGAAACTAATAAATTCTAATGAACAAAGTCCAAGAATATATCCAAACTTTAACATCAAAACATGTATTCAGTGAAACAATATTCACAAATTAATTTACTATGCGCATTAACATTTTAAAATAACAAATTACAATTCAAGAAATAACGTTTGGTTAACAGAAAGCCGTTTGTTTTCGTTTAATACTCTTATGTAGTCTCAATAAATGAGATTTCAGTAAAGAATTTATATTTGCTTTAAGAAGCAGCTTATAATAAATAATCAGTTTAAAAGAACTTTAAACTCAGATTAAACGATAATGTAAACGAAACTTATCTTTTTCGTTGAAATTGTCCAGTTGATGATTCGATGTGCTAGCAGCACGGTATGACAATTTTAATTCCAGAATTGGTTTCCAGAATATTTGACCAGTAGTCCACACCTGAAAAGAAACTGAGCCGATCTCCAGCAGCTAAAAGTTAAATTCGGGAGTAAGAGCTTGTTAAAGCCAAACAGAAATTCTAAACATTTTGTTGCGCCATTTTGGATTCAAATTTAGTTGGGCGCCAATGTGATGTAGCCGTTCCTCAATAGACACTAATGCCGCTAGCTTTAAAAGGATTTATTAACAGAGCACACAGGAACGGTTACAAACAAAAGAAATATACATAAAAATGAAACATATACCAAATGGAACATCAAACATTTGAATAACATAACAGTAAACTATCATCATGGCGGCTGGAGGTCGACTGACGTTTTTTCATATCGCCACGAGATGGCGTTTAAATAAAATAGTTCGGTTACAGTTCATGAGTTCATGGCGTGAATAAAATAGTTCAATTACACTTAAATAGGTCTGTTAGAATATAATGCAGGACAATTTGAAATTATTTGGATTCAATTCAATTCAATTCAGGATATTTGGTGGCAACAATTTAAAAAATGACACAGCCGTTTTAAATGATTCGACACAAAATGCCATTTCAAAACTAATAGCCCTTCTGGGTTGACGCTTCTTTGAATCAAAAATGAAAAATTATGTACAGTATTTATATTCCAAGCTCAAAACGTTTGCAATTACCGCCACGTGAAACAGTCTCACACACATAAATGTCTAATTAAATAAAAATTAAAATTTAATTTTAAATTTAAAATTAAAATTAAAAATAAATATTGTATATGTATGTATCATGCTATAAAAGTTTAACGAAATCTATCGAAGGTATTCTTAAATTACTTCGCGGTGTTTAATGCGGCCTTGTTGGCATGACTATAGGAAAGCCTGCTGCCGTAGCCATGAACCCAGATTTTAATTTTTTAATTCTGAGAAACTCTAGATATTTATAGAAGTGTAATTTTTGTGGTAAGAGGGCACTTAAATTATGGGGAGCAAAATGCCCTCTGAAGAGCAAGTTGGTAGGGGAAAAGGAGGCTGATGATAGGGCACTCTCGCATTTGTTCGTCGGGGAAGTTCTTTAAAATCGGGTCGGAGCTGTGAAAAGTTCAAATTCTTTACCATAAAATGCCCAAAGCCTGGCCAACAAAATGTGCTTACTGCTTCTAGGACATAATAAACTCATGGATTTGACAAAAATTTTCTTAAATCAGGAGCAAAGCAATAATAGTGAAACAATATTTTACTAAAATTTTGTGATGGAAATACATAATAATCTCTGAAAATAGAATAATAGTGTCTGAAATCCCTTTTATTAGTTATGTACTACTGCTGTAATTAATGTTATTAAGAAGTACATGTATTGTTTTAAAGTAGCTTACATGCATAAAAGTAGCTAACATACTCTCAAGCATTAAAGTAGCTTACATAATTTATCAGATTTAATTTATGGCACCATAAATTGACTTAGGTACGGAGACAAGATCTAACGAAAGGGCATAATTTATGGTCTTTCAGGGCCCAATTCTTTAATCAGTTATTGAATAATGTTACTAAAAAGTATTGTTTAAAAATGGCTTACTTTGAGAGAGAAAAATAAAATTTATGTCTTAGTTTGCCATACGAAATGCATTCTTATAATTTGAAAAGTAAATTAAAACTCTTATCGTGAAATTGGTAAGAATTTACGTCATCCCAAATATAACTTATTTTCTCTTTTTTAAATATATATATATTTATATATGATTTTCCATAATCCGTTTTGTTTTAGTTTCCCTTTCTAAAAGCTCTGTCATTTAAAGAAATGTATAACATCACACTCTAGTATTTTTCATATGCAGTTTTTAGTATTTTGTGATAAATACACACATTTGAGAAAAATTCGTTATCATAAATTCTTCTGATAATTACTTTGCAAACAATGTATTCGTCTTTTTAAGCAAATCTGCTTCAGTGTTTAGAATTCTAATCTCGTTAATTGGTTCTTCTTGCGTATAAATCTTTTGTACATACATCTTTTCTAAAGTGCATCTAAACGAATGAAGATTTTTGTTAAAAAAAGCGTACATTTTATAGCTAATGCAAAGCTTGAAAAGATACATATAATAGATTTATAATCCCATTTCTCCAATAAATTGTCGTATGCCAACCAAATAATTGTTTTTTCTTACAAAGCGAAATTTTTCCCTTTCTCCCTCGGCACTTCAGAACTGATGCTTTCAATTCCCCAGAATTATTTTCCCTAGTATCCCTTATTGTTTTCACAGCTCTCTGGGCCATAGATTCCAATTGCTACGAATGTTTTGATAGAAAATGGCGATAAAGAATACAGATAATAAATATTTTTAACTTTTCTTTTTTGCCTGAGCTTTGTGAAATTCATTCGCAGTCGCTGCGATTGATTTAGAAACTGTATCCAACTGGATACAGTTTCTAAATCAACATTTAAAAGTACAAATAGGCACAAAATAAGTGAGTAACGCAGCTAAAACATGTTTAATCAATATTCTTATACATTCTGTCTGCACTGATATTTATATTTTTATTTATATTATTGTTACTTTGTTTTAGAAATTCACATTTGAAATAACATAAAATTCCAGTTAATTAAGAAAGAAGGCATAGATGTTACGATGTTAAGAAGAGAAGGCGTATGCAAAATATGATATTTCAGAATGAAGGAGAAAATTTTACTCAACTTAAAATTTTTACTCTTTGAAATATTGAAGTATGTCAAACACGCATGTGAAAACGTGGGGGGAAAAAGGATAAAATATGTCCCTGTCTTGCATTCCTGCCGTTGGATCGGCTGCAGAAGCTAACTGATTGAGTGTTGTGATTAGCCAGTCGGGTCCCCAGATCTCCTTCCTCGCAAGCTTGGAAGAGTATCAAAATAGTTTATTTATACTTTTGTTGAAAACAGAGATAGAAGGAATCTTAAATTTTCTCGAGTTCGAATCCTATAATGATTCTGAATCTCGAATCTCTGAAATCTTTCATATAAAGATCAAAATAATTAAAGTCCACGAGTGACCAAGTAGTCAAAACCGTTGAACACTGGTAGTCTTGTAGAGTCATTAGGTTATTTTGAAGCAGAAGACATAAAAAATTTGCAGTGCTCTTGCCGGGATTCGAATACTCGCCGAGTGTGCTACCATAACACCACAAAGGCATACAGAAAGGAGGGAGAAAATACTGTTGCGTTTTTCTTTTCTGACACCAGTTGTTGCGTTTTTCTCTTCCTTCACGTTCGTACGGGGTTCGTAGATTTGGAGTGAATAACGACGACACTGGATGAAGTATCGAAACACACTTTCTTGGCCGGTATTTAATTAGGACAGCTCCAAAATCTCAGCTCAATAATTACAGTCGTCGAACTGTTATAAACACACTGACACGATCAAGGACACATCTTTCAGGTTATCAAGCTATCACGGTGGAAACAGCTTCACTGCAAAGCACCAGAACACAGCTCCCGATTCTGCTCGGCCGTTCTCGGAACTCCAAGTACTCTGGAGACTCTCCACGCTACAACTCGCGATGCACTCGACGACACACAGAGCACGGTTCCCGACTCTTCGGTTCAGTCGTTTCGCGGAGCTCAGCACGCTCTCTCGACGATGCACTAACCGCGATACACTAAGAGACTCTTCGATGCACTCGACGATCCACTCAGCACTCGCTACCCTGCTGTCAACTCGATCGACTCCGCAGGGATTGACTGGCTAGACGAGACACCAACTCGATACTGACTATCTCGCATTCTAGACGAGGCACGCTGACTCGCTCTCTCGACGAGGCACACTCTCGATTCTAACTCACTCTCTCGACGAGGCACACTCTCGATTCTAACTCACTCTCTCGACGAGGCACACTCTCGATTCTAACTCACTCTCCGCGTACCAGCTGGGTTCATATAGCTTTTGGCTGGTGTTCGAGAACATTCTGGGCTAAGCCGGTAAGACTTCGTTCCAGAAGGTTCTCCATCCGTCCAATGCATATCGCCAATTTTGTCGCTAAATATCGCCAAATGGGCGATTTCTCACCAAATGTGGCAACCTTGCCTTCCACTGCCATTTTATGGCAACTCTAAACCTGCTTTGCGGGGAAACTATCTTACCGCGCCTGTACATTTCGTAACAATACCTTATACACTTCCCCTTTTAAAGGCCGACTGGGGATTAGGGAACCCAGTCGACAAATCCTGGTGGTGAAGAATCATCGTTCACCACCTTTTAGTTCGGGCGCCATTAGGTTATTTTGAAGCAAGAGACATAAAATATGTACTGTGTCAACGTCGGGACTCGAACCTGAACCTCTCGAACACGCGGCGAGTGTTCTACCGTTACACCATGAACGCATGCTAAAAAGGAGAGAGAAAACTACCCTATAGTCTGACTCCCGGTTCGAATCTCGGTGGACGACATTGCTGTATTGTTAATTTTCGTAGTTTGTCTGTCTACGACCAGTTTTCCTTGGAAAGTTCCTTAAGGTATCTTTTAATTTTGGCAGATAATGCTTTGCTTTCTTCAAATAATCTAACCTAACCTAAACAATTATTAAAATATTTAATTTAACATTAAAAGCTTTTAATTAAAACAAAATTTGATATCTACGTTTAATGAAAAATCAATTTTAATATGCGACTTTTTAAAATACATTTTGTGATGTAACTGTTCCTCAATAGACACTAATGCCGGCTAGCTTTAAAAGGATTTATTAACAGAGCACACAGGAACGGTTACAAACAAAAGAAATATACATAAAAATGAAACATATACCAAATGGAACATCAAACAGTTGAATAACAGAGACATAGTAAACTAACATCATGGCGGCTGGAGTTCGACTGACGTTTTTTCATATCGCCACGAGATGGCGTTTAAATAAAATAGTTCGGTTACAGTTCATGAGTTCATGGCGTGAATAAAATAGTTCAATTACACTTAAATAGGTCTGTTAGAATATAATGCAGGACAATTTGAAATTATTTGGATTCAATTCAATTCAATTCAGGATATTTGGTGGCAACAATTTAAAAAATGACACAGCCGTTTTAAATGATTCGACACAAAATGCCATTTCAAAACTAATAGCCCTTCTGGGTTGACGCTTCTTTGAATCAAAAATGAAAAATTATGTACAGTATTTATATTCCAAGCTCAAAACGTTTGCAATTACCGCCACGTGAAACAGTCTCACACACATAAATGTCTAATTAAATAAAAATTAAAATTTAATTTTAAATTTAAAATTAAAATTAAAAATAAATATTGTATATGTATGTATCATGCTATAAAAGTTTAACGAAATCTATCGAAGGTATTCTTAAATTACTTCGCGGTGTTTAATGCGGCCTTGTTGGCATGACTATAGGAAAGCCTGCTGCCGTAGCCATGAACCCAGATTTTAATTTTTTAATTCTGAGAAACTCTAGATATTTATAGAAGTGTAATTTTTGTGGTAAGAGGGCACTTAAATTATGGACCTTTGCTGATTGGGTGGACGGTGACCCAAACTTTATCTCCAGGAACGAATTTCGGTGTTTCTCTTCGTTTTTTGTCAGCATATCGTTTCTGCTTATCTTGATGCATTTCGACTCTTTCTCGTACCTGTTGTACATTTCTTGCGAAACGTTTCAAATATGGAGTAATTTCGGGAACAAAATTATCGTTCTCAATTACGGCTTTTATATCATGCTTTACATCATCTAAGGTTCGTAACTCTCGTGCAAATTAAAGAAAAGAAGCAGAATGTCCAGTTGAATCACATTTGGCTGTATTCAAAGCAAACCTTATTAATGGCAGTTTATCCTTCCATGACTGATGGTCGTTACCAACAAGTATTGCTAAACGTGGTTTCAGATCTCTATTCTTCCTTTCAATTGGGTTAGATTGTGGGTGATAGACAGGAGTAAGACTTTGATCAATGTTCAAGATATAGCATAGTTGTTGCATAACAGCACTAGTAAACTGGGTACCATTATCACTTATTATTTTCTTGGGTAACCCAAATCGAAGGGCGACTTCCTCCAAAAGAATAGTGGCACATTCTCTGGCCGCGGCTTTCTTTAAAGCAAATAGTTCTGTCCACTTCGTGGCACAGTCCTGCACAATAAAAATCCATTTTTCACCAGACGGTGTTTCATGAAGGGGACCGAAAAGATCAATTGACAAGGTTTCAAAACGTTGAGCATAGACTGGAATTTGAAGTAAGCCAGATGGCTTTTGATTAGTGGCTTCTCCCCCTACTTTGAAGACAGTGTGATATTTGTTAAGCAATGCATCAGTTGCAAGCCTTTGGGCTGTACTTAATTGCTGTCCTTCATTTTCTCGTAGTCGGCAGTTGTTTACAACAACCGGGGTTTCTTCCAGTACTTGGGATTGATGAGGTTTCACGAAGCTATATTTTCTTCGAGGTTCATCAGAAAAGTTCCACTTATTTTCAGCAAGATTTAAAACAATTTTAACTTTTTGAAGAAAGTCAGTTCCTAACAGAGTCGAGTTATTTTTGGCATCAGGCAACACAAGGAGCGGAGTTTTGAACTCTCTGCCTTCGAGAAGAATGATTTGTTCGGTGCGAAGTACGTCTTTTTCAGATACCAAAACATCAGCGAAAGACACCCGTAGTGTTGTCTTTTCAAATACTGCATCTTGTTTTTGCAGAATGTGATAGAGGGATTCACTTGCAATTGAGTGACTAGCACCAGTGTCGGCGAAAGCTGTACCGGAAACACCACCAATACTAATTGGAAATACAGCAGTCCGAGTGGAAGATAAACAGGATCGGATTTGGATAGTGCCAAAATTTGATGAATTTGAAGTCTTTGGGGGGTTACAGTCTGGACATTTAGATTTGATAAAACCAGTTTTTCCGCACCCATAGCATGTTAAAGGAGGTCTCTTTCCCTCAGTTTGTTGCTGACTACGATTTAAAAAGGTTTTATGAGTTCCCTGTATGTCACTTGTTCGATTTTCCACTTTGTGTTTGGATGGATTAGTCGATTTGTAAGAATAGTTCCGCCTGCCAGGAAGTTCAGTTTTATAGTTCGTATTTTTAACACGTACAGCTTCATAATCATCCAATTTCTGTTCTAATTCAGATGAACTCTTTATTTTTCCCCAAGTATCAATAAAATGCTCCTTAACGTCACTACTGACTCTTCTTTTAAGCTGATCCGTCAGGACCAAGTCTTTGAGTGATTCAAAGTCTGTAACATCGAGACTATGGAGCCACTCTTCGAGATAATTGTTTAATTCGTAAGTAAAATCTTTCCATAAAGAGCCAGGGTGTTTTTTGTGTGTAATAAGTTTAATTCGAAATGATTCAGCATTTAATTTGAATCTTTGTAGCAGAATCTTCTTGATGTAAGAATAATCTTCTAATTTGTCTTTTGGTTCTCTTAAAATAATTTGCGAAATGTCTATAGGCAGAAGAGGTAGGAGATGAGTGATGTAATCTATTTGTTTTATATTAACTTTCTCACATTGTCTTTCAAAAATTTGCAGGTAGGTTGCAATGTCAGAAGTTCCTGTAAATTTAGGGGTTAGGTGTTGAATATGTGTTCCAATAGCTGCATTTGAAGCAAATGCGGCATAGTTAGGGTTTGAGCTAGCAGATGCCAGGTTTAATTTTAAACGTTCCAATTCTAATAAAAGTTCTTGTTCTTTTCTTTGACGTGTCTCCAGATGGTTGCTTTCACGTTGTTTTTGTTGTCTAGTTTTGATTAAAGTTTCCAGAATATTCCTGGTAAAAGCCTCATCATAAGTGTCAGAATTGACAATAAGATCTTTAAGATCTATTACTCGCATAGTGTCGTTTACAGTGAAACCCAGTTCTGCAGCGAGAGTTTTTAAATCCTCTTTTCGTGCTTTGGCAAGGTAAGCCATAATTATATGAGAGGTCAGGGGGGAGGGAAAAGATGAAGTTGAATTTGTTGCTATTTCGATTTTATTCACAATACAGTATTTTAGAATTAATAATTATACCTTTAAGTAAAATGTACATACCCCTATTAAACAGCATGTATGAATGTAAACAATGTTACTCGTACATTTATATACCACTATTAAACAGTATTTATAAATGTAAACAATAATACTCACAAAGTTTATTATTTCGAAGTCGTAAAAATATCATAAAATGCCCTCATAAATTCAACTTGTATCAAGAAAATAACATATAATAAATTGCTCAAAAATTGTTTACTACTTAGCAAAACATACAGAACATACATAAATGTCTTACCATAAGCTTTTATATTTAAGCTGAATTCTTCGAAATCTTAATCTTAACAAAATATTAAGATGATTAAGCAACACACACTTAGTAACTCTTTTACTTTATTTAAATAGTCATTCCATTTTATTCATAATTATTTTCTTTCCCTTCAAGAAATATTTTCAAGACATGCATTCATTAAAGGAAAACAATCGTATTTTCTTAAAGTATTATACTATAATCATTTTCTCAAAATGTTCGTCGAAAGATAAATCAACAAGTAGAATATTTTATTTTATGTAGAATAAAACATTTAATAAGGAACAACAGCACTCAAAGGAAATAAAAATAATAAAAGATTTGACGTAAACACATCATAAATCATCGCTAGTCTAAACATTTCCGCGGGGGGAAAACATCTGCTGCTGTATGTCAGAATCGAAACTAATAAATTCTAATGAACAACGTCCATGAATATATTCAAACTTTAACATCAAAACATGTATTCAGTGAAACAATATTATTCACAAATTAATTTACTATGCGAATTAACATTTTAAAATAACAACTTACAATTCAAGAAATAACGTTTGATTAACAGAAAGCCGTTTGCTTTCGTTTAATACTCTTATGTAGTATCAATAAGTGAGATTTCAGTATAGAATTTACATTTGCTTCAAGAAGCAGCTTATAGTAAATAATCAGTTTATATATAACTAGTTATAGTTATAAGTGACCACAATATCTCCAACCACTTATGATATTGCCGATCCTCATGAACCAGACAAAATTCTCGGCAAGTATCATGTTTCAGCCTTGAATCTATATCAAGATCGAAATAAGTTTCAAACCTCAGCTCGTGTAACTCCAGTGGTTCCCTTAAAGAAAAGAGGACGCCCGAATCGTGTAATACCACCCGAATCTGCACCTGTTGCACAAGGTGCTGGTGACGCTAAATCTACTCCTCGTCAAACTGGAGCCCATTCATCTGATTCTCCGCCCGCTGCAAAAAGTAGACAAAGGTCAGTTCCTGACTTCTTGCCGAGACGTCTACGAAGTCAGAGGGGGAGGATGTAACAGTCCTATTTAAGTGTAATTGAACTATTTTATTCGCGTCATGAACTCATGAACTGTAACCGAACTATTTTATTTAAACGCCATCTCGTGGCGATATGAAAAAACGTCAGTCGACCTCCAGCCGCCATGATGTTAGTTTACTATGTCTCTGTTATTCAACTGTTTGATGTTCCATTTGGTATATGCTTCATTTTTATGTATATTTCTTTTGTTTGTAACTGTTCCTGTGTGCTCTGTCAATAAATCCTTTTAAAGCTAGCCGGCAATGTGATGTAATCTATTTGTTTTATATTAACTTTTTCACATTGTCTTTCAAAAATTTGCAGGTAGGTTGCAATGTCAGAAGTTCCTGTAAATTTAGGTATTAGGTGTTGAATATGTGTTCCAATAGCTGCATTTGAAGCAAAGGCGGCATACTGAGGGTTTGAGCTAGCAGCTGCCAGGTTTAATTTTAAACGTTCCAATTCTAATAAAAGTTCTTGTTCTTTTCTTTGACGTGTCTCCAGATTGTTGCTTTCACGTTGTTTTTGTTGTCTAGTTTCGATTAAAGTTTCCAGAAGATTCCTGGTAAAAGCCTCATCATAAGTGTCAGAATTGGTAATAAGATCTTTAAGATCTATTACTCGCATAGTGTCGTTTACAGTGAAACACAGTTATGCAGCGAGAGTTTTTAAATCCTCTTTTCGTGCTTTGGCAAGGTAAGCCATAATTATATGAGAGGTCAGGGGGGAGGGAAACGATGAAGTTGAATTTGTTGCTATTTCGATGTTATTCACAATACAGTATTTTAGATGTAATAATTATACCTTTAAGTAAAATGTATATACCCCTATTAAACAGCATGTATGAATGTAAACAATGTTACTCGTACATTTATATACCACTATTGAACAGTATTTATAAATGTAAACAATAATACTCACAAAGTTTATTATTTTGGAGTCGTAAAAATATCATAAAATGCCCTCATAAATTCAACTTGTATCAAGAAAATAACATATAGTAAATTGCTTAAAAATTGTTTACTACTTAGCAAAACATACAAAACATACATAAATGTCTTACCATAAGCTTTTATATTTAAGCTGAATTCTTCGAAATCTTAATCTTAACAAAATATTAAGCTGATTAAGCAATACACATTTAGTAACTCTTTTACTTTATTTAAATAGTCATTCGATTTTATTCATAATTATTTTCTTTCGCTTCAAGAAATATTTTCAAGACATGCATTCATTAAAGGAAAACAATCGTATTTTCTTAAAGTATTATACTATAATCATTTTCTCAAAATGTTCGTCGAAAGATAAATCAACAAGTATTGCTAAACGTGGTTTCAGATCTCTATTCTTCCTTTCAACTGGGTTTGATTGTGGGTGATAGACAGGAGTAAGACTTTGATCAATGTTCAAGATATAGCATAGTTGTTGCATAACCGCACTAAGAAACTGGGTACCATTATCACTTATTATTTTCCTGGGTAACCCAAATCGAAGGGCAACTTCCTCCAAAAGAATAGTGGCACATTCTCTGGCCGTGGCTTCCTTTAAAGCAAATAGTTCTGTCCACTTCGTAGCACAGTCCTGCACAATAAAAATCCATTTTTCACCAGACGGTGTTTCAGGAAGGGGACCGAAAAGATCAATTGACAAGGTTTCAAAACGTTGAGCATAGACTGGAATTTGAAGTATGCCAGATGGCTTTTGATTAGTGGTTTCTCCCCCTACTTTGAAGACAGTGTGATATTTGTTAAGCAATGCATCAGTTGCAAGCCGTTGTCCTTCATTTTCTCGTAGTCGGCAGTTGTTTACAACAACTGGGGTTTCTTCCAGTACTTGGGATTGATGAGGTTTCACGAAGCTATATTTTCTTCGAGGTTCATCAGAAATTTCCCCTTATTTTCAGCAAGATTTAAAACAATTTTAGCTTTTTGAAGAAAGTCAGTTCCTAACAGAGTCGAGTTATTTTTGGCATCAGGCAACACAAGGAGCGGAGTTTTGAACTCTCTGCCTTCGAGAAGAATGATTTGTTCGGTGCGAAGTACCTCTTTTTCAGATATCAAACCATCAGCGAAAGACACCTGTAGTGTTATCTTTTCAAATACTGCATCTTGTTTTTGCAGAATATGATAGAGGGATTCACTTGCAATTGAGTGACTAGCACTAGTGTCGGCGAAAGCTGTACCGGAAACACCACCAATACTAATTGGAAATACAGTAGTCCGAGTGGAAGATAAACAGGATGGAATTTAGATAGTGCCAAAATTTGATGAATTTGAAGTCTTTGGGGGGTTACAGTCTGAACATTTAGACTTGATAAAACCAGTTTTTCCGCACCCATAGCATGTTAAAGGAGGTCTCTTTTCCTCAGTTTGTTGCTGACTACGATTTAAAAAGGTTTTATGAGTTCCCTGTATGTCACTTGTTCGATTTTCCACTTTGTGTTTGGATGGATTAGTCGATTTGTAAGAATAGTTCCGCCTGCCAGGAAGTTCAGTTTTATAGTTCGTATTTTTAACACGTACAGCTTCATAATCATCCAATTTCTGTTCTAATTCAGATGAACTCTTTATTTTTCCCCAAGTATCAATAAAATGCTCCTTAACGTCACTACTGACTCTTCTTTTAAGCTGATCCGTCAGGACCAAGTCTTTGAGTGATTCAAAGTCTGTAACATCGAGACTATGGAGCCACTCTTCGAGATAATTGTTTAATTCGTAAGTAAAATCTTTCCATAAAGAGCCAGGGTGTTTTTTGTGTGTATTAAGTTTAATTCGAAATGATTCAGCATTTAATTTGAATCTTTGTAGCAGAATCTTCTTGATGTAAGAATAATCTTCTAATTTGTCTTTTGGTTCTCTTAAAATAATTTGCGAAATGTCTATAGGCAGAAGAGGTAGGAGATGAGTGATGGTTCATTGGCTCCCAACTAAATTTGAATCCAAAATGGCGCAACAAAATGTTTAGAATTTCTGTTTGGCTTAACAAGCTCTTACTCCCGAATTTAACTTTTAGTTGCTGGAGATCGGCTCAGTTTCTTTTCAGGTCTGGATTACTGGTCAAATATTCTGGAAACCAATTCTGGAATTAAAATTGTCATACCGTGCTGCTAGCACATCGAATCATCAACTGGACAATTTCAACGGAAAAGATAAGTTTCGTTTACATTATCGTTTAATCTGAGTTTAAAGTTCTTTTAAACTGATTATTTATTATAAGCTGCTTCTTAAAGCAAATGTAAATTCCTTACTGGAATCTCATTTATTGATACTACATAAGAGTATTAAACGAAAGCAAACGGCTTTCTGTTAACCAAACGTTATTCTTGAACTGTAATTTGTTATTTTAAAATGTTAATGCGCATAGTAAATTAATTTGTGAATAATATTGTTTCACTGAATACATGTTTTGATGTTAAAGTTTGAATATATTCATGGACGTTGTTCATTAGAATTTATTAGTTTCGATTCTGACATACAGCAGCAGATGATTCCCCCCCCCGCGGAAATGTTTAGACTAGCGATGATTTATGATGTGTTTACGTCAAATCTTTTATTATTTTTATTTCCTTTGAGTGCTGTTGTTCCTTATTAAATGTTTTATTCTACATAAAATAAAATATTGTACTTGTTGATTTATCTTTCGACGAACATTTTGAGAAAATGATTATAGTATAATACTTTAAGAAAATACGATTGTTTTCCTTTAATGAATGCATGTCTTGAAAATATTTCTTGAAATGAAAGAAAATAATTATGAATAAAATGGAATGACTATTTAAATAAAGTAAAAGAGTTACTAAGTGTGTGTTGCTTAATCATCTTAATATTTTGTTAAGATTAAGATTTCGAAGAATTCAGCTTAAATATAAAAGCTTATGGTAAGACATTTATGTATGTTCTGTATGTTTTGCTAAGTAGTAAACAATTTTTGAGCAATTTATTATATGTTATTTTCTTGATACAAGTTGAATTTATGAGGGCATTTTATGATATTGTTACGACTTCGAAATAATAAACTTTGTGAGTATTATTGTTTACATTTATAAATACTGTTTAATAGTGGTATATAAATGTACGAATAACATTGTTTACATTCATACATGCTGTTTAATAGGGGTATGTACATTTTACTTAAAGGTATAATTATTAATTCTAAAATACTGTATTGTGAATAAAATCGAAATAGCAACAAATTCAACTTCATCTTTTCCCTCCCCCCTGACCTCTCATATAATTATGGCTTACCTTGCCAAAGCACGAAAAGAGGATTTAAAAACTCTCGCTGCAGAACTGGGTTTCACTGTAAACGACACTATGCGAGTAATAGATCTTAAAGATCTTATTGTCAATTCTGACACTTATGATGAGGCTTTTACCAGGAATATTCTGGAAACTTTAATCAAAACTAGACAACAAAAACAACGTGAAAGCAACCATCTGGAGACACGTCAAAGAAAAGAACAAGAACTTTTATTAAAATTGGAACGTTTAAAATTAAACCTGGCAGCTGCTAGCTCAAACCCTAACTATGCCGCCTTTGCTTCAAATGCAGCTATTGGAACACATATTCAACACCTAACCCCTAAATTTACAGGAACTTCTGACATTGCAACCTACCTGCAAATTTTTGAAAGACAATGTGAGAAAGTTAATATAAAACAAATAGATTACATCACTCATCTCCTACCTCTTCTGCCTATAGACATTTCGCAAATTATTTTAAGAGAACCAAAAGACAAATTAGAAGATTATTCTTACATCAAGAAGATTCTGCTACAAAGATTCAAATTAAATGCTGAATCATTTCGAATTAAACTTATTACACACAAAAAACACCCTGGCTCTTTATGGAAAGATTTTACTTACGAATTAAACAATTATCTCGAAGAGTGGCTCCATAGTCTCGATGTTACAGACTTTGAATCACTCAAAGACTTGGTCCTGACGGATCAGCTTAAAAGAAGAGTCAGTAGTGACGTTAAGGAGCATTTTATTGATACTTGGGGAAAAATAAAGAGTTCATCTGAATTAGAACAGAAATTGGATGATTATGAAGCTGTACGTGTTAAAAATACGAACTATAAAACTGAACTTCCTGGCAGGCGGAACTATTCTTACAAATCGACTAATCCATCCAAACACAAAGTGGAAAATCGAACAAGTGACATACAGGGAACTCATAAAACCTTTTTAAATCGTAGTCAGCAACAAACTGAGGAAAAGAGACCTCCTTTAACATGCTATGGGTGCGGAAAAACTGGTTTTATCAAGTCTAAATGTCCAGACTGTAACCCCCCAAAGACTTCAAATTCATCAAATTTTGGCACTATCCAAATCCGATCCTGTTTATCTTCCACTCGGACTGCTGTATTTCCAATTAGTATTGGTGGTGATTCCGGTACAGCTTTCGCCGACACTGGTGCTAGTCACTCAATTGCAAGTGAATCCCTCTATCATATTCTGCAAAAACAAGATGCAGTATTTGAAAAGATAACACTACAGGTGTCTTTCGCCGATGGTTTGGTATCTGAAAAAGAGGTACTTCGCACCGAACAAATCGTTCTTCTCGAAGGCAGAGAGTTCAAAACTCCGCTCCTTGTGTTGCCTGATGCCAAAAATAACTCGACTCTGTTAGGGATTGACTTTCTTCAAAAAGCTAAAATTGTTTTATATCTTGCTGAAAATAGGTGGAACTTTTCTGATGAACCTCGAAGAAAATATAGCTTCGTGAAACCTCATCAAACCCAAGTACTGGAAGAAACCCCAGTTGTTGTAAACAACTGCCGACTACGAGAAAATGAAGGACAGCAATTAACTACAGCCCAACGGCTTGCAACTGATGCATTGCTTAACAAATATCACACTGTCTTCAAAGTAGGGGGAGAAACCACTAATCAAAAGCCATCTGGCTTACTTCAAATTCCGGTCTATGCTCAACGTTTTGAAATCTTGTCAATTGATCTTTTCGATCCCCTTCCTGAAACACCGTCTGGTGAAAAATGGATTTTTATTGTGCAGGACTGTGCTACAAAGTGGACAGAACTATTTGCTTTAAAGGAAGCCACTGCCAGAGAATGTGCCACTATTCTATTGGAGGAAGTCGCCCTTCGATTTGGGTTACCGAAGAAAATAATAAGTGATAATGGTATCCAGTTTACTAGTGCTGTTATGCAACAACTATGCTATATCTTGAACATTGATCAAAGTCTTACTCCTGTCTATCACCCACAATCTAACCCAGTTGAAAGGAAGAATAGAGATCTGAAAGCATGTTTAGCAATACTTGTTGGTAACGACCATCAGTCATGGAAGGATAAACTGCCATTAATAAGGTTTGCTTTGAATACAACCAAATGTGATTCAACTGGACACTCTGCTTCTTTTCTTCAATTTGCACGAGAGTTACGAACCTTAGATGATGTAAAGCATGATATAAAAGCCGTAATTGAGAACGATAATTTTGTTCCCGAAATTACTCCATATTTGAAACGTTTTGCAAGAAATGTACAACAGGTTCGAGAAAGAGTCGAATTGCATCAAGATAAACAGAAACGTTATGCTGACAGAAAACGAAGAGAAACACCGAAATTCTTTCCTGGAGATAAAGTTTCGGTCACCCTCCACCCAATCAGCAAAGGTCCACTGAAGAAAACTGCTAAATTCATGCCGAAGAGTGATGGTCCTTATGTGATAGTGACTACAAGATCTCCAACCACTTATGATATTGATATATATAGGAACGGCTTTATCACATTGGCGCCCAACGTGGGGCGCCAATGTGATGTAGCTGTTCCTCAATAGACACTAATGCTAGCTTTAAAAGGATTTATTAACAGAGCATACAGGAAGGGTTACAAACAAAAGAAATATACATAAAAATGAAACATATACCAAATGGAACATCAAACAGTTCAATAACAGAGACATAGTAAACTAACATCATGGCGGCCGGAGTTCGACTGACGTTTTTTCATATCGCCACGAGATGGCGTTTAAATAAAATAGTTCGGTTACAGTTCATGAGTTCGTGGCGTGAATAAAATAGTTCAATTACACTTAAATAGGTCTGTCACAATTTGCATTTGTTTAGGAAATAAATACATTTATGATGTAAATCGCACATATAAAATATTCGAATGAGGTTCATTTTCTCAACTTAACTCGACAAAAAGTATTTGTGTTAAAACTGTTTGTAACTGTTTAAAATATTTACTAGTTTCCATAAACTTTTCAAACCAAAGCAAGTGTAGAGGAGTAGGATTATTACAAAAATGTACACTGAGCATGGAAGTACAAATCCTGTCCAGAAAAGTAAAATTTAGTAAAATTTAAACTTGGTTATTTTAAGACTTCATAAAAGTACTCTTTCAGTGTAGCATTCGAGTGTTCTACGAGATCACATTTCTGATAGAGGTACTTCTGAATTAATAACTGCGCTCTTTTCGTTAATGAACATTTCAACTGGTCATAAAAAAATTACATAACTTTTCGAAATTTTGAAATAAAATGCTTAACGATTTTCTGCATTAGAACTCGAAATATTCGAATAACGAAGCTTTCTCTAATTCGAATTCGAAAATCGATTCTCCATTTCTTTCGACGAGTTGAATGTCTCAGCAGTAACTGAAGGACTTTTCTGTTGTTCATAATTAGTTGGTGCCTCTGTTCAACTTCAGATTGGTAGAATCAAAACGTAAGAAAAAGCGCATCATGCTTGAAATCATGAGAACCTCAACGATCTGAGTAATGATATTTCAAACAGGCATGCGCAAGATAGTGGCAAGCAATATACGTCATTGTAAAAGCAAGCATTCGTAATTGTAATCGCGAAAAGTTTCAGGCAGCATATTTCAACGAAAATATCCATTTTGACCGCTATCGAATGCAATTTAACGATGTTTTTGCGTGATATCTGTACGTAAGGACAGAATAAAAGACTCTTTTCCTTCAAAAAAATTATAAAACTGCTTTAAAATGAATTCTGAAGAGAATTTTTCGTGGCTTCTGTACGAACGTACAGGGGATGGACAAAAATATGGAAACACCTTTAAAAAAACATGTTTCTTTGCTTAATATGGTGTAGGAAAGCCGTTGGCATCCAAAACAGCTTGCAGTCTTTTCGGAATGAATAAATACAGTTCCTGTATGTTTGTCAAGGGAATATTATACCATTCTTCATGCAAAACGGTGGCAAGTTCAGATAAAGATGTTGGCGGTGGATAACGAGAACGCACTTTCCGTTCCAATGTAGACCACAAAGGTTCGATAATATTCAATTCTGGTGACTGTGGTGGCTAGGGGAGATGGGACAACTCATCCTCGTGCTCAGAAAACCAGTCCTGGACAATGTGAGCTGTGTGAACAGGGGCTTTGTCGTCTTGGAAGACACCATCACCATCGGGGAACAAAGTTTGTACCATGGGATGAACTTGATCGGCCAAAATGTTCACATAAGTCTTGGAAGTCATGTGCCCTGACACAGTTATCATGGGGCTAGCAGAGAACCACGATATGGCTGCCCAAACCATAACAGAACCTCCGCCATGTTTCACTCTTGGCAACAAGCAGTCTGTATTATAGGCTTGAGATGGCGTTCTCCAGACGTAAACTCGGCCAGAAGTGGGAAACAATGTGAAAGAAGACTCGTCAGACCATATTACTCGCTTCCACTGCTCTATAGTCCAGGCTTTATGACTTAAACACCACCTTTTCCTGTTACGGGCATTAGCATCACTGATGAGTGGCTTCTCAATTGCAGCACGGCCAGCAATTCCCTGTTTATGAAGCTCCCTTCTAATTGTTTTGGTACTCACAGGGTTCGGTAACACAACATTCATTTCAGCAGTAACTTTTGCAGCTGTGGTCTTCTTATTTTTCGTCACAATTGCCCTTAATGATCGTCTTTCACGATCACTCAGGATACACTTTCGTCCGCGATGTGATTTAGCAGATGATGTTTTTCCGCTTTTCAAATATGCGGAATAAATCTTCGATTCAGTACCTCTTGAAACACTAAACACCTCGGCTACCTTGCTTACGGATTCATTAAAATCAATCTTTCTTTTCAAACATGCATTTCCCAAGGTGTTTCCATATTTTTGTCCATCCACTGTATGTACGTACGTATCTCGCATAACTCAAAAACGAGTAGCCTCAGAACGTTGAAATTTTGTATATAGGACAGCTATAACATGTAGATGTGCACCTCGTATTTTGGTTGCAATCGGCCGCACCAAACGTATATAAATATATTTATATATATATCCAGTCTATTACCCGGCTCAGTGATCTCAGTTTCTTTACTCTTATATGTTTGTAAATTGTACATTTTTTGCTTTAAAAATGATTGAATTATGTTGTTTTTATCTTCCGGTTAAGGATTTTATGCCTTTTGTAAATCTGTGTGCAATATGTTTAGAATTATCAGCAATTTTAAAGTTGTTTAATTGGAGCTAAGCCTTTTTTAATGGCGGCCATTGATGTTTACATTTGAAACAGGAGACACTAGTCTCTCCTGTTTGTTGAGACTAGTTTCTCCTCTTTGTTGCGAATCCTGGATTTGTTGCCAATCTAGAGAAACTTAGCTTCGCAACAACAAAGATAACGCATTCATTTATTTTTGCCAATTAAATCATGCTTAATGCTTTCTGGAATTTTTTCGAGGAAATAAGTGTTTAAGATTTACTTCGTAATTTTTAATATAGATATTTTGAGTTTTTATGTATTTTTGCCTTTTTGCGAAGTGAGAACTGAATTAATTAAATGAGAAATACTCAATCGTCTGTGAAAAACTGTTTCTTTTCTGTTTTGTTTGCTTAATTTCTTTTATACATCATTCTATCTTTATTATAGTATTTGAATAGAACATGTGGCAACGATTAGATAATTGTATTCTTTAAATGATATAAATTTTGTGCATTTTGAGTTATAATATGAACGAAATATATTATAACAATTAACTTAGTTTCCGTTATATAATTATTATATAAGTTAACTGTTATATAATTATTAATACTGTTAAGTGAATCTAGCGCCAGAGCGTCGCTATGGTAAGCAAATACTAGAGTGAATTTTAAAGAATGCATTTATTCTATTGTAGTTTATGCGCTGTCGGCGAAGTAGATTTAATTCAATCCAATAAGTTTAAATGAAATGCAAGAAAAAATGCGTATAATTTAATATTTCAATTTAATATTCCAATACAAAGAAGTCATGTGGTGTACACATGATATTTTTTTTTCTTGGATTGGCGTACTGCAAAGGAAGGAAACTTCGACCTCCTTTTCCACGCTACGTTTCTTCGCGCATTGTCTGCAATGACGGTATAGCGAAAATCTTCAACTTTTTGAAATTTGATTGTAATAATCCAGAGAATTATGAGCTCAAAAGAACAAAGAATGTTTCGATTAATTTCAGTTCGAAGCTGGTATCTTCATTCAACAAATAATGATGCTTTTCGTTTAAGAATTTGTTTTGCTACCGTGTGCACATGTCATGTAAATTTAATTAGGCAGAAATTCGTAGCAGCTTCTTCATACTTACAAAATATTCCGCGTAGATTCAAGAACAGATCAGTAACAGTGATTTTTCTGTGTTCAATATTTCGTTGAAAGTTTCTTTTAGCAGGATCTTTACCGATAGACACGTGTCTCATAATCGAGTGTACTGTAGATATGAATAGAACGCTCAAGGTCTGTAAAAATGATGGTGAAATCTATATTATCTCTTTGGAAATAGATCACATAATCGCGAAAATTAATTTAGCAGCTTCTAAAAAAGAAATAAACTAATTACATGTTAAAGTGGTATTATTGTTTGAAGTCTGTCTTATTGACACTTTGCAAGTAAAGAGTAAATACAATTTGCTACCTATTACTTGCAGATCAAAATAACAAATGTACTTGTATAAATCAAAAGAAGCTAACATGATCATAATTTTAAAATCGGAGTATTAAATTCTATACAACGCAATGCATTTATTTTATTTTAAAATGTTGTATTGATTGGGCCCACATGGTAATTTGCAACATAAATTAATTTTGGATAATACCATAACATTTGGTGGAACAAATATTTATTACAGCATCTCTATAATATAACATTCATCACATAAAGTCATGTATTGAAGAATATGGCGATCATTTCCAGCATCTTTTGTAAACCTATACCTTTTGTTAACTCTTATTGTAAGTAATCTTACGGGTTAGAACAGAACGCCTAAAACAAAATAAATCGATTTTAAGATAAAGATTACATTAGGCTAACTGATTAAGGCAAAGCAACTGAAAACCTACCTACCTCTGGAGAGGGATGCCCCCGTAGAGGACGTTTTAAGAAATGCTAGCTCGTAACCATTTTCCACACGGGGAAAATCGTAAAACTCAGATATAGCCAGCCTCTTCAGCAGGATTAGAGCCTGGGCCGAACTATAAGTATCCAGAGTCTTGATAATTCCATCTGTGGTAGGCAGATAAAGTAAATGTAAAACCTTTTTAAGTTTTGAAGAAATTTCGAATTGCGTTGTATTTATAAGTTATGTACGTAATATTAAATACAGAAAACCTTAAATTTATGTATATTTTTACTGCATATAGAATGAAAAGCCTAGTTTGATACATTAGACACATTATTTAAAGCACATTAATATTTTGACACATTATTTAGAAGGCAGCTTTCAGAGGAAATCAAAATTAAGACAAGGCCTAGTTAAGAAAATTTGGGGCCTTAGGCACTGCTTTCTTTCAGAGACTGCCAGTGCGTACTTCCTTTAATTTTTTTAGGCAGAACATCAAAAGACTTCAGATTTCTATAATTTCTTTAGACCTGGGCCTTATGCGCGTTGAAAGCAATGAGTCCTTACCTAAGAGGAGCAATCTGTTTGACTGAATCGAAGGAGGCTAAGTGTATCTGTTAAAATCGATTGAGGTAACGGTTTACGGCGAATTTTCACTTAAGACATTTAAGTTTTGCTTTTCCTACATTTAAATATTTTTAATAAAAATGTTTAAATATTCTTTCTTCCATTTAGGCTTAATTTTTAAATTGTGTTATTTAAGTTTTACTTTTCCTACATTTAAATATTTAAAATAATATTTTTTAAATTATTCTTTCTTCTATTTTCTCTTAATTTTTAAACTGTGTTATATCTCAATTGTCGCTAAAAGGAGTTTTGATTATATGGCTATTTAAAGTCGGTGGATAACATTTTCCAGATTTGAAACCTATTATATAATTCACATAGCTATAATTCTTTATATCAGTACAGTAATTTTTGTTTATACGTATAACTGAACTACATTCTAATGATACGTATTTTAACAACTCTCCACAAAATAATTAGAGGAAAAACTGATCCTAAATTTCCTCTAAAATCTTATTCTGTCTCCTTAAATCTTATAAGGTATTTTCTCCTTCCTTCCAGCATGTCTTCGTGGTGTAACAGTAGAACTCTCGGTGCGTATTCGAGAGGCCCATGTTCGAATCCCGGCCAGGGCATTGCTCATTTTTCATGTTTCCTGCTTCAAAATAACCTAATTTCTCTACAATCTTAAATGCTGTAATATTCTTGGTATATAAATTAGAAGTGGAATGAATCTTAAATATCCTGTAATATAAGCACGAATTTTCAAAGATTTCTAAATTACTTCAAAAAAAAAAAAAAAAAAAAAAAAAAAAAAAAAAACACCAAGAAACTGTTAATTAATGTTTAAAGTTTTTATTTAAAGCAAAATTTCAGGTCTTCGTTTAATAAAATGAATTTTTAAGGAGACACAAAAGAAATTTTGCAGATGAAGTTTTTAATTTAAATTTTTGAATCTTGAAGTTTCTTTTAGTAGTACAATTCGAAAAAAATATTTAAGTAACAAATTAGACTTTTATATTTTCCTAGAATATTTGTAAATCAGAACAAGTACACAGGGATGAAAATCTCAAGATTTTTCAATATATTTCAATATTAGAAACTAGCTCTAAACAATGAAATGTTAATTAAGAAAGTAGTATTTAGAAATATTTTACCATTTCTGAGTTAAAATGCTTGAATGATTTTTTAAGTTAGATCCTAATGATGGAAAAGGCACAAAGATTCGAGTCTTCAGATCTCGAATCTGACGGAAAGCTAAAAAATTCTACAGAATCCTTTTATTAAAATTATGTTATATATAACATGAATGGCTTCACTATTAATATATTAAAATTGAATATAACGGAAGTAACGTAATTTGCAATCCTTGGCAATAAATGTTGGTAAAATGTCTTAGCATTTGCCCAAACATAGCAAATTGGAGGCCTTTTGGGAAAAAAAAATTCGAGTCTGCATTATCAAAACTTAATACTGTTCATGACTTGAAGAATGCAAAGTCACAATTTTATGAATTTTTATACCGACTAAAAATTTCAATAGATTTTATTGATTTAATTTATAATGCTTTCAGTACTCAATGAAGAGCACTTTTGTGTTGATTAAATTGGATTTTTTATCACCGCACATTCCATTGTCACTAATGTTCTTTCTCGAAGCTGTTAATTAACGTAAAGCTGTTAATTATCATAAAGAAGCACCATTATCTTACCTAAAAGAAAACGGCGCCTCTAATTAGGCTTTTCTCCCCCTTATACCTCTTTGTTTAATGACAGAAGCCCGAAAAACAAAAATTACTGAAGATAATTAGCGCTAAATTCCCATTATTTTCCTGCAGTCTTTTGCAATGCATTCTCAGCATCATAAAATCAAATGGATCAATTATCAGCGGTGCTTTTATCCATTGTTATCCTTTTTTTAGTTTCGAAGGATATTTATCTTATATCTAAAAACATGAAAAGTAAATAGATATTATAATTAAAACAATATTCATATTGTTACCAAATGTCCAGCCGCGGTAAGATAGCTTTCCCGCAAAGAAGATTTAGGGTTGCTAGAAAATGGCAAGGGAAAGCAGAGTTGCCATATTTGGTGAAAAATCGCCCATATGGCGACATTTGGCTATATGCCATAGACGGATGGAGAACCTCCCGGAACGAATTTTTACTGGTTTAGCCCAGAATGTTCTCGAACACAAGCCAAAAGCTATATAAACCCTGCTGGTACGCGGAGAGTCAGTGTCTAGCAGTCTATCGAGTCAATCACCGAGTATCTCGTAGTTCATCGAGTTGATAGTTAGTCAGTGAGTGCCTATTCGAGTCATTAAAGAGTCAGTGAGCGAGTGTCTCGTAGTCTAGTGTCGAGTTGGTCGTCGAGTGCATCGAGAGAGTTTCTTAGTGTATCGCAAGTTAGTGCATCGTCGAGTTTCATCTGAGAGTGTGTTGAGTTCCAAACCAAGTCGGGAGCTGTACTCTCGTGAATCGTCGATTGCATCGTGAATTGTAGCGTGAAGAGTCTCGAGAGTACGTAGAGTTCTATGAACGACCGAGCAGAGTCGGGAGCTGTACTCTGCAGCTTTGCTGTTAAGCTGTCTTCACCGTGATAACCTGATAGCCTGAAGGCCATGTTGCTGATTGTTTTAGCGTGTTTATAGTAGTTCTTCGACGACTGTGAAATTGTTTTTGGAGCTGTCTTGCATAATGCTGGGTAATAAATTGTGCTTCGATATTTAATCAAGTGCTATTGTCGTGTTATTCACTCCAAATCCACGAACCCGTACGGTACGTACGTCAAGAAAAATACGTAACGATGTTTAGTAATCAATATATATAAAACATAAAAGTATGTACATCAAAATGCTAACTTTAATTTGCAGTCGTCTCTTAACATTCTAATTTAATTAGGATATTTTCTCTTTCCGCCCTTTACTCATTACAAACTGAATATCAATAAATCAATATCGAAACTTTTAATAACTTTGGTTTGCAGTAAGAGGACGGCAAACCAAAACTTTCCTGCTTTTAATCTAGGTTTCCATTATGAAATATGTCGCATTTCTCTTCTGGTATACGTCGTTCTTCTGGTATACGAAATACCGTTCTGCTTCCCTTGCGGCTTAGACTCTCAGCCTCTTCTTACCGCAACGACCTCAAAAATTCACAAGTTCTAGAATAGGTCTATTTATCACACTAGTTTTTTTTATTTGGTTTTAAAAATGTGTATCAACCATAAAAAAAGGAGCGCTTAAATCTGCCAGAACTGCAAGCTTCTTCTATGTGTGATTTAACATATATCATCATCGTAGCTAAATTATTACACGCGTATGCATATGTATGTGTATGTGTGTGCATGTGTGTAAGATAAAAATATGTAAATGAAAATTCTAATTTAAATTAGCGATAATCCCTTAATTCCCCCTCTCTATTCTAAAAATATTAATGCCTTTTTTTTTTTTCATGCGTCATTTCTAGATCATTCCGTCTATTGTGACTTACGTAACGCTAACGACATAGCTAATTCGAAACTCTGCGAAATTTATAGAACTGAAACTATCTCTTAGTAAGCAACTTAAGCCGAAACCTTCTCTTGGTGAGCTTCCACGTTGGATAACTGCGCACTTTTTCTTCAGTTCTCTTCCCGTTAAGATGACAGTTCGTTGGCTTAGCCTCTATCAGCTATTATCCATTATTCTAAAAATATAATCTAAGCTCATAGCACACACAATTATGATGTGAAATGAAAAAGAATATGTGTCCTCAGAGTTAATTATCCAGAAATAAAATTATGAGTTTAATTTAAGGCTACGTATTATAAGGTATTTCTTCCGCCTTCTTAGCATGCCTTCGTGGTGTAGTGGTCAGCACGCTCGGCGCGTATTAGAGAGGTGCGTGGTTCAAATCACGGCGGGGACACGTCTCCTGCTTCGAAATAACCTAATGTCTCTGCAGTATGTCTTTCGAGTGTCATCTTTCTAACAACTCCGTAAAGCCTATCGATGAAATTATTATAACGCTGAGAACTATCGCCAATCCGTTGCAACTGTCTCGAAATCAGCCTATTACATAGAGAGAGAGCCTATTACACATATATATAGCCTATTACATATATATATATATATATAGAGAGAGAGAGATTAAAAAATATCTGCAAAAATTGTAAAAGCAGGTAGAGATACTGAGAGAGAGAGATAGAGAAAAGGAAATAATAGGTTTCGTAATGGAATGTGTGTTCATGCATAGCGATATAGGTGGTATACAGAAATTCTGAGAAGCAGGTAAATGTGTTCTTCTGGTATTAACCGTCATTTCCCGCACGAATTTTGATACATGAACCTGAAACTTACTAACACGCATTTTGTGTATAAGTCTGGCGCTAAAGTAAAACAGTTACTCTAAAACGGTACAAAGAACAATCCCAAGAATTTCCTTCTGAGCAACTGCTCCGTTTCCATTCGCAGCTTAGAGGATAAAATATACGTAAGTAAGTTCTACATTCTTGTAGCGATACGTGCCGCTCGAATTTGGTACGGGGAATGGCAATTTACGGCAGTAGGAAATATGAAGTGTGATATAAATACTAAAAATAATTACATTTCCCTATGCGTGATCTTATGGTGTAAGTTGTTAAGTTCTTCATCTAGCACCTGGAAAATAAATGGTTCGAACAAATGTGAGAGTACAGTTGATACTTCATATTTGATGCTCTAAAATCCCTAATAGTTTCTGATATGCAATCTTTTTTAAAGGCGTCGTATATTTAATTGGTTCAAGATTAAATTAAAAATTTGCCTTTTAAACAAATCTCTCAACTTAAATTATTCCATTTCTCAAATGATATACATAACTGTTGTCTCCTTTAGACTGAACTATATTTGTTTGGAACTTACGTTAATGCATTAAATGCGGTTACTTAAGATAATTAATTTTCTCGCAGTTGGTTTATTTGGTAAACAGTTTGTATGTGATACTGCGATCTAGTAAATTCAGACAGATTATTTGCTTTAACCTTACAACTCTGTTTTCAAAATCTAGAACACTGAATCCCATAGTTACACGTCGGCATTAAATTCAAACTAAATTTTATGTTGGTAAAAAGCAAAATTTTATTATGATCAGTTAATTAACTCACAAAATTTGTATCTTACGCTTTTGGCGAACTTAGAAAGAAAAAGACTTTTCTAAATGCTTGCAAAGCATGGTAATGTTAAATGACTAAATAAAAATAATCTACACTGAAGAATTAAGAATAGCAGAAGTTAAATTTCTCTGGTTTCATATACTCGTAACTAAAATTAACCTAATCCCCCATACGAAATTCTAATTATCCTGATTGCATATAAACAAAAGTCTCTCTGTCTTTATTTGAATATATGCTAATTTCGTTTACTCTTACTCCGTATATATGGAAATCTATTTAATTTTTCTTTACCTATTCCAAGCTCCATTTATCTAGGTTCTATACACGCAGAAATTCAGTTAGCTGAATTTCCTACTTCGGTAGCTCCAGTTATCTGGATTACGCGATTTCATGCATACGAAATACCGTTTAGGTAGATTTCCTACTCGCCCTTATCGAGATTCCAAATAGCAGAAACTAAATTCATCTTGACCCCAGGCATTTGGAGCTCTATTTATCAGAACGCCGCGTATTCACACGCCTGAAATCCCATGTATTTGTTTTCTGTACATCGAAAACTCCTTTATTCAGTGTTTTATACATTCTGAATTCCTATTATCTGGATTACACACATATACATCGCCAATTACTTAGATCTCTAAGCATTCGGACTTCATACATTCGAAACTCATTTCATTAGGACTTTAGAGCTTTTATTATACGAATTCCACTCAGACACATATCAGAAACGTCATTTATCTGCACTGTTTACGTTCTAAATTGCATTTATCCAGATATCATGCATTCAAAATTTTAAAAATCTGGAAATGACACATTTGTAACTCCAACGATTTGTATTCTATGCATCCGTATCTCTGTTTATCTGGAGTCGATGTATTTAGAACCCTAATTATGCGTACTCCACTCAGCTCTAACTTCATATATCCGGAATTTCAATTACCGTGACTGCCAATAACTGAAAGAGTTACTAATTTAGACGTACTTTCGTAAAGATGAATTATTGTAAGTACATGTGTAGATAAAGATGTTTACATACGCGATATTTGTGGAAGCGAAGGAAACTTCTCATGAAAAGAAAAGTATATTGGTAGAAAATAATTAGTATTTATTCAAAGGATTTTAAAAAATTGTGCAAAAGCTTTATTTAGCATTAACTATCCTGTTTGCCAATTGATTAACCTTAAAATATCGAATTTAAAGAAAAATTTCTAGAAATTTATAAATGACAGTAACATTATCTTTCCAGTTTTGCATTGCACTGACAAATATAAGTTGGTAATGTATCAGCATATGTATGCAGATATATCTAAAAGTACGTAGTACGCATACGTATGCAGATGAAGCTCTTTTTTTTCTTTTGTTTTCAGATTTATTTATGCCTTTTTATTATTTTATATTCTTCTCAAACTTTGACAGCTGTTTGTAAAAAAAAAAAAAAAAAAAAAACAAATTGTAAACAAGTCATGATTGTAGGCATGATCTATACACTAGAAATAAGTTGCTTCTAGCCACCACAATTTATAATGTCATGATCAATTTTTACCTGCATATAACATGTACTGCTAGACAATAATATAATTTCTGAAAATCAATTAACATAAAAACGTACGTTAAAACAAATAATAAATCGTCAAAATTGAGCTGTTAAAGTTTCAGCACAACTTTACAACAGTACTTATATGTAAGCTTTGTAAACAATTTTATAGTTCTCAATTAATTCTGATAGTAAACAGATCATGTTTACAAAAATGATTTGTAACGTGGAAACAACATGCCTGTTTGTAATGCAATATATAATGTCCTGAGATATGTTGCCTGTACCGACTACAATAGATAACATCTTGAAATATGCACCTGCACAACTATCTATATCGCAATATACCGGGTGATCAAAAAGTCAGTATAAATTTGAAAACTTAATAAATCACAGAATAATGTAGATAGAGAGGTAAAAATTGACACTCATACTTAGAATGACATGGGATTTTATTCGAAAAGCAATAGTCTGATCAGAAAAGCAATAATTAGCATAACAAATTAAGACAAAGCAAAGATGATGTTCTTTACAGGAAATGCTCAATATGTTCACAATCATTCCTCAACAATAGCTGTAGTCGAGGAATAATGTTGTGAACAGCACTGTAAAGCATGTCCGGAGTTATGGTGAGGCATTGGCGTCGAATGTTGTCTTTCAGCATCCCTAGAGATATCGGTCGATCACGATACACTTGCGACTTCAGGTAACCCCAAAGCCAATAATCGCACGTACTGAGGTCTGGGAGGCCAAGCATGATGAAAGTGGCGGCTGAGCACACGATCATCACCAAACGACGCGCGCAAGAGATCTTTCACGCGTCTAGCAATATGGGATGGAGCGCCATCCTGCATAAAAATCGTACGTTCCAGCAGGTGTTTATCAGCCAGGCTGGGGTCGATGCGATTGTGTAACATATCGGCGTACCTCTCACCCGTCACGGTAGCAGTTACAAAACCAGAATCACGCATTTCCTCGAAGAAAAAAGGCCCGATAACAGTAACTATTTTTTTTTTTTTTGGTTCTAATAAAACCCCATATCATTCTAAGTATGTGTGTCAATTTTTACCTCTCTATCTACATTACTCCGTGATTCATTAAGTTTTCAAATTTATACTGACTTTTTGATCACCCGGTATATCATGTAATTTAATACCTTACTTGAGCTAATTTAACGCTGAAAGGTTAGGAGTACCGTTGATGCCGCCGCCGGTGACAGTACTTGTAGTCACACTGGAGTCACAATTTCTATCACGACTCGAGGAATGATGCCAGAATGTTGTTCGTTTTCTAGTTAGTGTGTGGGGCTAATACCTGCTTACTTAGGGTAAATATTAGGTGGCCCCCTCACTTCTACATAACATAACATAACAATATATTTTTAAATGCTTGAAACATTATCTTCCCACTTTTGCAACAGATCCTTTTTTAATATGAAGACGGCCACCACTGATAGAGATGCACATTCTAGATTTTTATTTCATAGAATTTGGTAAACTCTTAAGCCAGATATGTAGAACTTGCAAGGCATTCTTCAAGAAGTGTGCTTTTCAGAACCTGGAGAGTCGTGAAATGCATTTGGCGCTCGGCAATTTGGCATCCTAAGATAAGTTAGCTGATACATTCGTATAACATCCGTTTTCACGTTTCTCATACCACATTCTCATCAGTTAACAAATTCCATTTATCCAGATTTCCATGCATCCAGATTTCCATTTGTTTTTGTGCTTTCTTCCTTCAATTTACCAGTCAGCCACTACTTTTGATGCTTACTTAAATGAAGGCTTTAGAAACTAATTATTAGACCAGTTTAAAATTACTTAAATCGAAAAAAAAAGCAAAATTTGAAATGGTTTAGATTTTACCGGTCTCGCCAAAGGGATTCTTTAAGCTTTTTACGCTCTCGCTCAGCTTGCAGTCTACCAGTTTGCTGTTGCACTTACTCCTGCTAACTCACTTCTTTTTATCTTTTTATCTTTATTAGTAAGCTCGCTCTTACTATACTAAATACGATTCAAACACGAAATTGCAAAAATTTTAAAAGCAGCATATGTTTAGAATTTCCAATGCACTATTAAGTACTGACATACATTTTTACATATTTTTCAGGCTTTTCTCGGTTCATCTTATCAATATTCAGTTTTCTTAATAAGATGGCTTGCAAAGCGCACTTTTTTTTCTCTTTTTATTATTAACGTTTTAAGTGTTTAATTTATTAATGAAACATCGCGTTCTTCCTACTTACCCCGCATAAAATTCCCTTCGACAGCAAAATCACAAAATAATCAAAACCAGTATATGTTTAGAATTTCCGATAGGCAGTGTCAAGCGCTGAAGATAAAAATCTTTCATTCCGTACGGTGTTGCCACTGGTCGCTTTCAAATCTTTGAGTTTGTTAATCAAAAATTCAGTAAGTTTTACAAAATTTGAAACATTAAATTCGAAATTCAAAATTTGTGTTTCCAGGTGCACATGTTCTGGTGGAGGGCAACGTTATTCATAATTATATGGCCCTAGGTACCGTAGTTTTGTTTTTCACAGTGCGAGGAGCATACATACATATACATACATACTTCATTATTTAATTTCTTTAAAAATCATACACGGTGATAATATTTTGTAGCAGCAATTTGTTTGAAAGTGATTCGCCGTTTATAGTGGATAGCTCAAAATCTCGTTTCGAGACGAATAGCCCATTTGGCCTAACGCCCTTTTGGGCTAAAATCTCCCATTGTTCTCAGAGCACTACCAGTTCAATAAATTTATCCAGTTTTCTATCCTCGTATATACGCACTTCTAGGTACAAGTAGACGAAGCATTTTGTATGTTGATGGGGGAAATAATTAGCCTTCACAATGAGTAGAACCTTCATTTATAAGAAGATCCGTTGACAGGGTTTTTTTAAATATATTGTCAAGTTCGATTTGCGCAGTGTGTATCGTTAAATATTCGTTTATATACCAGCCGCAGGCCTAGTACTTGTTTGAGCGATCTAGAGTGAGCGATCAGGGTCAGAAGCCAGTCCATTGAAGCACTGTTGAAAGGCACAGCGACGAATGCCCAGAAGAAACAGCAATGCCACAAACACTAAAACATCAGCAATGTGACTGCACCTGGTCAAAATGCCGGATATGCGTATTATAGAAGAACCGTATATATATCGAATAGCGCATTCCATACTTAAAATCCAGGCGGTGGAATGGTATGGCGACGTAGGATACAAGTTTTCAGTGTTTGCTCTCCTCGTTAAGACGACACACATCCAAGGCCATGCTATAAGCAAATGCAAGCTTCATTAGAAAAGATGGCGTAATGTCAGTAATGCGTCCAAGTGCATCAGTCCCCAAGGGATCTCTTAGCCAGCTCCTTTTTTAAACCTAAACACACAATGCCTTCTTTTTTTACTGTAGTGAATGCTTAGTCTTATTTTGTTCAATTTTTTAACGACGATGTGGAGATAATTGCAATCATTTTGCAAAGGTACTCCGTAACAAAACTCCTTGGTCCAAGTGAGGTTCGAATCCCGCGAACGGGCTGGCTGCATGGGCGTTTTCGTGGTTTTCCCCATGTGTAACATGTATACGAGCCAGTTTCCCTTAAAAAGTCCTCCACGAAGGCATCCCTCCCCTTAGGCAGATAGCCCTAGTGTGCTTTGCCATAATTAAACAAACCAAACCAAACCAATCCTTGGTCCAAGTGCATCGTGAAGGCACCATTACAGGTCCTGATTTCTGTGTTGCAGCGTCGTGGAAAGATGCGAAAGCGCTCTTCTTTCTAACAACTCGTAGCGTTGCAGATGTCGTCCCAACGTCGCGTAGTACGATAATTCATAGTCTCAACGTAGGACGATATCCATAGACTACAATTTTCTTGGAATCAAATTTTGATTCGCAAAATTTGTAAAAGGTTATTCTTCTTAAACTTTTCCCGGGGGCTGGGACATATATGTCCCATGCATTGACTACATTAAATAAGGACTATAAGACTCAAGGACTTAGAGACTTAAAAATTGCTGTATAAAGTGGAATGGAATGAAGAAAAACCTATCACTTCGTTTTTCTTTACTTTCCTGTCTGAATGCTTGTTTAAATGGCGAAAATAAATGGATAATTAATGTCTATAGCCTGCGGGAAAAGGTTTAAATGAAACGTAAGAAAAACCTAAACATAAAAAACAACGAACGAACGCTATTTCCGAATAAAAAATTGGCATTCCAGTTTGCTTTTTAATACTACTTGGAAATGTTGTTAACCTTACTTGTAACTAAAGCATTCTGTGAAATGCTAATAATTCGTTTAATGCAGCGTGGTTTAGCTTTCATGCAAATTTTGGATTTGTTATATGCTTTCTTCATGCTGCAGCAAATTTAATGGGTAACAATGTTGAAAATTGGCAACGAACGCGGAAGATTTAAATAGAAGCAGCGTATTATAAAACGATACAAAAAACAGGAATAGACTAAAATAGACATTCCCCAAATCAAATCAAAGATTATAAAAATCAAATATTGAATAAAGTTGCAGTGAGATGGAATTCCTTTTCATTGTACGCAAATGTTAAATAAAAGACTCGAAAAAAAAAAAAAAAAGAAAAAAAAGAAAAAAAAAAAAAAGAAACGACAAAAAAACACCTTAGTCAGTTTTACTACACCTTGCTTCAGAAATACGAATAAAGAAATCTTGTGATAAATA
Source organism: Stegodyphus dumicola (assembly GCF_044657685.1). Classification (NCBI taxonomy): domain Eukaryota; kingdom Metazoa; phylum Arthropoda; class Arachnida; order Araneae; family Eresidae; genus Stegodyphus; species Stegodyphus dumicola. The sequence continues at coordinate 154,118,051 of NC_140774.1, read as the reverse complement.
TACCTTCATCTACATTTACGTAAAACGAAAAAGAAACTTTGCATGAAAATTTAACAGAAGAATAAATTCTGGTTTTATTCCAAGCATTAACTGGATAAACTACAACCGCGTATTTAAATTCTTTCCTTCTAGAACGCTAAAAAAATTTCAAATGCAGACACAGATAAAGAAAGAAAAGTATTATTTCGAGCTAATTAAGGTTACTTTCCATTTTTATCGTAATCGACTTAGAACACGGCTGTTTTCAATTTAGATTCCATCAGTAACGACGTATTCGAGCAGTAATGACTAAAGCTTTTGCATCAGAATGGTGCTTCTAAACGCAAGAGGTAAATCGTAATCGTATGCGTTCTGGTGTAACCATTATAGTATGTGCATACATATAAGCTGTTATTAACTCAATGAAAGGATACAAGAATTAGACAAACGATTTTCCTTTAATATTATATCTTTATTTTTGGTATTTATATACACGACAAAAACCTAATTAACCATTATAACATTTTCTTGCTGTTGTTATTTAAGAATCATGGTGAAGTGTACTTTTGCTCAAAAATAATAATTTGCGTTTCTGAATTTTACATTTTATGCGAAACATTTTTTTTTGGGGGGGGGCCTCTTCATGGAATCTTATTTATTTTAATATATTTTCCATGTTACTTTAAACAATAGGTAAAATAAATAATTCTTTTTACTCTTGTTACTTTATTATTTATATAGAAGTGTGTATATGAATGTTTATAGTATCAGCATTTTTTGCGCATCAGCATTATTTTCTAAGCCTTAAAAATGTTTCGGGCGTGTTTATTCACAAACTGTTTTGCAGTCACACAAAAGCGACTTGGCATTCAATATCAATCACATTTCGAATCTCAGACTTTCTTTTCCGGGAGTTTTGTTACACAAATCATAAGAATGTTTGCAGTTAAATGAGGGATGCATTTCTCTTCAAAAATAATTATCAAAACTTGAAAAATCTTAGGCGGCTATATCCTGAATATTCTTAAAATACTTAGGCTGCTAAATCCTGAATAAGTAGGCTTAGACAATCAAGTGATTAACGAAAATTAACATGTAGTTCGAAATGCAGAGTAAGTTTGAATCTCTCGTAAGGCTTGGTTTTTTGTTTATGTCTCAACCCTCTTCTCGGAGGTGTCGTATTCATCATTTCGTATGATGCATCCTGGACAATGCTATCAGGGATGAGGCAGTTAAACGATCAATAAGTTCGGTCATTCTGTACATCCAATCAAGACGGCACACATTTGCAAGTCTTCGTAGGAGGTTTTAATGGTACAGAAAGAAGGGTAAGTGGTCCCGTAATTCGTCCTTTCTGGTGTTCTTCATCAAAACTGCGATGAAATGTTTTCGTGTTTGGGTAAGAAAAAATACACCATCCCTATGGCTCACCTTGGGCAACGTTTCCGATTAAGGAGAAGACTTATCTTTATTGGACAACCGACGGATATTGGTCATTCTTAACGAATGTCTTAAGCTGCAAGTGGCCGGCCATTTGAAACAGCAGCAGTAGTAGAAAGTGTGCCCGCAGATTTGATTTAAAAAATCCTCATTAAATGTGTGCCTCACAAGTGCCAGAGGAGTTAAAACTGCTGAATGCTTAGTGTTTGACCTGGATTCGATACCAAGCAAACGGGTTGGCTGCGTGGATAATTTTGTTTATGGTTTTCTCATGTATAACGTGAATATGAATCAGTTTCCCTTAGAAAGTCCTCTACACAAGCATCCCTCCTCTTAGGCAGATAACCTTCCAGTGCTTTATTATATTCAAATAACTTTGCCTAACCTCAATAAATAGCGATATCCTTCTGCTTTGTACCACAGCTAGGGGTCATCTACTTTGTTGCAACAGCATTTGGACACAATTTACTTTCATCTATGGATGTTAACTTTGAGTTCCCTTGGACGTATTTTATTTTTCACTTTCAATGCGAAATTTAGTAATAAATTCCAAAGATAATCAGAATTTTTGCCCTCTTAAAGATTAATTGAAGTACTCTCAGCAAGGTTAAGGTCAGTTACACTAGCAGTACATTAAATGTAGGGCTATCTCCACTAGCACTTTGCAGTGTGCTATTGAAGAAAGAGATATTTTTGTTGCGAGAAGTCTTGCGTTGATTCTGAATCAAGCGCTTTGATGTGATTGATCATTGCGTTGGAGTATTGCAACTCCAGTGCGTAGGCGAGTCTTGGTAAATTTTGATATATTGGGGAGAGTACTAAGCTGATATGTATGGTAACAAACGCTGCAGTAGACGGTTGAGTCCCCTAATTGTTCTTTTCCCATTTTCATTTCCGTTTAAAGTGCTATGGGATGACGCTGTGTTACGGTCACAAATGCGGAGAGATGGAAAGAACTTGAAGTACTTAAAGTAAAAGATTATTACTTTTTGATTTTTATCACAGTTCATTGATTTATTGTTTTTGAAATCAATAAAATGAACGCGGAATTAATAAAAGCAAAGCAGATTAAATTATTATAAATCATAAATAAAATAAACGCAATGTTAAAAATATTGCAGCTCTGTTTCTGGTAAATCGCTTATGTAATGCTTATAGAAGAATCAGCGCAGTAAATTCAAAGTTAAATGCATTTACAGTAACAGCAGTAAATTCAGTTGACAGCCTGAAGTAATTTTCACAGTGCTCCGAATTTTAAGTAAACTAATTTCAGTTTAAATTAACTTATTTTTATGATAGCTTCAATGAATTTTCAACTAAACGGTCTTGGGATACTTTATTTTTTAGTTTTTATACTAAATTTAAGCTAAAATTTTATTTAGTAAGTTACGTGCCCTCCAAAACAGCACAACAAATAACCTTTAGAAGAACATTGTTATCATCCAACCTTATAGCGCAGTCGCTGTCGCCGACAGAGAGTTGTTGACTAGACAAGTGCTGTTTAACTTATTAATACCTATCGACGGATATGAGTAAAATGCGCATCCTGGGGTTATCCTGGATTTTTTTACTTCTTCCTTCGTGGTGTAATCAGGAGCACGTCCGTCTGGCAATCGGTAGATCCAGAGTTCGAATCCCCGCGATGGCTTTGCTGTGTGTTCATTTTTCTGGCTTCAGAAAAAGTTCTAAATCGGTCTACAGTAGCTGGAATTTAAAACAGGGTAGACGATAGTTCGTCATCACCTCGATTTGGCGACTAGGTGCACTCCTCTGTGAACTTTTAAGTGGAGATAAATGTAAGAAATTTTTTCCTTCTTTACTACGTGCTTCCGTGGTGGAACTGGAACCACATGCGGCTGGCAGTCGGAAATTCCAGAATTCGAATCCCTGAGAGACAATGCTAATTTTTCATATCTTCCCTCAGAAATATACCTGATTGGTTTGAAATGTTTCTTGGGAAAAGACTGGAAGCCATCATTTTGTTTAACTATTGTAAAAATCTGCTTATGAGGGACATGCATTTAACGAACTAAAATTACAATAATGTATGTAATTAACGAAACTGCAATCTTTAATACTTGTTTAAAGAAAGCAATAAAATAAAATAAGAGAGGAATTTAGTAAGCAAACATAAATCAATAAATGGTTTCAAAATTCAAAGGGGAATTAGTAGAAAAAACTAAATTTTAGGTACTCGGAATACAAAAATGTGCGAAAGTACACTATTTGGATTTAATGCAAGTACTTTATTCTCTTCTCATCCTAAATAACTTTTATTTGCAGTAGATTAAAAAAAATATTAATATCAGCGAATAGCCTAACTTAATAATTTCTTTAAGCTATGCCATAAGAAAAGTTAATTACCTACTACCTATCTGACTATAAAATAATATAACTGAAAAGCCGTTTCAATAACAAGAGTGGTTTCAAAAATTTCTTTCAATCTTTCTTTTGAAATTCTTTGACATCCGCATTATCAAAGAGAAGGAAAAGAATTACTTCACGGTAGAATAATTCAGAAACCAACTTCTAAATTTTTTGCGACTTAACTGCGTTTAATCGTGTTAGATGGTTCAATTGAAAATAGCAAAGAAAAAAATATTTTTTCCCTTTATTCTATCAGATTAAACAGACATAATGTGCAGTTAAAAGAAATTCTCGGTGCATTAGCATTTGATTCCTGACTAAGATTCTTATCAAAGTTGCAAAATTTAAACCTTTTTTTTTAAAAAAAAATATTTATGACTGATGTATTAACGGTATTAAGTTTTGAACTTATTGCAAGAAGACAATAAGTGGTAAAGGTACTAATGAGATTTTATTTAATTCTGAGCGATAATTTAAGTTTTAAGTTGTAAGAAATTGTCACATCCCTCCATACATGGTCTCGGGGTGTAGATTATTAGCACATCCAAATATAGTCAGTCACTTTACAGTAGGCACTTCAAGGTCGTTAAGACCATCCTTATTTAAAATCGTAACTTACGTCATTATCATCTCACAAAAAAAAGGGATTATGGAATTTCAGCAAATAAAGGGACTTAAATATCTTCCGCAGCAGCTGTAACCATGGTTACGAGGCAAGACAGAAGGAGGAAATGACCTTGAAACGTCAATTTTTAAGTGACAAAGTGTAGCGCTGGCGAATCTGATGTTTGAATCCTGGAACAGGTATAGCTGATTTTGCTCACTTCCCGGATGAGGTTCCAGTGATCTGTATAGTGTTGCCTGAATTAAAATAATAAAGACCATAATTCATCACCAACTGGATTTTCGACTGAATTTCCTGTCTTTTCCCAGCCTCTCTTTAAACAACAAAGAATGCAAAACTTTATCATATTTGCCGCATATGCTGTCGTAGCTTAATAAATCAGCACGGCGAGGTCGGAAGGTCCGTTGAGGTCCGAGGTCGGAAGGTCCGGACATCGGAAGGTCCGTTGTTGTAATTCAAGGAGAGGAAGACTTAATTTTCTATTTTCGGACATCAGAACACGCTAGGGGTATGTGTGAAAATGCCCGGCGGAACCCTTGACTTCCGACACATGTCATTATTTTCTGAAAAGGGAATGCATGAAATACGATAGTCTGATTGATCGTTTTTGCTTTTAGTGTAACATAACACAGAAAACATTTCGGGGCCCTGTGGTTACTATTCATTGCATTAAACGCTAGTAGTAAGGTATTAACTTTGAATTTATTGACTTAATTCGGTGTATAAATCTCACTAAATTAATTTATTGATTGGGGTGGGTCAATATTCAGAGATAGTTTGATCTCTGGACAGTATTTTAGTATTCTTTTGAGTCCGTGATCAGACATAAAATTAGCAAAACAACAAACTTGTGTTGGATGTAGATTTTAGTCTAGGCTTTATCAAATTGAATTGGATTTCCCTGAAACCTTTTTCATATACTAAGGTTTTCGTTATTAACACAAAGGGTAGTTAGCCCAGAAATACTATTAATCTAGAAACGGCATTTTGCGTCGAATAGCTATAAACGATTGTATCGCTCTTCAAATTGTTGTTGCACTGTATTATATTTAAAGAATTATATTCGTTGTTATCGCACTGTATTATATTGACCTTATTTCCAATCCAATCCTTTCTAACGCTTTTAAAACTCTATTAAATTAACTTTTCAACTTTCGTTACTATTTTTTCCGATAGATGGTGCTATCTTCTCCTTTGCTTTACTCCTGTTGGGCATAGATACACCTATGGCTTTCCCTTCGTTACAGATTTCTTTGCTTCTGTACCTGTTAGTCCTTGAAATCGAAAGAGCCTTGACTAATATCTACGCCAAACACAATGTTTATGCCTTGATAATTTTGTATTTTACTTTGACGTGTTTCTCTTCTGTCCTGTGAACAGACTCAATAAAAATTCTCAAAGGTTGCGTTTATATTTTTTGAAGTGATGCTCTGTGTTATGTCACATAGCAGAGACTTATAATCAATGGGCCCTGACAGAATGTGCCACTGCAAGAAACATTACCCTGCTCACAACGATAATGATCAAACTGTAAGTCTCGTTGATCGATAGATTTTATGGGCATCAGTGACTTACGGCTTATTGTACTCACGTGTAAGATAGCCGATATTCTTGATGCTCTCTTCGGCTTAATTTTGTTTATTTACTGAGAGAAAGCTTTTATACACTGCTCAACAGCGCCCTGTACCACCTCAACCAGTTAAATTTACACATTGCAAAATAAAATCTGCTTATTTTGGTTCCTTCTGCTTATATATATATAATATCGCGACTTTATAGTCATGCGGAAACAATATGATTTCAACAGAAACGGTATTTCGAATGTTGAACTTTGACCGTTTACCTGAGCTACCAGTAATCGATACAACAATACACATGTGCTTCTTGAATCACACAATTCGATCTTTTCACTGTAAAATATTGAAAAAATATTATTTCCGATATAGTTCTTTTTTAATTTCTAATATAGTTTATCAAGTTTTGTTTTCACGTTTTCAAAAAATGTTCCATTTCTTTAGCTATTGTGCAGTAGCTAGCGTGATGTAAATCAAATGATCCAATTCTTCCTTGTTAGCGGAGTTTGAATGATGATGAGATCTAATTTCTAAATCACACAGAGTTAATGAATTGAACACAATGTTTCGCCATCGTATTGATCTGAAGATCTGGAAGGAAAATTGGTGTCAAATGCAGTGGCAGATTTACAGCCGAGGCAGAAATATCCCTGAGGCCCTCCTTATTGGAAAGATTACCATACAAAATGTTAGTACATGATATAATTAACATTTATTGAAATAAAATTAAACAGCTAAAATGATTTGGAAGACAAAAATTTTAAGACTAAAAGAAAAAACAACTTACATCTAGCAGATATGTATATACTTAACAAAGCTCATTAATCTGTCATTTTGATGATTTGCAAAAGTGCTTTGGACATATCTGTCATTATGTAAAGCTAAAAATATTTTTTTAAGAATTCGAATTCTAAAAACGCTTTTATAGCTTCATCAACTTTAATGTGATTAACTACTGCATTTTCAATGGAAAGGACTGCTAAACAGTTGCCTTACTTTACTTTACTGAATTACCTTTACTTTATTGATGTATATATATTATTTATTGATAATATAGCTTTTAATCAAGTTTGAAAAACTTCTATGAGTTAGGTACTGAATCCGGGAAGTCCATTTCCACAATGAACTTCAAGATTTTCAATACAGACAACTTTTTAACGTAGTCCTTTTTTAAATGTCTTCTGTATACTTAAAAATGTAATACTTAAAATACTTAAATACTTAAAAACGTAAGGTTCTTCTGAACACTTCCCCTTTGATCAGGGGCCCGGGAAGGTCCGCTTCCCTACCCATCTTCATTGGTACGCCTTCTGGTCACAGGTACGTCGTTACTACGGTTACTAAGAGGAATACTATTCGTACATTAAGAGGTAGAGAATTTCCTTATTTATTTTTATCACTCAGTAAGCTGTAAAATATAAAATAAATAGTATAAAAGGCTCTTTAAATACACGGCTTAAATTATATGGCTTTAGTTTAAATGGATTAAAAAGTAAAACGAATTTCTATAATTATTGTATTATCCTTTGGCATATACGTCTAAAAACAAAGGGGCTTCGATGGAAAATAAAGTCATGGAGAATAAACACATGGGGCACCCACATAAGAATTTTATTAAGAAAATTCTCACGTGGGTGCCCCATTATCCAGGTACTAGCAAATAAAATCATGGGGCATCATAATTTATAAGAACGAAAAGTAGCAATATAGCGGTAGAACGTACTATTAATAATTTAAATGCATTGTGAACCATATTATACTGGAAAGTATCATAATGTGGTACCCACTGAAAATAAAATCCTAGACACCCATTTGAGAACTGTATTAGAAACAAGATAATTAATAGTACAAATGAGGCGAAAAACAATATTAACGATCTGTAAACACTTTTCATCCAGTTTTAACTGGCAAATGAAATCATGGGGCAACCATTTAAGAATTATATTAACACAAAAGCATAATTTCAAAGAATAAGAGAAGTATAGAAATGACAAAAAGTACAATTATTAACAAATTACATGCACTTTCAACCAATTTAAACTGAAGAATGAAATCATTGGGCACCTATCTAATAATTGTATTAGAGCAATAACATGATTTCAATGAACAAGGGAAATAACAGTATAGAAATGAAAAAGGTACTATCAACAGTACTATTAAAACATTTTAAGTAATTTAAATTGTTGAATAAAATCATGGGACATCCATGAGGAAACATTATCCTGCAGCATCAATATAAGAATTGTGTTAGGATAATAGTATAATATCAAAAACGAAAGAATTAATAGTGTAGAAGAGATAGAAAACAATATTACCAATTCTTTTACGGACTTTCCTCCAGGTACTGGCAAATAAAATCATGGGGCACATATGGAAAATAATATGATGAGGATTTCACATAAAATTTATGTTAGGGCAATAACATAACTTCATAGAACAGAAACGACTATCATTTCATAGAATAGAAATGAAGATATGTTTACACGTGACTGAAAATTACGTAATCCGTAATCGCAGCGCAACTGAGAGAACACAGAAATCGGGAATAATCCGTATGCAATTAACAGAAAATTACTGTTAACAGTTTACGCGCACTTTCAGTCAGTTAGATTTGAGGAATAAATTTGTTTATTTGCATATAAATGAATAATGCTACGTAATCATTCAATTTATGAGATGAATGATGTTGAGTAAATCGGGATTTAAAAAAAGAGCAGCTTGTAAATAGTGTGTAGGGTTTATATTTATTTTAACTAACATTTATTTTAAGTTTAAACTATCTTTCCTGTCAAGCCTTACTTTCCCCTGGAACTGCCAATGCCAGAATATGTAAATTTGAGTAGAACGCGCAAGCATTCAAATTATCAGCGGAAGTAGTATGATTTAAATAGAAGGAAACGAGTTCGGTGAGAGAGTTATTTCTTACTTAGCGAGCGCGGAGGTAGTTTGCGAGAATTGAAGAACCCCGCGTTGCGGCCTATGTGCTTGGCGGGAAGTAGTGGCAATTGTTCCAGTGAGCTTCAAGTCTGCTGAATCAGCTGCGGTATTTGTAAAACGCGGTGAGCTAGTTATTTTAGAGAGCCTCGTAGTTAGAATCTTGTCTTTACTTTCTTTTTCAGGTTATTATTTTTATTTGACTGCCTAGTGGGCACAGTCTGTAAGCGTCAAGAGGACGCCATTGTAATTTATTACGTTGAATAAAAAGGGACTTAAACCCTTTATAAGACTCTGTGGTTTATACAAGCTTTCACAGTCACCTTTTGGTTGCGTGCTAGTTAGAGGCGCGCAACGTTATATTGGCGCCCGAACACTTATCGAACTGAAATGGCCGAAAACTGGATGGAAGCCGCTGGACAACACCAAGAAATGACAACGCAGTTAGAAGGATTTGGATACCTGGTCCAGACTTTGAGAGCATCAATCAAGCCAAACGTCTATTTCGACGGAAAAAATTCGGTGTCCGTATTTTTAGAAGGTATAGAAAACCACTTTCAGCTCTACCCTGTGCCTGAAAGACAAAAAGTTGCCATCGCCACATCAGCACTAAGAGGACAGGCCGCGCTATGGTGGAAAAATATAGGCAAATTTCTTCTAGGTGAATTTGGAAGCCCGACGTATACATTTGAAAATTTCAAAAAATCGTTAGTAAAGGCCTTCCCCATAGTGAAAGATCGCGCACGGCTGGAAGCCGAGCTATATAGTTTCTATCAACGGGATACAGCACAATTGACGGACTTTATTTTACGAAAAATCAAACTAACGGATATGTTGTATGGGAAAAACCCGATGCGGAGATAATTGAAATAATATTACCAAGATTGTTACCCGCTGTCCAAGACTACTTTGAAATTAGAAACCCAACCACATTGCAGGAACTTTTCGAATTGGCGGTGAAATTTCAAAATCGCAGAATAGCGGAAAGAGCGAGAGGGGAAACATATTTTCAAAGTACCAGAAGGAAGGAGGAAACCAGAAATGGAAATCGCTCGTATGGGAGAAAGAACTATCAAGCTAACGCATCGAAACTTGAAGGTCAAGGCCCAAAAAGAAAATTTGAAAATAAGCATCCGCGTACCCAGAAGACACAGATTGAAAGGAAAGCTTTAAACGACTAGAGGGGCCTGTGAAAGGGAGGGTCCAAACCCCGGAAGGTTTAGAAAAACCCTCAAATAGACATTTAAATACAGTCATCGTAAAAAACTCACAGCTACCAATTATACAAGTCCTGGTTGGCGATGTACCAGTAGAAGCCCTCATCGATACAGGAGCAGAAGGAAATTTCATGAGTGAAAAGTTCTTCAAAAAGAATTTTTATAGGATACGACTCTTTAAAACCAGAAATACGGAAATTATAGCGGCGCAAGGAAAAACATGTCACTGCATCGGGAAAGTATCATTAAACTTACAGATAAAAGAGGAAAATCTCAAAGTATTAATTTTTGTGGTGAAAGACCTCCAACACTCTCTTATTTAAGTTATGGACTTTTTAAGGGCCGCGAGGGCCAAATTAAATTTTCAAGATAGTTCCGTGGTGCTGGAGATGGACCAGAGGGTGGTGGAACCGGTGGAGACACCTGAAGTGGACCTTAGCCATTTGAATGACCAGGAAAGTAAAGCAATACAGCAAGTGGTGAGTAATTTTTCTCATTTGTTTTCAGAAAAACCGGGAAACTGTCAGATCGTGACTCACAAGATTCAATTAAATGCCGAAAAACCTTGTAGGACTAAACCGTATCGCTATGATAAACAAAAAGACTTAATCATCGAAGAACATATTCAGGAGATGTTAAAGAATAAAATAATAACGCCCATAAATAGTGAGTACGCGAGTCCAGTCGTACTATGTAGGAAAAAGAACGAGTTTCCTCCTTCGGATAAAAGGGCTTGGAGGTTTGCTATCGACTATAGAAAACTAAATAGCATAACTAAATTTCCAGTTTACCCTTTGCCGGTTATAGACGAGATCATTAGACAGATCAAATCGACAAGATATATGTCTACTTTGGACTTAACGTCTGGCTACTATCAAATAGCTATGAGACCCGAAGATATACATAAAACCGCGTTTATAACAAAATCGGGCACTTATGCATTTTTACGCATGCCTTTTGGGTTGTGTGGGGCCCCATCAACATTCCAGAGAGCTATGGACATTGTTCTAAAGCCTGTCCTAGGAAAATCAACTTTAATTTATCTAGATGATATAATTATAACGAGTAGTACGTTGGAACAACACATTAATGACCTCGAACAAGTTTTTAAATTATTAAAAGAGGCCGGTCTTACAATTAACGCCTCAAAATGCAAGTTCGCAACTAAAGAACTTAAATATCTCGGTTATAAAATTTCGCAAAAGGGTATAGAAACGCAAGATTCAAAAATAAAAGCTATTAAGAATTTCCCACCGCCCAACACCGCCAAGAAACTTTCGTCTTTCCTTGGACTATGTTCTTACTATCGATCTTTCATAAAAGATTTCGCTAATATGGTTGAACCACTCTTAGTAATCAAAAGAAAAAAGAGTAAATTTACGTGGACAGCGGAAGCTAACACAGCTTTTGAAAGATTAAAAGAAGCGCTTATTAATGCCCCTGTTTTAAAATTCCCTGAGGGGGACGAAAACCTGGAAATTGCGGCAGATGCATCAGACTATGCGGTGGGTGCGGTTCTTATGCAAAATAACCATCCGCTGGCATTTTTTAGTAAAACATTGAATCAAACACAAAGGAATTATACAGCTACAGAAAGAGAAACATTAGCCGTATTAATGGCTGTACATAAATTTCGAGTTTATTTCGGCAAATCGCCAGTAACAGTCTTTTCGGATCATGCGGCTGTTGGTAGACTTTACTCGGGAAAAAACCTAACGCCCAGGTTAATAAGATGGGCTTTAAAACTCCAAGAATATAATATCACAATAAAATATAAACCGGGTAAGGAAAACAATGTAGCTGACGCACTTTCTCGTATAAAACTGGACGACGAAGGAAATGAAATTAAATGCGCTGTGTTGACTTCAAAAATTTTAGATTCTAGAGATACGGTTATTACTGAACTGAAAGCTGATCCTAAATTTGGAAATATCTATGCTTATTTGAAAGACCCCGAAAGCTTTGAGCACACAGATATCGATGCGATAAGAAATAGAGCAAAAAACTATGAAATAATAGATAATTTATTATTCTATACGAAAACAACAAACGAAAATCTTGAGTATAAGCCAGTCATCCCAGCCTCGCTTCGATTAAGCATTTTGAAGGAGTTGCACGAAAAAAAAACAGCGGGCCACCTCGGGGTCAGAAAGACTATAAAAAGGGTACGCGAGGCGGTATATTTCCCGCAATTATACAAAATAGTAATGGCGTATGTCAGGTCCTGCAATCAATGTCAGTTAATAAATGATATTAATTACAGCCCGGCCGGGTACTTAAATAGCATTCGCGCTACATTTCCGAATGAAATTTTAGGCATAGATCTCCTTGGTCCCTTCCCCCAGAGCGAGTTAAATAAAAATCGTTTTCTTTTAGTAATAGTAGATCATTTTTCAAAATGGATAGAAATTGTTCCACTTAAACGCGCGTCAGCCAAAACAGTCGCAGATGCATTCTTACAGAGATACATTTTAAAATACGGTGCACCGATAAAAGTCATTAGCGATAACGGAAAACATTTCATTAGTCAAATATTTGAAAACATATGCAATGGACTTGGAATACGCCATATCAAAATGGTTCCGTATAGACCACAGGCTAACATAGCAGAAAGAGTTAATAAAAACATTGTAAAAATAATTCGCAGTTACGTTAGCACACATCACAAGCGCTGGGATGGCTACATAAATGAATTAGCTTATGCTTTAAGAACGGCACATCATGATACTACGGGAAAAACTCCAGCAGAATTATTTTTAGGCAGAAAGTTAATTACGCCTTTAGATAAATTATTCTTTGTGCAACAAAGAGAGCAGGAATTTAGACAACAAGACGTGCAAAAGTTGATTGATCAGGCGCTTAAAACTTCGGATACGGCAAGAAATAGACAAAAGTTATATTATGATAGAAAACGCCGTGAAGCAGATTTTAAAGTTGGGGATAAAGTATTGAAACGGAAATTTTCTTTATCAAGTGCCCCAGACAATTTTATGGCAAAGCTAGCTTCAAAGTTTGAAGGCCCCTATGTAATTCAGGAAATCAAAGGAGTAGTCTTATATCTTAAAAACGAGAGAGGGGAAATCTGTAAAGCAAGTCCCGACCAGGTGAAAAAATACTATAATCCAAATGATTTTGAAATCCTTAAAAGTTTCTTGCAGGACTCAAGTCTAACCGAAATAGAAGGGCCAGAGACTGCAACAACTATTCCACCACCCAAGAAACGGAGAACTGAAGAGAGACCTAGCACTTCTACAACCCGGACGTCGGTATCAAAAAGAAAAAATGATTTTCAAACTCCGGCGTTTAAGAAAAACAAAAATACAGATGAACCGGGTAAAGAAACCGTGGTAAAGACGAAAACACCACCTACAAAAGATGGCAGGAGAAATTACACATCAAGGAGAACGCGCACACGGCCACAGAGTCAGGTGCCAGCAAGGCCGCCGTTCCGGAAACTGAAACGCCAACAGGAGGCACAAAAATACGACGAACAGAAGAAATTCAAGAAGGACTCCAGACCGGAGGACGTCAAGACCAGCCGTCCCAGGCAGAAACGCAAAGGCCAACAACCAGACGATTACTCCGCCAAGAGGCCAGCATGTAGAGGACGCAAAAGAAAAAGCAACGGGGACGACACTCGGAGATCAATAAGGAGAAGATTGACATCCATGAAACCTCTAACTTGGGATCAATTTTGCCAAAAACGGATGACGGAATTTCAAGCATCGAAAACTCAAAGATAAGTTAAAACCTTCTATAAATATTTTTCTCTTTTGTTCCGAAATGTTATGCATAAGTACGAAGTTCTATGTTTTGACGAAAGTCAATATGTCTCGGTTGAGACTTAGTTTTGTTTTACTTTATTTAGCTAAGGCAAAAGTATTATTTTCTTTAAGTGTAAAAGTTAAAAACAAGCATTTTCTGTTGGTCGAAAGACTAATTCTGTTATGTTAAAGCCAAAATTTGGCCGGAGATAAAAATAACTTCGTATTCTTGTACTAATAAGAATTTTAGTTTCAGTGCCGCCAGCTTGGCGAAGAATGAGTAAAGTAAAAATTTATTTTCTCTTATTCATTTTATGGTAAATTGTAAAAAGCATATGTATTAAACTTTTGTAAATGTATGTAAATACTTGCATGTTATGTAAAAGTAGAATTTAGGCTAGAAGCATAAAATTGTAGATGCTAAAAGTGAATGCTTAAAAGCAATGAAGTCAAAATTTAAGTATTAAACTGTAAAGTCATGCTTTAGAGCGAAAGCCTGCATGTTTAAAGATGAATGAGGGGGAAGTTAGAATGAATGTGTTTTGTAGGGTTCTCCACCTACATTTGAATTTTTAAGAATATTAAAGTAGCTCATTGAGTTGTAGAATGTCGAGTAAGGTGTGTCTATTTGGTTGTTGAATTCTAACAAATCATGGTGGTTAGGGGAAGTGTTGTAAGACTAAAACACGAATGTTCCCGTTTGACACCACACATGGTGGAGAGCCAGGGTAAAGTTAAATTAATGCCTGAAAAATTGAATGAATGTGAAGTAAGCAATAACTAAGAAAAAACGAATCGTTAAAAACAAAAATTTATTGTGTCAAGAAAGTGTAAATTATAATGTATGTAGAAAGATACTGATACTTATTCCTTCCAGATGCTGGAAGGAAAGACCAAGATTGATTGATGAAGTCCAGGAAAAGTTGCTGTAAGAAGAAAGCTTTGTAACGACTAACAGAATTTTAATATATAATTGTTACATAAGATTTTTTTTGTGTAAACGAGGCTTTCGCCAGTTAGTTCAGAATTAGATAAACTTACAACAGGTCGTTTGTAGGACCTGCTTCCAAGTTTTCCAAATTCTGGCAGCGGCAAATGTAGGGTTTATATTTATTTTAACTAACATTTATTTTAAGTTTAAACTATCTTTCCTGTCAAGCCTTACTTTCCCCTGGAACTGCCAATGTCAGAATATGTAAATTTGAGTAGAACGCGCAAGCATTCAAATTATCAGCGGAAGTAGTATGATTTAAATAGAAGGAAACGAGTTCGATGAGAGAGTTATTTCTTACTTAGCGAGCGCGGAGGTAGTTTGCGAGAATTGAAGAACCCCGCGTTGCGGCCTATGTGCTTGGCGGGAAGTAGTGGCAATTGTTCCAGTGAGCTTCAAGTCTGCTGAATCAGCTGCGGTATTTGTAAAACGCGGTGAGCTAGTTATTTTAGAGAGCCTCGTAGTTAGAATCTTGTCTTTACTTTCTTTTTCAGGTTATTATTTTTATTTGACTGCCTAGTGGGCACAGTCTGTAAGCGTCAAGAGGACGCCATTGTAATTTATTACGTTGAATAAAAAGGGACTTAAACCCTTTATAAGACTCTGTGGTTTATACAAGATTTCACAGTCACCTCTTGGTTGCGTGCTAGTTAGAGGCGCGCAACGTTATAAGTGGAAGAATAAAAGTTATTCGGAATAAAGACATCAAGTTATAAATGGTATTAGAGGACTGTCTTTGCAGAGAATTCGAATATTGTCATTGAATTCAAACTCGTTTAAAGACATTAAAACATTTCGTTTTTGGAAAAGATCATATGGTAGATATCATGTTGGACTTCTAACGTTATCCATTGGCTTCTTCCTTTTTCACTTTTCCGCAGACCGTTTTTTTCTACGTTGATGGTGTGTGGTGGTAATTTTCCCATCCTTCCACAGTAAATAATAAAACACTTTTTTAACCCGAGCTTAGTTAGTTCATAAGCCGGTTAGCCCACGTCCGATTAATTAGGAGTTGACTCATGTAAAAAGTCCAAAGTATGATTTAAAATCTGCCATTTTTAATAGTCTCGCGATTTTGTTTTTAATCTCATGTACAAAAAATACTGAATAATGAGCTGATTTTTTTTATCCCAAAGAGCGTTAGCACAGAAGGGCTATTAATTTCATTTTGGCATTTTGCGTTGAAAATTTTAAATGCCAGTTCACTTTTCAAACTGTTGTCACTAAATATTACAGCCTTGAATTATATTTAAAGAAATTAAGTAATGAAGAATCTGCATAAATGTATGTATGTTTCTCGCAAAGCGATAAAACTGCAGTACCTAGAGCCATCAAATTTTGAGTAAAGTAAGTTTCCACCCGAATATGGGCATCTGGAAGCCCAAATTTGGAATTTGTTTTATTATATATTTAAAATTTTGTAAATCTTTAACGAACTTTTGCGTAACAAATTCAACGATTTGAAAGCGAGCAATGGCAACACTATACGGAAAATCTGCGATATTGCTGTTGAACTTAATTTTATGGTTTAAGTGCGAACAATATGATATTTAATAAATAAAGGTAACTCACAAAACGTTAAAAAACATCCCTTTATTATTTTTTTATTTTTTAATGTGTTTTACTAAAACCGTGAAATTATGCATGAATATAATAATATAAATGAAAAGGCAAAATTTTTCTCCCCGAAAGCTCTTCAAAGAGCGACCTTTCATTAACTTGAACAATACTGTCTTAAAATGATACTCCTCAGTTCTTCGAAGCGGTTTACGCCATTGTCTTAAAACACTTCATGATTTCAAAAGGATTAACTTCTGATACCTTTAATCGCATTAAACTACTCACATAAAAGTCAGTGGCTCGTGAAACATTGCCATTGATCTTTTCGAACAAAAGGTCCTCATTTCCCCAATCCTGGAATCATGCCCTATTTACCTTTTTCCCGATCAGTGAAAAGAAGCTGTTCAACTGGATATTTACACGCTTGCGTAGTAACGAACAAAAGTTTAATTAGCTAAAGACTCACTTTGAGGTGTTCTTTTAGTTGAAAGTTATTTTGAGAGAAGACAATGTGGCCACGAAACCGTAAATAAGTTCTGAAAATTTTGTCGCAAATTTCAGCTGCATGCAGCGCACGAAGAATGCGTCTTGTTAGGGAAACTTAAGCGAATAAGAAGCTTAAATTCTCGCAATAAAATAGTTCTAAGTTTATAGCGTTAAAAGAGAAAAAGTTAAAGAAAATGCGAGTATGCCTAAGTTACAAAATATTTCATTATCTGATTCTGTGCTGCCGGATTTCGAGAAGCGATTTGTGAACGAGTTCTCCGTGATTTATAGCTTGGTTTATTGAATCATGTCAAAGCACTCGAGGGCTATCTGCCTAAAGGAGGGACGCCTTCGTGCTGGGCTTTCTAAGGGCAATTGGTTCATATAGACGTTACACATGGGGGAAACCATGAAAACGCCCATGCAGCTAACCCCTTCGCTGGGAGTCGAACCCCGGCAAGAACTACCAGTGTTCAGCAACTTTACAGCTCAGCCGCTGGTAGGTTATGATTTATAAATAATTTGAAGACAGAAATAATATTATTAAGTTAAATAATTAACAAATATTATTTTTATTTTTTTAATCCTAAAATCTATTGATGAAATATTTAAATATTAATCTATGTCTCAGTCTTCAATCTTTTTTAATAAAGACCTATAAAAAGGAACTACGGCTAAAAATCCACGTTGTGCGGCGAGCCCTGTCACGTGATCTAGAACCTCAGCCAAACTACTAGCACTCAGCTTTCTTAACCTCTTGATAACTAGCGGGACCAACTTGACTTCGGAAATGGGAATTCTAACTACGCGCTAAAAGATTCAAATTTATTACCATCCCATAGGTTAGCAAGGTAGACGATTCGTCTGAGACTAAATACATTTTTCTGAGTGACTGCCATTATACTCTCCCAAAATTACATATTCGCTAGGTATTTAAACTAAATTTTCATTCTAGTGAAAGCTAATAGAAGTTAAAGGAAAGAATTAATATGCAATTAACATGTTTACTAAAATAAACCTTAGAACGTTAAAACAGAAACTGCATATTTAGTTACGTTGCTCTAAAATTACTACTTACATAAAATGAATATTAGAAACGTTAAAACTGAATATTTAGAACGTTAAATATTCAGTTTCTCCCCTCTATTTTATATAAAAATGTCAGCAAGAAAAGGCCCTCTAATTTTTTTCTAATTTTTAAAAATTATGGTAAGATATTTTGTAAATTTTTATTCAATTAATTTTTTGGGGATTCCTGTTTCTCGTTATTATATACTTAATTCATGCATTAATATAAATGAATCACAAAATATTTAATTTTCTAGGAGCAGATCCATTTTTAAGAGGAAGTTTCAGAGTATATTTCGCTACCAAGTGAAAGCATGTGAATCAATATACACTTTTTATTACGCGCATAACTGTTTAACTAAGAGAACAAATCCTTCTTCGAAATTATACCGGTTTGATGAAATTTTTATTAAAAATAAATATTTCGCTAACAAATAATAGCAACGTTTGAATAAAATGGAAAAGGAAAAGTAAAAAAGGGGAAAACTTATTTTTATTACTATTTTGCAAGAACATGCATTATGCTGATTGAATTGACAAGAAATATATAAATTGACTAGAACTAGAAAAATGAAGTAGTAACTGTTTAACTTATTCATTTGTTAAAAAAATTTCTCCTTCACGTGCAATTAACTATGCTCAGAAAAATGTTGAATATGCTTATTGAAATATTTTGAATCATAGTTTCTTTAAGGAAATGGATGCTGGTAAGGTTACCATTAGGCTGTATTTCTAATTAACGTAATTAAAAGCATTTGCATAATCAATTTATCGTATCTTTGCATTTCTATTAAAGTAAATTAAGTAACGTTGAAAATATAAATATTTTTTCTTTTGCTGTTAGCAAGCCTTATCGAATACATATTTTCCTTTTTTTACACATTTAGAGTTAAAATTATATTTCTTCTGTAAACCTTCGAGAACATTTCCGTAAAATCAGTTTTTCACATTACAGCTGAAAACTACTTTTTTTTTTTAGTTAGATTTAAAGGAAAATTGCATTAGCTCTGAATGCATTTATAAACCTACTATATGGTGATGGGGGAAAAATGTGGCTCTAATCCTTTCTTCTTTGTCACCATGTTAGAAAGAAGGCATGATAGTGGCTGTCCCAGCGTCTTAGTGACTTGAGGGCGTTTAAAATACTGTCAAACCGAAATTTATATCGAGAAGCAGGTGGTAAAGAAAGAAAGATGTGAATACCTCATATCAGTCGCTGTGGTTTCTAACCAAAGCTGACGGAATTCCCTTCATTCATGGGTATAATTCATGGGTATAATTAAGTACCCCAGTGCTACATTCTGGGTAACGTTCTCGGTATCGAGACGGGTATCTCGGTATCGACCAGTTCGACCATTCTCAACGAATACTTAACTAGCAAAGTGTCCAGCAGTGGGAAAGATATTTTTCCTTTTAAATACTGACCCCAAATACTTTCCCCTATTGCAGCATTTTTTAAAATAAATAGATAATTTAATGAAAAAATAAATTTATATGAATAGCGCTTTCATAATGTTTAACAGAAGAAAAATGTTTATGAAATTTTTGATCATGTTAATGTCAGTTCATTAAAAAACTTTGAAAAAATAATAATGTAATGTTAAAACATTAAGGAAATTTATTTCTTTACTTTCTTAAAAAGGAAATGCCATTTGCAGTCACTATAAATAACCCTGTCCGGACAAAAAATGCCGAATAAGAAGAACGGAAAAAATCTAAATTTAACATTTGACTAATGCTGCCACTGACCGAAACGTTAGACCTTTAGTCTATGTAAAACTTCTTCATGGCCATAGCCGGTTCTTAGAGAGTTACCATAAGTCAAAGCATAAGATCTTTAATTTATATTCCTAATTTAATCAATATGTTATTGATTAATAAATTAAGCCAATTAAAAGCGATATATGATCACTGCAGACAAAAAAAGAGTTAATTTATTTTCCAGATGCCTTCAATTAAAAAGGTCTTAGTGTATTGCCAGTCTCGAATCATAAGATCCTAAATTTTCTTTCGAATTTTATCAGTTTATCAGTAATTAAGAAATTGAGTGATTTAAAAATAGTAATTGTGTAGAGTCTAGGTTATTTCAAAGCAAAAGAGTGTGAAAACGGAACAATGCCCTCTCTGAGACTCGAAACTGAATCTCTCGAATACATGATGAGAGTGCTACCATTACACCACGAAGGCATGCAGAGAGGAGGGAGAAACTATCTTATATACTCCCCCTTTTAAAGGGCAATTGTGGCGCGATTGAGGATTAGGGCGCCCAGACGCCAAATCTTGGTGGTGAAGAATCATTATATGATACCTTTTAGTTCGGGTACCACTGTAGATTAATTAATTTTAAAGCAGGAGAATATGAAAAATGAGCAATGCCCTCGGCGGGACTCGAACCTAGACCTCTCAAATACGCACCGAGTGTGCTACCATTAGACCCCGAGGGCATGCAAAAAGGAAACAATTTAAAACTTTACTTCTTTTTAATAATGTACTTAATGGCCATAAAATAAAACGCATTTAATTTACAACACACTAATTCATAATGCGATTTTCTTGCTTTCTTTCCTTTTCTTTTTGTTAAAATTATGTGTTTTATTTATGTCGAACACACATAGTTTGCTTTCTAATTGCCAGTACATAAAAAGTATTAAAATTGTTAATGGTTGCACTCAACTCCCGGTTAGCCTGAAGGAGATTAACAGGGTTAAGGAAACCGGGCTCTTACTTTGAAAAAGTTAAGTTTGCTTATTGAGAAGATGAGATTTACATGATGACGCAATTCAAACTGTCAAGCAAATATTGCTCTTTAATGCCAGGTAATTAGATTAGTTTCTTCATTTTTAATGATTATTCTACTACTCTTGACAATGTATTCTTATTTAATTTGATTGCTGATTTAACTTATTTCTACAAACGAACTTACTCACCCAGATTAAACTACTCGAAAAATGCAGGTAAACTGTTAATAGACTTAAATTTTGGTTAAATATAATTCTGTTCCTATTTTTGTAGTTTTAACTAATTAAAAACCAGGATTTACTTAACTTGGTAATTGCTAGAAAACTAATTGATAGTACCATATAGAATAAATTAAACTAGTTTTAGTTGAAACTAACTAGATTCATTATACTTTTTACCCCTGTCATCGTCGAACATACGAAATTCGGTAAAACCTAGTTACTAATTTTAACTAGTTGCACATCTTCTTTGAGTTACATTAATAGCTCGTTAAAAACTAGTTTTTAACTAATTTTATAAGGTATTTCTCCCTTGTTCTTGGCGTGGCTTCGTGGTGTGGTGGTCTACACTCTGGGCGCGTATTCCGCGCTTCAATTCCCGACGAAGGCGTTGCTAATTTTTCACTAAAAATTTCCAAAAAAAATACCTAATGCCTCTACAATTTTACCTATTAAAAAGCTATTTTAATTAGTTAAAAAGGAGTATATTAATTAGTTTTTAAAAATTAGAAAATAAACTACCAAAATTCTGGGATTATCAATAAAGTTTATTAATAGTTATCTGTATCGGTAAGTTACAGCAATTCATTAAAAACTAAGTTTGAATTAATTTCCAACTGCTAGTTTTTAAATTGCAATTTAACTCTTGGGTTACCTCTGATATTCAGATAAAGATTCAGATAAGATATTCTGATAACTGCGAGCGACAGCTCTTGTGATCTTGGGCTCATCTCGATTTCTTAAAGTCTTAATCAAACACACTATAAAATATTGTTCCCGCCTTCTTAGCATGCCTTCGTAGTATAGTGGTCAGCAGCGTATTCCACAGGTCTGTGGTTCGATTCCTGTCGAGAGCGTTGCTCATTTTTTATCACTCCTGCTTTGAAAATAACCTAATCACTCTACAACATACACGCATGAAAAAATATCCTTAAAGGCGAAAGCAAATAAATTAAAGATGTACGTGAAAAAGACCCGAGAAAAACATATCTAGGAATAGAGTAATAAACTCTAAGGAACAGTTCATTTTCTCTAGGCCAAAAATTGTTTTGGTCTGCCTCTTATATAAAATACAGATAGCCAAACGTCTGGATTTAGTAAAACATCGACAGGAAAGGAAACCTAAAAACTGAAAAAGTGCAGTTTGTATTCCCTTCCCAACACCCGCACTAAGAACAGATATTTTTTTCTTATTTTTATTACTTTAAAGTTAGTAAACACTATTTTTCAGAACCTCCCCAACGAACCTTCATCAAAAGGATGGCAAATCCCCAAAACATGTCCAAGAGTAGAAAAAGATAGCACAGCCAATTTCGGAAAAATCCCTCCCGACGGGTCGAGTCGGCATGATATCAGAATGAACTGTAAATCCAGGAGATCTATTCTGTCTACGATTTTGATTGGTCGAGAATGCAGCTGAAGAATTCATGCAATAGAAGAAAGCTCGAAATTTATCTTGCAGCTGGCCTATTTAAAATTTTTTTTTTATCTTGGGTTCGTGTGTACAGCACGTAAGAAAAGGAAAAGGGAGAAGTGAACATTTTAAATAAAGCACATCAAAGTGGTTATAAGAAGCAATTAAAATTTAAGCTGCTTATATAACACTCGTAACCACGCGATTTATATATTATATTTCAATTTCCAATAAAATAATAAAAAAATTAATTTAAAGATTCAAAAATAAGTGAATCAAATTTCAAAAGATCAGTAATGAATCCCGAATGTAAGAAAAATCACAGCAGTTTTAAGTATAAATAAATTAAATCACTCTAATAAAAACATAGCATAACATAGTAAAGTTAAACAAATTTCGGGAGGGGGCAAAAGGGAAAAACGAAATAATCATAATAATAATTTTTTTGTCGAGAGAAAAAAGAAATAAATATTATGATTAAAACTGCAAACGATGCATTAAAATGAGCTTTAAAATGCGCCCAACGCTCTTGAAGAAAGCGATGTAGCAATCAAGCCAACTTGCTAATATATCAGTAGTTGCTAAATTTCTCAGAGCAAAAAGCATAAAAAACGTATCAGTGTTTCTGCTGGGATTCGAATCAATGCTCTTTCAATTTGCTACGAGGATGGGTTAGCCACTTAACAGCATGAAAGCATGCACTAGAGAATGATTCTGGTCTACTTAAAGAGCAAAAGGGAAGAGGCACGAGACTCAGTCGACAAAATCTAAGTGGTATCGAATTATAGACCTTCGTATTTTGGCTCGGGTGATACTGTCGAGACCACTAAGTTTTTCAAAGTATGAAACGGACGAAATCAATTGTGGTGTGGTCTGGATTCGATCCATGGATCTTCGAAGTTCTAGCTGCAAGAAAAGAACAAAATAAATCAACTAATAATTAAATACAGGTGAAATAGAATATCACAAAGTAACAATTTAAAAGGTTCAGAGGATCTGTAACTCTGAAATTTAAAAAAAAAATTATGATAATAAATGAAAGTAATAAAAATTGTACGGAAGCGCACGCAGAGACGCAGAAAATCGATTGGTTTATTTGATTATGGCACTCGAGAGATATCAGCTTAAGGAAAGAAATGCCATCTTGGAGATCTTGCCAAGAGAAACTGACTCGTATATACGTTAGATTACGCGA
Organism: Stegodyphus dumicola; assembly: GCF_044657685.1. Lineage (NCBI taxonomy): Eukaryota > Metazoa > Arthropoda > Arachnida > Araneae > Eresidae > Stegodyphus > Stegodyphus dumicola. The sequence goes on along the minus strand of NC_140774.1, from coordinate 154,094,480 downwards.
GAAACATGAAAACGCCCATGCAGCTAGCGTGTTCGCCGTAATTGGAACCTTGGCCCGAACTACCAAACATCGGGCTCGCATACATACAGCAGCACATATATATAAATATATGTAAATATAATAAATATGTATAAATATAAATATATATTATATAATTTTTAACAAACAGTATATACAGGGGTTGGACAAAAATATGGAAACACCTTTAAAAAAACATGTTTCTTTGCTTAATATGGTGTAGGAAACCCGTTGGCATCCAAAACAGCTTGCAGTCTTCTTTCGAATGGATAAATACAGTTCCTGTATGTTTGCCAAGGGAATATTATACCATTCTTCCTGCAAAACGGTAGCAAGTTCAGATAACGATGTTGGCGGTGGATAACAAGAACGCACTTTCCGTTCCAATGTAGACCACAAAGGTTCGATAATATTCAGGTCTGGTGACTGTGGTGGCCAGGGGAGATGGGACAACTCATCCTCGTGCTCAGAAAACCAGTCCTGGACAATGTGAGCTGTGTGAACAGGGGCTTTGTCGTCTTGGAAGACACCATCACCATCGGGGAACAAAGTTTGTACCATGGGATGAACTTGATCGGCCAAAATGTTCACATTAAGCCTTGGCAGTCATGTGCCCTGACACAGTTATCATAGGGCTAGCAGAGAACCACGATATGGCTGCCCAAACCATAACCGAACCCCCGCCATGTTTCACTCTTGGGAACAAGCAGTCTGTATTATAGGCTTGAGATGGCGTTCTCCAGACGTAAACTCGGCCAGAAGTGGGAAACAATGTGAAAGAAGACTCGTCAGACCATATTACTCGCTTCCACTGCTCTATAGTCCAGGCTTTATGACTTAAATACCACCTTTTCCTGTTACGGGCATTAGCATCACTGATGAATGGCTTCTCAATTGCAGCACGGCCTGCAATTCCCTGTTTATGAAGCTCCCTTCTAATCGTTTTGGTACTCACAGGGTTCGGTAACACAACATTAATTTCAGCAGTAACTTTTGCAGCTGTGGTCTTCTTATTTTTCGTCACAATTGCCCTTAATGATCGTCTGTCACGATCACTCAGAACACACTTTCGTCCGCGCTGTGATTTAGCAGATGATGTTTTTCCGCTTTTCAAATATGCGGAATAAATCTTCGATACAGTACCTCTTGAAACACTAAACACCTCGGCTACCTTGCTTACGGAAGCACCTACCATACGTGCTCCAACAATTTGCCCACGTTCGAAGTCTGTTAACTCTGACATAATGCAATGACAACCTCACATAACAGTACTCCGACAACAACTGAACTGTTTAGCACATTTACGAAGTTGTATAGGTGGCGTCAGTAGTCAAAAACGCCAGCTCCACCTACATATTTCATTAAAATCAATCTTTCTTTTCAAACATGCATTTCACAAGGTGTTTCCATATTTTTGTCCATCCACTGTACGTAAAAAAGCAAATTTAAAGTTAAAATAATTAAAAAAATGTGCAAACATATAAAACATTAAATTTTCGAACTAATCTACAATATCATTTAAATTCAGTAAGCATAAGTAAATCAAATGCAAAACCATTCTAAAATGCATTGGTTTCTAAATTAATTTTTCTGGAAAATTTAATTTTTTTAAAAAAATTTAATTTAATACTAGACTTTACATTGTTTATTTCTCAAAATACTTCATTGTTTTTTTCCTTTTTGACCTTTAATCTCTAATTTTTAATTACTAATTCCTAAAGTACCACTTTATTGGTATTTCTTTTAGGGCATTCTTCACTATGTACTTATTTTTGGTTTTGACTTTTACCCTTGCCTGCATGAATGACGAAACAAGAATTGAATGATTTAGGAGTTAGGTTTGGATGCAACTTACCCTTGATAAATCTGTCTCCTGCCTGCTCTACAGTCATTCACTTATGCATTAAAAAAATTAGATTAATTTTAATTTGCTTAATTGGTGAATTTAATTTCATGGTTTGGTTTTGCACTTGATTTACTTAAGCTATCTGAATTTAAATGATATTGTAGATTAGTTCGAAAATTTAATATTTTATATGTTTGCACATTTTTTTAATTATTTTAACTTTAAATTTGATTTTTTACGTATATACTGTTTGTTAAAAATTAAATTTAATTCCTTGCAGCAATGAACATAACCTTCATTTAATTGACAACATGCATCCGAACCGAAAACTTAGTTTTTTTTAAACCGTCCTAAGGAACAATTTGATTTCTCCTCAATCCACCTATTCATGATAGGGTTAAACTCTCAAATCGGAAACTTCGCAAACACTTTTTCAATGTGTGAATAGAATATTTCTCGCAGACATTGAAAAATTTCTGAAATTTTCACACTCTCATCCTTTTCTTGCAAAAATAAAATGACTGCTCTTCACATCTTCCATAGTTGCAAAAGAGTGTTATAAAATTGCATCTGTATCAGTCAAACACGCCAATAGGACTATATTGCATGGGATAGTTAATAATAGATTAATTAATGTGTCAAGAGTTGTCTCTGGCCGATAGCTTTGCCTATGATTCTAGACAAAGCTGTTAAACAAAAGCTCAGTTCGTAGAATTTTGAAAACATCCTATTTTTAATTATCAATAAAAAATATAGTAATTAAAATATTATAACAATGTTGGTACTAATTTATATGATGGAATTTTTTCATTATTTGTGTTATATGAAGAACCTACAGAAAATAATATAAAGCTGAATGAAGTTGGCGATAATGATTTAACATGAGTCATGAATTAAATAATTATTTTAACGATGACAAAATTTTGTGTGGAACTTAAAACAATTTTACAAAAATGTAAAGTTATTTTTCGTTTGTTTTAGTATTTCCGTAAAAGTGAATGAAGGTAAAATTAACAAATAAAAGGGCTAAGATGCAGTCTCTAAAATCATTCAATAATATGCTATTTTTTCAGAAAAGGTTTAATCTCTGAGTTAAAAGTGTGGCACTTGTTTTTTTCTAAGGTGTAACACCTGTCTTGAGTTCAACTAATCTTAGCTAGCTTATTTACAATTTAATTGAGGTATCACTTTGATTCTAGGGTGAGTTTGGACCATTGGAGTAATTAAACTCTCAAATAAGCAGAGACAAAAATATGTCAGCTCTGGATGTATTCTATATCATTACTTGTGAGGGTGAAATAAAAATTATATAACACAAAATTACCTGGATCTTGCTGAAACACAAGCGTCCTTAAAACTGTTATAATTTCAAATGATCTAATTTATTCTAAGAGAGGTGACAAAATTAACCTAAGACTGCAGTAGTGATTCGAATTCCTAACTTACCAAACCAAATCTACTTCTGTGCTTTTCCATCTAGCCGAGACCAGCGGCAAATTTTGTAAGGGAGAGAAATTATACTGCAGGCAGCGTAGACGTGAATACCAAAACTTTCAATTCTCACATGAACCTACGCGCAATCTTTATAATTTTGTAGTAAAACTCTTTCCCATTCAAATCTACATAAATTCTGGACTGAATGAAACTCGTGGCGAAATGAGGCAAATAGGAAAGATATAAATTAAATAAACATAGGTTAGTGAAACTCAAACATAATGCCATACTATTGTAAACATGTGCTTCTACTAAAACAATACGGTATCAATGAATCATAATAAAATACACAATGCAATTAAAATCCGCCGTTTTCAGAGTTCACAAAATGAGAGAAATTTACACTTTAAGAGCTTAAACGATTTAAATTCTCAAAGAATCCAATCTCTCAAGCCGTAAAATGTAATATTATCAGTTTGTCGACATCTCTATGTAAAAGTGGATACAATGCTAGCCTTGCTTAACATTTCCATAATCTTTACAAATGCGAAATTCCTAAGCCAGGGAAAGAAAATACGTAGCTGAAAGAAAAGAATAAAACTCCAGTCCAGTGAAACAGACAAAATCAGACCAGAAAACAACCCCTCGCAAAAGACAACAAGGAGACTTCCATAAAATAAATGATACCATCTATGTGAAAGGTAAAGAAGACAAAAAAGTAAAACTAGGATTTTCTTTCCTTTCGATTTTCTCAGAAGATGACATGTGAGGAGAATACTAACAGAGAGTTTTTTAACGTGAAAGTAAAAACTATCTTTTTTCCCCGTGAAAGGTTTTGTATAAACCTGTAATTATCTTAAATAGGCATTGCCTTTACATAAGAATATTCTGGAAAATGATTTATTAGGATGTTATTGTTCGATGGCTATAATATAATTAAATTGTAAATGAACGTAAGTTCTTCATCAGTGATGATGTGCGTTCAAAACGTTAGAAATTCATAAACGTCGATTTGATTTGAAAATTTACAAGTGTGCTTCTTTATGGACTAAAGAACTCATCCTTAGTGCAGGTTTAGTCCTCATATATATATATATATATATATATATATGATGTACCAGCTTTTGTCCGGAATAAATAGATTGGTGAAGATTCATAGATGTAGTCGTAGCTTAAATTATCCGACGATAAGTTTATAAAACAGGATCCATTTATTATTGGTCAGGAGAAATAGCAGTTACAAAATCATATTTCCGGAGTAAATAAAAAAGAATTACTAATAACTTTTTGTATGAAGTTTACTGCATCGTTACATTAAAGAAAAGACCCCGATGTTCCTTTGCGAGTCCTTTTATAGCCTCTGGAAAGGCGGAGCTTCCAAGAAATGACGTCAGCCTCATCAGCCATTCCAGTTCGCTTTAAATATCTCCAGAACATTCTATAACTGTACGTGTAGAAAAGGCGGGAAAAACAACTTGACTACGGCGCTGTGGATTTAATTCCACGTACTTTCAAATAAGAGACCGTCGCCATTAAAAATGAAAAGAACATTCAGTTAGAATTTTAAGTGTATTTTTGACTATGGAATTTTAATTATTATATATATATATATATAAGGCGTAAAAATATAAACAGGAAGTTACTCCCTAAGCTTTATTTATTGAAAACAAAAAAACAATGTGCACACTGCTTTTCTGTCTGTTCAACCTACCACTACATTACACCCTAAATCTAGTGCCCTAAATGTTTGTTAATTGCAGAAGAATAAAGTTTTTTACACAACGTATTGACCCAATCTGGCGAAGAATCAATACCCTGCACACTAGACTTGAACTTCTTTAAGTCTTCTAACAAGTTATTTCTTTAACTTTTCGAAGACATAAAAACCAGTGGTATAAAGCTGGGGATATGGAGGATGAGGTAGAACGTATTACCTGAATTCTCCTATGGCGTTCAGCGTCAAAAGATAAGAGAGAGTTTAAAGATAGTTCTGAAGGAAGCAAACTGAACTATGGGCAACTTTTCTCTTAGAACGAATCCCTAGTCTAAAATAGGAAAAACTATTTTAAAAGTTATCGACACAGTTCTTGTGTCTGTGAGAAAATCGAGATAAAGAACTCTTTTAAATATCAAAAGAAAATGACTGAAATTTTCTCAGCTGAATGTATGGTTTTGTCTTTTCATCGTGGTAGTGCAACTGAATTTCGCCATTGTTTGTTTTAGTTTTGTTTTGACCATGAAGTGAAAGAGGTACGTAATGTTTCATCATGACAGATTAAGATTATGTTGATAAGATTACCATTTTGAGAAAAACTTTTTTAATCTATATTTTTCAAAATAATCTGCGTGGAAATGCTTGCTATTTAAGCTCTTAACATCAGGGATCGTTTATAAATTAAATTAATATTTTTTAGTTGCATACATATGTGAATTTTTCTTTCCCCAGCTTATGTATGACCCTTGAATATCACCGTCTGATTTAATATGAAATATCTCAGCCAATTCTTGTAGAACGGAAGTTAAACTTTTTGAGTTTTATTTTTATAACAAGTATAAAATTTAAATAATTCATTTATTTAAATTTAATATTTAAATAAATGAATGCAAGTATAGGGGCCAGAGGAACATATAAAAATTTGTACTCTCGTAATTTTTACAAAATTAATGGTCTTCAAATTTAACCCTTTGAGGGGCGGTATATAATATCATTTAAATTGTGGTCAAAGTTTGCATGAATTGTAACTTATGGACCCTAAGAACACAAAATTGTAACTTAAAAAAATCTACAGCGAAATCCTGAATTTTGAGAGCCGGTGTATATTTTATATCGATGACCCTCCAAGACATTTTTTCCAGGTAGCTGCCAATTGTTAATTTCTGCTTTTTAGTTTAAATTTGCGAGCTTTTGATGTGCGTTTATAGAGATGGGTGCTTGAATAAAGTTATGTAAGTCTAAAGACAAATCTTTTAAAATTTCGGTAGAAATTTAAAATTTTAAAAATAAAATTTATGTTTTTATGCACTTTGATGATGCAATCCAGCTGAATGTACTTATGTAAAATATGGGTAAAAGCTTTTGGAATTTATTTAAATTCATTACTATTATTTTATGGAAAACAATTAGCAAATATAACACTGTATGTGTAAACCGTATCATTCTGTAACTGAACTAGTATAATTTTACATAGAGGTATAACTCAGCCGAAAAATAAAAAAAATTTTAAAAAATTAAACACTACGACTCAGCTAAAAATGTATGTTGCATTTTTGAAGTTATTATATTTTATGCTTTAGATAATATATAAAAAAGAACATGCTTCATGCTATGATACCAAGAATCGCCCCTCCACACACACTTTGTATTATATAGGCCCGTAAGAGCCCCTTTTCAATTTTTTTGTAAATAAGACTTGTAATGTCAGTGAAGATGAAAATGGAGGATGGGGGCAATCACAAACTTTATGTGAAAAGGGTAACAAATTCAAGAAACTCTTTGTTGATGCAGTAAATCTTATTGCTTCTGAAATGAATGCTTTTGTCCAAAAAGAGTCTTCGATTGACTCAAAAATTATATAACACAAAATTATCATCAGCTGGACCATCAGAAAACGCATGCAAAATGTCCAGTGCAGGAACCTCAACTGAAATTTATATTGGAGACTTTCTTGGATACTCCGTACAAAATAAGGCATAAAAAATATGATATTTGTTACGGAAGAAGGAGGAAAGGAAGCATGTTGAGTAACCTTTTCTTGAAAGTACCTGAGAAATAAGCCAAAGACACTTCGTATTATTGAAAGTCGTTTAGGTATATAAAATTAATTTATAGATTCAGTGCTTTGTTTGTAATTTTTGCAGCTCAGGCGCTAGTAATGAGAGATGATTTAAAATAGCAACTATAGATAAATAACTTTTTAAACACAATAAAGAAATGTGTACATTTATTTAAATTAGAGGCTTTTAGAAATTTGCAGACTTTACAGTTTTTGTTAATTTTCTTATCATATAGTTAAGGGGTGAGGAGCCGAAAGTTTCTTTTAGTTTACACAGTTGTAGGGATTATTTTAATTTTCTAATAATTATTTGAAATTTTGAAACAATTTCCTTTAACCACCTACCTTTTTTCCACCTACAACTCCGTGTCAGAATGAGATTTCAATATCGCGTTTTATTTAAATGAAGTAGAACCAGTATTTAATGGGAAGTTCAGTCACTTTTGTAGAAGAACTAATAAGTTCTCAGTAAAGCGTGTTCTGCCTTCGGGCCACGTCTTTGCATTACAACTATCTTATTACGCTCAGTTGTAGTCTTACGTACCTGTAAGTATTTGCCGGTGAGGTTGAATTACGAGTCAATTCGGTTAGTTATTTTTGTACAGCTTCGGATAAAATTTAGGTAGTAAGAATTACTTCAGTTCCTTATTTTTTATCTTAAGTTAAAGCCCAAGTGGAGGCTTTCCTTTAAGCCCGAGACGTGGCCGACTACACTGACCTACTGAGCAACTTCCGACCTAAGTTAGCCTACAGGCAACAAACGGAATGTGTTGCTCAGAGGTAAAACAATCTACTATCTGTTGGCCACAACCTTAAATCGGGGCCGCGGGCATTAATGGTCAAAGTCAAATTTCAAAGTTTACATTTGTACAATATACAGAGTTATTTGGATATATTGCATACGTTGAGGAAATACATCTGAAATTATTATATTAAGATTTTCCAGAATAGATATGACAGGAATTGACAGCCGCCTACAGTAACAAACATGTAACAATAAATGCAAAACTTTTAAAATAGAAGATCATAGTTAGATAAATGTCAGTCATATATCATAGAAAAACAGAAGTAAATGAAGAATAAGGATCAACACCCTGTTCAGAATCTGCACTCTATAAATGAATTATACAGTCATGAAAGAATCAAGCCTGATATCTAGAATCCAAGTTTAAGTGTAAATGAACATACTTTATGTTCCATAATCCAGTACTAAATGTTTTGTCCAAAGCAAAGTATTGTGCAGTTCATGCAAGATTAGAAATGCAAGAAGTCATGTAACTCAGAGGTACTGGAATTTTTACTAAATCATAGTAATAAAATCCAAAAGTTCAATCAAGAAGTTTGTTGATTCCAGTACAATTAACAGTTGTCATATAATTGTAACAATGAGTTAAAGAAGATCATACCAGATATACACAATATAGAACAAACATTATGTTTCCATAATTGGTCATAAATGTGCCAGGAGAAAAAAACTAAGAGTACAATTATTTGTTAAATCTACACAAGAACAGATAGCATAATATTGAGAAACATGCATTCATGACGTTGAACAAAAGATTACTTCAGATACAACTAAGCACATGCTGTACACTTTATGCTGTTGCTTTTGAATTAAAAAAAATGCCATAACGTTTATAAGAAATCAGATGTTACAATTACTAAAAGTACAATTGTATTATTTCGTAGGTATGTCATTCTAGATATTCACTGGCTCATATAAGCCAAAACAAAATTTGATTATGCATAGTATTATTTTTGTGAGTGAATAAAAGGGTATTTTAACTGTTGTTTGGACTCATCCTTATAGTTGTAAGAAGATCAGCGAATAGTCGCTGGGCTCTTCACTAAAGTTCTAGTAGCCACGGACATGTAAATTAACTAGACATTATACAACCCTTCACAAAATGCGAAGGCAAATAGCGATATCCGCCTTCTACTCATTCTTATATTGAATATTTTAAGACTTTAATGATAGCAGATGAACATGAAACTGATATTTAATATTCTCAGATATTAAGCTGTAAGTTTAATTATTCACTCTATAATTTCTTTTCAAATTAAAAAATTTTGAGTCAAAATTATTTTGGTATGTGAAGGGCCATATAGAGGGGAAAATAACAAAAAATGAAAATTCGCAAACAGTTCATAAAATTAAATTTGAAAATTCTTATTTTATAAGCTATAAAATAGCGTTTCCATTTTCTTGCTTATCCGTATTAACATAATTTTGTCTTGACCACTTTTAGGGGAAAGAAATATTTAAAATCTTTGTAATCGAACTTATTCGAGAGGCTAAAAGTTTTAAGCTTCACAATTTTTTAAAAACTTACTATGAAAAAAATTTGTGCTTTCCATTTTTCATCTTCGTGCTTTAGGCAACATTACATTTTCTTCTCACATGATTTATGTATGAGTTTCTACTATTCAGACAGAACACTTACTAAGAGTGCCTGCCGAACACTGGAAAAAGTTCCCCCTTCGCATAAAGTGATGCAATATTACCCTTCCCAATAGAAATTTCATAGTTTGGCTTATATTTTTAATGAATTTTTATTTTTCTCCCCCCAAAAATTCTATTCTTTTCTATTATTGATAAATTTTGTTCTTTCTCCTTATTTTATACTGGCAAAATTATTTATTTTTATTTTTCTCTTTTTTCTTTTGAAAATGCTTATTCCTATGAAATTGAAAGTATTGCCTTTCTTTTATGTTGGGGAATTTATCTGCCATGAAAAGTTTGGTGATTAGTCTGGAATTTAAAAGGTTCCAATTTTAATACCTCTTTTGATCAGTATTAACTATAACTAAACGATTAAAAGTTTTAAAATTTTCAGTAACATTCTTATGCCATCAGTTAGTACTTTTGCATAAATGCACCGTTTAGAGTTTCCTTACCTCTAAGACAATCTGAGTAACACCGATGTTATCCTGCTAAAAGAAAGCACTCGCAGACGAGATACTGATCTCATGGAAGATGGCATAAAAATCTCTATGTTATACTGATTTCCAAATTTTCAATTATTCTTACCGCAGTAGTGCTTGAAGGTTGAAGGTATTAAAATGCTTCCATCCCACCACTTTAACCTATTTAATCGGCAATGCTTTACCTAGTAAGCGATGACCATGTACCTGGTGGTTCTCATGATTCTAAAATGTTGAAAACATTTTTCATAACATGAATTTTACGTGAACATTTCATTGCTTAATTTTAAAAATAAAATTCCAAAAAATAATAAACCTATATTTTTTAGCAAAAGAGTTATTTTTGTTGGAAAAAAAATAAAATGATCAACAGGTTTTTCACCCTATTTAAGCGGAGTCTTCTTTGATTGTAGTTCATTTAATGTGACATTTGCCAGTACCCTGATCTTTTAGGTGAGAATTATTTTCGTTTTTTTTCTAAAATTCATTTCGTAATTTTTTCGCCAAATATGTATAATAATGCGCATAGATTTTAGACGAAAAATCAAAAAGAAATATAATAATTATTTATTACACTGCAATTAGCTAAATAACTATAGTAATTATTTTTTATCTTTTAAATATTATAATTAATTATTAAGAAGTTTCCTTAGCTTATATTAATGTATATACATTTTAGCTCAGAGGTATAAAAGATGTATAATAATTGTTAATTATAGTATTATTGTAATAATTATTTATTTTTGTAAAATTGTGATAATCAATTATAATAATTATTATATTGGAATTCATTGTATCAATACTAGAATATTGAAAATTATACAGTAAAATGTAATGTTTAAATAACTAATAAATAACTAAGATTATGTACGAGTAATAATAATTATTACATAATCTTAGTTATTTATTAGTTTGTCATATAAATATATAAATAAATAATTGCACAAAATAAAACACAATGTAAACAAATAGTTAATTACAAATGGTGTATCAGCATGAAGGAACAAGTATGGAAAAAATTCCTACTACGGTGATACATGGCCATCCCAGCCCTGTTTGTAAATAAAACCGTCCAAAAGACGCATGCGTGTTTGTGGCGTTTGTCCCGGCAGGCGTGGTATTAAACTATACATACATTAAAGTCTCGAAAGATTCTTAACACAAGATATTAGCTATGTTTATGCATTTAGTAAAATTACATTTGAATTAAGGTCATAATTATGGTTTAAACCAAATACATCCTTTCGCTCAAATGACAGAATTTTAAAAAAGACATTCTACATCACAGACAAGGGCCACTTTAAAAATTCTGGGACTCTAGACATAAAGATTTTGCAGAATCCCCAGTGCTTTGCATTCGACGAAGAAAAGCGAAATTATAGGAATCGTAGAGTAATTTTTCGTATTTCATTTACATTTGGATGTAAGCACAAAATTTTCTCTTTTAAGGCCCGAAGAACATTATGTGAAAATTTTGCTACTTTGTTTACTTAGCTATCAATAAAATCAGTACATTTCATTTCAAAAAAGTAATAAATAAACCTTTTACAATATTATAGTATCCATAAATATAAAATCACAAATTTGGCACAAGTATTTTTGTTGGATAGAAGCGAATTTAATACATTTTCCATGTTTTGAACAACAAACTGCAAATTCTTTACCGATTACTTTTATTCTCAGATAATACAAAAAAAAAAAAGAAAAAAGGAATTAGAAACTTTCTTTAGACCACTTACTTAACTGCAGGTTTTGCTTTATTGATTTTATGCTTGGAAGATTAGAAACACGATCTTCGGTGAATCGAGTTGAGAAGAATTCAGACTGCTGGAAGTGATGTTGTGACAGAATAAAGAAAAAGGTGTCATATTTGTTTTACCTTGTCGCCCTCAAAGTGGTTGTACCGGAATCTAAACCCGACGGCTGTCAGAGCCAAGGAAAATGTAAAAAATATTCTTTTTTTAAGAACTTTTCCTAGCAGACCACAGAACATTTTCCAAGAGCAGTCACGTCCTGTAAGGCTCGTTTACGAAATGGCCGTTAAAATAAAAATTTTATTTGCTTTCTTCATGTTATCTCTTTGACAAGTTAGATATAGCTAGAATAAAATTACAAAATGCGGCAGTTTCAGCAAATAGCCGTTAACTTAAGAGCTCGTAATCGAAAAAAATCCGAGGTATCATATTTCAATTGATCATATCTACTTTGACCATTCACGAATCCATTTGGACGATTTTTTGCGTGACGTCTATTGCTTGAATATCTGTAACGGACAAAACTAAAAACTCTTTTTGCCAAAATGGATTTAAAATGAATGCAAAGAGAATTTTTCGTGACTTTAGTAACGTCTGTATGTACCCACATGTACGCGTAGTGCACCCCCTTTTTATTGCAATCTGCAGTAACAAAAGTATTTATATATATATGCCCACCTCCATACGCGGCTTAAAGTTCTAACCTGACCTTTAGTTTCGAAATCGTTGAGTGTAATCATATATTCTCAATTACAGAATTGTTTTACATGACGAAAATATTCATGTTTTGCAATATCAAATTAAAAAAAAAATTAATTTTCAACAAATTTTCTCTCGTTTCTTATATTTGGGAAAGTTTTATATTTGTTATGAAAACATAAAATTATAAAATGTTTCATTCCAGTACGGGATGTTTAGTTTCAAAGTCTGCAATTTTTTATGTAATTTTCAACTTGTTTTGAGGAATCAGTTAACTAAGTTTTAATAATTCGAGAAAATAAAGGTAAATGAAACACAGCAAAAATGCATATAAATTAATAGGCCGTACAAGGTAGTCATGTGGTCCACATCAGATTATTAAGAAACAAAGCAAATATTTATACAAAATGAAGTAATTGATTATATTTGTTATGTTTTTAGGAAACAAAACACATATTAAAAAATCTGATGTGTACACCACATGACTTCCTTGTACGGAATATTAAATTATACGCATTTTTTCTTGGATTTCGTTTAAACTTATTGGATTAATTAAAATGTACTTCGCCGACAGCGCATAAACCACAATAGAATAAATGCATTCTTTAAAATTCACTCTATTTATTTACCATAGCGACACTCTGGCGCTAGGCTCACTTAACAGTATTATATTTCGTTCATATTATATTATAACTCAGAATGCACAAAATTTATATCATTTAAAGAATTATCTAATCGTTGTCACATGTTCTATTCAAACACTATAATAAAGCTAGAACGATGTATAAAAGAAACTAAGCAAACAAAACAAAAAAGAAACAGTTTTTCACAGACGATTGAGTATTTCTCATTCAAGTAATTCAGTTCTGACTTCGCGACAAGACAAAAATACATAAAAACTCAAAATATCTGTATTAAAAATTACGAAGTAAATCTTAAACACTTATTTCCTCGAAAAAATTCCAGAAAGGATTAAGCATGATTTAATTCGCAATAATAAATGAAGGCGTTATCTTTGTTGTCGCGAAGGTACGTTTCTCTAGATTGGCAACAAGTCCACTAGTCTGCTGTTTCAAATGCAAACAAGCAATGGCCGCTATCAAAAACATTATTAGGCTTAGCGGCACTTAAACAACTTGTTGATAATTCTAAAATTGTAAAATTGTTGATAATTCTAAAAATATTGCATACAGATTTACTAAAAGCATAAAAACTTTAACTGGAAGATAAGAACAACATAATTCAATCATTTTTAAAGCAAAAATTGTACAATTTACAAACATATAGGAGTAAAGAACTGAGATCACTGAGCCAGGTAACAAAGTGTATATATATACATACATATGTATATATATACATACATATATACATACATATATATATATTTATATACGTTTGGCGCGGCGGATTGCAACCAAAATACGAAGTGCACATCTACATGTTATAGTAGTCCTAGATACAAAATTTCAACGTTCTGAGGCTACTCGTTTTTGAGTTATGCGAGATACGTACGTACGTAGGTACGTACATACGTTCGTACAGACGCCACGAAAACTTCTCTTCAGAATCCCTTTTAAAACTGTTATTTAATTTTTTTGGAGGAAAAGAGTGTTTTATTCTGTCCTTACGTACAGATATCACGCAAAAACATCGTTAAATTGCATTCGAAAGCGGTCAAAATGGATATTTTCGTTGAAATATGCTGCCTGAAACTTTTCGCGATTACAATACTTCCTTTTTACTTCTTACAAGGAAGTAAAAAATAAAGTAATTATTTTTTTTCTTTTATTCCATTTAGATTCTAAGATGCAAAGTGATTCACCATATTTTCAAATAACTTCACTTTTTTTAAAATATTCATTTCATAACTTGTAGGTGTCGAAAATTGTTTTATCGTGAATTTATTATTCTGTCAAACGTAAACAAAACAAATTCTGAAATTAAATTTAACTTGACTTTTCCAGCTAAACATATTTAGATTATTTTCCACTTATGACTAACTTTATTCTTTCATATTCAACTGCAATTCTGTCTGTCTTTTCATTATACATCTGATTTCCAATACACTTCACTGATATCACTCTAAAAGACAGGAATTTAGCATAAAGCATATCATAGTATTGGGGGTGTGTGCAAAAGAAGATATACAGTAGGTATAAACATCTAAAGAAAAATTAAATTATAGCGTACAAGTAGGTATACAGTCATAAAACATGCATAGAAAACATAATTTAAATTCTGTTCTTGCGAATTCTATGGAATATTTATTTCTTAATGCTCAGACTATTTATTTTAGTCACTCACAAACTCTCGTAGTCTTCTTTTGATATACCAGGTCACTTTTCGACAAAATATTTTATCGTCTTCGATATCTGTGGCCAGTCTTCGTGGCCTTTCTTGGCAGGTATTTAATCATGCTGTCAGCAGTACCTGGCTTTCTGGAAAATGATTTATGTGTAACAAAATCTCCCAAGAAATGAGAAATATAGAAGTAAGACCTGTAGATCTTGATGGCAAATTGATTGATTTTCGCGGTCTTATCTATCTATAGGGAATTGCTGGTCAAATTATAGAGCTATTAGGATTTTTTCGAAGCGTGAAATATCAACTATGCTCTCGATGAGATTCGAACCATGGATCTTCCAATCGCTACCACTTAAACCTCAAAAATACATGCGGAAATTGCGATATCTCCTTATATTCTCCTCCACTCGAAGAGTGATTAGGGAAATGGGAGCGACATTCATTCAGTCTTGTCAGAGTAGTGACGAGTTAAATTCACCTACGTTAGATATACTCCTACGTTACGCGATATCTCATTATATTCGCCTCCACTTAAAGAGTGACAAGGAAAATGGGAGCGAAATCCATTCAGCTTTATCAGAGTAGTGACGAGTTATATTCAAAAGATACATAACGTGGTGAAGATACATAACGTAGGAGTTAGGTATACTCCTACGTTATGTATCTTCACCTACCATAGGGTACCACTCTGAAGCTAGTAAATTTTTTCAAATTAAAGCTATTAGTTCATTAAATAGCGATAAGATGCAAAAAATCAGCGGCGCTCTTAGCGGGATTCTAATTTTTCCTCTTCCGATCGCTATCCAGAGTTGCTCTGATTTATGCTACGAGGGCAAGCACGGGGGGGTGATATTTCCTTATAAAGTAAGTAGCACACAGTGAGCGGCTACAGCTGCTTATTAGCTGCTAGCTGCATATCTCCCTTTTCCTCTTACTACGACTAGATATGGCACTGTATACATATTTTTACATACATCCTTGTGTAAGTGTGTATCTGTATACAAAGTGCACACTGATTTTACAAAATGTTTTCCATTAATTTTCCTTTTTATACAAATTAAATAATATCTTCATTGTGAATACAAATGTCTATTTTGAGAACAATTTGTATTTCAAATTATGCGAAAGCTTTATGCATATTTTCTGTATAAAGAAATGCGAAGTAATGAATTGTTTAAAGGTACCTATTTCCACAAAAGAACACACGCAACAAAGAAAACTGCACATCTGAATTTTTTACAGCTATAAAAGCGTTTTAAAAGCATGCTATTATTTTCTTGTTTACATTCTTCAGTCACGAAAATATTTTCTGTGCATTGAAGAAGCACAAAAGTTTTCAGCTGCCAATACGTTTTTCTTTTCCCTGAGATAAAAACTGCTATTTTTATAAAAGTGATATTACATTATTTATTTCTAAAGCTATTTGGTCACAGCAGTTTAAATACTAGTTTTCAGAACAATTCGAGATGTATTTATGTATTAGTCCATACATACTTAAAACGATTTTCTGAATATCTGAAAATATTCTAAGAAATAAGTAAGCTTATTTTTCTGGATCTTGTACAGTATTCAATTCTGTTAACAATGGGAAACATTTCCCCAAATTTCGCAAAGAAAACAAGCACAAGTAGAGTCATTTTTTTTTTCTAAACTGAATTTTGTTACTTATTGAATTATTATATTTATCATATGATTGTTACGTCGAATAATTATTACTTAAAATACAAAATTGTATGCTTAACGTAACAAGTCTAATAAATAACGTATAACGTAGTTAGTTGACAATGACATTTCTTTCTTTTCTTCCAGGAGGGCTCCTCAACAACCTGAGCCCCAGCCGCCACAGGATGGAGGACAAACCACTATCCCGAGTCTCAAAGCGCTCAAAACGGACAGAATGTCCAAACTCATGAAGTAAGTTCAATGATTCATTCTGTTAAGAATTATTAGTCTTGATATGGGATTTTGTATTGGTTCACTATAAGCAGCGTGTAACTTTTCAAATTGTTGCCACGAAATAATATCATATTCTATTAAAAGAGATTAAATAATGAAGAATCTGCATGTATGTTCCATACGTTGTAAAAAAAAACGGCGATAAAATTTTGAATAATGCAATTCTTCGTCCGAACATGTGCATCTGGAAGTTAGAATTTTGAATTCGAATTTGTTTTGTTATTTTTTATATCAATTTAGCAAAACTTGAATGAGTTTTTGATTAACAAATTCAACGATTTGAAAGCGAACAGTGACAACACTTCAAAATAAAACATATTTATCTCCAGAACGTGAAACTGTTGCCATTCGACAAAATGTAAGATATTTATCTTTCAATTTTAATGAACAAACTCGGCTCTGTGAAAACAATGTGTTGCTGCCGCCGGATATAAAATACTTTTATTTTCCTCTCGTCAGCGTGTTGCCATTCAGTAAAACTTAAGATACTTTCAGATTTAATATAGAAGGTTACTGAGTAATAAAGCGATTTAAAAGCAATAAACGCAGTTCTTAAGAATGCTTTTTGTACTTTTTAATGTGACTGATTTAAATAATCGAGTATTAAAATCATGAGATGTCTAATTACAAATATTCAATATTTTTATGAAATTACACTAATTGGACTCATTAAAACCGTTTTGTACTTTTTCTTTTTTATGATAATTATTTTAGACTGCTGGCCGCTCAGGCAAAAAGCTACATAAAAACCTGTCTACACGGAGTCAGTTTATCGTCAGTGTATTGTCGAGTTCATCGCCCCACAGGGCGTTATCCCAGAAGGACTATTAATTTCGTTTCAGCATTTTGCGTTGAAAACTTTAAATGTCCGTTTCACTTTTCAAATTGTTGCCACCAAATATTATCGCTCTGTGTTATATTTAAAGAAAATAAATAATGAAGAATCTGCATAAATGTATGTATGTTTCTCGCATTGCGATAAAACAACGGTACCTAGAGACATCGAACTTTGAATAACGTAATCTCCACGGAATATGGGCACCTGGAAGCCCTAATTTGTATTCTGGGATTTGTTTTATTATCGATTTCATATTTTGTAACACTTAAGCAAATTTTTTATTAACAAACTAAACGATTTCTAAACGAGCAATGGCAACACTGTACGGGAAAAAAAAATATTTCCAGTGCGCGAGACTGTGCATCGAAAATTCTAAAGATAGGCTCATTTTAAAATTATTTTGTGATATTGTTAATGAATTGAGTTCTATGGTTTAACTGCGAAGAACATGATATTTAATAAATAAAGGTAACACACAAATATTAAAAAAACACAAATTATACTGAAATTACTGATTTTACTGATTTTTTTACAGATTATACTGAAAGCTTACAGTATAATTTGTAAGCTCTCAGTTTTTTTTTTAAATTTATTTATTTTATTTTACATTATTCTGTTTTGTTATTCTTCGGAGGAATATTTTTCAGAGTATTCATTTATTTTTATTAACAAATCATTTTCTGTTAATTTTCTCGTTTTCCATTTCCCTTCCAGAATGCTAATTTCTAGTTCACGCGCTTTCAAATGACGCAGAAAAGAGATAGTATTTAAATGAAGGTTTTAAATGGTATAATCAGAGCGCGTTCCGATTCCTAAAGGACATGTTTACTACTTGATTCTCTTGCCATAAAGGATGGCTGTTTCTTAATGCATGAGAATTTCTTTCTGCTAACCTTTATCTGAATTAAATAAAAGCGTCCCCGTTCACAATCCCTGTTGCAACTTCTATGTCTTAGGTAGAGTTCTTATAGTTTATGCGGCTTTGATCTACCGTAAGTTTTTGTTGACTTATATGCGACACAAAGTAGTCTCTCAATGTTACATAAAATCAACCTGTATTATATCAGTAGTCACGAAATATTTCGATGCTAAAAATTCTATTTTTGAAAAAAATTGGCTATAACATAAAGAAGCTCTGTGCATTTATTGTCCATACTATTAACATGTGTGCGCGTCTGTCTGTTTCTTTCTTTGTGGCATTATATGCTCCGGAACGGCGAGAATTTGATTTTCGAGAGTGGTACACCTGTATTCCAAAAACTCGTGGGAAGCTATTTCGATCTTTCTCCTCTTCGTATGATTTTAATCAGCCGAAATATTAATTAAAACCCTGAAAATGCTAATTTCGCTCTGATTTCTCCGAGTGGGACGCTGGAGATAAAAACTTGCTTTATTTCGAAAAGTGTTTCCACTGCTTGCTAGAGTTTGGTCATAGAAATTTTGTAAGTTTTACAAAATATGAAATAAAATAGCATCCCAAACATTAAATATATTATTATTATATAAGTTCATGTTCTGACGTTAAAGAAAAAACTCGATTTCATGTGATTTATTGTATGTCGAAAACGTTTCGTTAATGTCAGCCTTTTAAATAAATCGCTGCTGTTGGCAACTTTTTTGTTTCAGATTAAGATAATTGTCACGATATGTTATTAACACGTTAATTATTTTATTGATGTTGAGAAAAAGTTGGGTACAATTCCGTTTTGAGGACCGTAAAAAAATTGCAGCGAAAATGTATGCGCAAAAGCGCCAAATCTAGCAAACGCGCCCATTTAACAGCGCGCCAAATATAGCGTACGCGTTTTGGGAATTGCCCATGACGAAAAGTCTGCAATAGAATTTTGGGTAAAGTGCAGAATCACCCACTGCTTGACGCGTTTTTAAGAATTGCACATACTCGGTATCCATGTACACAGCGACCTATTTTCACTTAAAAAAATCCCATAATTGCACAAAAATGGCACTGCGCAAACCCTTGACTTTATCTATGTACACTTAAAAAGTAAAAGAAAATTGATAAAAATCCAATTGTTTTTCCCCTTGTTTAAGCAGCAAAGAAAGAAGTGGGTGATTCTGCACTTTACCGAGAATTTTTTCAAAGAAGAACCATCATTCCGTATAGAAAATTATGTTTAAACAACCAACAAGATGAAATTGTGCTCTAGCGATAATTTGGTAGCGAAATAGCGATGTAGGCATCCATTCAGTTATGTTTAGCAATTTTTATATGAATTATAAAAATGATCTGAAATAGTTATTTACTCTTATGCTTCTGTTCAGTCATGTTTATCCTTTTTTTTATATAAATTATAATAATAAAAAAGTATTATATGAAATTAATCTTTCATCTAAATTAAAACATCAATCTTAGATAGTTATTTACTATTATACTTCCTTTCTTGAATTAGGGTTGCTGCAATTATTTTTGGCAGCACTGGTATCAACAATAGTTTGGCGATTTTTACGGCCCTCAAAACCGAATAGTGCCAAAAGTTGTTATATTAGTACATTAAATTTAAATCATGACGCCATACCTATACATATTAACCTGAAGTGTCCAACGCTTTTGTTTTCTGGTTTGGCAAGAAAAAAATGATTTACGAATTGGTTTGTTGCTTCGAAAGAATGAACTGACCTCATTCTTATTGATATGTTTTTATTCATCTTCTTCTCAGGTATACATAGAACTCATAAATTCTCTTTCATCGCAGCCAACAGCTTTGTATACAGTACATTAAATTAATAGTCCATTTTATTTTTAGTTTTTCAGCAGACACAATATATAAATATTGCTTTGGCCGTAGGCTCCTCATCTAGGGCTTGGCCGTTAGTAGAATGCATAAAGCCAAATACAGTTAAACGACAACATTGATCCAAAGGGCCCACCAGCGGCCGAGCGGTTACGTCGCTGAACACTGGTAGTTCTGTCCGAGGTTCGAAGCCCGCGAACGGGCTGGATGCGTGGGTGTTTTCGTGGTTTTTCTAATGTGTAACGTGTATACGAGCCAGTTTCCCTTAAAATGTCCTCCACGAAGGCATTCCTCCCTTAAGGCAGGTAGCCCTCGAGTGTTTTGCCGTAATCTAATAAACCAACCAAACAGACCATTGATCCAAAGTAAAGATTTTGAATGCATCTCCAGAATTTGATTCACTCATAAATGTAAATTTTAGTAAATAAAATGTGCAATGTAATATTTATTTAGTTCACCCTCGTCAATATGATTGATTTAAAAATGAAAATTTTAATAAAAATTGTGTAGCGCAATGTTTATTTAGTTACATACTAGGCACCCGTATATTTATTATTAATGCCTTTACCCAGCAACCGCCAAGCGAAATTTGCTTTTTTCCCGCCCCTATAAAAATTGGCCTAGACTTAGAGTAAGCATTTGTTTTTTAATCATGTTTATTTAAAATGCCAATTTGTATTTAAGCATCACATGACAAAAGCACCATTTATATTCCTGTTATATCAAAAGTACATTTAAATACTTGAGCGATCTTCTCGACTAGTAGTCTCCGATCTCAAAATCCTTTTGAACTCTATTTCTAATGCGTTTCGTTTCGATAGCGTTCAATAGTTAGTTCATGCATCTAAATTACCCCTTTGCGCAGAGCTTTGCATCTAAACTCCCTTATCGTTTGAAAGCGCATTAAAATGCTATCCACATACCCCAGAGGCTGAAAGCATAATTCTCGTTAGCTTTCAACAGAAGAGATTTTGTGCTAGGGCAATAGTATTTGTCTCGCTTTGCAAATGTATTGCAAAAGTTCACCTAAAACTCTAAGAATATTTATGTAACTGTTTGCATAAGATAGCAGTTAGGGTGAATTCATTCTAGAGTGGCGTTCAGAATAGATGTTAGTGAGCTGCATAAAATGAACTCAAGACTTTCACAGTGGCTTTAAAGGTGCAGTTTTATTTCGAAAGCAGCTATATTAAGAAATAGCCTTAGTTAGATATAGCATCTATAGAATATTCAGAGAATTCATTAAATATTTTTAATTACATTATCATTATGCCAAAATTCGGTGAGTTAATTGTCGCATGGTAGCTGTCTATTTAATATGAAATACATGTATTGACTTGTAAAAGATTACTGCGAAATTGAAATTGAAATTCAGAGAAAATGAAGAGTTCGGAAAACGTGTTCGTGTTAGCTGTATGATAGCAGAAAAAACTGGAAAGCGTAGAAAATGTTTCGTTGATGGCGAATTCGTAAAAGAATGTCTTCAGTGTGCAGTTGATGTGCTTTGTCCATCACAGGTTCAAGAACATTAGCTTGTCTGGTGTGAGAGCAGTGAGACAAATGGAGGATTTGACAGTTGATATGGTTCAGTAATTAAAATCCAAATGCTAGAACGTTGTATTTTATTCTGGAGCGATGGTTGAATCAACGAAAGCAACAAACACTGCACAAGCAGCCATTTTTATTTCTGTCGTTGATGGAAACTTTATTAATGTAGAAGAATTAGCTAATGTCGTTTCGCTTAAATGTACAACACAAGGATCAGATTTGTGTTCGTGTCTAACAAAAACTTTCACTTCAGAGACTGACAAAGAAATTTGAAGATATAGTTTTAACAGGAAACATTAAATCACAACGCTCTCAATCTAGCCGGCCCATTGAAAATATTGCTGTTGTTAAAGACAGCTTTATTGCAAGTACCAAGGAATCTGAACTTTGAAGAACATTTTATTGCGTATATTTAATCCAGCGTATTTGTTGGAACATTCTCTACATGCATGTTGGGAGAATATGATTTGAAATTTACTTGGATAACATGTTTTGTATCTAAACCTTCTGCAATATGATAGATATCATCTTCCCAAACTCATATCAGCGGGGTCATGCCAACAGTCCGTATAACTGTTGTGATGCTCTGTTCAAGATTGCCCAAATTTGTAAGAACGAAAAGAACAAAAGCTCGGTTCTTTATCCAGCTCCACAAGAAGTGCTCACGTGAGTGTCAGTTCCGGGCTTTTTGCTGTTAAACATGTCAGACCCATGTTCCGGTCTGCTTAAAGTCAATCCAACGCCGAGACAGTTTTATCGACGTCACCATGTTCTAAAATAATGCAGTGCAATAATCGTAAAGGTTTTTTAAATATTTAATTGCACGAAACGCTATTTCTACTTGATTCGTAACTATATTGCTCACTTGTTGTTAAAGCCACTTGCATGATATTGGCATTACAAAAACAAACAAAAGGATGATATCGCAAAACAGTTTTAAATGCTTGCTGATTTTAACAACCATTTCTCGATTTACAAGCATTTAATGTGTCTATTGTTTTTACGGTAACCCTAAATAATCAAACTTCAGTGTTCCGAAGTTTAGGAAACAAACTGAATTAAAATAATCGATCATTTAAACGTACGAGACTACTGAAATATGGCGCTAAAACTAGGCCTTGGAATCTACTAGCTAGATAAGTAAATACAATTATCTAGTAGTAATATAAGGTAAGTAATATATTATCTGCTGTTATTAAATAAATTAATAATAGCAGAAAAAACTGGAAAGCGTAGAAAATCTTTCGTTGATGGCGAATTCGTAAACGTATATCTTTCAGTGTGCAGCTGATGTGCTTTGTCCATCACAGGCTCAAGACCATTAATTTGTCTGATGTGAGAGCAGTGAGACGAATGGATGATCTGGCAGTAGATATTGTTCAGTAATTAAAATCCAAATGCAAGAACGTTGTATTTTATTCTGGAGCGATGGTTGAATCAACGAAGGCAACAAACACTGCACAAGCAGCCATTTTTATTTCTGTCGTTGATGGAAACTTTACTATTGTAGAAGAAATAGCCTGAGTAAGCAAGCTAAAAGCCAATGAGTATATTAATGATGAAAATTATTCGAGGCATTAGAAATGTTTAAAAAGTAAATCAAGAAATTCAATTATTTAACTCTTTGGAAACGGCTAATAAATAAGGCATGGTATGTAAACTTTGCTGCATTACGGTAGCGACTGCATTTTGTAAAGAAACAATCATGCATATCTGTAGATAACTGCCACGTATGTCTGTTTCTACAAGAACACTGGAAAAAAGAAAAACCGTCTTTTTGGCCAGGGTAATTTAAAGTAATTTGTAGTCCAGGGTAATTTACAGAGCCTTTAGGGTCCTGCTTTGGACTATTCCTCTAGAAGATTGTGGTCAACTCTACCTTCTCTCTATCCAGTAACAAAGCAACTATGCAGACGATTTTTCGCTCATTGCGGTAGGCAGTGGTAATGTGTAAAGACGAACCTAAGAGTATCTTGATGTATTTGATGAATGAGAAAGTACAAATAAGAAACAGCTTTCTGTCACCAAGATGCAGGCATTTGTCATAGGTCGGGAACATTTGCAGTGCAGAAGTCCCTGCCTCCGCTCCTGGGCTATTCAAATAAATGTGCGAAGGAATTCGAGTACTTAGGAGTAGTCCTGGCTAACAGATTCCTGGGTATCCTCATATCTCCTCACTGAAACCGAGGATTAGCACCCTTACCAATAGCATTCGTTTCATTACCTCAACCAGTAGAGGAATCCCGAAGGGGTTACTCAGGCTATGGTGCAAGGTAGTAACTGAACGAATTGTTTTATATGCAGTAGCAATCTGAGATATTATTCTTCCAACGCACATGAGGAGATCACTACCCTTACTACAGACACAAGAGCTTTTTATGGTATGCAGAGCCTATCGTACTGCTTCAGCAGCCTATCAGGTTATAGCAGGCTTCCATCTGTTACATTTATCAGTCTAAAGCAAAGCGGGTAGAGTAAATATTTCTTGCTTGCAACGAACCATAAGTCTTTGGGGGCAAGTCAATGTTCATACAGGCTATGAACAGCATAAACCTCATCTTTCCTGCCCTCAAGCTGAAAACAATCTTGTCGACACTATTCACCTTACACCTCATTAACAAACTACAAATCGTTGAGCTAGGAGGTGTATACACTGATGGCTCCAAAATACCAGAAGGTACTGGGAGCGGGTTTTGTGTTGTTAAACACAAAATAACACAAAAAAATAATAAAGGGTAACCGAACACAGGTATGGAGAGGGAAATTAGAGTTTGATAACTTCATTTTCCAAGCTGCATTAACTGTTAATAAAGCTGAAGTTTTAAAATTTTATACATGTGGAAACATCTTATCGTATTCAAGCACATTTGCATCGATTCTGCTTCTAGTTTAGCAGCAGTACCCGAGGTCAGTTCCAGGAATCCAAGAGTACATAACATTCGAGGCATCCTGTTACGAATGCCATTCTCGTTAAGACACGCTCTTAGTTCGATGTTTGCTCATACGGGAAATTACAGGCAACAAGTTAGCGGATAATGCTGCCAAAGAAGCGACAAACTCCATTTAATTGAGAGAAGTTCCAAAAATTTAAGTCAATCGCATTCCTGAAGAGCCAGACTCTTCAGAAATTAGTCTATAAATGGCAAGAGCAATGGGACCAGGCCACGGCTAGACATCGGGTCTATATGTTTCTTCCAAAGTCTCACTGGAATAGTATTCAATGAGCAATTATCTTCCCCAATTTATCACAAGACTTGTGCCATTTTTTGATTATCTAAAACACTTTGACTTCAGAATTTCAGCTGCGAGTGCGGGGAGAAGGATCATTAAGACTACTTTGTGTTCTGCCCACATGTAGCGAAAATCAGGCTAAAACAACCAAGCATAAGCTTCTGGCCACAATGCTTTCAGAACCTAAAACATAACAGAGTTATTTGGCAGAATCTGGAAACTGTAATAGAAGCTGAAAACTGTGCCAGAAAATATGCCTAGTGTACGAAAATACTCGGTGTTGAATTACTTTTCCTGCATTTGTATTCAGTATTTGTATTTGTAATTAAAAGTAACAGTGTTTATATATTTATGTATCTGGAATATTATATATGCTTGAATATTTGCATTACATGGTAACCTATGCATAATCTGCGTAATGGACTCATTCTGCATCTGTACTTAGTATTCTCCCATTTGATGGTGTCATTTGCGTCTTATTCAGGTTTTAATGCGTGCATATGGTTTAATCTGCGTTTACTGAATTTAATAAATGCCGCTTGATCTGTCAGCCTGGCCTCGGGGATGTGGTCTGGCAGATAGTGGTTGACATCTTCTAAGTTGATAACCAATTCCGCAAGGATATAGGAAATCAATTCCGCACGAATATAGGTCGAGAGCCAACTAAGTGGTTTAATTCCCCGACCACTATACCAGCTGGTGTTGCAAATTTCGAACAATCGAATTTCGAGGGGCTGAAATTCTGAAGTAATTAATAAAAAATCTTTTCAGCGCGACTACATTCATAATTTTCCTCTCTGAAAATGTTCAGTATTTCTGTGAATATTCATAAACACTCGTGCTGAATGTCAAATTAGGATGCAGGATTTCACTTTGCAATTAATTTCTTAATCCTAATTAAGACAGTCAGGCGAGTTATTCCCTCATCTATGAAATAATCACCTAATCACAAGAAAGTTTAAACAACACAGATGAGGTGATAACTCGATACAGATGAGATTTTACAGATGAGGCGATACAATCTACATTTCCGCTGCTTGCGGAATATTAGTTAACAGATCCAAAGAAATCAGATGCTGGAGAATACAATGTAAATAGCTTAACAAGCGTTGGCTTAAATTTACTAAATGCGCAAATAACTTCGGCCAACAAAATGGCTAACGCCGAAAACTCACTGAGAGAACAGTACTAACGTCTGCGACGCTGCCAAAAGTTCTGTACAGTACATGACTGTACAGTTCAAAATCATAAGTTTAAGGTTTTAATTAATATAAAATACCTTAGAAGGTAACTGTGCACAAGTAGTCGAGTGGATACGAGAGCTGAATACTGATAACTCGACTTCGGTTCATGATCCGATGAATGGGCTAACTGCAAGTTTGTTTATGTGGCTTTTGTTTTCCCGTGTAACGTAAATGCCAACCAATTTCGTATTAAACAGTCTTTCCCGAACGCATTCCTTCCTCGAGTCAGACAGTCACTGTGAGCTTTGCCTTAATAAATAATCCGAAATTTTTTAAATTACTGCTCCCAGTAAAGATTAGAATCATCTACAAAACTGGATGAACGTAGACAGAGTTAATAATATGAATAAAGGAGGTCCAAATTTCTTGCTTGAATCCCTGAAAAACAGAATAAAAATCTGAAATTCAATAAGTAATGCAAGTAATTTGCAAATCAATAATAATGCTGGGAATAAATATACCCCTATGTGTAGCATAAATCCTTCAAAACCAGAATACAAAGAAACCATGTCAGAAATTGTTCTTTAATACCACTCGAGCTTATTTTGATTTAAACCCATTTTTATTTTGTTGAAAGCCTGAATCCTTCTGGATCCATCTCACACTTTGTGCTATCTTTCCTAGAAACTTCAATCATCGTATTTCCAAGCGACTCCTTCCGATGACAAATACCCCGTCGTCTCCTCCATCTCCAGATATGGGGAATTTCACGCTCGCATGAAGGTATTTGCTTAGAAATTGCTCTTAATCCTTATTCTGATAGGGACATGTCAGAGAATGGGGGAAAGGCGTTGAAGTGAGTAGTAGGCATTAAGTACAGATCAAGTGACGCACTAGCTAAGGTGTTCGTGCGTTGTTTATTATTCGATTATTCCTTTCAATGAATTCTTACGCTTTCTTTAGTTCCATTTATATTATCTTTGTTTTTTGAGGCATACTCGGGAAATATATAGAATATTTTAACAACACGGTTATATTCGCCTGAAAAATGAAAAGCCCTCGTTTTCATATTGAATCCATTTCAAGTTTTTTGTATAATGCATTTTTAGATGAAATCCCTGGCTTTCAAAACACTTAGTGCATACGCATTCACATTACACAAATCAGAACGTCGGGTTTTACGATCAAAAGCTTTTTCTTCATTACAATATCAGGGTGTAAATAAAATTCTCTACTTTTCAGGCATTTGTAATAAGACAAGAAAAATGAGAAGTTTGAAATTACATTTATCTGCTGCTAATTGAATTTCGTTGCAATTCTAGAATTCGTTTTGTGTTCTGAAGCTTTCTCATGAGTAATATTCCAATGTCGAAAAGTCAAGAATTCACCAGTGTTCTTAATTGCCACAGCTATATTAAAACAGAAAGTGAACAGCAATACTTCACTTCCCCTGTGAAAGAAGCAACGAAAGCGTATGCAGATTAACTGAGAAGAGATATATTTTATTGCCTATTTACATTAGTTGTGCCATTCTGTTAGTATGTTCATAGGGCATCCGCCTGCCATAGCCACAGCCATTCGAATCCCGGAGAAGATATGGATGTTTACCAATCTCTAAAGTCTTTGCGGCATGAAAGCACTTATAATACTGACGAGCCGAAAGTTTTTTTCGAGAGACTGAGTGGATGAGGGAGAAAGATAAGAGGTATTTAATTGTTTTGCGAGGGATTCTTCATCACAATCGAGACGGAGATTGGCAAACGTGTCCTGTCATTCATAAATTGCTCAAAGCTTAGTCGAACGACAGGCACAACATTTGCCTATTGGCCACGATAAAATTCTAGGATATAATCCAGTTAAGGTTCATAACAGGAAGTTTGGTAACAACAACAATAAATGAGTTTGGAGAATTGAATTTTAAGACCTCGTTAAGGCTTTTAATGATTTAACTAAAGCATTGTTATCTGAAAGCGTTATTATTGCTTTTTGACCTTTCCAAACTATTAAACTATACATATGGTCCAAATATAGCCCACGGATGGCAGTTAAGCAAGAGATGATCACTGGAAGACTAGCATGTTTTCTCGAAGCTCAATATCCCCCGTCGCATATCAAATGTAGGTTTGAGAGACGATTACAACTCAGCTGGTAGTCTCGTAGACATTGTAGACTCACAGTCTGCGTGTCACAATTGTACGGCAGCACTGGTTACATATCTAAAATACGCCGTTTAATTAAATTTATATTGCATAATTCAGCAGATACACTGGTAAGAGAATCGTCTACAGAGTCACATATTGCGTTATCAGGGAAATGTTACATCAACTGCTGCAATAGGACTTTCTGCAAAGTGGTATGTTGAAAATATTTTATTACTGTACGCCTCATGCAAACCCAAAGAACTGATACATTTTGCTTAGAACTCACGATAGTGAGGTAATGCGCTGTTTACGACGCATACGTTTTACTAAAGATATTCATTTTGCTCTAGTGCATTTGGCGAGAATTAGGAAATATTGCATTTCTGCTAATATCATCGAAAAGAATCATTATGGATATGAAGAAGTTCTTGTTATATAAGTGAAGAAGTGCCCATTTATGACGGTATCACTTTCAGACTGCTTGCTCTTCCCATTCCTGAGAACCATGAGTTTGACCGTCATTCTACTGGAAAGGCGGCACACCATCGACATTTAACAGAACCGGCAACTTTTTTGCCGGCACAGGACCAACATGGTAGCTTAAAAGCTGATTCCGACTCTAGGCGGTTATCGGTTCTATGCCATTTTCCATCTTGAGCCAGTATCAGTTCCTTGAAGCACAGTTCTTTACTCTGAAAACAATAATTGTATCAAATTATTTCTCTCATGATTATGTCCTGTACTAATCAAAATCCTTAGCTACATTATGTAAAGTCCACTGCATACCGTTGCCATTCCTATGCCGTTTTGATGTTATTCAACGCAGTGTCGATCATATGACTGTGAAGAAGACTCTATAAAAGAGGCGAATGTGCATTAAACCTCTTACTAATTATTACATCATTATCAAAAAATTTTTGCTTTATCGTGATGATTGTATACAAGTGTCGGCTGCACATCGTGTTGGTCCCACGCAGTACGTATTCTTTGCATAATCGACTCTACGCAATGTCGTGCAATGTGTGAATAATGTAACTCTTGTAATAAGAAGTGAAATTTATAAGATGCCATCCTGCAGCAATATGTTGTCCCTTTTAGGATACTGGTCTGAAATCCTCTAAATGGACCCGGTGTACACCCTGTTATGTATAGTATGTTCAAGACTATTCGGAACTTGAACAACGAACAGTAGCTGCATTTATATCTATGGCATGCCTATAGCCATCGGTGTATAACGATCTATGACAATCCGCTAAACAGTTTAAAAAAGGATTTATTCAAGAATAAGAATTACTTACTTCCAAAATCACTTCTTCATTTCATCAATAATATTGTTACGAAATGTAAAGGCGCGGCGAGATGGCTTCCCCGCAAAGCAGTTTTAGGGTTGCCATAATATAGCAAAGAGGGCAGGGGTGCCACATTTGGCGAGAAATAGCCCATTTGGCGACAAAATTGGCAATATACCATGGACGGTTGGAAACCCTCCTGGAAAGAATTCTTACCGGCTTACTCCAGAATGTTCCCGAACACAAGCCGAAAGGCATATAAACCCTGCTGGTCCGCAGTCAGTTAGTCTGTGTCTCTCATCGAGGGTGTGTCTCTCGTCTAGCGAGTCAATCCCTGTGGAGTCGATCGTGTTGACAGCCGGGCAGCGAGTGCCGAGTGGGTCGTCGAATCCACCGAAGGAGTCTGTTAGAGCATCGCGGTTAGTGCATCGTCGAGAGAGCATGTTGAACTCCGGGAAAGACTGAACCGAAGATGAGAGCAGGAGATGTGTCGTCCAGTGCATGGCGAGTTGTAGCGTGGAGAGTCTTTAGAGTACGTGGAGTTCCGGTAACGACCAAGTAAAGTCGGGAGCTGTACTCCGGAAAACGGAGTCGGGTGTGTTGCAGGAAGCTGTCTCCACCGTGATAGCCTGATAACCTGAAGGTTGTGTCGCTGATTGTTCCAGCGAGTGTTTATGGTAAATCTTCGACGACTGTAAAAGTGACTTTGGAGCTGTCCTGATTAAATATTGGCTAAATAAAGTGTGTTTTGATACTTCATCAAGTGTCGTTGTTATTCACTCCAAATCTACGAACCCCGTACGAACGTGAACGAAGAAAATAACGTAACAATTGGTGTCAGAAGAAAAAGGAAAAACGTAACAACACGTCGAACCGCTGTATTTCATATTTAGCTTCATGAGAACGACACACTATATTAAATATTTCCACTATTATCCACTCTTTAATGTGCTGCTTTATATATTCAGCAGACGGAGAAAGCAAAATTGTTTCAGATAACAATTTCATACCTTGCAGACGGGAGTTAGCTTTATACCGGTATTTCATTGGATATTTTTAAAATTCTTGTGATGTGAACAAAAGGGCATTTTGTCGATGTAGGGAAGCATTTTACAAATTGTTGTGGCAAGTGAAAATCTGTGCTAAATTGCTTTGCATTTTTAAACACTGTGTGAAGTAATTTGGCTAAGTATTATAAACAACGTAGGCGTTTTATATACGAATCCTCTTGATTATTCTACACATTAGGATACAGAGCATTTTTGAAAACAAAAAAATCATGAAGTTCTTTCTAACTAAAACACTTATTTTGATCACTGGAAAGCATAAATGATGCATTTATAAGATACTTTGGATGGCATACTTGAAATATTAAAATTAATTATGAAAGTAAGACAAAATGCAAAACGTAGACCTTTACATTTTTCAAATAAGGCGAAATAGGACAAAGTAACAGATTAGACATAAAATATATGAGCTCTGATAATGAAAGGTAAAGGATGAAAAACGAGCAGCGAGAATTAAAACGTAGGGAACGCATATGAGTACTTAGTACATCACATTTATATGACCCGCTCTTCCTGCCTGATATCTCTTATATAAATTATGCAACCTACATCATAAACTGCGCGTTTCAGAGTTACAAGCCAGGCCATTATGAATCTCAATATAAATAAAAATTCGATTGTCTTTACTTCTTATTTGGAAAAAAAACTTCTAGAGAGATCAATAAGTTTATTCCACACTAGCGAAGGCAGTTCAGAATACGATGTTCTTTATGCGATAGTATGGCATAAAGCGAACAGTAACCTACAGAATACCAAAAAGGACGGGTTGCTTGCGGGGTAACTCATCAAAGAGAAAAAGCAAAACATAAAAAAAGGCTTTTAGATAAAGTAGAGCTTCCACTATTCTGGAAATTTTATGCGTCATTGGTCAGAGATAGATATTATGTTTTGAAAGCTTATGTGTCAGACCTTGAGAAGATATTTTCCAGACTTTATTCTTCAAGTCTGTTGGACCATCATCGACTTAAACCGTGCGGCATTCTTTGTACTTTCCTAAAATAATTTGAAAAGCAAAGGAATAAAATATAGAGTTTACTTTTAAAATACTGAAGAAGGATTTGATTCAGAAATGTGGCTAATATTATTTTGTATAGATTTAATTAAGTTAATCTGAGGAAGATTATTCTGCTCTATTGTGCCGTTAAAAATTCATTACTGAATGTTAAACATTTACAAAATATTTAAAGGAAATCATATATTACCATACTAGTAAAATAACGGAATCTCTGTATTGTTTGCTTTCAAAAAATACGTATTTGTACATCATCATGCATTAAGTATCTCAGAAGCAAATGAAATACATGCAGTCACATATATGAATGTGTAATTACATTCTACATGGGTTAATGATTTGCATTAGACAATAACAACAATTGCAGACAGGTGGCGATTTCAGATACTAATTAGAATATATATGGGCGACAGTATGTTTTTTTAATCCAAATGAAATTACTTTCTAGAGTATTAGCCATTAAAGAATATAATAATATTAGCTATCCTATAACAGTTCATTTCAGCGATTAGCGTATGGTCCAAATTCGAGCCTCTGGAAAAGATGTTTATTTGTAAGTGAGTACAGAGGCTGTTCGCACATTTGTTAAACGATTTTGGTAAGCGGTAATAAAACCTCATTTGCTGCAAAAGAAGTAATTGCAATTGTACTATGTTTTTAAAAGTCAAAATTATCGTCTGTGGCTTGAAATTTTTGTTTTTATTCAAAATGGCAAATTTAACAAAGCAGTGGTTTCAAGGCTACATTTACGCTCTTTCCGAAGAGAAATATGCCTACTCCGTTATCCAAAAACGATGCGAGAGTCATGGTTTTGTGATATCTAAAGCATCGATAGGTAATATCATCAACAAGAAAGGAAAAAAAAAACCGTCAAATTGGAGCCTCAAGTGGGACAATAATTCCAAACAAGTATCGAAGGAAAAAACGGACATCTTCGACTATTGCAAAGGTACGTTGCTTAATGTTAAAAGAAAATCCCCCTAGTCAAAGGACAGTTGCAAAATCATTGAAATACTCGGTGTCCACTGTAAACAAAATGATAAACGTTGCTTTAAATCTTAAGAAAGCGAAAAAACGCAATGTGCATCGTCTTCTTCCAAAGCATATAGCTCAACGCAGGACACGCTGCGGAATTCTATATGAGAAACACTTATCCAAAGAAAAATGGAAAACAATTGTCACCATAGATGAAATATGGGTGTATTTAAATGACTGTAACAAAAAAAGAGCCATTTATTATCATAAAAGAGGAGAAAAAAATGCAAGTACATGGTTCAAAGAATCGAAAGAAAGGTTTTCGAAGGGATTCATGATTGTTGTTGGTTTTTTTCTTATAATGGCAAGTTAAAAATAAAGAGAGTGCAAAAAAATGTCAAGATTAACTCCAAATACTATCAGGAACATATCTTATCGCCAATTTTTCTGAATGAAATACCATCGCTTTACCCACAGTGCCATCCATCTGTGAGACCCCTACAAAATCTAACCATATGTCACCTATGAATTTTTGTGCTTTCCGACTTTTAAAAACTGCATTATCCAAACGTTGTCCCAAAACCCTAACAGGACTCTAAAAAGCTGTTCGGGAGGAATGGGATAGAACACCTCTTCTGCCGCTTCAAAAGGCATTATTATCCTGGAAATTGCGGTGTCGAAAGATAGTTCAGAATAAGGGATGTCAAATAGAACATTTGAAATACAAGAATTTTATGTAATTTAGTTTTGTGAATGCAGTATACATTGTCTAAAAAATGTGTGAACAGCCTCTGTAGTAGCTTTGCAGTATAGAGATATTTAAAATACACGAGCAGCCGTTTGCTTATGTAGTAGAGAAATAGAGGGAAGAGACCCTAAAATCCGTTTCTCGGGATATTCTCCTTCGCAACTGGAACAGAGATGGGCAAAGTCGATCATCTTCTACATGGTGCCCCAGCCCGTTTTAAAAATTCAAAAAATATTATTCAATGTACAGTTCAGTAAAATATTTATCTCATTGAAATGCAAGTTTTGAAACACATCACAATGTAATAAACACATGGTACAAAACTTATGAGAAGCGGTATATTTGCCAATTTTCAGTGATGTTGCTGACAAAATTTATGAAAATAGCTATAAAATCTGTTTTCCTCTTTGCAGTAGTTACACTGTTTTAATAACGGAAAACACGTGCTTAAACTTGACGCTAATTCTTCTTCTAAAGCGATCCAATTCAAGACAGTTTTCTCATAAAGCATTTTTAAAAAATCACTGCCTGTCAATTTAGATGATTTCACTTTTTCTGAAACCTGTGAATGAATACGAGCCAATTTCTCTCAAATGGTCCTCTGCGAAAACATCCCTTCGCCTAAGATGATACATCCCTCCCCCTGTGCTCTTTGCTGTATTTGAATAATAAATTTCTAAAAAT
This sequence comes from Stegodyphus dumicola, assembly GCF_044657685.1. NCBI lineage: Eukaryota > Metazoa > Arthropoda > Arachnida > Araneae > Eresidae > Stegodyphus > Stegodyphus dumicola. The sequence goes on along the minus strand of NC_140774.1, from coordinate 154,060,301 downwards.
TGTAAAATCGTCTTAAAGTAGCTCACCTGTAAAATTTTGTTTAAAAAAAATTGTATTTTCAGCGAGACTCTGCATCGGAAATTTTAAAGATATGCTCATTTTAAAATTATTTTGCGATATTACTGTTGAACTGAATTTTATGGTTTGAGTACGTAGAATATGATATTTAATAAATAAAGGTAACACACTAAAAGTTAAAAAACGCCCTTTCGGACGTAATTTAAAATCCGAAATCTTTCAGATTTTTTTTTTTTTTCTTTTTTTTTTTTTTTTTATGTTTATAATTTTATAGATCAACTTTTTGTTACTTTAAGCGCAGAATCATGCAGATGGAGAAAAACTAAACTATTATTTTGATGTAACCGAAGTTTTATTATTCTATGACAATTTTCTAAATACCTTCATGTAGGATAGATCAGAGTCGATATGGACTTTTTTAAACTGGACCTTCATTGTCTACTATTGAATAACTACTATGATATTATAACTACATTACTTTGCCACTCGCTTCAGAGTATAAGCAATGAATTCATATAACACTAAAGAAAACACTGAAAAACTGACTGTTGCAAAATATATATACGAGGGTTGGAACTTTAATAGTGGCAACTATTTATTTACAAGGAATACAAAAGTGATTCATGTCACCATGTTTTACAGTCCTTCAATATAGTCGCTAGCATTGTGTACAACCCGTTTCCAACGATGTGGAAGTCACAGAATACCTGCAGCAGCGCCTGTTTTGTTCATAGTTTGAATGGACCGGTCTACTGCCGCAAGAATCTCAGAAACAGTTTGGAAGCGAGATCCACGAAGTGGTTCCTTCATCTTAGGAATTAAGTCATAGTCACTAGAGCTTAGATCTGGGGAGTATGGTGGATGGTAAAGCACTTCCCAGCCCCATCGCTTGAACAAATCAGTCACAGCTTGCGCTGCATGCGGCCGAGCATTGTCATGCAAAATGAGAGGAGCGTTCTGCAGAAAGGTTTGCCGTTTTTTTCTCAAAGCTGGTCGGAGATTGTGCTCCAAAAATGAACAGTAACACTGCGCAGTGACAGTCTGCTGTGGGGGAATGGTATGCGTTAGGATGACACCATCACAGTCGTACATGAGAATCACCATAACTTTCACATTGCTGGGGTGCTGACGAAATTGCGAACGTCGTGGTGACCCGTGATGACGCCATTCGTTTGATTGGCGTTTCAGTTCTGGCTGGTAAGATCAGGCCCAAGTCTCATCCAGCGTAATGATACGGCGTACAAAAGCATCTCCTTCGCGCTCATAGCACTCCAGGTGAGTTCGGGCAGCATCGTATCGTAGCCATTTCTGCATTTCCGTCAACTGATGTGGAACCCATCGTGAAGCAATTTTTCTCCTGGACAGGCGTTCCTTCAGAATGTGCAGCACAGTCGTATGCGCTAATCGTGTTTGTCCGGGCAGCTGAAAAATCATTTGGCGGCGATCACTGTCCATTAGTGCGGCAATAGCTTGCACGTCTGCATCGCTGACACTCGGACGACTTGGCCGCAGCATGACTGTCACTTTTGGCGTCCTTCATTGAATGCTTTCACCCATCTTGCTACGGTTCTGTAAGGCGATGCAGATTCCCCGCAAGCCTCTTGAAGCCCTTGATGACACTGTCGTACTGTACGACCTCTGGCACATTCAATTTTTATCCAACATCGTTGTTTTTGTTTTGAAAACATCCTGACAACACTTATTTTAGACCGCGAGCTAATACAAGGATTCGTTCTTCGCGTCACTCCGCATGTGCGTGACGTAGGCAGGACGAGTCTTTTTGCTTAAAGGTAAGGTAGGTATGTAGTTTACGTGTGGTATACGCGATATTCTTTGGTTTTGTTGCGTAGTGTTTTTTCAGCTGTGTTGCCACTATTAAAGTTCCAACCCTCGTACATGTTTAGTTTTACAGTCACAATATTTATAACATAAATTAAAATTATTATTAATGCGAATCGTTGATACCATTGCTGTTCATTATACAGAATGTAATACAACTTGTAGTCGCAACTTTAAAGGGTGGCACATAATGGAAAAAGTAATAATTTTCGTAATACAATGGGAGTCGTGAAATATGAATGGAGAAATACAGTAAGTACAAGGAATATGGCAAGTTGTCTAAATCAGCGGTCGTGAACCCTTAGAACTTCACGGACCACTACATATATCATTTTATATTTGGCGGACCACTAATATGAATTAAAAGAAAAGAAAAAAAACTTAAATCAGACCTTATAAAACAACGTATTAATACGCAAAAACAATATTCAACTTTCCAATACATGTAATTCTAATTTTCATTTGTTAATATTTTTGAAAATATGGTGTTCAACAGCATGCCTTTATGAAAATTCAGGCTACTCCCCTGATTATTAGTAACAATTAAAACACTGTTAACATCTCACTGATACATATAATTCGTTCACATTGAAAAATTATATGAAAAGTACAAAAAATCGTACCTTATTGTACAGAAAGCCTCACATTTCCATATCACTGAAAAGGAACTACACAAAAAGCAGAACAAATCGGCAAACGCAAAGCAATATCAATAAACTGAAAGTCTTATGCCGCCAATTTTTTATTATTGTAAACATAATAATCATCGCTTACTCAGCAATGGCGCCATCGATCAACAGTTAGACAAAACAAAAACGGAAACTTCCAGTGATGCAATTAAGAACAAGAATGCAAATGGTTCTCATAAAATTCCATCAAGTTGCCTGTTGACACGGAGAAAACCTGTGTTACTAACGACTACAATAGGATATGTTTGTAATTCAAAAGTAATGAGAATTCCAGTTCGCGCTACTATTGGTAACAGCAGCATACCCATGGATGCCAACTCTCACTTTCAAATGTCACTAGATACACCTGTAAAAGTAGCTAAAAAGTCGCTAAATTCAGAAAGAATTTCGCTAAAAGTTGCAGCTAAATTTTAAAAAAGTTATAATTCATATTCTATAGTAGGTTTTGCTACGCATCAATTTTTAAACTGAATATATATACATGTTTAGTTTTATATTTGGCTTTTATTTTATAATAAAAATTTATTTTATAATAAAAATAATAAATAATGTCCCAATTTTTCTGCGGACCATCAAAATGTTTTCGCGGATCACCAATTTTTCAAATGAAAGATAAGCAGCTTCAGTACATGCATCAAAATGGCGACGAATCTCGGTTATGAGACACTGTTTGACTCTTCTGAAGATTTGTCACAGAATTAGTTTGATTTTTTTTATTTGATTATGGCAAAGCATCCTAAGACTATCTACCTAGGAGAAGGGATGCCTTCGGGGAGAACGATCTAAGGAAAACTGGCTCGTATCTACGTTATACATAGGGAAAGCTAACATGTAAACAAGCTCGCACCAGAATTACACTCTGTGCTGCAAAAATAAGTGAGACATCGGGCATCCTTCAAAAAGGACACCAATTTCATCATCATCGTTACCATGTATGTATTGCAGTTGCTGGTCATTTATGTGTCTACGTATGCGTCATACTCTATAATGATTTTAGTATTATTACTATTCAAACGCAGACGAAAATGTTTTCGCTATGCAATAAAAGGATTTCGTAGAATTTTATCTGTTTTTGTATCACTGCCCAAGGAATATGTTTCGAGAATTTAATTACATTATCTATATCTACCATTCTGCAAATGTCGTTAGAAGCGCATTAATAAGATCTTTGATAGCATAAGCCTATTAACTTAAACCTATGAAAATTCCTTATATGACGCCATTGGGAATCTAAATCCGCATTAAAATAACATGCTTAAACAAACTACCGTCCTCTTCCTGTTCCTTAGAACTAGAAACAGCTTATTACTTGCAGATAGCGTGACATAGTATTATAAAAAATTGAATGTATTTAATCCATAAATATTTAAAAATTTTATTTTGTTTATGTATGTTCATATAAAACCTTTATATAATATTCTTTAGGGGAAAAAAACAATTTTAGGGTTATGTTTAATGCACACATCTATGATTTTTGTAAGTATGTGTAATATTTAAGGAAGACTTATGTTTAATTTACGTTGCTATCGCCAAACTCCTCTGAATTTTGAAAAGGAAAACGGAAAGAATTGCCACAAAAATAACGCCTTAGCTAAAATAAATCTTATTCTAAACATAGAAATATACATGCATGCGCTTTATGTATATTTACATAGAGATGCGATTTTCTATACATAATATAAAAATGCATCTATAAACGCTGTTACACTTCCATCCATTTCAGACCAACAAATGTAGGAAAACCTTTTTTGCACCAGTTTCATCACTGCAAGAAAGAAGCACGATTTTTTCTTCTGTTCCTCAAAAAGTTTAAGTTAAATGTTTTCACATTAACACTGTGTAGGATTTACGTATACGCTAGCCCCCACCCCCAAAAAATTAAAATATAGTATAAATACAGTGTTAAAATATAGTTTAACAAACTTACAAAGGGCCTCATCATGTCTAAATCCGACCCTGCATCGAACTGAAGAACTTGAATAGTAGTAATTCTTTGTTGCTAGTCTCTCTAGCTGTCATGAAGAACTGGTACGTGGTAACCTTAAAGCGACGTGGCAATTGGCTGTTATACATCATTAAAAAAACAGAAAAATTACGTAATTGGAAAATTCACAATTTGAAAGAACAATTTAACAGTTGTTCTTCGAAATGGTTTGCATGTGTAATACTGTTCTAAAATGTTTATTTGCTGAACACCTACGTGTGATATTCAGTGATATTATACCAGCCTATCTAGAAGATGCTGTGAATAATCAGGTATAGATTATGTATTTTCTCAAAAATATAAAAATTGATGAACCAAATATAGTTGCTTTGCAGATTACGTAATGAATTCTTAACAGATAATAATCTACTGTGATAATAAGTTGAAAAAGATCTGCTAATAAATTTAGAGACGAATTGTTTCATGCTGCAAATTAGGTCAAGTAGGGTACTTATATACACTCATATGTAAAGTCAGATAGATAAAACATTTGATTAGTTCCATCCCCATCTTCGTGTTTCAATACGTGGAAAAATCAGTGTTAACATTAATTTAAAGAAATGGTATTTAAAAGAAATTCGTGAACTACAGAAATAAAAATTGCATTCCTTTACATTTTCTAAACTCGTAAGGGCACTAAGCTTGTGAAATATAAAAAAATGACATTTATAGCATCACGCAGTTTCCCAAGAGAATGAAGAAGACATTACAGCTACAGCTGGGAGTTCTCATCCGTGTAATGTACGAAATAAATTGGCTGTTAAATCAAAAATCATATAATATCTGAAGAAAATTTGCTTCTAGCGATCTTTCATTTTCTTTTCCTTTTACGAAAATTCTGGTTTAATTCAGGTTGGTGTAATTTTACAGGTTCTGGTGTAATTTTACAGTCATGGCCAGTAAGTAAAATGAGAATTTCTAAGAACTTTTAAAAATAAGCAACAAAAGACTTCGAATTAACAGACAATTTTGAAGTTAAATAAAAAACACGATCTAAGTATAGAATAATGATATGAAGCTTAAACGTAAAGCTTGCTTTTAATTTTGAAATTTTAACTTTGAAAAAAAAAATTAAGTCTGAATGTTAAACTTTTGACATAAAATAGTAATTTCGACAAATGGAGCAGCAATGATATTTTTAATTTATTATTAGAAACTGAAATTGTGAACATTGATATTAAAATACCTGATAAAATGTAATCATAACAAGCTTAAAAACAGTGTTTAAGATAGTGTTGTACTAGATGGATATTATCATTAATAATCACACCAACATTCGGTCGCAGAATACTAGCCTAGTAAATACATTAATTTTCCACGGTTAATCACCGATGATGAGTTATAGAATAAAGTTGATTCTTACCAATAACGATTACTCCTGCGTTATTAGGTGTGCTTCTTGAAAAGTGCAATATTCGGTTTCATTCGGAGAGTTATACGAGCATTAAAAATGCAAATGCATTCATTATTTATTTTCTGCAAATCTGTCTTTAATATGCAGACGTTCAGCCTTGTCCATGTGTATTTATTTAAATTTCCATTTAAACAGACAGATTCTCTCTCTTTGCTTTTTATCTATATTTTTTGTTTGTGTGTGTGTGCATTTTTGTTTAAAAATAAAAAATATTTTGAAAAGCATTTACGTCATTTTTCTCAACAAACTCGTTAGATTATTGGCAAAGCTCTAACCACCTTAGGGGCAAATCATGAAACGCTCTTTGTTCCAAACCAGCAGTTTATCATTCAAAAACGTTGGCATCATTCTTCAGATAATACTTAAGCATCTTATCCCAACAATTAGACAGATTTTCCATATGCAAAATTGAGCCATATTAGTAGAAAAGAAGGCTGCTTAGATCAAAGTTTGTCCTTTGGGAACTCAGCCTCATTGGGGAAGGTTAGTGGCTGTCTGTTTAATCACTATTCTGGCTGTACTGTGGATGACACAAAGTTCTTATTGAGTTCAAGTAACTTCTAATAAATCGCTCAAGTCATTGATAATCTTGCATTGCTTCAAAGGATTCAGTTCGTTGACCAGAACACGTCCTTTGGAAACGCAGCTTAGCGGCTATTTATTTAGTTAATATTCTGTCTGTACAATTAATGGGTAAGGCATACTTCCTATTCAGCCCCGGTAATTTCTAAATCCTGGCTCGAAATGTAGGTAATCTTGCACTGTTGTAAATAAATCAATACGCTGCCCGAAGCACATTCTTTGGGAATGCAGCTAAATGGGAAAGATTAGCGGCTGTCTTTTTGCTCAATATTCTAACTGTACAGTAGATAAGACAGTCCTAGTCAGCTCAAGCTTCCTAGTCAGCTCAAGTAACTCGAACCATAAGTAATATCGCATTTGAATCAGAAAGCTGCGAGTTACAGATGCTACTGGAAGAGTCTATTCACAAAATGTTGCAAACTGCGAATAGGAAGTTCAACTGTGATATGGATGCCTCACAGGAGAAGCTTTAAAATATTTTCTTAAATGCGCGTGAATCCTACCAAATATGCAACGTTCCTGTAGGCGGGTTGGCAAAGGCCTAGGCATTTTGTTCTTCTTCATACAAGGTCATCTGAACTTCGCCCCGTCATACAGGTACTACATTTCATACCATGTGATTATGGAATTCATGTAGGCTCATGTCACGGGAAAATTACCGTCTGTTACCTACGTACCAATACAGCAGTAAATCATGAAAAGTCTTCTTACTTCGATATCGGACGCTAAATTCCATTGTTGTACCAAGTTTGAATAGGTAATGGTAAATGGTGATGGTATCAATGCGATTTTTAGTTGATTCGGAATTCCGAAACTAAATGAATCATAATGATTTAGATGTTGAATTTTGATGTAGATTGGATTTACTTTGGGTTTTTAACATGCATCAAAATTTATTCAGACTTAGTGCTTTTAATTCCGATACAGCCCTCTTGAAAGTGCTAAAGCTTTAATTCGTAGCATTTTACTCTTTGATGAATGAAATTAGATGATGAATGAAATTAGAACTCTTTGATGAATGAAATTAGACTAAATTGATGATTTATTGTTTCCATTATTATTATTTGTGCAGTTTTATTTTTATTTAAACTACATAAATTTGGCTAAATGGAGGAGAATATTTTGAAACTTAATGAAAATCAGTGTAGAACCTGTAAAGCTAAATTTTTGCCGATTTAACAAATATTCATTTTTTAATTAAAAAACTATAGTTTCATAATAATTGTTTTAACTAATTAAATAATTTAAAAATTAAAAAAAATTCTATTTGCTTTATGTTATATTTCTATCTATAAAGGAAACTTTTACATATCCTGATGATGCTCCACTTATTATAATCTGCTCTTATAAAAATCCAAATTAATAAAATTACCTCACTATATTTTATTAAATGTTTCCTTACATAGGCTTAAACTAGAATTAACTTTCATAGAAATGAATTTTAATGATATTTTTAAGAGATTCTTTTTCACATTATTATGTATGAAAATCGATAAATTAAGAAAACTAACATAAGTCCATAATTGCATAGCATTTTCGCAAGCAGTAAATATTTCTTAAAAGGAATGGAAACTGAAAATACAATTAAAATCATTTATTAATGGAATAAGCGTTAAATTCTTTAATAAAAGAGTTTACGTAATGTGAAAGGGACATAAGTTTTTCTCATTTTATTAAACAGCTAAAGTAGCAAGAATAAAATAATTATAATGGAAAATGCTTTTTAGTTAGTAAACAAAATTCTTTTAAAATATATTTTGCATCCATTAGCAAACCGAGACAATTAAAAGCTTTGTAGTCAAATTATAAAATTATGTCATTTATACGGCGATAATTGAAAAGGCTTTCATGCATCTTTACGTCGTTAACTATTATTTCCTACATTTACTTTATATATAATTAATTCTGGTGTAATATCATGATTTTAATGCTTTCCAGCGTCGTAATCGAAATTATTTAGAATTTTTAATAGCGTTGGTAAAAGCAATTACTATGTAAGTAGTCATAGATCAATATCTCAACCCATTAATTTATTAAGCCCATTAATTTATTAATTTATCCAGCCTTTCTTCCCTACCAGCAACCTCTCGAGAGAATCGACGCATATTAAAATGCCCCCATGCCGCACAGACACTATACATTTACAAACATCCATGCCTTGTCTGAGATTCGACCCCGGGGCCTTCGGTACGGCAGTCAGCGCCGCTAACTACTATCCTGGTTGGACGGCGTAAGGTTTTTAATTTAAGTTTCAAATTATAGCTGTTATCATAAGCTGGCATGTTTAAAACAAGAAACGTGTGTCTTAGTGATTTAAAGTTTTATTTTATTTTGCAACATTTTATCTTATTTATCTAATTTAAAATAAATTTTATTTACAATATATGTATTAGATAATTATGGACAATCACAGCATTCTTTTAATTTATAAAAGGCGTTTCTAACACCTTCTGTTATGTATCTCTAAAAAAGATTTATTTCATTTATTTATTTATCCATTTACTTTGAATTTTACTTGGCAGATTACCCGATGTTATCAGTCATTTTATGAAGCTCCTCTGAATATTGTACTAATCGGTGAGATTTCGTAAGGCTGTACTGTAAATTACATATTATGTAAAATAGCTTCAAAGCGCTTTTATTTCAGTAATTCCATTAACATTCATCATAGTGATAGTTTTCAGTCCATACTCTGACAAGAATGCCTGCTGTAAGGCTTGTGGTTGCTCGTGAGATTCTACATTAAGATGGTCAAAATTATCAATTCTTTCACCGCAAATCTCACTTTTGATAAACTGAACTATAGCAAATTACGGTTAGAACGGTTAATCCAACTAGGCTCGTACAGTGATTCACGAAGTAGGGCGGTACTCCATTTTGCTGAGAGAAGGTCTGCAATTAGGCGTTATCCATTTTTATTTGTTATTTAACGAGGAAATAAAATGATCTGCAAAATGTTCAAGTATACATTGAAATTGATATTATTAGTTTCAAAATCTGATGTGGACACCACATGATTTCCTATTAAATTATGCATATTTTTTGCTGCACTCCATTTAAAATTACTTCTTCGAATTATTCTAATTTAATTAATAAATCTCTCAAGACAAGTTGAAAATAACATCCAAAATTGTGAATTTTAAAATTAAATATCACGGTCAATTTTTGTCATACGTGCGTCTAAATTCTTTAAGTTTTATTTTTTCATAACGAGTGTAAAACATTCTCAAATATAGTATAGAAAACGGGAGACCGCATAAAAAATTAGATTTTCTTATTTATTGAAAATAATTCTTAATCTGACATTGCTCAAATATGAATATTTTCGTCATATATAAGTAATTATGAGTAATTTTAAAAGCGGAATACTTGCGCTTAGCTTCCAAGAAATAAATCAATAACTTATTATTAGAAAAGTTTACATATATATATAGAGAGAAAGAGAGAGATACACTCGGTTCCATTGCTTGCAATAAAAACGGGAGGTGCACAACTAGATGTTATACTAGTCCCAGACACAAAATTTCAATGTTCTGCGGATAATCAATTTTGAGTTACGCGACATAAATTCATGCATACATACGTACGTACGTATGTACAGACGTCACCTAAAATCCATTTTGAATCCATCTGAAATCCATTTTGGAAGAAAAAGTTCTTTATTCTGTCTACACGTACAGACATCACGCAAAAAGTCATCCATATGAATTCGGGAAAGGTCAAAATGTATATTTCTCTTGAAATATGGTACCCGAAATCTTTCGCGATTATAATGCCTCCTTTTTTTCGGAGAAGGAAGTAAGGAGGCCAAAATATCGTTACTCATTAGGGTACATCAGAAATTGAATTTACGCAAATTTCGCTTTTGATAAAGATTTTAGAAACTACCAGAAAACTGGTAGCAGGGTCAGTATTTGGCGTCAAATCAAAGGGGAACCTTTTCTACACTAGAGCCCCCTAAAACTGGCAAATGTGGCTAATAAAATCACTTGCCCATAATTTGTTTTCCTTTTAAATTGTTGGATTAAATGACAGTACTTTTATTCAATTTTTCTCAGTTTTAGATTAAGGTTTGATGTTTAGATCATTTATATTTATTCTAGAACACTTTCAGCATAAAGAGCTCATGAAAGACCATCTTACTAATAAGCCATTTTTATTTGTGGTCAAACACATTGAAAACCACGCGATTTGCATAGGAAATCATTCTATATTCTTGCAAATATGCTATTAACTTTTTCAAATAGCACTTTACGTAAGAGAAGTTTAGTATATGGCATCTAATTCTTTCTTCTTTCGATAAGTTTTATTTTTCAGCATATTATTACGAAATCGTAGCAGCAGTTTTATCAAGCATCCAACGTAGCAAATCTTTCTTTCTCACCCATATAAAAATGGAAACTTCCAGTACAAAGAAGCAAAATTTCATCCACTAAAAAACATCCTATTCGAAAAGAGATCCAAAAACAAAAATGCAGCATGACGTAATTAGATATTCCGGGCATGTTTGAAAAACTTACCTCGGTGGAATTCAAGTTCCTAACTTTTACGTATCGTAATGTGAATTTTCTTCAAAATATACTGTATGATGTAAACTATAACCAGTATAACATTTTATTCAACTTCTAGAGGATCTACTTTTGTTTATAACACAGAAAACAAAACCTAGAAGCTATTTACAAAATCCAGATAAATGTGCGGATTAGGCTTTAGCACGAAATGGTGCCTGAGAGAAAAAAAAAAAAAAAAAAAAAAAAAAAAAAAAAAAAAACCATTTAGATGCATCCAATGTATTAACTACGAAGTACTACTAAATTTCCGACTTGAACGATATATAAAATATTCAGACAATAAATTTCGACTTCTCAGTCAGAATGTACATAATA